>NC_086251.1:15921622-16564463 GCF_021018805.1 Prinia subflava
TATCTTTTTAAAGGACTTTTATGTATTTTAGTAAGTGAAATTGACATTTTGGCTATTTCTTCTAGAAACACTCCCTTCACAAAAAACAAGCCATGACATGATTTGCAATGAGACACAGAGTACTTGGACTGAAGATCTGGACTGTCTCCTCTTTCTGGTTACTTTTATAAACAAAAAAAAAAGAAGCCATACCAACAATAAGCAAAGTAAAATATTTCTGAAAATGAAATACCATGTGTATTGGACATAGACCACACTCACTGGATTTCAATATGTCCGTATGAGCTTAGGCATGTCTGAGCAAAATACTTGGTATCTTTGTATATGAACATGCCCACTGGCAATCCATGGTTCCTTGTCTCAACACATCCTTAGGAATTGCAACGAATTGGAGAAGTATAATTTTCTAGGCTATCACCTTAATCATTCTTTCTTGTATGCTCAGTTATTCCTTTGTTCCCACAGGACACTGTCACTGCTGAATTCAGAAGTCTGGACTGGTGAATACCTGGGGGTTAACTGCACATTGCTTAGGGTGTTTTGTACACTGCTTTGCTGTTAATTGTTTTATACCTGCCATGCCTGTTCCAGCAGGAGAAGTTGGGAAAGACAAGACAGACACCAGAGAAGCTGCGTATGTACTGCAGTGGAAGAAATAAAGTGGCATTTGCAAAGTTAGATGCTAAGGCTATTTAGGAGAAAACCTTCAGCACGTTCTTCCTTTGGGTAAAGCAGGTAAAACCAGACCATGCAGAGATTTAAACATGCAGAGCTACTCCACGAGCCCAAACTGGCTGTAATTCTTCCATCAGTCAGTCTCTGTGAAATCTGCTATAATCTCATGACCCTGCTGTGAACTGTTCCCTTAAAAAGCAATTCCTCTGGGTATTGGGTTTCTGATTATCCAAGACAGCCAGATGCAAACAGAAGACCTGCAACACATTTCAGGTGCTATTGAAATGCAAATACATATAAGGTATATTCTTTCTACTTCTCCCAGAGACACATATTTCAAGCAGTTTCATTTGCAATGCAAATTTATTATGGGAAAATATTGTGCCTTACAGTTAGAAAGAGGTAACTTACTCTTAAAAGTCTCCAGACTTTATCCTGATTTCTGCCCTCTAAGAACCAGGAAGACTTTAGACCTCTGTGGTTACACAGATAGGATTGCAAAAATGCCCCGCAGTACAAGCTCCTACACTTCAGTCTGAGCTGCTTTAGATGTCCAAAATGATGTAGCCTCTGGCTCTCCATCGTTTCCTCTGGGAGACAACTTCTATTATGTCAGAGCTTTTCTCCCTGCTCGGTAATACATAGCCCCTACTGATATTTAATGATATAAACCACAACAGATGGCTGGCAGAGCATTGTGGTAAGTTAATAGCAACTCTTGTGGGCATTTAGAAGCTTGAAAAACCTTGGAAGAATCCTCTAAACTATAAGAAAAGGCAAACACAGAGATAACATTAGAGATATTTTTGTCCTACTTGAAATGTAGGACCTGTCACTGGTACCGAAAAACTAAGAAAGATTTTATTAATAAACTGAGAGTCATAGAAAACCTCTCCCTACACATAAACTTCTGGCTTGGTTTCACAAAAAACTCACAAAACCAAAACCAGTCTCTCTCCCTACAACATTTTGTATATGCTGCTCTTTCAGGGAAAGGCAAATAGCAGGGGATAGTATTTCATGGTGTCACATGTCCCATCTGCAAATTCCTGAGGGAACCTCCCAGTTTGGGATTCCAAGAGGGAGCACCAGCCCAGTGGCCATTAGCAACTAGCTGACTGTGCAGATTTGGCAGGTGCCAGGTACAGGTGTGGGGCTGAATGCCTGACTGAAGAGGAAACTCACTCAATTTGACCCTGAGACAAAAGCTTCCATCTCATTTGTTCTATAGAGGTGAAGTTCAGTGTCTCTGAAATCCTCCTCTTGAACTCTGACGTTAACCTCTGAAAGGTATTTAAGTGTTCCACTCCCACCGACTACAACAGCATTTAAATGTCTCTCAGTACCTCCCTGACATGAATGACAGCTACTTGCTTGGAAAATTTAAAACCCAATACCAAGCACCATTTACGCCTTTCTGTCTTCACAGCCATTCCAAAATCCTGATCTTTCACTTTTTTCAGAGCACAGCTACCAAAAATCAAGCGCAGCTTTTGCAAATGCCTTCCCCTTTGCCGCTCACGTTCCCTGGCTGTGAACGAGGACAGTGATGTATGATGTGCCTTGGCTGACGATGCCCCAGCTCTGCCAACACCCGCCACTGCCCTGGCTGAGCCTGCTGCAGGGAATGCTAGGGGATTTTCTTACATGGAAAACAAACAGTGCCCCCGAGCTGTGCCCCGATCCCCAGCAGCGATGCTGGCGAAACTCGTAACGCCAAAGCTCAAGTGATGGGAGCTTGAGGCTGAGTTTTTGTCATAACTTGCATTGTATAGCGGGGTCTGGAGAGCTGCTGGCTTCTGAGCGGGAGGGTATTAAACAGAATTCTACAGCTTAAGGGCCAGGGGACGATGACTTCTGTGAGATTTGAATGAATAGACATTATGGCTCAGACTATAAATAAGTCACTTATAGGATTGGTATGTACACACACTCCCGTGTAACATTCCTGTTGATTTTATTTCCTGCAGTTATGGCCTCTGGGTGAAATGACAGCTCCCAGTAATAGGGTGGGGACTGGGTTGGCCAAGCATCCTCTTCAAGGTGGCAGCTCTCCTCTACGCAGGCTTGGCATACAAAAAGGGATGGGCTAAACTCAGGCCCGTGGAAGTTTAAAAAAACCCAAACCACTTCAATACTTCACTACTTTCAAAATTTCACAGGGTTTATAAAAGGAAATATGAAATGCTTGTCTATATTTAGGTCACTTATACAGGGCTGCATTTACATAGTAAATTTATCACCTCCCTTTTTCCCCCCACAGTCCTCTCCATTCAAGCCAGAATCCTTTAATTTTTTCCTTCATAGACTTAAAAGCACTGGTTTGGTGTCTGGCATAGTCTTCTGGCACTTCATCCTACCTTAAAGTTTTAGTAGGGGAAGCTAAAAGGATTTCCAGGTAAAAAAGCAACAAAGTTCCCTTCTATAAAAATCCCCCTTTAAATTCAAATTTTCAGAAAAGTAGCAGAACTTGTATCACAGGGGTTTAGATCTCAGGTCCACACCAAAGGCTGGAAGACCACTGGGTCTGAACCTTCTCCTTGGAGCCTTTTCTTTCCCAAGTTACCAGCTGGGCTAGAAGAATGTTCCAGAGATGAGGGGGTAAAGCTGGTGTAGCTGTATACTTTGACAGAGATTTCATCCTTTTTTGTGTTTGCTGAACCCAAAAATCTAGGTCATGGAGAAATACCAAAACCAAGTAGCAAAGTGAGTTGGCAAAGGAATCTAGAAATGACCACTCCAGGGAAAAAAAGATGTGACTTTAACACACTTACCAGTTGGTTTTATGATTTTCTTGTTCCTTGGGACACCAAATACAACAAAATACTTGTTTTGGGAGAATTTGAAATACTGATGGATCAGTAAATACATAGCACTTAATATAAAGTATGTTATACTGCTTTTCCAAGATATGCCTGAATTTTTATATGCTCAGCTTTGAGATCTATTTTAAGCAGTTGAATTAAACAGGAGTTTTGCCAGTGACATCTGACTGACTAGGGCTTGACCATAGCTTGGTCACACATTATTAAAGTCCAAGTTTCTAAAATATGATTTCTTGTGCCTTTCAATATTCATGTAGCCAAAAGGAGCTCCCTTGTACTGTCACTCTATTTATTTTTGACACTGACTTCTAATAATTTCCTGTTTTTCTAAAATTTTTGGAGAATATGTACTGAGTATCTCTGAACCTTCCTAGAGCTCTGACTGACAAATATCTGTCTATGGGGAAGTCTAAAACCAGCCAGGTCTCCATGAGAGTTACACACCAGCTGGGAAGTTTCTTTGTGTCTTGCTATTGCCAAATGTAGGTGCAGTGCTACAAAATATTTAGTCTCTTTCATTTTTATGTTCATCTAATAGAGGCCAGCACTGATTTAATCTAAAAATAAAACTCATTCACACACAATGAAACTATTCTTCACTATTATCATGATGTAAAATGCCTTTGCCTTCAGAAACTCTGAGCTAGCTGCTGCTGCTGAATGTAGTGGTATAATTTTAAAGCTAGATTAAAAAGAATGAATGGCAGCAAGCATTTAGCTTTAGTTTTAGTAAGGAAAGTGTTGTTTTCTTGGTTGCAGACAGGCATAATGAAGAAAAGGGTGGTCATCATTCTAGAGAGTCAAGACATGCTTGGCACACTGCATAGCAGGGCTCTTCTATAAGAAGATAAAATAACAGTGCTAAAAGTGCAGAATAATGTTCATTTTTCCCATTTGAAACAAGAAAATGAACTGCATCAAGCTAAAATATCAGCGATTTTTTTTTTCAATAACATGCAAAAATCACTCAGGTAAATGAAAAATCTTTCAGAACTAAGGATGATTCTGGTCAGAGAAACTGTGAGCTGTGGCAGCCTCTCTGAAGCAACCTCAGCATCGCCACCTGAAGCTAGATTTAACAGAAACACAACCTCTGCATGTGGTAGGTAAGGCCAGCCTTAGTTTCTTGAGTGGTCTCTTTGATGTTACTAATTTTATGCTGTGTTTTAGAATTCAGAATAAAATGGTGGCCAGTTGGCTCTTTGATGAGGTATTATTCATAAGCAAATGGGGAGGTTACTGTGAGGATGTGCTGCGTGTGGCTGAGGTTAAACACACCAAAACAACTCTTCTGGTTTCTAATTTCAGCAACACAGCAATTACTTCTCTCTGACCTACCTGGAAACCAAACAGAAAGGTTCATCCCTCCCTTTTATTGACCAGACAAGTTCAGTCACACATTTTACTTATACTATCATCACCACCTAATTACTTACAAATCTTCAAAATTAGCCTGATACACTGACAAACTTGTTAACAAAAATACTATCTTCATCCAGACTTTATGAACCATAACCTCACTTTAGGGTCTTCATATTCCCTTAATGCAAAATCGCTTTTCAAAACAGGATTTTATCCAATTGACTGCTGTATTTTTGAGTTCAGGATGAGCAGGAACAATCCAGGAGGCAGGTGATCCCGCACTGGGAACCTGATCTAGGGGCTGGTAACTATACACTGCAGATAGGCAGGATGCCAAAGAAACTACAGGCTCTGCAATTCACTTATTCCACAGCCCTGAAAAATCACATTTTCTATGGCAGGCAAGACTGTGAAAACTAGTGGCTCATAGGGAAGGCAAAGAGAGCAGAATCAAAGAACAAAAGCACACCCTTGGGTGAGAAGATCACAACAAGGCCTATCTGTTCACTGGGCCTTACTCATTCATTGGTGACATCTGGGTCAGTATCAACCCTTACTTCCTCTGGTCTTTGCTCTTGTTGTTATGACAAATTCCAAGCCCATTATTGTGAATGGTTTTGTGAATGACAGACACCCGTGGGCAATGCACTCACAAAAATCTATACTTGTTTTTGAGAATGGTTTTTGAGAATGCACTGCCCACAAGCACATGTATAGGTTCTGGCCCACTTTGCAGCACTTGCTGCTAAATGCAGAAAACATGTAGCTTAATTCAGTTTCTAGCATGCACATTACTTGTCTCTTCCTGAAGTAAACAATGCTGATGTCAAGGTATGCAAGGCTGATGTCCCAAGCTTGGAGCTTGAGAAGTACCCAGAGATACTGAAGAACCCCTTTTTGAGGTAGTCTTCCCTCAGAAAGCAGGCTGACATTTTTCAGCATTCCCACTCACAACTCTCTTCAAGTTTTAACTCTCCTACAAGCAACATCACTCCAGAAAGCAAGCAGCAGATGGACCTGATGTACCACATGGGCTCCATGATGGTGGCCCTGGAACAAATGCGACCCCTTCAAACTGCAGGTATCAGCTGCTGGGGCCAGAACACAGAGTTCTCTCTGCAACCTGCCCAGGCTTGCCCAAGATGGATGTGTGCCAGAGGCTCTCTGCTGAGTGCTAGGGAAGGGTGAATGGTGTGGCCAGTGTTTCATTTTGAAGTGGCACTTCCAATGCAAAGCACAGATCTCATCATAGCCAGTGAGCTGATGCCCAGATTCCTGTCTCTCATATACACTGCTGCTCTCAGAGGCCATTAACAAACCAAGCCCTTTAGACTTTGGATATCCAGGCCCTAGTGCACAGAATGACATTTATTGTCTATTTTTGACTGTATTTTCTGCCATTCTGTGACTTGTTTCCAGCCTAGCAGTACTGTGTTAACATCCTGTTCACCCCAGAATTCACACACTATGGTGAGCTCCGTATGCTGTGGATATTGTCCAAAGGTCTTTTCATAAAAGACACTCACTGCAGTGTGTCTCACTAGTAAAAACAGTGAACTGTGCTACCATCTGACCAATTGCTGATGCACGTACCTGATTTTCCTGGCATTAAGTAAATTCAAGTGTTCTGGGCACAGCATCAATGTTCTGGCAATTTTCTTATACTTTGGCTTTCTTAAGAACAAAAGTAGAAGAATACAGAAACTGTTTCATGGATAGCCACTTTGGATTCAGTTCTGCAGGTTCAGTGGGTATTAACACAACTATTAAAACAGGAAATCCTTTCATATCTGTATTTCAGTACATGCTTTTCTTTTTGTAGCGTTATTTTCATCCCATGTCAGACAAAAGTTTCCTGCAATTCTGAAATGCTGAAAATATTTTCACAAGATGTGATTAAACAGAAAAAACCCCAAACCAAACAGAAAATAAAATCCACAGCAAGATAAATAAAACAGCATTCCTCACGGTAGACTTGGCTGTGCTGGGTTAATGATTGGATTTGATGATCTTAAAGGTCTTTTCCAGCCCTAAATGATCCTGTGGTTCTATGAAGCAAAAACCTTGTTTACCTAGACATGCAGAGCTGAAGCTTTACAAACTGAGGGAATGTCTGCATGTTTTAAAGCCTCTCTTATAAACATCCTTTTCTAATACTGTCAAAACACAAAACAGACTCCAATTTTTAAATTAACTTGTCAATGTTTGTGAGATGCTAAGCTAAAGAGAAAAATACAGAAGTTGTATGTGGCCGCATACACAGATTTTGTGTATTCATGATGTTTTCTTTTGCTCTGTTGACAACCTCAGTCCTTCACTCCTAGTAACCATAAGAGAGATACACCTGTAGCAACTCAGAGCCTGGAATCAACTTCAATTAACGTGCCTCTGTGCCACCTGATGTACCTTGGAGGCGAAAAAAGTGGATATGAAAGTGTGTTTGTTTTCCTTTGCCATGCCTTGCAATAAGAAATTTCATTCAATATTTATCTAAGGATTTCAGTAGTAAGTAGAGAGTTTGTGGCAATCCAGTGAATGTTTTCACAGCGCTGTTGTTACTGCAGTTGTAAAGTTTCACTTGTGATTGAATGTTCAGGGCTGGTAAAACCCTGTGTCTCTTTACTGCTCACAGATGTGTCAGAAAAAAATTTACTAAATGCCTGTTTTTTATTACTGCTCTGCTGATCCTTTTTCTGTGGACATTCCAAAATGCAAGTTAAATCCAATGGTGAATGTATCTTCCAGATATTCACATTAAAGAGCGTAATTCATGTAACATAAAACATACTACCATAACAAAGCTGTAAGATTTAAAAACAGATTTTTTTGGAAGCAAGATCTAATTTCATCCCTCACAAATGTTCTCAATTCAATTACTGAAATAAATATATATGTATCTATATATAAATATATGTTTTTTTATAGATTTACTTTCTAAAAATATATGCAGGTAAATGTAGCTATCTGCGAAAGGTACCCATAAGTTCTGCCAGTTGGATGCAGATGTAGATACCTGAAGGAGTGTGCTACAAATTTTGTGCAGACATTGAAGTCTATTTTGGCATTTTGTTCTTTTATTTAATCTGAATCATCTACGTAGAAACTCCTGGTATTTCTCAGTATCACAGCTCAATCTCAGAATGCCTCGTACACCCAGCGTAAACAATCCTTTGGTTGTACAAAGCTGCCAGGAATTCTCTGGAAGTCAAAAGGTCAAACACACACTGACTGTTCAAGGTCCTATTTTCATAAACATTGATGACCAATGAGTACTGTGAATTTCTTTTCCTCTTTCAGGCTGATAACACACCTTTTTGGGTAATAAGTTTTAGAAGGCTATCAGAGCCTGCCATATTGTCCTGAAGGATTCCAGTCTATTCCACCAGTGACACACATTGGGTCACCTATGTTGGGTTTTTTAATCCTGTTACAACTTCTGTGGCCAACTGAACAGAAGAGATACAACTGGATACATTGTTTTTTTTTTTCTGCAAACAGATTAGGCAGGAAAGGCACTTTTCTGATAATCAGAGAGAAGAAATTATTAACACCTTGCAAGAACAATTAATTTAATGTACCATACTCATCTATTACACATATACTAGTAGAAAAATGGTTTTAAACATCAATACAAATCTTAGGGTTCTTAATTTTTTATCGAATTGAGATGATGCAACTGCACAAAGAACTGTAACGTGTTTCATCTAATTAACTAATGCAAGACTGAAACTAAAAAAAATGCCAGTACCTCCATTCAGACTGGAAAACACGTTAGATGTAGCACAGCACAATGCTACAACTAACATCTTGATTCTATAACTTTACTCTGCTTTTGTGAATGTACAACCAGTTATTTACATTACCAAAATGGATTTTCCTGTGATGTATGACTAATAAACACTGACGCTCAAGCACCTGCAAAAGAAATGTCGCTGCTTTGTAGTCTCTGCCATGAACATTTCACCTTCTATCGTCTGTAATGATCTCAAATTCTTCTCATCAAAGTATACGTTACTGAGGCAAGGAGCCTACTTTAGTACTTTAAACACATGTTGTAACATCCACTCTATTTAATCTTCCTGCCTTTTCCCTCTGAAAAGGATGTTGTCATACATGAATATACTGTTCCTTTACGCAACTCCTGCCACAAAGCCAACCATGTCTTCCACACAAGCTTTTGCCTTTGTTGTGGTTCACTGTCTTTTAAAAATCATCTTTTCAGCTGCACTGGAGTTAGTCGTCATCCATCATGCTGCAAACCCAAATAACAGATTTAATGAAAACAAAGTCTAATTTTATAGATTTGGCCCAGTGGAAACAAATCTGTTTTATGCTGGTGCTGTAGCTAACCAGATGACAATGCAGATTCTCAACATCTACTGAGGTGCCAGAAGGGGAGAGAATTAGCACCTCCCTCCAGCTGTCACAAAGACATTCCGTGTTGGGATTACAGGAAGAAAGTAATGTTAACTATACTGAGGTAAACACCATTTTTATAGTGATAGTGTAAGACAGAGCTGTCTTATCATATTGAGTCTCTGTGATGGAGTACCTGCTTCTTTCAGACTGCACTTACTGTCCTACACAAAACCAGTAGTGAAATCTATCAACTGTTATGAGATGAGATCCACCATATACAAAAAAAGTGCTGCAGCAGTTCAGTATTAACTGGTTTTGACACAAATTACATGTGTCATGCACCATCTGGCTTCAAAAAAAAAAAAAAAAAACCCAAAACCAACAAGGCAAGGAATAAGCAGGGAGACCATTGCCTTTCGTGACTGAGTAGGATCAGAGAAAAGCAAGCTTGAGCAGCAGATATTTGCTGCAGGTAATGGTATCAGAGTATAAAAAATGGCAGCTGTCAGAGACATCCTGAACTTATTTCAAAAGGCTCAGAAACAGAAGGACCTCTGCTAATTAAATATTCTATAAAGCAAAGAAAATGTAAAGGACAAACAATAAATCACATAGCTCCTTAGAAGTGATTGCGCTTTGAAAAAAAGCCCCAAAAAACCCAGTGATTTTTATGTAAAGGAAAAATATTTCAAAGTGAGTATTCTGTGCAATGCCATATGCAGAAAGTGTTTCTGTGTCATGTAAACTTCATAGAGTTCTTCTGTTCTCTGCTCTGTGCCTCTGGGACCCTGTCTGGCACCATTTGACCTCCAAGGAGCTTTAATGAAAAGCACATCAAGCCCAAGTGAGGGACTTTTTGATGTTAGCACTGCACGTCCCTAAAGAAACCAATACTTTTCAAGTGGTGTTGCACCTCCTCCAGTAAAAGAAGCTTGTCCTCAAGACAGCAGTGTGTTTGAAAATGCAGCATCTAACTCTTGCAGTTCTCACGCTTGCACAGAAATGGTCACAAATCCACTCATGACAGTTCCCATGGGAAGAGACTCTCACTGCATTTATCTTGCAGGCAAAATAGGCACCACTCCCAAACACAAAGTGCCACAGTGTCATCTTGGAAAACTCCTTTTTGGATGAGTAAAATAGACACTGTCAGGATACTACTTCTGGGATTGGCAAGACCTTACACAATGTGCACCTGGAGCAGCAGAGCTGTCCTTGGCAAAAGCAGTTCCGATGGTCAGCTCCCCTCCATCATCTTAGACAGACCATGCTCTTCAGCTGAAATATTCACCTTAATGCACCTCACCAACCAGCCCTACAGCACAAAAATTCATAGAGTCAACCTGATGGGCTGGGAGAATGAAGATGTGCCTTCCTACTGCAATTAAATAAGGCAGCAGCTCACATGCACATGCCTTCACAGACTTAGCTGACCTCGGGATACATTCTAAATGGCACTTAAATAGCAGCCACAGTTGGTCAACAGAATTTTAGACTGGTCCCTCAAATGAAATTTAAGTGTTCTAACAAAAATGTACTTTTACCAATATGAAATACACATTGCAAAATGGAATTTCACTTTTTGGTTTTTCTGATGGGAAAAGTACCATATTAAAACTTCCTGGCACAAAATTCTCAAATAGCTTTAGAAAAAAATGTAAAAATAACTTAAAATCTGAAAAATATACTGAGACATTTGAAGTCAGTGACCAGTTTCCCTCAGAGCTGAATACAAACACTGAAATATACTGGCTTTATAGGTGCTAATGTCCTGAAGTGTAACATTGCCCAACTTGCTACTTGTGATCCTATTTCTGATCTTAGAAGCAAGGTCATGATCCTACAACCTTAAAGTTAATTGCCAGTTTTTCTACACACTTTGATGTGAGCTGAAGTAGGGCTCAAAGCAATCATGGATATACTTAAGCTCCTTTAAATCAAAGTGACTACGGGAAGGGCAAGACAGCAGAAGCAGTGCCCTTGGAAACCCCCTGTAAAAATGGAAATTCTCCCTTCCTGAAGCGACTCCCATTCTCTGCATATCTGGAGACTTTGTCAGCAGCTAGTAAATTAACTGTACTTTTTCTCCCATCTTTTTCTTTTGACTCTAAGACAGCTATAAAAGATCACAGGTTGAGCTATGAAAATGTTCATGTAATACTATTCATTGAAAAATACTGAGCATCTAAGCTCCAACTCAGTATGTATTTAACACAACTATATTTGATGGACAAGGAATTACTACATTTAGACAAAAAACCCCAACTCATTATCCAGAGAACAGATGGGAGAAATGCCAGATTATGTACCAGCACACAGATGAGTGCTTTCATTGGAAAACTATGGAAAGACATGTCACAGTTGGCTTGGAAAGAAATGACAGATACTGATATAATCACATTAAATGCAGAATTTCCCATTTCATAGCTTTAATTATTATTGTTTTCAATTTTCAGTATTTCAAGCCTTTGTGGGTTGTATCTTTAGGAAGAAGCTGATGAAGGAACAGTATTTTATTTTCAGTAAAACAGAGATTTCATTTTAAATTAAAGACTTTTGGTGTTCAAACATGAAGTTCACAATAATTTAGCTCATGGGGCTTTTCCCTCCACTGTGAACTTATGCCGATTGCATATAACCACACAACTGAATTCTACAACATTTCCATGAATTTGATGCACCTGCACCTGGGCTGGGCTAATCTCAAGCTCAAATACAGGCTGGGTGGAGAATGGATCAAGACAAACTCTGCAGAAAAAGACTTGGGGCTGTTTGTGGGTGAAAAGCTCAATATGACCCAGCAGTGCATGCTTCCAGTCCAGAATGCCAACTATATCCTGGGCTGTATCCAAAGAATTGCAGCCAGCAGGTCAGGGGAGCTGATTCTGCCCCTCTACTTTGTTTTTCTGGGACCCCATCTGGAGCTCTGGGGTCTCAACACAAAAATGATGCGGGCCTGTTGGAGCAGGTCCAGAAGGAAGCCACTGAATTGTTCAGAGGTCTGAGGCACCTCCCCTGTGAAGACAGGCTGAGAGAGCTGGGTTTGTTCATCCTGGAGAAGAAAAGGCTCCAGGAGAACCTTACAGCACCATCCTGATGCCTAAAACTCATCTTAGTCTAAAACTTGCACACTCCAGAAGAGTGACTTTCTTACTTTTGTTATGGATTTTTTCAAAGTGGAGCTTCACAATTATCTTCATCATGAGGGATCTGGTCCCAAGACTAAAATGTGACAAAACTTTTTCATTAAATAAAGTAAGAGAAAAATCACACTTGCAGACACTTCAAAAGCAGTTCCAGCTTTAATCATACCCCATTCTCATCAATCTGTACTGCCATGTGAGATTTATCAGTGACTTCCTAAATCCTAAATAACGGTGCTGATTGGTGAGTAAAGGACTGGAAGGAAATCCCACGAGTCCTGTATAAATGAATGGGACACAGGAGACTGCTGCTTTTCACCAGTCAGCACCTCAAGAGGTAACTTATTGGCACATAAAGTGAAGCTGTTTAGCCCTGGTTTCATTGCAGTGACCTGGTCTTTGGGAATTTGAAGTTTTTGTCCTGGCAAATTGTCTGGTCCTTATCACCAGAGATAAGAAAGTTAAAAATTTCTAGACATACATGGATTTTTGGTCATGTAGTTAAGGTCTTCTGCTTTCACACACTAAGTAGGATTTATACACACAGGGACAAAAGGCCACAACAGTTTTGATTCCACTCTCCTTGTAAAAGCTGGAAGCTTTTTAAAAACAGTGAAGTCAGAGTTGGGAAAAAAAAAGAAAGAAAACTAACTACAAATGAGGACCTTTGTTCAACAAGCTACTCAAGCAGAACATAAATCTAAAGAAACAGTACTTCCAACTGAAGTGGTCAGTAATCATTTATACTTCCACATGGCACATACTTAAGTTCCTTGATGAATGAAAGCCGTGTGTGCAACATTATATTTGGGAATAGTCTCTTTCAAACAAAATTTTTAAAAAATGAACAAATAACCTTGAAATGTACTATACCTTAAACGTTCTACACCTTAAACTTCAGTGTACTACACCTGTTGGAGAAAGCAACCTGCTGCAGGGAAGGTCAGCGGAGTCTGGTGGGTTAAAGCAGCCTAAGTGAACAGATGTGTAATTGTTCACTTGTGCTTCAGCCAAACTTGTAAGCAAAAGCCAAGCAATTCTGTACTACACTGATGTCCACTCTCTACCTTTGTTAAATTTTGCCATTCATGTGCAGTTTATTTTTTTCACGTTTCAGGGCAGTGTGTAAAGAAAAGCATGTCTCCATTAGATTAAGGGTTAAATACAGCTCTTTCTGCTCAGTTCTTGGTGCTTTTCAGAGCCAGTTCCAGAAAGGTACTGCCTTTTTCTTGAGCCTGGTTGTAGTCATATTGAGATTAATGAGTTTTACACACAAGAAGTTGGAGTGAAAACAATCTTGAAAACAGCTAACTGATTCTTAAGCACCACTGCATTGCATCATCCTTAATTCCAGAGGAGTGGAATCAATGGCACAGGGTCTAGTTGGAGGCCTGTCACTAGTGGTGTCTTCCAAGGTTCAATAGTGGGTCCAGTCTTGTTTAACTTATTCATCAATGACCTGGATGAAGGGACAGCTGACTGAGCCCTGGAACAGGTTGCCCAGAGACGTTGTGGATTCTGCCTCACTGGTGATAATCAAGAATTGTCTGGACACAATCCTGTGCCATGTATTCTGGGACGGCCCTGCTTGAGCAGGGGGGTTGGACCAGGTCACTCACTTTGGTCCCTTCCAACCTTACCCATTCTGGGATTCTGTGAATACTGAGGAAAGAGCCTGGCACTTTTACTCAGCTGAACTGTTGTAAAAATACCCACAACAGTAGCTCACGGCAAGTTTGCTTTTATCTCTTTTATATCCTGGCTTCCCTTTTGCTTTTTAATTTGCACTGTACCTCACCCTCCCCTGCAGATGCTGTCTGGCTGATTACAAGCAGGCACAGGGACCCTGGCAGACATTTTGTTGTGCTTAGGACAGGGATATTCTGTCTGACACAGTCCAAGAGAACCAGGACAGATTCAAGGGACTCTCAACTATATTTATTTACTTATTTATTTATTTTTCCTACCCAAACCAAATTCACACTTAGCTAGACATATATATGCACACACACACTCTCTTAGTAGAGAGCTGTTTTTTCATTTCACTAAAACTTCCTAATTTGTGAGCTTTCCTGGAATTACATTCCTATTTACCCAATGCAGCAAACTGCTTGTTCAATAAATAATATCACCTCACCAACAGTGCATTTAAGGAAGCAGAAATTATTACAGGATTTAAAAGACAGACAAGAAAATTCACTTTCTACACTCACAAACCAAAAGCCTTAAGAAGGCATTGTGTTTCCTCATTTAGTTAGCATTTGACATGTGCTTAATTGTAGAAGTTTTTATAATCACCATCAAAATGTATATTTAAAATTGCAGAATGGATCAGATGTACTCTCAGATAATAAGAAAAGTTGTAACAAAGACATTAGGAGTTGTATAGTCTATCCCATGCTTCCTGTGAAATGATAACTCTTAAGTAGTTCTGCCAAAGTACAGCCCTTGGGCCTGATTTCCTTAATGCTGAATATCAAAGATTTTTGAAACCTCAGACAAATTAATTGCCTTTTCTAAGAGCAATGTCAACAAAAAAATGAATTTTTGTCCAAAAAAAAAAAAAGAAAAAAAAGAAAAAAAACTTTTTAGGAAAAGCTGTAACCTTCCATCTTCTGAAGCAGAAAACTTAATTCTGATAAGACAAGATTCTGGGCAAAGGATGTGATTTATCTCTTAGCAGTCATTTAGTCCATGCTCCCAAGCAGCAAAACCCCAGGACTTTCACTTTGTGTGATATTCAGGCCTGGTGGGGGTGATGCCAAGACTGAGATCAACACAAGTGAGTGCAGGAGTCTTTCCCAGCACTGCCAATTAATCCTGTCTGAGCCCAGACAACGCAGAAAAAACCCTCCCATTCAAATGTAAACAAGAGAAAAACAAGAGAAAAAAGACGAGTGGGAAGCACCTGGAAAAAAAACGTTATGGCTGAGGTGGGCTTGAGAACTGCATCAGAGATGTGTAGCTCAATACTGGCAAAACATTTCAACGGAGATCTCTGAATGTTACTGTAGTCCCTCTCCTGAATGCACTTTGTGACCAGAAATTATTCCACAGTATGAAAGAACTGAGTGGTTTTTGAAATCCTACTGTGTCAAACAAGTTATTGAAAATAAACACTTAGAAATGCAGAACAATAATCGATCAAGGACTTTCTTTATCCAACAAAAGAATTTTATTAGTCACTTATATCCTGTAAGAATTTCTTTAGGAAAAAACAGAGAACCCCAAATCTAGGCATGTCCAGATATTAAATGCAATAGGCTTTGCAAAATTAAGAAGGAAATGCTTCTTCAACGGGTGGTATTAAATTATTTCCTTGAGAAGTCTATTAAGATCCTGGATAACATCATAATAGGAAGTGACGTAACGGAAGAAAAGGTCAGGCCTGTGGTGCCTGCACGTGATATGCTGTGGGACTTGTCCCCAAAGGAAGAATTTGGAGCTAAACATGGTATAGTCTGGATACAGCCTGGCTATTCCCAAACATCTGTCATCAGGAGGAATGCCTCACCAGTACTTTCCATCCCACTTGTGATCATGTGCATTTATCCCTCCTGTTGGTCATCATTTATCCTTAACCCGGTTACTTTGCACCGACTGCCTACAAGATGCAATAAAATACCAATATAATAATAAAGAAGCTGTTTTGTGCTTTCACTTCTCTTTACCTATGCATTCACAAACTAGAAGAAAAGATTAAGAGCCTGAATTGTGTGACTGTTCCTGCTCTCGACTGGACCTGAGCATAGTCCACAGCCTGCCTTCTAGGAATTGGTGTTATAGAGTGTATAGCTCAATACTGGCAAAACATTTCACTTTGTTACTGCCTCAGAACAGAAAAAACTGTAGCTTGTTCTAGACAAATCAAAGACTGGGGAAAGGCCTCCAAAAACAAACAAACAAAAACCCCAGCCTTAAAACCATTGAGATAAAGGTTGAAGATACAAATCTCATGAGTTCTACATTCATTTAGTTTTTATCTGGATTTTTGCCCAAGAAGAGAACAGCAACAAGAAACAGATGAAGGACAAATTATATATAAGCCAAGGCAGGGCAGAGCTTCTTTGATCTGTGGAGGACAGAGGGAAAGGTAGAAAGAGTGTACCAAGAATGATACTACAGGAAATCAACATTTTAATGCAAATTCCGCTAAATACAGATCAAAGGCCTTTTTTTCTTCAATTTGGAAAAGTCATGTCTTTCAAAGATAGCAGAAGCTCTGTTCTGATGAGAAATAACAATTGCATTATAGTTATTGCATATGTGAATTCAGAGCTGCTTCTCTAATGCCATTATATGTGCTTTATTGAGACAAGTTGTATCATTGCAGAACCAGAATTCCTTGCCTCTTTCCCTCCCAGGGAACTCCTCCTAGCAAGGCATTTGCAACAGAGGATCAATATAATTAATTTCATTCGTTTCCCAGGGCTATTCTGACTAGAACAGTTTTGATATTTGTATAGACACTAAATTTGCAACCAGAGACATAGGTAGATACATTACGGCTGAATAAACATCACTCAAGTGCAAAGAAAAACAGGACGAATTCTAGAACTGGGCCAGCATTCCCTGCTATAAATACGTATATTAAGAGTGTGTATATCTAAGAAACTGCTGACGCAGCACTGTGGAAAGCACTGCTAGAGGGCTTTCTGCTGCTGCCAACAATGTCATCATAAATCAGAAGGATTCTCAGGAGCAGCTCTGTGGTTAACCTGCGTGAGGATACTGAACAACAGCCCATTGTTGCCAGGAAAGGACTCTTTGACACCGCTTGGCACCACCTCACACACTTAGTGAACCAGACTTTATACCTATTTCTTGCTTAGCTTATGCAGAGAACAAAAAAAAAAAAGTAATTAGATTCCATAAAAATCACAACAAAACAGGCACCAGTCAATATCAGGAAAACCCAGCACCCTCTCCCTGATGTTGAGCACTTGTCCAGCCCATTTGTTTAAAGACAAATATTTGAACAGCTTTGTATCAGATGTACCTTTAGAAAACCAGAAACTGAGAGGGGAAAGAGCACAAGAAATGCTTACTTCTGGAAAAGTTTCATTGCAGGAACAACCATCTATGGAGATCCCTGCAAAAATCCAGCTCACAATGGACCCTCTTGTAGCATGAGCAAAAGCAGAAAATTGCCAGGACCTCACAGAGACACCTGGCTATTGCTGCTCCCCAGTGCACATTGCAGCAGCTTTGGGTTCACCCCATCTTCTCTGCAGATGATGTCTTGAGGAAAAAGGCTTCCTCATCTGCGTGGAAAGGGATGTTAGTGATGTATCTCAACATGCCTGAGATTACATGAAATTAATTCAGGCCTCAGCCTCATGGTTTCATCAAAAACAAGGTTCAACAAATACTCCAGAAATTTGGGGCTTTCATAGGTTTTCTACATAAGCTGTCATTGCTTTGGTGACATTTCTGCTCAGGTACAGTTTTCTAATGTTTTTTTATCATGTTACTCAACATGAAGTTTTCAAATGTTTTAAAGTTACATACTGAAAGTGGATAAGTTGAGACTGCTCTGTTGGGGAAGTTAACTTGCTGATACTCAAGGATGGACTTACATCGAGACAATTTGCAAACTTCCCTAAACCATGAGGAAAGATGGTCAAAATCAGATGCCTAACATTGTTTTTCTTGATGGAATTTATTCTGTAAATTACTGTAAAAGAAAAGAATCAAATAGCATGCTACTGGACAGGCAACAGTGCACTGACAGATAAATGAGCAAAGCAAAGAAGTGATCGTTTCCTCACTAATTTGAATGAAATCAGGAAAACGAGATTATAAGAACACAAAGCTTCACTACTGCATCTCTCATAATGCTGTCAAGTCTGCTGTTACTTGAACTCAATATTTCTAAGAGTCTGTTTCTTTTCTTCCTGTCATTTTTTTTCTGCCTGAGAGTTCTGGAGTAATGTATGAATATGATTTACTAATTGTATAGTGACACCTTCAGCGTCAGGAAGAAAGGGAGCAAGATGAATCCTCTGTTTGCAGGAATGGTTATTTAAGATCTTTAATCCTCAAACTCAAGGTGCATTCGTGCATTTGCTCCCAGAACAACAGTGCATCAAGATATTTTTCATAAGGCACCATACACCACGGGCATGCATGCGAACAGCCAAAGCACACAGGACTCACTGGGAAGGAAATGAAGACATGAATACCTCTCACCTCCTCTGATTTCCCGAGAGCCAGAGAACTTCATAAGGATTATCAGATTTGTAGGGATTTTTTTGCTGTTTAGCATTTTCTGAAGTTTTGTTTTGTTTTCTCAAGGGTGGTTATTTTGGCCCTCTGAGGGTTTTATGAATTTTGCCTGCTCAACACTGTCTTGAGACAACTCACTACTGGGATCTTAAAGACCCCAAACTGATTTCATTGTTGAAAGAGCCATTCACCCTGCAGCCTTCATGTACCTTGCCTGGTTACCTTCTGACCGAGTACAGATCTCTCTTTATATGGGAAACTTGAGACTCCATGGCCCTGTTCCAGGGGCTAAACAAAAAGAGGTTGTAAACTTTAACCAATCTGCCTCCCTACAACTAGCTAGAGAGACTAATTTTCTGAAATCAAATCCTCTTGCCTGGAAACAAAACACATTTTTGGAACAGCTTTGGGTCTACTGACTACCATGAACCAAACCCAAGCTATCCTCCTCTTCTTGCCTCTGGAAACCAAGGATAACTTCAGAAAGCCTTTGACAGAAGCAGTCAAACCTGAATGCTTAGAGAAAGCATCAGTATGAGCAGTCACAGGAAATGGACAAATCTAAGGTAAAAAAGAAGAAGAGACAAAAAGGGTGCAACATACCATTGTAACATTCCTATGGTAGAGAAAAGCCCTTTCCTCAGATTTCTCAGAGTTGAGAAATAAAAAATCACTGAGAAAATAGGGACACTTTTAATCACAGCAGTTTTTCAATATTGTGTTTAAGAGCAGTTGTTTACTGATGCACAGAAAATAGTTAGATGGCCAAAAAACCATGCACAAAAATTTCCCATTTGTAATACTCCAATACTACTGTGGTGGATCTCTAGCAAAAAAATTCCAATAACAGCTCACTCATTCTCTTTTTTTACTTTGTATTCAGAAGTTGTTCTTCCTCAGCCTCATCCCTAATAGGTGGTGGCATTTACCAATTTTATACAACGAATATAAAATAGGAACAGAAAGGTCCCTCTTGTTAACTTTGCAGTTGAAGTTGGGTCTTCTGTTTGTACTTGAATGGAGCCCCATCCACGCTTATCCGTTTCATGGTATTATCATGAGGTTAATTACACCATTATCCTTAATTACAGATTGTTTGAGAACCTTGTTGAACTCTACTCTTCCTGTTTTCATAGAGATTAGCAAGGGTAGGTTTAACTTTTCAGGTGCTCAGTGTCCTCCCTGTGAAAAGCAGCTGCCTCTTCAGCCCTGTACAGGCAAGCCAGCATCAAATTCCTTTCCAGAGCAGGGGCTGACTTTTCAGTGATGCTGAGCCCCCACAGTGTCTGCCACCACCTTTAAAAACCAGGCTGCTGGGACACGAACTGGGGAGTAAAAGAACTATATCTTCCTGTCTTGCTTTTACTTCCTTGAACAGTACAAAAAATGGAAATCAACACAGAATAAACTGTGACCATTAGACAATTCTTTTAGACTAAGTCAGCTATCAGAGGACATGCATGGCTTTTCAGGTGTTTCATAGAAGGTTATAATTTATTTCTCACTGTCTGGAGTAACCCAGTCACTTCACAATACTACCAGAGAACCAAAATCATGGTAGAAAAAATCACTAAGAAAACACCTGGACAGCTTTGCCAAAAAAACCTCAAAACATTTCCCACAATCACAAAGTTTCTTTTCCTTTTTTTTTCTTTCCCCAGTAACTTTCTTTGTTCTTAAACATCTATAGCTGTTGGAAGGAATATTATCAATCTAAAAACAAAGAATGTGTTTGTTGTTGTGTTTTTCTTTTGAAAAAAAAAAAATTCTTATATATTCAGTGGAGCTTTTTGATTCTGTGCCCAGACACCGACATTACAAAACATAAGACAAAATTATAGGTACACAGTGTGCCAAGAAAATCAACTCAGCGTGGCTTGCCCAGGCTCTTTGAAAGAAGGCATGCACACTGTGTCACTATTATGATTTAAAATAGCTGGGCCTCCAGAGCCAGCACACTACTGTAGCACAGCTCAAGGTGCCTGCAGATGCCTGTAGCAGCAAGCCAAGTGATTAGCTTCAGCATTGCCATGAAAGCACCACTTTGATTCCTGTTCAATGTGTATCTCGCAGCTTCATTTGAGTACAAAACAAACCTCCGAAGAAATGAAAGGAAGCTTGGGAGGGGGGAGGAAATAAACCGAGCCTTTTACACTAAACCTCATTATTATTTACTACGGAGTGCAAATTTCTTGGGTTCAATTGAGAGGGAGATTTTCTACAGCAAAGGAGAAGAAAATGGTGTTTCTCATGGTGTTTCTCATTGTAAAGGGACTTCTTCTTCTTTCGGGTATAAAATGGGTCACAAAAGCTTACAATTCCCTGAGCTCAAAGTTTGCTAGAGGCAAGCAGGAGTCTGTACGTACATGGACATGCATCATCCTGCAGAGAGAGCCCTCTCAAATGCTTTCCATGTTACCTTCTCCCTTCTGCATCACTAAGAATCAGGACAACGCCCAGAGAGATTATGGATGTGCTCTGACACTTACCCTGACAAATTTTTTTGAAATTGGAAAGGATTTTTTTTATTTGTTGGCATCAGTTGTTGGGTTTTTTACAATGCCCTCCAGGTGCTCTGGTATCCAGGTTGGAATCAAGCTGCTGCAAGTTCACGGATGTCACAGGGTCCGATACACGTGTTCCCCAGCACAGCCAGGAGACACACTCTGGCCCCAGCTCCCTCAGCCTCATGTGAGGCTGAAGGAGGGAAGATTCCCATTCCATAAATTATTGACTGATAATTGCCAGCTCAGCTCAACTAATACAATTTCATCCTTAATTAAATCTCTAATTAAACCAAACTCTGCCCTTACCTTCATACCACCTTTGTGTTAACTTTCTTAGATAATTTCAAAGAGATATCTAGCTGTCCCTTACACTAATGTATACCATATTCTTCCAGGAGCTCCCTTGATGCTTTGTTGACTAAAATATCAGTCCTGTTCCTACACTTTTCCACCCATGTCCTAAAAGAAGAACATTTCTAAGTGTGATCAGTATGTACCTACTCCACAGCACTCCTTAAGTTATTCAAAATACACACTTTTATTGTGAATTAATAATAGACTTAAGGATTTTTTAACTAGAAGGAATCTCAATTTAAAGTTACCCCACCTGTCTTTTCCAAGGTTAGCAATAGCTTCCTCCAGAAGAAACAGTAATCAAAACATCACACAAAATGTTCGAAATAGTACTGTATATGTAGAGATTGTATTCTTCTGGACTTACATTTAATCCAATTTACATCTAATAATTCATCTTGGTACACTGGTTTCCTTTTTTTTCCCCTCCCTCACTACAATCATACTAGAAAATGAATGAATCTACATTTTTCTACAATGGTTTCTGACGTTCTCTACTGTTTTTTAGCATTCTCCTAGCTATCTACTAGTAATTTATCTAGCACAGAAAATTTCTGTTTCATTACTGCTGTATTTACATTGTTTTTATTTTATGTTTAAAGGCCTAGGAATCTATAGCACACAAATCTTCTGCCCTACAGTTTCCCCGCTGGTCATCAATAATATCCAAAATTCCAGCACCACTGGAAATCAGAATAATCCCACACACACACATGAAAAGGCTGGAGCTCTGAGAGCTTTCAGCCTAGATGAGTGTCCCAGGTTTTACTCAGGAGCTGGAGCTGAGATGTTTGAAGATGTCTTTTCAAGGTTACAATACAGGTCAAAGCTTGGGGGGAAACACAGGGCAGCTGGAGAGAAAAATTAACTTGAATTATTATCAAGTGAGGGCTGATTTATTCCGCTACATTATGATGACTCTGCACTGCAAAGAGGCTGTAGATCCTAAAGACTTCAACTCCCTGAGTGCATCTCTGTGTCTCTGAAGACAGAACAATTCATTTTTTTCTTATGTTTTTGGCTGCACTTATGAAGTTAACCCTTATTTGCTTCACAGTTATTAATCAGCACAAGCCTCTTTCAGGAAGGCTGTGCAGAAGGTGCAGATGAGGAACTTCACTGCATGAAAATCTAGGTCAGTTGTTTTTAGGGCTTTGTTACACAGTATAATTTACACTCCTCTAAAATGCAGCTCTTTGAATAATATAAATGTAGCAGTCACTGATGGATCTAATGAATTTACTTGTGTCCTAATTTAATTATACCTTCAGATATGCCATACAGAAGTATTGACCATCTAAAGGCTGTGCCTTTCCTACCCTTACCTCACAGCCCTTCCACTGGCAGTGGAAAAAAAGGAGCCACCAAAATCACTGATACACTTGGTCGGTTTTTATCACAGCAGCCATCTCAGGACTGAACAGGGACAAAAATTGGAGGAAGAAATGGAATTATTTGTTTGGTCTTAGACAAAAGACTCTGCATCAGTCTGGGCTCTCTTCATTTACCACAACTACTCATGACCAAAAAACTCACTCCAAACCACCAACAAAAGTAGTTCTCATTTTGTTTCAGGTCTGGTGTGATGTTCTTTAACTGATTCTTCACTGAAATTGTACAGCCAGTGTGCAGAAAACAAAATGAAGGTGACTTGTTTGCAGGAACCACTGTTCTTTTCATTCTCAAGTGTAGCACCACTCACTAATAATCCTCCTCCTCACCTTTCTCTATTCAAAGGAAATTACTTTCCACTGACTTTTTTTCTAGCTGCCATGAGATTCATAAATTCTCTGCACAGAGATTCAGAAGGCTCAGATTCAAAACCAGTTTTGCCGACTGCTACCTTGGAACAGCTTTTGAATGACCCATTCATTGTGGGCATTGTGTCAAGTCAGCTACAGTCAAAGCTGTGCTGCAAAGACAGCAGGACAAGTTCTGCCCATGCTAAGCCCAGAAACAGCTGGATGTTTGCAGACCATCAATCCCACACCAATAAGCCACGCATGGATGCAGTGCCACCCAAATGCTGCTTGATGGATCCCTGGGCCCCAGGCCAATGTGCCTGCAGGGCACTGTGTTATCCAAAAGAGTATGAACTCTGGGCTATAGCAGAAACCACAGCTCTTTTGAATGATAAAAAGACACTGTGTTCCTCCCCACCCACTTCTGATACCAAAATTCTGCTGAGAGATTATGGCAAAATCTCTGTGGGATTGGCTTGTTGACCTCAAAGCTTGGCCAAAATTCCTTTCTGTAACATGGAGCAAACAAAGAGGAAGAGGGTCTGTGATTAGGGCTCAGCCAGGCTCTTTTTGAGAAGAAGCAAAACTTCCCCTTGACCATCTCTTTTCTAAGGTGTTCTGCTGTAAAACTCCTCTGGCTGAAGCTCTCTAGAAACTTGGGACAGAAGCAGAATAAAGGCTTCCTTCAACAATCGCAGCATGCACTCACAGACACTGGTGGCACAACTGGAAAGTTTCCAGACAACTTCAGCAAGGATCCCATCTCCATCCAAGCTGACATTTTGAATATATTTTACTCTTGGGGTTTTTGTTTTGATTGCCTCATTTGGCAGGATTATCCTACACGATGGTCAAGCCAAGTCAGATGTCTCTGTTGCCATCACTAACTGGAGTGGCAAAACTGATGCTCACACATCCCTCTACCCCAGGACAGATAAGCTATGATAACCAGAGACAAAGAACTGTCAAAAGAATCTGCCCCACGTGCAAGTGAACAGGAGGAGAATCATACACGAGTGGTGGATGCATCATGAAATGATAAAGCAGGAAAAGGACAGCCCAGGCAGGGCAAAGAGCCAAAGCACACTGGGATTGGCAGACATGTACAAACACAGACAGAGATGTAGATCTAACTCCTATTGTCAACATATATTTTTATAGGGATAATTTTAGAATACTTAACAAGGCTGTACACATTTTCAGTTTGGAAACACAATCTATTAGTTCACTCTTTTTCTATGACTGGACAAAGGGCAATATTTATTAGGTGAAGTGCCTGACAAAGCCTTTACTGCTGTTAATCACACCAGCTTCCTTGATATATTAAGGCTATTAGGACTTAACTAGATAAAGATGCACATGTTACTAAGTGAATCACCTTCTATCTGTTTAATGGAAACCAAGTGTTGATTTAAGTGGAGTCATCTGTTTAAAAATAGAGAGAAAAAAATTGAAATAAACCCAAGATTAACAGATGTCACAGAAGGGTCAATGGCGAGCAGTGTTGGATCCAGGGCTTTTAAAATAGAAACTTACATGAATATTTGAACTCCATTGAATATTGCTCTCTGCTTGACTGTGAAAATACTGCATTTAATATAATTTGTTTAGCCTTCAAAACTACATGCATAATTATCTATATGTATGACAGTTTCTGTGTCATTTAAGCATGTTCAGTCATCTCCACCCCTAGGTTCCTGGGCTACAAAATGATGTTAGTAGATTAATTTCTAGATGATTTAAAATGCAGTGTCTAAAATAGTCCCAGTACATTTATATTGGCTGGGTTGGTGTGGTTTATGTGTTTATATATGCTGTTCTCAAGTACTGGATGGTTTTAGTATTAATGGGATATGATTATGTTGAACCCTGCACTGGCCAATATAACTATTCAAAACTAGAGGGGTGTTTAAACACAACAACAACAAAAAAGGAATGATGATTTTTGGTTAAGTCCCAGACATGGCTTAAGTTGAATTCCTGGCTGTGCCACAGATGCCACTGTGATACCTCAGGCAAGTCACTTCCTGCACCTTAGCTGTAAAAGAAGGAAGAAATATTTTTCTTTCTCCCTTCCCTTCTCTGTTTTGTGTGCTTAACCTGTCAGAGCAGGAGCTTTCATGCCATGATGGAAATAACAAAGCTGCCACAGAGGTCCATCCAAAGGGAGGCAGCTGATCAGGCAGTTACACCCATGGCATACAAGGTCAATCACACTGTGCCAGGTGGGGCTGCTGGATGGAACCACCAAGTGGAGCATCACTTAGTTTGGGACAGAAAGAGAGCCTTTGAAGTGGGTTCACAGCTCTGTGCTAACTGCTGAAACAGTGGGATACTTAATAAACAAGTAAATTGTTGTTGTAATCATATTTGCTCTACATTTTAATAGATTTTTTAATCATGCAAATCTTAATTTTCTTGTTGAAAGGTGAATTGTAGTTTTATGACAACCCCAGTGGGTGGGACACAAGAACAGAGATGGATTTGAGGAAACTATATTTGCCCTCTTGGCTGCCTGAGCTCCAGGAGTGGTGGGTATATTTTGAACCATGTGCTCATAGTCTACTTTAAATGACTGCCTATTTTTCTTATCTTTCCTCTGACTCCCCTAGCCCTAAGTAGGAGTCAGACAGCAAAGGTTTCTTCTCCTATTTCTCTTCCTGGACAAGTTTTGGTTTGCAATTTTTGGCCGAGGGTGGGGAGGGGTGGGGGGAACAGGAGGAGCAGATAGGGTGTCAGAAGGCATGGACATTGTGTAAGAAAAGGAGTATACCTCCCTTTTCTCTGAATCTTTTCCAAGAGCTGAATAGATTCCAACCCTGAAAAGACTGCAGCCTGAATAGAGTCTTTTCAGCTCTGTCCACTTTCCCTCCCTGATACTCAACTGCAAATGAAAATAAAGTATTTTAATTCCAGAAAGATGACTCTAAAAACACATCTTTGACAAGGAACAATTTCAACTTTGATGCACCCAATTTTATTAAAGGTTCATCCTAGTGAATCAAACCCAAAATTTCCCATTTATGTTGGATTGTTTTTTGGTCGCTCATCTTCAACACATATAACCCGCCCCGCCCCCCCGAAAAAGCAGAGATAATCTGATGGTCACTTCTTTTCCTTTCACCTATAAGAACGACAAATAAAAGTTGTCTGTGCAGCATGCTGTGCACATGTGTTGTTCACTTAAATCCCTTTTCTCTAATCAGCTCTACAGGGTATTTAGTCCATACAACTGTTCCACATTCTCTCTCGGCATATGCACCATGCATTTCCATTCCACATCAAATGTAAACACTCTCTGCACAAGAATGATGGAGGCTGCGTTTCAAATCTTGCTTGGGTTTATCTTCGAATGCCAGACAAAACAGTCTTTATGTGGTTTGATAAAAGATTGAGTCATCCCCATTTGCAGACCTTATATCCACTTGCATACCTACTCAAATATAAACACCACCAGCAGATTCCCAAACCAGCAACTCATCTGAAGATTGTTTAAAAGATTATTAACTGGCAAGGCATTATTTAATTCCTCCAATTTCTCCCCCTCCCCAAATTCCTAGATTTTATAAGATATATTGCATGTTAGCTAAAAATCCTCTGGGATTTCTGCTTTTAATAAGCAAGCAGACATCTGTGTGGATCATAAGCACACAGCCACTGCCAGTGTTAAGAATTATATATATATATGTATGTATATCTGTAACACTTTGTATTTGTAAAGGTTTACACTCTGTCATTAGCATTATGCTTCCCAACTGCTGTCTGCATCCATGAGCACTAGAAATTTGCAGTAAAATCTATCAAAACTCACTTAAAAAGGAATTATTCTCCTTAGGAGTATTATTTTTTTGCCTTTTTACTCTTCATAAAATCTGTAGAGGAGTATCACAGACAACTCATGCAAATGAGTCACCAAAACTTAATTAGTCATTGCTTTTGAGTACTAGCATAGCCTCTGTGTGCTAGCATGAACTACCTTCAGCCAGTCTTCTTGAGAATAAGGATCATATTTTGTATTGCTTAACTTCACTTTTCAGTGCTGAGGAAGTGTACACTCTCATTTCCAGCAAAGAAGCTGATAAGGTGCAGTACTCTCACTATCTGCAGCTATCCTCAATACTAAATACATATATATATATATATATATAAAATCACATTTACTCTAATCAAAGAGCTGACACTTTAGGAACAGACCACAAAACACCATTACTTCTTGTAACAGTGCTCTGCAGGCCAGGTAACTATACCTCAGCTACTACACCTAGCAACTCTCCTGTAGGTTACAGATAGCACTTCACATAGTTTATATTAAACTGTTTCAAATTTTACACAAAAATTCTCTGGTTTTCATTTGTGCAGTGATAGGATCTCATAATCTTCAAAGAGATAAAATGGTGCTAACAAACAGATGCAAGTGAAGGACACTCCAAAGACCTTGCGGTCCTCAAGGTATGGCTCCTAGACAGGAACGAGATGCTGCTTACACAGCCTTTGTAAACAGATCAGACCCAAGCCATGGCACAGCAATGGTCCATGAGGCTATGTGGGTGACCAAATCCAGCAGCAAGCAGCTGTGTAGGAATCCTAGGATAAAAAGGGTATCTTGAACAAATTTCTCTGCCCCAGTCTTGTTTCTAGTGCCAGGCTTGTAGCAGAGTCTTTAAAAAAACCCTTAAGAAAGTACACATGCATAAAATCATGGTTTTCCTTCTTTTTTTTTTTTAACCAACTCATCCCTGACTACTGTTTAAAGTACTTGCTGAACTGGAGTTTACATACAGACATCCTGTTTAATAATCCTCAAGTGAGTCTTTCTCCATGGCTTCGCCTAATCTCTCTCTCCGTTTGTTTCTATTCTAGCTACTGAAGCTTCTGGCAGCAGTAAATCCAACAAGCAATTATTTTTTGTTTTCATTTTTTATCGTGTATGCCTGTGTGTATTCAATCAATGCAAAACCAGCACAGCTTGATAATTTTATTTTACTGTAGCTGGCAAGATGGGAAGTACAGGACACTGGACGCAGAAATACGTAGCTTTTCATTGTTTATCTAGTGAAATACTATCAGATCGCTAAGAGAAAATCTATTAAAACTGTAAGGCTGCCTAATGATCTAGACTGTTGAAGGATGTGCTTAGTTGTAGTCCAATTTATAGAAAATGGGCATTCTCCATCACAAAGTTCAGCTCGGAAATTGCTTCCGTATGCTTGTACTTCAGCATCTGGAAAAAGACTAAGGATTAAATTAATAGGGATACTTAATCTTCCATATGCCTCGATATTCCTCCACATCCCTCAGGTTATTACTTCTGCATTATTGAAAGAACTACATACAAGATGAGTAACTGCTTGGTGGTGTTTTGATTTTTATTGATTTCACATATCTTTTAAAACTTCTGGCCAAACCCACAGTTTTTAGTTCTGCTTCTCAGTATTGGGAAGGCAAATCCTCACAGACCTATTGGAGAAGCTGCCAATATTTAATACCTGAAATACCTAGTGCACATTCAGCCTGCAAAGCGCTGAATATTTCCACGCCAGACACTTTCTGAAACCATCTCTCCAAGTGATGGTTTTAACCTCGCTTTCCAGCACTGGCCACAAAGTTGGGTTGTTTGTCAGTCTTTTACCACCAATATCTATTCAACTAAATTCAACTGACCCATTTCTATCCAATTAAAAAAAAAGCCAAACGTGCAACAAGGGCATCATCAGTCAAAGCTTTTTTGAAGTTCACACTAATTGCTCTGCTACTCTAGGAAGCACAGTAACTGTTCCCAGGCTACAGAATGACATTAAAAATAGAGGAAAAGCCCACCAAGGTTTGATCCTATGTTAGATAATGCAGTAGTTTCACATGAAATTGAAAACCTGGCCACACATGAAGAATTCTTTTAGGTGAACATGCTGTCGAGATGAAACTTGGTATTTTTGAACTCAGGATGATGTAGATGTAGATGTATAATACTTTTCTAAGTAAAAGGTTAACTATCTGATGTGTGCTCATTGGATTGTAAATATGGAGCATAAAATAATGAGACATAAATAAATACAGATCTATATTTTAATTTATGACAGAAATGTCATCATAAAAGTACAATATCCATGGTGCTGAGCAAAACTGTCACAACAACCAAAAGAGGAAGTCCTCTCAAAGGCATACAACTTTACTAAAGCTTAATGCTCCTGCCTACTGTGATGAGGGAAAACTACAATGTTGGCTCCTCAGGTCAAAGAAAAGACCTTTAATGGTCTCTGTGGCATGTCCTAAACTTTTCTGCATTGAACTGGCTGAGAGTTCATTATTAGAAATGGCATGATTACAAACTGCCTTATGATACACTAAAATAGCAGATTTATTCACATTACAGTAAGATTCCTCTGCAATGTATAACTCAAGCTCACACATTTTTAAGCAAATCAACAAAATATATAAATAAGATATGAAACCTTTTGTAATGGGGAACTGTTAGTTGATTAGAGAGCAAAGGTGGACAAGAGCAAGAATCAAGTCAGAAACTGGACCAAGATTTCTCAATTGTCATTCTGTTCCTTGGAGCTGTCCTCATCATGGTCCCAGTCAAGCTGGTTTCTAACACATGTATGGATAAAATCAATACTCCAGTGAAACAAATACAGAAAATTATTTAGCTAGAAGAAAATGTCATATCATTTACATAAATGTTGTAAGATACAGTCTTCATCACTTTTTGAAAGTCACCTCAAACAAGTCTTTGCACTTATTTCTCTATAAAAGTTATAGTCAGCACTTGCTGCAAAGAATCTATCAAATATTTATCAAATCCTTACAATTTTACTGACCTCTGTATTTATGTATTTGTGTATAAATATATTAATTATATATTTATACACAAACACACAGTTATATTTATATATTTTTTTAATAAAAATGTATTTATATATTTATATATTGCTAAATGTATATTTATATATTTAGCAATCACAGACATGGTAGATGGAAGACAGGAAACCAAACTAGCACTCATAAGGCCTGTGAGAAGTACACTGCCTTCCAGCTTTAGTTTCCAAGATCAGTTCAGATTTCCACTAGTCAACTCAACAAGCACAGAAGGATGTATTTTACGGTAGATGTTTTCATGTGATAGATCTGTTTTTATTGATTTTAGAAGTGCTGCTATCTACTTCCCAAGTAAATCTGAAAAAATGCAATGATCTCTGTATTGCTCTTTGGGTTAGGTCTGGTTAGAACATAAGGGTTAACCTTCTCAGCTAGAAGCATGCAAAATGTGTATAAGCTTGGAATTGCAGAACTCTTTGATTCACATTAAAAGGTGTCATGTCTCACCACCTCATGTACAAATAGAAAACTCCACTTAAATCGCTACAATACAAAATTTTGCAACAGATAACATAGCTTCTAATGTTTCCTGTAACTGAAAAAGTCTATTATAAGATTTTAATTATGACCTTGACAATCCTGATATTAATACTGTACTTACTGTCAGATACAGGAACAATTCTGAATATATAAGAAGGGATGCCCCGAAAACTGCTTTGGATTGCTAGAAACATTCTTGAAAGGCAAACTTTAAAGTATTCAAATCATTGCAGAAGATTAAGTTCTATTTTTAAAACAAATTAAGAGAAAGAGAGCATACTATCTACTGCTCAGAATGGTTTTAAACATTTTTTGTAAATCTGGGTTGTGTTGTTCTACTCTGGGAGGTCCACAGGCAGGACCTACAGACATCTGGGGCAGTCTGGTTTGTAGGGACAACAGGGAGAGTCCTGGGACTGGCCTCTTTTAGCCTTCACTGCATATTCTAGATGATTTTGTGCAGTGACCATATTTAAGACTGAATTTCCTTAGGGCAGCCAAAGCAGCAAGCCTAGCTGATTACCTGAGAAGTGCAAACTGCTCCTGTTATAGCTAAATTAATGGTTGGCAAAAGGCTGAAAAAGAACAGATTAACGTGAAAATTAAAAAGCTAGCACTGCGATCATTTATAGCCAAGCTAAAATTAGTGCCGTGAAAGGAAAATAGGAGCTGCAGGGCACAGAATTTCCCAAGTGTGCTGTGGGCTTGCTCCTGGCTGGAGCTGCTGGGCACACCCAACATTAAGGCCCTGGCAGGCAGCACTTGCGGTGTGAGGATGAAGAGTGCTGTGTGAGGAGGAAGGGCACTGTGCACACAGCTGGGCCCATCTGGAAAAACTGTTTTTGATTTTGAGCTTGGTAGCAAGCCAGCTGTGGCCAGGTTCCTTGGGAGTCGGCTGAATAGTCACTCACAGATGTTTCAAGGATGAAAAGAGAAGGCTGGTCACCGCAAATAAATTGATATGCTGCTGTAATCCCGCTCAACAACATTCCCTGAGGTCTCTACATGCACGCTCTTGGACCACTGGCACTTGGCAGGGTGTGTGAGCCCCGCCTGGGTGTTGCACCCCTGCTGTTACATTCCCGCTGGACCACAGCTGATCCGGCTGTGGGCAGCTCCCTGAATGGCAGGACACCTTTAGGAGAGCACAGCATTTGCCACCCTCAGCTTTGTAAGCAACAGTCAAAATATATCGTGATTACGTGCTGGATTTCTTTTCATGAAGGCCTAGAGGCTGTGCAGTCTCTAGTCACATTCACAAACCCACCTTTCCAGTGCCCTGCCAAAATTACAGCATTCAGCGGGAAGGAATCTGCAGGAAAGTTCTTGCAAGTGTGATTCATCCCTCTGGCTTTTTTATGTTAGGAAACAATCCTTAGGTTCAGGATTACAAACTGCGTATATCACAAGGTCAAAGTTTCTCTCAGTGCACAAGATGAACAGATTAGAGGACTCTCCCTTAAATGAGCATGTCCCTCAATTTGCAGGAGAAAACACAACATTGTGCTGATGGCAATACTTGAAAATTCAGGCTTTTGACATAAAGTATCATAATGTCTGTCAGTACACTGCTGTTTAAGCTTTTTATTTTAAACTGTCCCTTTTAGGTGCCATCCCTTCTGTACTGCTGGCTGACTGACTCCACTGACTTACAGGAGATTTTTCAAATGCACAAGAAATGTTTAGATGCTGACACTAGCCTGCAGCACTGAAAATATCTCCTCCTGAACTCCAAGACTTGAAACTAATTCACAAACCAAATGGGATGACATTGTTTAAAATATTTTGTCACCTTTAAAACCACCTGGTTTCCTTAATATAGTGTTCAACTCAGGAAGGATTTAACTGTATGTTGAAAGCATACCAAGCACCATGTACTTCATGGGAAAGAGAAGACCAGTCTCTGAGAGCAAAAATACCAAAAAATTAGCTTTGACCACCATCTACAGCTGCAGCAAAAATGTGATTCTAGCACTGCCAGTGTGTTTTTATGTTAACCACTGTTTGCTGAGTCCAACTGAAATTCTCTATTTTTAGCCTTTCAGCTACTTTCAGATAAAATTCCTGCAGATAGGACTAGCTGTATAGGGCAGATAACATACAACTCTGAAACCACAGATGACCTCATGCAACTGCAAAGAAAGAAGGGTCTGTTACTTAAAACAAGGCTAAAATTTAACCCAGCTATACTAAAATTATACAGGGAGTGTTTTACAGTCCCATTACAAGACATAAAAACCCAGTCACTATAAATTCACGGTGTACTTATTTGTAAGGATGTAAAAAAGAGTAATTAATAACCCCCAAACAGCTTATCTCTGAGCCAGTACAACAGCAAGGCTTTCCCAGGCTCGCTGGAGATTTTACAAATAACACTGAGAAGCTGCTTTAGCTGCCATTTGAGAATTATTTGTCCACACTGAAAAGTCATTGCTCTTTGTCACAAGTCACAAGACATTTCTTAGTGTTCCACACTTTTAGTTGACATTATGGAGAGAAAATAAATAAATGTAATCCAAACTTTCTGGAAAGGGCTTCCATGTGTAAGAACACGTATTAACCACAGATGTGAGGGAGCACTGCAGTGATTCTTTTTAGTGCTAAATGCACTCTACTTTCCTCTCTTCTACTTCACTCTTCCTGTGTGTCCCCCCATAGACCAAAAGAAACCTGTTTCCTTTAAAACACCATTATTTCCAGGAGAGACAAGTGCAGTCTTGAGTACTATCATTCAAGTTTATTAAAGTAATTCAGGAGAAATGTGTAAGGAAAGGGCATGTCACAAGTGAAATCAATGCAGATCAAGGCGCTAGTTTGTAGTCCTTGGGATGTACTGTTCACACCTCCTTTATTTTGCAGAAAATTTGCTCGATATTTCCTCAGAATAAAACCTTCATGAGGTTACCACATAGCTCTTCTCCTCAGGAAAAAGCTTTAGTCTTAATAACTAATGAACAGGTCAGATACATGAGTGAAATAACTCCAAAGTAAAGAAATGCTTTCACTCCCTCACCAAATCACTCCAAGAGATCACTAAAAGATTCAAACTATTCTTCTTAACTCTTCCTTTCTTTCCTAAATACCAGCATAGGCAAACCTATATTTTTTAACAATGACACAACCTCTATCTGTCGTCTATTTTCTCAAGCACAGCCGGCATTGAAATAAAGGCTTAAACAAAGCACTTAACGGTTAATTTGTGATTATAGAACAAGTCTGATTTTTTTGGATCCACGTCACTTGGAAGGAAAAACTCCACTTATCATAAGGAATGAAAACCAGGACGGAACAAGGTTTGCTATTTCCCTCTCTGAGGAATTGTAGGTGGACTTATGTAAACAACAGAGCAAAGATCAAAGGCAAATCTTAGGGACCATAATATACTGAGTTATTAAAGGAACAGAGCCTTTTATCTGTTGTGGAGGAAGGAAGTAAAGCATTGAGACATATGTAATATATGCAATTAAAAATAAAAAACCCAAGTGAGTCCCAAAAGAGACTGAAATCAATTAAATTCTGGGGTTTTTTTTGTATTCTGTTAAAATGACGAGAACCAAAAATGCAATCTGTGACAAAAAAATTAGACTCCATCCCCTGGAAAAGCCAGGCATTCAACTCTATTTTAAGTTGAATTTTCCTTCACATCCTATGAAACAAGCACTGTTCGATCACAAACCACGTCCTCATTCAGTGCCAGTTCCACTGAGGCTTACCTTGTCCTCCACTCTGTTCAGCCTGGCACCAATCGTGTTATTTCCTCGATCTTTGCTTTTCTCTGTGGAACAAGAAACATATTCAAATTAATATATGGTGGTATAACAAAATAGCAGCAAACCACAACAGGGTGTGTTTAACTAGCCCACCAACACTGTGTAACTGAACACCCTTACCAGGCTGATAGATCCATTTCTTAAAAGTAGTTTTCTGTTTCTTTTTATAGCATTGACCCACGCCAGGGCTTTTAATAGCCCTGAGTTTAAGGCATTTTTAATCTTAGTCTTATGCTTTAACCACGGACAGCAAAAATGCTCCAAATTGAGTTAATGTTTTAATTGCCACTTAAAAGCAAACTGCCACTTCGCAAAGGACTCTACAGGCAACTTAACACATTTGGTAATATTTAATCTTTTTTCTCCCACTACAAACAGTATAGAAAGATGAGTTTTCAAATGACATAAACAGAAAGTTTTCATTACCCAGATTTGTCTCAAACAAACGTAGTCATTTGTGCTCCTTTTCCAGTGTCTTTTCAAAGCTATCAAAGATCTATGTGAATATTACAAATTTCACAGGAACTCTGTAATCTTAGCACACCAATTTATTGACTATATTGTGAGTCTCTAAAAGACTAGAGCCAACATTTTGAAAAGTTCAGTGAAAGTAGGTGCTTTAAGAATCTAAATAAAAACAACCCTAATTTAAAAGTGTTGATGACTAAATATTATTGCCAATACTTAATCTTTAGAGCACAACCAGTTGGCACAGCTTAAAAATTTGGCAATAAAATGAAAAGTATTTTAGCAAGTATTTTCCATTAATTATATGTTCATCAGATTAATTTTAGATACATCCTTTCTATTGACTTACCTGAGACGGAGATAAAAAGAGATGGCTTTCCTATGGACTGGTCCAACCTATATAACAAAAAGAAATATTTTTGTTCTTTATCAGACTGAACCAGCACCTTCACTCTCTCTAGCTGGAGCAGGGAGACCTTTTCACAAACAAGCAAAGTGAAGTTCAAATAATTCTGGTTTGTCCTGTGAGTGAAGCAGTTGCTTAGCATACTAAAGTAGCTTGAAATGAAAAATATAGTAGTAAAATGGGATTTGACTTAGATTTCTCTGCTTTTTTAACCACAGTAAAGTTTTACCATGGCCATTACTTTTCCATGTGCTCAGCATTGTCTTTTCCTTGTTCTTCTGCAGCTTTCTTGTTGCATCTGTCATCTCTTAGTAGGCTCTTACATGCAATTCTACCAGAGCAGGTAACAGTATTGCACTCTCCAGGTGTAAAACAGCCCCTATGATAATGGGACTGCAGTCTATAGTCACAGGACTAGCAGGGACTGAGGTAATACATCCAAGTCCCAATCATCAGATTTTTAAGCTTTTTGCCTTCTCCTCTGTGTGTGAAAAGAAAATTTTATGCAAATGCCATTTTACATTCCCTAATTTTGCACAGTCCTGCCACTATGGCACCTTTAACCCTGGCAGTTTTTCACCCGTGGGCCCCCATCACTGCCTAATTTACAAACATCCTTCTGCTGCTTTCAGGGGTACCAAGACTGGGCTTCACTGACGTACCTCCTCTGCAGCTCCTTGATTCTCACCATCAGGTTGAGGTGGCCCTGTGAATACTGCTCAATGACATCTCGGACATCATAGGGCTTTCTGGCTTGCTGTAAAATAAGAGACAAAAAACCTTCAGTCACTAGGATGGAGGAATGGTCTGTACCAATGTAGATGCTTTTGAAGAGTAAACAGTAAGTTCTTCTAGCACTGTGTAAACACATGAGTTATTTTGATTGTTGCCATGATCACACATTTTTGGTGGAATAATTCTGACAGTTCTCATTTCATCCACCTTTTTGTTACTGCAGGTCTGTATGCCTTTCAAGAGATAATCCACTGAACTGGAGCTCAAAAGAACTTGGAGCCAAAAGTTTATCTGGCACTTTGTTCAGAAGTCTGTGCACACTCTAGTTCCTTCTGGAAATAAGGTTCATACTCCTCAGCCACTGAAAAATAAAGAGGTCTTGCACATGCACAAATCCCTGTTCTCGGTTAGCAGCTGAGGCTCACTGTTCAGGTCTTACCGTGGGAAGTTAAAACACAGTCCTAGAGGAAGGTGCATGACTGACTTCCTCCTCCAGAAAGGCTGGCTGAGCTTTTAAAACTGCTGGGAAACACTGGTGCAAGAAATGCCCCATGTCTAATTTGCACCTCACACATGTGAAAAACTTCATCTGAGCTATTATGAATAAAACAGCTTTTGTGTAGTATAGAGGCAATAGTGTCAAGATAAAGGTAATAGTATCAACCTGTAAGACACTTAAGACTAACCAGAAAGCAAGTGAACAAACATGCTGAAAGGTAGCAACAAATTAAAGGTATCTTAATCCTACATCTTGAATCTAGAGTCCAATCAGTGCCAGAACTGGTGTTCCCAGCACAGGAAAGACATGGACCTGTTATAACAAGTCCAAAGGAGGCCACAAAGATAATCAGAGGGCTGGAGCACCTCTGCTGTAGATGGGGTGAGAGAGCTGTATTGTTCAACGGAGAGGAGATTCGAGGAGATTCGAAGAGATTCGAAGAGATTCGAAGAGAAGAGATTCGAAGAGATTCGAAGAGATTCGAAGAGAAGAGATTCGAAGAGAAGAGAAGAGATTCGAAGAGAAGAGAAGAGATTCGAAGAGAAGAGATTCGAAGAGAAGAGATTCGAAGAGATTCGAAGAGAAGAGATTCGAAGAGAAGAGATTCGAAGAGAAGAGATTCGAAGAGAAGAGATTCGAAGAGATTCGAAGAGATTCGAAGAGATTCGAAGAGAAGAGAAGAGAAGAGAAGAGAAGAGAAGAGAAGAGAAGAGAAGAGAAGAGAAGAGAAGAGAAGAGAAGAGAAGAGAAGAGAAGAGAAGAGAAGAGAAGAGAAGAGAAGAGAAGAGAAGAGAAGAGAAGAGAAGAGAAGAGAAGGCTCCAGGGACACTTCATTGGAGCCTTTCAGTATTTGAAGGGGCTTTTAAAAAAGATGGGGACAGATTTTTACAAGGGCATGTAGTGATAGGACAAGGAGGAAAAGGCTTCAAGCTGAAAGAGGGCAGGAAGAATATTATTTAGGAATATTATTAGGAAGAAATTATTTAGTGTGAGGGTGGTGAGACACTTAAATGGGTTGCCCAGAGGAATTGTGGATGCCCTGTCACTGGAAACACTCAAGGTCAGGTTGGGAGGGGCACTGAGCAACCTAATTGGGTGAAGATGTCCTTGCTCATGGCAGGGAGTTTGCACTAGATGACCTTTAAAGGTCCCTCCCAACCCAAACTAATCCATGATTTCTGACTCATTTGTTATGCTGTTTATAGAAACTCCGCAGATAATTTTCAAGGTCTTGTAAAAACCTTGGTAACACTGAGTTACAACTTCTCCTTTCTTGCATCTTTTGAGAACAAGGAAAAGTTTCCAGTGGTAGCTTCTAAGATACCAGAATTTGGATCCCTTTTGAAGTCTCAGAAGTATTTTGTCACCTGTACTTCAAAAGCAGATGTCTCTGCACTGCTTTATCTTATTTCCCAAACTTCAAGATTTCCTCAATTCCATGCCATAGATAGCATTTTTTTCTAAGCCAAAGGAAACTGGGATACCATACAAAAAACAGGCTGTGGAGACTGTGGTGCCTTCATGCAGTCTCCTGCACCTGCCTGGGAAGTAGCTCCCCCATTTCAGTAATGATTTCTTTAATAACATCACCTCATCAAACAAACTGTATTTCAGTCTCACAGATTCCCCAAATCAACTGCAAGCCTTGGGTGAATGTAAGATACTCTCTAGTGGAAGGCTAAGCAGGACTGGGAATGGCTTCAATCTAACCAGGGAGCACAGAAGAATTCCTGAGCATCCCAACACCTTACACACACCTAAATCATAACTAACATCCACAAAGACAGAAATATGATGCTGCGACAGCATAAGCCTGTAAATCTTTTCATGGACTAGTACTGTAAACATGATAATATTAAAAAGAGAAAAAGAATTCTTGGATTCTTCTGGTAGTATAAATAAGCAAAAGAGAAATCTGTGAGTTTGAAAACTGCAGGTTTAGAAAAGGTGTTCACTAAGAATAAAGATGCAGAGCTTTCTCCTGCCATCCTCATAGTATGACACAGGAGTCTGACAGTAGTGTAAGTATTTCCCTGCCTCTTTTACATTTACGGGGCTGTTTCTCTCTCTTTGAAACAAGAATTGAAAACCTGGAGTAAATATATTTTATGAATGAGGCTAAACTTCTGAGTCTGACTGGGTATTTAAGTCAGTACTGATTTTTCTGTAAATGCTTCATATTAAAAGCTGATCTTCTGTGAGAAAATACTCCTGATGTTGACCATATAAAAACCTGCAGCAAGCAACAAATTAGTATGGAATAGACAGAAGTAGAAGCCAGGCCCACATTTTCCTTAACTGCTTCTCTTCCTTACTTTTGGTCCTCTGCTAACTAAGCAAAACTCATGGCAAAACTCTTCTTAAATACATTAGAATTTCCCCCATCATAAATCAAAGTTTTAAAAGGCACAAACCTCAATGCCAAATATTAAATGCGCACCACTGGCTGTGGCTGTTGTTGTTCCCTAGTAACTGCATGGGCAGGGAAGCAGACCTGGGAAAGGGGAATCCAGGAAAAGGGAATTTCTGGGAAAAGCAACCAGGTAATAGCAAATAAAATGGGCAGGACACCCTGTGAAGCACAGGACACTGAAATACATGGTTTAGTACAGCCCAGTATGGAGATTAGAAAAGATTACACACAAAATTCACATGAATCACGTAATATGATAAACTACAAGACTGTAAATGTAAGATTTTCCAGGGAAATTGTAACAAATCAGGCAACAGTTATGTCATCGGTAGAACTGCAACCTGTATTTTTAATTTATGCTATGTATAGAATATTTGCCATGGTAAAAAAATTGTACCACAGATTAAAAAGCTATTTTAGAAGGAAATTAATTTACTCAATTGGAAGAATTTACATGGAAAGGAAATGTAAAAAGTTTTCAAAATGAAAATGCGAAATCAGAACAAATTCCTGGTCTGTGTATCTGCGATGGATATTACAGTTGTATGAATGTACATGAGTTTTAAGACTCCTGGAAACTTTCATAATGGGAAAACAAAGGTTATTTACTCATAAATCAAGCTAATGGAATAACTGAGTATGGCGATTTTTTTCCCCTGAAACTCAGTTGTAATATTAGATTGTGTCAAAAACATCTGCTTCACAACTAACACATAAAATTCATTTTTAGTAGGTAGGGTGAACAAAGCCTAGAAAAGCATTCATTTCTAAGTCTGCTTTCCTTATAATCTACAAAATCCTTCCTTAACCAGAAGTCGTTCACCTTCACTGATGCACAGGACTTGTGTTGAATGTGATCGTTGTATAGAATTTGAAACAGTCCTACAGGCTTTACGAGAACATAAACACATCCATAAAAAAGGTATTAATTCTTTATAATATTATGTTGGGTTCATGGGTTATACATGGGCATCCTGATAAGGACTATATTTAAATCTAGACTTAAAAATACAGCCTAAATTTCTCTCCTTTTTAAAGAGGAAATGATACTTCACAAAGACTTGCTTTTCATGTCCTTTGAAAATCTTTGTCTCCCTGTTTACATTTTCTTTATTTGTTTTATTTGGTTAGTTAGTTTTAAACAGGAAGGCTTTGCTTTCTAACTGGCTTTTGTCCTTCTGATGCCATCATCCCCCTGTTATTAACTGAGCCCTTCAAAGAATATATCTAGTCAAATTTAGGACTACAGGTGTGTCCTGCAAACAGTTGGTATAATTTAAGAACCATGCTGGGTTCATGCTGGGACCTATTTTGCAAAATTTTCCTCTTCCTCTCCTTGTTCCTATGCTGCCCTACTCGAAAGGTTTAGAGGCATCTCTAAAAAATATTCCTTTAAAGTGAGGGCCTTCCTTAGGGTTGCAGCTAATTTTACACATGAATAGCCAAGTGGACTTCAGATGAAATTGCATCTGTGGGCAATTGTGGGTTTGTTGTGGGTTTTTTCAACAGTTACAGGAAGAAAATACCTGAATTTTCTTTTTTTTGGAACATATATTTTACATAAACGTGAAGCTTAGAAAGAAAACACCTACTGAAAACCAGCAGTACAGACCTCTTAAATGCTAAAAGGTACATTTTTAAGATGCATCTTCTGCTTTACCTTATTCTCAGACATTACATGAGCTTATTAGGAACAATACAGTCATTACTTGGCACATGTTAAAACAATTTAATTCCTGATGATTATTTTATGTGCATAGAACAGCTTTACAACATACTTCTGATGAAAGAATAATGACAGTGGTTATTGCTTAATTAGGAGAGATTTTCAAAAGCACCTTGTGGCTTGAATTTCAAGGTGACTTTGTGCACTAATTGGGTGCCTTGGAAAACTGTACCCTTGGCGCTCTGCAAATTTTTAAGCTTGATCTTAACTTTATATTCAGAAATGATGGAGAAGTATCAGATATTCCGCTACTTTGCTATTGGAGATTCTGCTTCTGAAGAAACAGCAGCATCTCAGCTTTACACAGGAGCAGAGACCCAAGATCCCACTTCAGCCAAATGACAGTTTTAGTTCCTTAGCAGCAGCTAATATTGATCATTCAGGAAGAAAGAAGACAGCTAAAGAGAGATGAGAGACAACCCCATCAAGGGACTTTGTAGATGGCCAGGACTGGGCCTTTTGCAGATGTGAAAGTACAACTGAGAAGCCAGATTAGCAACCGAGATACTGAGCACAAACAAGTTTCAAACATGAACTGAATAGTCCCATTCTATTCACTCAAATGCTTTTTCAGCTTCTATCAAATCATCTGCCGCAGGGGAGTTTCGTTTATTTGCCAGGTGGATAATGTTGCACACAGTGTTCAGGCATTTTCAAAATCTGTTTCTGACAAATACCACTTGGGAGGTAGATCTACAGCGTGTGCATTTCTTGTTACTAAGCAGTTTAGTTAATACCAAAATATTTTATGATCTAAATTTATGAGAGCAATGATTCAGTAATTACCACAGAGCAAAGGATCACAATCAAGTTTTAGAATTAAAATAAATTAGATTTTAATGGAACTGACCAAATTTAGGCAATTATTCACACAGCAGCACCGGACACATCACTGGAATGGGTCACATCCCTTGCCAAGTTTCAAGTGCTGACCAGCAAGTGCTAAGAAACTTCTCAACAGAATGACTATAAATATTACCTTCAAGTAGTTGAGACACTGTGCCTTTCTTCATTTTAGTCTAATCATGATAATAAAAGGTGAAATGTGCTGGCAGAACCTTTTTGAAAGCACTCTCTTAACTCTGGACACGGGACATTTCAGCCATAATGGTGACGATCTGAATACATTATACACAACTAAAGCAATTTTCTGACAAGCTCAGGCAACCTTAGCCATAAATTAGCTCAAGAATTTTAGTAAAAAGGGAAATGTTCATAGTAGAAATTTGCTAAAGAATCCAAGCAGTGCTTCTGAATTTATAAGGAAACAGAATTGTGGGTTTGTAGTAGCAGCAAACTTTGCCTTACAGATATTCTGGACTGTTAGTCACCATCGTCGTCATAATCATCATCATCAACATATTTTTGCTCTTAAATCTTTTAGCCTTCAAATCTGAAGGAGAAAAGACACACTCTTTTTGGAGGGTCTAGATTATAGGTGGGATAGCTTTCTAGTTTATTGGAAGCAGCAGTAGCTAGGTCATGTATGAAAATGGATGCAGGCAGCTAAGCTCCTCTTATCCTTTGCATTTTCAGTTGTGAAGCCTGTTCTCTGGAGATTATCCCTTAATAATAATATTAAGTAAGGTAATATATTTATTACCTATATATATATTCACCTGGTTTAAATCAAACTGGAGGCTGTTGACATGTGTTTTTACTGTATTAATGAAATTGATTTTTAGAAAGTTTGCAGTCAGATTTTTTTATTCAGACCAGGAAACAAGGTTAATTAGCTACTGTTAAATGCTTATAGCATCACAAGACCACAGCAAGTGGAGTTGCACACAGGAAATGTGTAAGTGAGGGCCAGAGGAGGAAAGAGAATCAGTATCTCACTAACTGGGAAGGAGGTCTCCTGCAATGCAGAGGGGAGAAAGGAGAAGAAATGAGAAACCTTCCAATACACTAACAAATTTCCACCTTGGTTTCTTATCAGGACTTCATTATCATTGAGTAAGGGACAGAAACAAGGCTGAGGTAGTATTTTAATCTCTAATCCTACTGACTCGGCATGAAAGCAGCACACAGCTCAGAATTAATGGAGACATACGAGAATGTTTGCACTGCCAGAAAGAGACAGCGATAACAGAGGGCTAAGGGTCAAGTCCATTAGCAGAAAATAACATTTTAATTCAGACTGCATTTCAGGAGTTTAGCCTGTTTCCAGTGCATCCATAGTTGACTAACCTGCTCCGAAACAACCACCCTATTGAAGGAGGGAGACAATAGTGGGTGTAGATCACCATTACTGAAATGAATTGTGTTAGTCTCTCTTAAGTTTCTAAAAGAGACAATGAATTAGGAGAATAAAAGGGTTTATTTAGAAAAGGAGCTCTCTATTCACAACTCACCTGAAACTTTTTTTTTGCCACAAAATACTGCATCCTCCGAATCACCTTGATGGCAGCGCGGTGGTGTTCCCGCAGCCTGGGGGGAAAAAAGAGGAGGGTGAGGGGAGGAAGGAGCTTCTCCATCCACACAGCAACTGCAGCAGGCTGCAGAAAGTCCTTCACCAACACATCCACGTGCAGTGTAAGGAGCTGTGATCCAGCCTGGCAGCACAACACACCATTCTGCTGACCTTCCTCACCTTTCAAGAAGGCTCTGAAAATCCTGGGATTTATCTGACCCATGCTAGGTTTGCACCCATTTCACAGCTAAATGAGGTGTCCACATAACCTCCTTCTGTGTCTAAGCAAACCTCCACACATCCCTCCCAGTTTCATTTCCACAAAAGATCCCTAAACTCTCAAGTTCTATCATATCCAGTCATGAATAACTTTTATACAGTCACTCCAGTTTTTAGGATTTTTTTGGTTTTTTGAGGTGTTCACCTCACAATTTCTCTACAACATTCTTGATATTTTTTCACTTGATTTTTTTTCCCAAAGAATTATCTAAATAAAAACACCTGAAAAATTTTTGATTTGTTGAACAATCCAAATAATCTTGCTGGATGTAACATCTACATACATATTTATCCCCAAACTGAACAGTAACTTAATATAATGACAAAATAATCTGACAGGTCTTTAAAAAATATATGCCCCTCTTTGTGCATATGCATATGATCTGACAACACAATAAAAAAGAAAATAATTTGCTCACTGAGCTTTTAAATGACAGTTTTTCATAGAATCTGACATTATTTTTCAAACAGTGCCTTAAAACCAACAGTTATTTCAAAATTTTCAAAGCTTACAAAAAAGATGCATTTTCCTTCTTAACATTAAAATACAGTATCAGACATTAAGCCAATTGTTCAGATTGCTCATTCTATTACTCTCACCAAGATGCACTTGAATGACATTACAGCACCATCTTTATTTCCTTTTAAACTTCAGGAACATCTAGTGTTTCTAACTCTCATCCCAGACTTCTAGTGATGGCTTTGGGGAGCAGCTGTAAAAGCAGTTAGATTTTCTATATGCTTTATCTTTATAAACCTATTATTAGTAATAGAGATAGACCGGCTTATTGAGATGTCACCTTGCAGTGCTTTCTGCACATACTGAACATGACAGCACTCATACTCACTAAGGGATGGAGAAGTCATACTTAAGTTCTATAAAAGTTTGTGCAAATGTGGGTCTTTAGTATGTTACAGCATGGTATCACCCAAGCCTCTTCAGCTAAATATAACCCAGAATTCTAGTGAGTATTCAGGTGTTTCCTCAAGATAGATCTCCCTCAGCAAATAAAAGTTCTGCATGTGCAAGTGGTGGATGTCTGTCCTCTGAAGTGTAGCTGGGGTGTTCCCCCTTCTGAACACTCACACTTTTTAGTTGGAAAACAGCATTTTGCAAAGCCAAAGCAGAACAAAAAAAAAAAAGCTGTAATTTCCTACTTTTAGCTATTGCCTCTCAGGTGGGCTCTTTCTGTTACAGAAATTGTTCAGATTTAGCAAGACAGAAAAGATTATTTTCTTCAGAAATAGCATAAAATGCATTGCTTTTCAAGCTAATAACACACATCTTTTCACCACAGGTCTACAGATGGTCACCTCCAAGTGTATTTATATAAATCATCTGTACCTCAATAATTATGCACCAAACCTGCAGCTGTATCTGCACAGGAAGCTTTTTCCCTCTTAACACCTTCCTGAGGTGTCTTAGAGACACTGTCTCCAAGCCTCTGCTCCCACAGATCTGACTGCAACATCACGGTTCGAGTTACAGAAATGGAAATTTGCCACTCCTGACTGGAATGGCTGTGTGTTTGGATCAGTTCCCAGTGGACAGAGTTAGATTAATGCTAGTTCAGGGTACCCCTGTTCTGTCAGCCTGTGCTGCATCATTCGGCTGCTAAGGACTTGGATGACCTCCTCCAAACCCAAGCAAATAAAGTGTTTGGGCTTTTAAGTTCTGCTTCACAGAGATGGGAGCCAAAAAGGTAAACACTGTTTAATTTTCTAGTAAATATCAAAGGTATAATATCACGCAGTTATACATCCTATACATAAAAGCACACAAAAACATCTTTTGACAAATCGAAATATATTTGAATTGCCATAAAACTGCTTGTAGTGTTTTGGTTTATGCCTCATTTCCTCTGGGGTGTTCTTCACAGTCCATTATTTCTGAGTAAAACATTTTTCTTTGGGACAGCCAGTCACCAGTAGAGCACACCAAATCCCTCATTCTCTATGTAGAGGACAAGTCCCATCTATAAGCAAGGCAGGAGGATAATAAAGAAGGTATTGGCCATTCAGTGAAATAACAAAGCTACACGACCAAAATGATTTTCCAACGCAGCTATTCACCATCAATCATTTTTCAGTGCTGACATGAACTACCCATGCCAGGAGGGAAAGTTAATATTCTCATTTTAATCCTTCCCATTTCCAGCTCCAGTAGGAAGCCTTACAGTAAGCTTGTTTCTGCTTATGCTGTAAAATGGAATTCTGCACAACAGGCTGTCCTGATTCCCCAAGATTAAATGCTTCTGCGATGAGAGAAGGGAATAAAGGATTTAATTAGTAGCCAAGGTTATGATTCATGGTTGTTTGATCTCTTTGGCAAACTGGTAACAAACGCTTTAGTAAATTGAGAGCTTAACCATTAACTGGTGATATTTGTTTGTTCAGCCACTTGTGACATCTCTGAATTTTGGTTACAGAGGGGCTGTCTGCAGCCTCTGGGCACACAGAGCACGCTTAGATGTGAGATAGGTACTCAGTGCATTACTGCCCTCACTTCTGTGAATACTTTATTTTTTTATAAGGAGTGTGGCTGGAAATGACCTCACCTGAGTGTGCTGCCAGAGCACAGCACCTCACCCTCCCGGTGTGTCCACCCTCACAGCCCGGGGGAGACACCCTTTGGAGAGGCACTGCTCTGCACAGTGAGTCTCTGATGGCAGCAAAGGGGTTTTCAGGGACTGCTGGGGTACTCCAGAGAACCCTTCTGCAGCTGTGTAGCTGTGTGAGCTAAGCTCTCCCGCAATTGCAATCCCTCATTTTCAGATGTTTAGTTTTGCCTGACTTTGGGGCAAAGCTTGGGACTTGTTGGATAAGTGCATTAGCAACAGGGTCAGCAGGCCTTTTGCCCTTTTGGCATCAAAGCTATTTTCCTCTCCTGAGCATTCATCAGGCTTTGAGCCCCATTGTCACCATACCCATTAATATCATAACTCACAGCTGAAGGAACTTGCCAAACATCGTTTGATCCTAACAACCAGTGGCACGTTACCTTAAAAAGTAATACATGCAGAATGCCTTTAAAATCAAGCTAAAGGTTATTATTTCTGTTACTGGACAACTTCTCAGCCTGCAGCCTTCTGAAGAAAAACTGCCAATAGCTTTCACTGGCTACCAGTAATTTTCTTTCTCAATATGAACAGGACATCAAGATCACCTTGAATGCAGCACATGCTATGTAACACTTCTCATGGACTTAAACTCACAGAATTAGGTCCTGAAGCCACTAAGGAATCTACAACATTCTTATAACCCTTAGGAATCCAGAAGGATGAAGAAGGATGTAACGTTTTCACAACAGAAGACCATCCTAGTTGTAATAGGACCAACAGATTTATACAAACCTAAATTATTTGCAGGTATAAACTAGGTCTGCTTTATACATGAACCGAAAAACAACCTGTTGTGGATGCAGACGCTATTCAAAGCATAAGAAATGAGGACAGACAAACCTGGCAACAAAATACAATGGATTGGGCACCCACATAAAAGAAGAAGGCCTGGCAGAATTAAATGACTAGAAAGCCTTAGTTTTTCTTGCCTCCTTTAGTTTTTAATATGTAGTCCAAGTGACTACAACCAGTCACTTGGGAGAAACCTGATCTCTTCATCAGTCCATCAGAAATCTGAATTGGAATTTCACTTAAACTGCAAACCAAGCATGATGAAGTACTTTATGTAATTCAACCAACATTCCCATTTGGTTGGAAAATTGTTATACATTATTAAATGAACTGTTACAATTCAGACTTTCATACATTTGACTACATATTGTTCATTTTCTCCAACACAATCAGCCAAAACCTCAATAGGTTTCCAAAGCTGTGGCTCATTCCCCAGTCCCACACTCACTGACAGCCACAGTGAATGTCACTGTTCAGTCAGCACCCACCTACCTTCTTCCTGCCAGGGGACATGCAGGGCCACTCCAGAAGAATGCTCTGGGACAAAGGCTAAAACTTTATAGTTGCAAAAACGGTGCAGCTTTATGAAAAAGGAACTAAGCAGGTGTATGATTCAGGTGCTCTATGATTCAAGAAAAATAAAACCTTTTTTTTAAAATTAAGCTTTACAAGATTAATCCCCATTCTGAAGTAAAGTTATTCTGCTAAAGAATCAGAAAGGAAAAGGAATTATTAATCAGAAAAATTTATTGTCCTTACAAAGCTGATAAATTTTACATCAAAGCCTTAGTAATTCCATTAGAAGTTTGTTTCTCTTTTCATCTCAGGAAGGTGTTCTACATATTGGTTTAGTGTTAACAGAAATATTAAAGCAACTGGGCAAAGGAAAGGTGGTGCTAATTTCCTATTTATAACACTTGCCTTTTTGTTCATGTGCAGAACATTTCATTATCAGGACTGTAATGTCTGGCACAGACCTCTCAATGTACATGGACGCTGATGTTATCGGAGCTGAAAGGTCAGTGCTGTCTATTCAGAATGAGTTTAACACGAATGAAAACTCAGTTGGAGAGAGCCACAGATTTATAATATCTTTTACAAAATGCTCATTTCTTGGTAAACCTAACACTAATTTGAAGCCAGGCTCAGTTTTTAAAACCTATTTAAATTCTCTGCAGTCATCTTAAATTTCTGACTTGGGACAGGGTAAGTATTAAGAAAGAATACTGAAGTTGGTTGGCTTGAAGCTTTTGGCAGTAACCATTGTTTAGATTTGAGCTTTATCTTTGATGCATCAGTTTTTATTCGTATGTTGTACATGTGAACTGAAGTCTTTTTTTCCATTCAGGCACTGAAAAACATTCCTTGTCACAGAATCTGGTGGATGAGATTCAGAGTAACTACATTAAGCCATTTCATTAGTGCATTTAAGTCTAATGAAATCTTCCATCCTAGGTCCTCCAGGCACTTTAGGCATAGAATTTGCTGTGGCTCAAGCTTATTCGGTCATTCCCTGCCTATTCCCAGTTGATGGGAATCCCTCTGCACTGAGCTACATTTTAGATGCCAAAAATCGGAAGAGATTAGGTTGCTGTGTATTCTGAAACAGGAAATACTTGATCACCATACCCAGGGATAAAATCAGAATCACTGATTATTTCCAATATTGTTGAATACCCAGTTTCTCCTTTTGTTTGTTGCTAGTTTAGCAACTGTTGTTTGCCATCATTATGATAAGTTTAGTGGGGGTTCTCTACACATAGCCTGGCCCACAAATGATTTGCAGAAATTATCTGAAGGATAAACTAGTAAAAGCTGCCCAGAAGTGTTAAAAAAGTATGATGACATTTGAAGAGAAAAACAGTTACAAATCTGAAGTTTAATTAAATGGGCTTAGTTTGCACAGAATCACAGAATGGTTTGGGTTGGAAGAGACATTAAAGATTACAACTCCTTGCTGTGGGCAGGGACACCTTCCTCTGGACCAGCTTGCTCAGAGCTCCTTCCAACCTGGCCTTGACCACTGCCAGGGATATGGCATCCAGAGCTTCTCTGGGCAACCTGCTCCAGTGCCTCATCACCCTCACAGAAAAGAATTTCTTCCTGACACCTCATTTAAACCCACTCTCTTAGTCTGCAGCCATTTGCCCTTGTTCTGTCATTATTTGCCTTTGTAAACAGTCTCTGCATCTTTCCTGTTGGCTCCCTTCAGGTACTGGAATTTACTAAGTGCTCCCAAACATTTTCAGTGTAAACAAAGTTAGAAACTAGTGACAAGACAAATCAAATTTGGAATTCATCTATCCCCCCACCCGGTTCTCACCATTGGCATATTCACAGGTTTAAATGCAACAGAACTACAGAAATAATGGATACACATAGAACAAGAAGAATCACAAATAGAAGGTAAGCTAGATTTTAAAAATTTCTTTGGTCTCAGCGTTCACAGGCATTTTAGTAATTACTGGCAAACAATCTGTTTGTGAAAGGTTTACATCTGCTGAACTCCTGTTCTTGCTTGTAAATTAGTTATGAACAGGTAAGGTTTCATCAAATGAATTTGTTCATCTAAGCACTGAACAATTCAACAATAGTGGATTATTTCTATGAAGACATTTGATGAATAATTTCTACAGAACAGTATGTTTCAAGGGTTTAATATCAAAAATAAAAGATTTTTTACTTAAATGCATATCTTGTAATTTCTCTTCCCAACCTAGGGGAATGCAGAGGCTGACTTCCATAGGAGTATCAGTGATTCTAAATTAAAAAATTGCTCTGCAGGAGTAATGTCAAATTCAGGTTTTTGGTGAACCCATCAGCCAGTAAACAATCTGATTATTTACTAATTGTGAACATTAGCCCACAGGGAAATAGCTTAAGTTGAATTAACATTTCTACTCTTCTTCCCCCGCTATGTAATTTCCCAACTATATGTTGTTGGTCTTTTTTATTTAAAATATGTAATTTTAAAACCACAGTCATCTTTTAATGGATTTGTATTTTATTCTACAGCAGCTTTCATGTCTCCCTTCTCAAAAGTCATGGGGTTTAACTGAGAAATCCTTTCATGTAGTTAGGGCAATCCTCTTTTCTCTACAGATAGTCTGACTTAGCTTGATTTGGCTTGCAGATTTTTAACAGACATAAAAAGAAAGACAAGTTCAAGAAATAAGATCTCCTCTGGGAGGGATTTTGATCTTTTAAACAAAAACAAACAAGAAATACTTTCCAACTAGACCTAAGAAGATCCAGAATAGCTAAGCAGCATAGGATTTTGGAGCATCACACTTAAATTTGTTCAACTTTCCTTGGGGGAAATGGTCCAACTATGTCTAGAACCAAGAGAAATTGCTGCAGCTAGATTGAAGATCAGGTGCAGGTTTTCAGAACTAATGGCATGCTGGGGCAAACAGATGTAGCAACATATTTCCTCTGTGGTCTGCCCACAGGGATGGTAGCTAAGAACACACCCTTACAAGGGTAGTTTGTATGGAAATCAGGCAATAGCAAGAGATTTCTTGTACATCCTCAATTGTCTTTGCTGTGTATTTTCACAAGTCTATTTTAACTTATGCCTGTTACTAGGACATGAAGAGCTGCTTGAAGAGCATGGGAAAAAAATAGCAAGACAGAATTATCTTTGGATGAGACCAAAAAGTCACATAAAGAAAGCAAGAAAAATGTACAAGCCAGTTCCCATTTTGTCAGATCAATTATTGTTTTGCAGCTTTGGTGATATCATTATCAAATACCAGTTGATATTGATGTCCATATCAAATCACAGAGAGCCTTTATTCAGCTCTTCAGTCTGCATTTTATTGAGTTAGAAGTTAGAAAAAGCTGTTGCTTTTTCACACGGTTTCAAGGCCAAGCAATTTGAAAGTAGTGAGACACAGCGAGATCACAGATAAGTAAATAATAACGTACAGTACTCTTACAGATGCAGTCTGACACATTAAACTCCTTTTCTAAAGAAGCTGAATTCAGAAAACAACAGGTTTTTGTTAAGTGCACACAGGAAGCCATGGGCATTATTATTTTGCCTGCTCTGGTTAAAAGCCATCTTTTCAGATTAAAAATAATATTCTTTTGCAGAGCTTTTCATTTATAACTCTGAATTATATAAGGAAATGCAGGGCTACACTCAGAGGCACTAGGAAGAAATAACTGTATTTCCTCTGGCTATTTGCCTCTCTATTGTTTGCCTAATAAATTTACAATAATGTTTGAATATTTAACTGGGTGATGTTACACTACTTCATTATGCTCGAGAAGTTGCTCACACTACACAGTAGCTTTTTGCTGTGCTCATTGTAGGGAACTACGAGGCCCCTGCAAACTCAAGGCTGAGTTTGACTTTTCTATTTGGCTAAAATTACATTGCTCAGAATGCACCTCAGATAAAACCTGTACACAAAAATATCTAATGCTGAATGTGAGATGTAAAAGCATCAAAATGATGCAACCCATTGAGATTTCTCAACTATTTGTTTCTATGCTCAATTATTTGCTTCTACTCGACATAACATATGTTAATTGAACATATGCAGTATCTCACATCTTAATTAGTACTCATCTTATGGTACTACTGCTGCCATCCCATTTAACCTTTTGTTTTGAGACAAAAGAAATAAGCTTTCATTGGGTCAGCTACTGAGGCAGTTCATAGGGATCCATGAAAGGTCAAAGCAATATTGTGTTATTTAAACCTCACACAATGACTTTAGCCAGAACCCCCCTTCACTTTTTTCCCACATCTCAGTGATATGTGTATTTTCAATAATGGTGAATTAGAGGTAAAAACATCATGTCTTATTTGTAAAACCAATCACAGGCAAGAGGTTACAGTCACATACATCTTCACAAATTCAACTACTCTACCAAGGTGAAGTTGAGAGAGTATCTCAGCTGTTCAACACACGTGAAAGTCATTGCATGGTTGTGACTGAAAAAATGAAGCAGGTCTCCTGTTGCTGAGACAGGAATTACAGCAGGAAAAATACATGAGAGGAAAAGGCCATTGATGTGAACAGCAATATTTAAATAATTACCAAAATCAGTGATGACACTATTTCAGAAGTCCTAACACTTTCCAAGTGTTTTTCATAATACAGAGGTGACTGGCAAATTCTCCTGCTCCTCAGTAATGAAAAGGAGAAGGTAGAGGTTGCTGCTGTGAAGCTCCTTCTAAGCACTGAATTCTGAAATCAAACTGTATCCACACCCTCCACCATTCCCACAGAAATCCACTGCAAAACATGAAGCCAAACTGCTCTTGTTTTCACCATGGGACAACGGAAGGGACTGGGAGCTGATGGACTGTTAGGTCACCTTGGCTCCTGGCCTGCCATCTCTGTAGGGGCTCTGGATGTTACTTATGCACAGTGGTATACGTGTGTTCGCACAGCTGCACTTTTTAGTGGGTGTAGCCTCCAAAAATAAACTGATAGAAGACTGCAAACGCGAGGGTGTTGCTGTGGTTTGTGCAAGCTGCAATGAAAAGCACGGCAAACGGTGAAAGATGGCATTAGGACAAGGGAACTTCACTTCCCTTGTCAAAGCCATCACTCCAGGGAAAGAAAGCAGTTACAAATGTAGCTCAAAACTGCAATTTTTGCAACTGGAAGCATTCTCCAGGATTTGTTATTTTACAATGGTGGGGAAACACATGGGATTTCAACTTGTGGAGAACAGCCTTTCCCTATAAATCACGGAGTGTAATCTGAAACCTAGAAACAGCACAGGGGCTCACATTTATGGATTTAAAACAGATGAAGAGCAAGCATGCTCTTAACCCTTTCCCCATAATTCCTTCCCAGTACAAAATAAAAAATGAATATACAAATACTGAATAGAAATTAACTTGGCAAAAATCAAGATTAATACAATTCTGTAAACACTGAATAGTTTAGACTTCCCTAAGGACACAAGCACAGAATTGTGCTAAAGCAAAGCACTGTAAAACTGTTAGAGCATAATCCAGTCTTTGGACTGTTCTTTCATCAACTTTTATTTAAGCAGTTTATCTTACTGAGATTAGGATCTCTCCTATAGAGCAAGACCTGGCAAACACAGGCCTCTGGTTTTGAATATCAGGCTATATTTCACTGGGAATGAAGTAACTAGCAGCCTGTCATCTCACTATAATGTTATAAACTCCTTAATCAGGCAATAGGAGAACTAATACTTACACATTAGTAATAATTTCTCTTCAAAAATATGTAAGAGCATTAAGATGACATGTTGTTTATTTATTGTTCCTTAAGATCCCAAATAATTTTTATATCAGTTCGGCCTCTCCTATGGCTCACTGGACAAAAAACCAAAATCCAGCAAAGTCTGTTCAAACTTGAATCCTAAGACACAGGCTTCTTTTTGATTTTTATTTTTTAAATGTAAATTAAAAAACACAGTGTAAAAGAACAGACTGGAATATCAGCATTGCCAAGATGCATTAGTCTATACCTTGTCAGAGTCAGAGTTCCAGTACTTCCAGAAATGTACTCACATACGTAACACAACGGTGTGATTAAAACCAGAAATGGGTTTAGATTGAAATGAAGTATGATGGTATGTCATGTTAAATCTCTACCCTGTGTAGTATTTTAGAGAAAACCCTAAACCAACCATCCCAGGACAGGAAAAATAATTTTAAGCTTACTGCAAGATCACTCATCTGCAGACACAGTATTTGCCTGAGGTAATTCAAGCTCTGTCCCTTTATTGGCTGCAGTTCAGTGAAGTGGTACCTTTGTCCATGTCTCCTAATGAAAGGCTAGGGTGTCTCTAGACTTCACTGAAAAGGTTGCAACTGATGGAAAAAATATCTCTAAAGTGGCAATGATGGGCTCCTGAATCTTTTCCAAGTGAAGAAATAGCTATCTAAAAACACTAGAAAACTGCATCATGAAAAAGAAATTAACCTTAATCAATGGGCATGTTGTGGAACACCCAAAAAATACAATCATGGCTAGACTTTGTGCTGCAATAATCAGAGGGGTAATCTAAAAAAATCAGAGCTCTTTTGAAAAATCTTGCTAAAGCTCTTTTATGTAACTGTAGTTGCAAAAAGAGATTTTGGGAAAACAGAGAGTGTAAGACAAAAAATCATGCTACTAGTCCAATTCTGTCTGATGACCAACATTTGGTATGTCAAATGGTGTGTCAGCAGGTCTCCAAACCCACAAGAGTAATGTCTTTTATTTTTAAACCATTTCAAACCAAAGACTGTTTTTTCACAAATACATACTTTGTGGAATACTTAAGATTAGACCATCAACAGCTCCACCTTCATCCTTTTATCACTAAAGCTTTTTCAAGCTACAGTCCAGGTAGATTCAGCCTACTTGGTCTATTCTACAGTCAAGTAGACTACCCAATGCTCTGCTTTATTCCTGCAGGTGCTCAGATCCAGACATCACCTTTGTCTTGTGATCCCATGATGATACCGGCATAGAAATGCCATTGGGATTTCCAACTATGTGCATCAGACCATCCGCTAGGTTGGGATGGATACAGGGTTCTGAAAAATCTCATGAGACTATTTAAATTACTGTGATACCCTGGCTTATGCCACATGTACAAATTCTGTGAGTAAGAAGGAAGAGGCACTTTGCATCTTGAAAGCCACTAGAAACAGAGACTGCATCACATTTACTGATTATGTAATCCAACCAGATGGATAAACCCTTCTTTAAAGCACATCCAGGGCAAAAGCTCCTGCCTAAATGTAAAAAGTTGCACTGAAGTCCCCATCTTGCCACAGTGGGTGCAGGACTATGTGCATGAAGTCAAGGGGAGAACACAGGCCTGAAGGTACACACTGGCTGGCATGCCAAGGGATCAGCAGAAACTCAGAAAAATTGTGCATACAAGAAGACATTTAAGACAGCAAATGTAGATTACATATTGTGGAGGATTCTAGATACACACTTATTAATTCGGTTCATGTCTTTTGTGTGGAAAAATCTGACCTGAAACATCCAATTTCTCTTGTTCAATCTAATAGTTAAAGAATACACTGCGTTATTACTACTGCAAAAAGGCAGGGAATTTTATGAGCTGATATGCTGGAGACAGAAATTGGTTGAGATTGACTGCTCTGTTATGTGAACTCCATTTCTTTCTATGGCTTCAAAGCACAAGCACCACTCAACAATGTATTTTTTACTAGAATTATCCTCTGGTAAGTTACATATGGAAAGCAGAATGTGTTTTAATTATTTTTCCCCTCTTAATTAAGAAACTGTTAACAAGCCCATCTGTATATTTCAATTTAATTTCTGTTACATAGAAAAAAATATTTTTCTTAGTATTCCTATTTCTTTCGGTAAATATGTGATGATGTGCACAAAACGATTAACAATTGAATACTTTGTTAGAAATATCAGATTATTTGTAACTTCACAGCCTTGCAACACACATTTTTGCAAAGCAATAATTCCTCCCTAAGAGTTGAGCATCAGCTCCTCAGTGTAGGGAACAGAAAGGCCTTGATGTTGGCAAGTTTTAGATGGGCTTTATTTATTCTAGAAATACTAGAATTCCCCTTTTTGTTTGTAAAACAGATACACACTCTTGAGTGTATTTCCAACTAAAGAGGTAGAATCAGAAGGAGTTACCCAAACCCTCAGCTGGTTCAAATCAGAGCTCCACTGATTTAATCAGGCAATTCTGAAAGTCTTACTTAGAAGAGCACTGCATAAGGCTCTCCTCTCCACTTTTTTCTCCATATCCCTGTGAGCCAGCTCCCTTCCCTACCCACCTTCCTTCACATTAGCCTTTGGCCTCTCTCTCCTCCTCAGACTTTCCTACACTCAGATTTTTCTCCTTTTATGTTTTCTGGATCTGTCCTGTGGCTTCTCCTCTCTCTTGTATCAGTCCAAGTTATTTGTCCCCATTTTCACAGCCCTTCATAGCTTACTGTGACTTCAGCCATCAAATCTCAGGGTGGTCTTCACTCTGTGTGCCACCACTCTATAATCATGCAAATGTCTTTCCACATTTCCTTTCTTGTTGCCTTTTACCAACCAATTCTGCAGCAGAACCTTTTCCTATTTCTCCTTACTCTGGTTCCACATCTTTTTCTTCACAATTGAACATAATTTGGAGAATATATTCCCCATATCTTGAAGAGCACAAATGCTGAAGAGGAACATAGTAAAATTAGGCATTCATTGTAGCTGTTGGTTTTGCAACCATGCTTTCTGTGCTAAACAAATGATATAGAAGCCTTAAAACCAAGCAAAAGCTTGTTATTTCAAACTTTTGAAAGACCAGAGTTGTTTTGAAAGAAAAAGGACTTACCAAACCTAATTAGCCCTTCCTAGTAAGCACTTTGCAGATACATTGAAGTACAAGACCATAAATTACTCAATTTCTGACTGATTATTTCATAAAAGTATCTATTTATATAAGCTAACATACATAGTAATTAACATACATTATATGCCTATGAAAGCAAATTGCAAACGAGAACTGGAGAATAAAGCAGTAAAATTTGATTTTGAAAACACCAAAATTGAGAGAGTATTTTAAAGACATAAGGAAGGTGAGGGGACTTTCAATAGATACCTCAGTGATGCCTCAGTGAGAAAGTGGGGAAGTGTGAAATGGGAAAAGTGCACTGAAAATCAGCAGTACTTTCCTACCAGCTACTTTTACACCTTGCCTTTATATCCATGAGTTCTTCACAGTCCAAGAGCAGAGAGGAGAGCAGGTTAAGCATATGCAGGAACACTGAAACAAAACTAGGTTCATTTGTGGTCTCGAGCTTCACAGAGCATTTATCAGCACTGAAGGTACTAATGCACAATGCCACCCTCATATTAAGAACAAAGAGTTGTTTTCACAGTTCAGATTGTTCAGGTCAATAATTTCAGTTTTCATCATTAAGCCCTGCTCACTTTGGGGACTGAAAAACAGTTTTGGGCTTTGAAACAATATCAAAAAGAGCAGGCATAGCCTTATCACACCCCTGGAAGAGCTTTTTGTTTGGGTTTAATGCTGCTTTCCTCCCTGGCTAGGATGGTATGAGAAAGCCAGGCAAAGGTATTCCGTCTGTGGATGGCCTGGTTTCAGCTAAACCAGGCTCTGGGGCTGTATTTTCTCTTCCCCCTCACATGCCCATTTTATTCATATTATTTTCCTCTCCTTCCAGTTTATGAAAGCATGCTCTCACCAGGTCAATCTACTGAGACCTTAATGAGAGCCTGAACAACACCACAGGTATTTGTGCAATAGGTACTTATCTAGGCTTTTCCACATTCAAAAGTGCAGGTGATATTCTCCCTCCTCCCCTCTTTCTTTTCCCCTACATAATTTTGTTATTCTCAATTTTTGCATGGCTTTTAGAATACAGAAGAAAGAACTTCCACTAGAAGAAAATTAAAGTTGCCTTTTCACCCAGTACTTTTGAATTAATATTAATTTTCTTGGAATTTGCTGATAAACAAATCATGTATCCTGAATTCCACTTTAAAATCCTATTAAATATCCTATAGTAAGCAAATACCAGGTTACAAGAGTAAATGTCACATTAAAATATGCTACAAGTGTGGCAACCCGGTATTTATTGGCCTGCAGGTCTGCAAGGTCCCTTTTTGGCCTTGAAGTATCTGATCCTGCAAAAAGTTGTGGCTTGATGAGATAATCAAATAATTAATATAGTTGTATATTTTATCTTTCTTTGCAGGTCCTTAGAGTAGCTTGGCTTATAAAGATATAGCCTTTTTTTGGGGGATTTTGTGTGTAAGATATTTGCATCAGGAAAAAACTTGGAAGTTTGGTGGTATTTATAGCCTGAATTTGAATTGTAATGTCAGCAATCAGTTTACAGATGTTTTGTGTAAGAACTGGACAGATTTACAACTTTTCCACAGGCAAATATAAAATGCATTAATTACTCATTGCTTGTTATTATTTTCTTATCATCAATAGGATATTTTCTTACCATTGATGGTGGGCTTGCAGTGTTGGGTTAATGGTTGAACTTTATAAATTTAATGGTCTTTTCCAGCCTAAATGATTCACTGATCATGTTTTAAATGAAATAACAGTCTGGTCAGAATATAAGGAAAACCAAGCTGATAAACTGCTTAAAATTCAACCAAACCCAGACAAATTGCAAACAAATTTGAATGACTACAGCTAGAGAGACTCCATCCTGGAGTGCTGTAATGGGAAGCTCTTAAAAATCTGTGTTTGTTTGCTGGTTTATGCAAAAATGCTGAGCCAGGCACGTCAGCTCCTTGTGGGCAGAAAACGCCTGATGACCGCACACGACATGGAGACTCTTGCGCATTTCAGTGGCCAGGGACTCAGTGATGACTTTTTCAAGCCAGGGCAGATGTCTCTTGGGGAGCAGCTCTGGAGCTGTGACTGCAGCTCATCCCCTGGGCAATTTATCCCTGTAGCCATGCCAGGGAGAGGCCTATGAAAAGTCATGGCCTGTGGAAAGTTATGGTCTATGAAAAGTCACATCTCTTAAGAACAGCGGAGCTTAACGCACAAGGCAAATGTGCTTTTTGCACATAACTGAGTTTCAGCCTCTAGCACTTCTTGGTAGTACTGGGTTTTTTTAAACACACTAAATAAATTCTTAAAGATGTAGACAACCAAAAACACTCAGGCAAACCCTACCAATTACTCATCTACCTCAGAGTTGCCTTATACTGATAAAAGTCTGGTCTTTAATTGAAACAAAAATAATATTCACTTAATCTCAGACCAAATCGAAAACAAATGGTTTGGTCTTTGGAAATCTCTTGGAATTTTACATTTCATAAGGCTTAAATATATTTTCTTCACACTAATTATTTCTGTTTGCCAGTCAAGACATAAAGCATTAATGATAAAATGCTACAATAAGGAACGCTTTTGTAGGATTTCCAGTCTGAATTGGAAGCACGAAAAACAAACAAACAAACATAGCTCAAAATCTTTTTGCTCAAGACTTTCATGACATAGTTGGAAAACCCAAGAGATTTGGTCTGAAAGGCTCCACATGAGGCAACTTTTGCTCAATTCTCTGAATGTTTATCCACTGCTACTTTATTGAGATAACTAAGATGACATTGCTCTCTGAACAGATTATCAAATTTGTCTTACTTGTGCTTTAACCAGATGACCTCTGCCTATGTTTAAATGCAAGTCTAAATACATCTAAAATACTTTCTATTTTATAAGTTTAAAGGTGATCCTCTTTAGAACAGTATTTACACGTGTTGTCTGTGTGTATATATGCACAAACTAGACAAAATAAAGCAACAACAAATAAAAATTATTTTTATTTGTGTAATTAGGTGATTAAATTGAATTTGTGATTTTTTTCCACTCAGTTCCTTTTTTTCTCCAGAGATATGTAACGTCCTGAAATGTTTTATCCCAGACAACTACCTGTAGCTGATACCTGTAGCTTTTTTCCAGGGATACACTGAGGCCAAGCTATTAGGACTATTATTTGTTTGCAGTCAAGTCTAAAATACAGGCCAAATAAAATCCTAAATGATTTTTCACATCAGAATGGTTTCCTGAATGTGGGCTGAAGTGAATGCAGTTACAATGTATTTTAGTGAACAGCAATTGCAGAATTTCTGAACAGCTCTGCCAGCTTAAGATTCGCATTCCAATAAAATTAAAGTGCTAACTGGCTACAGACAGTATTTTCTAGTACACAGTGCTGTCCCGAAGCTTGTTTTTATTCTGATACTGAAAATTATTTAAGTCAAGCACTATAAAGTTCATCTTCAAATGCAGTAATAAGTTTTTCTTTTATAGTTATGGCTGCATCACAAAATAAGCTATGTACAAACTATATCTGGACATTCCTTTACCTTACTGTCTCCTTACAAGGTAAGTATATATAACAAGGCCCAAACCCCCTATCTGGTTTCCAAAAGACAGGTTTTTTACTATTTTGAATTTCATTGATATGAACTTCTAGATAAAAAAATAGAATCTTATTTTACTTCACATTAATCAGCATAACGCAAAACGTTGTATCAGTAGCAATAGCACAATTCTCACTGTTTTAATTGAAAAAAACTCAGCTTTAATTTCTGCCTGTGTGTATATATGAATAAATATATATTCCCTTGCTTATTATTGGAATGCTTCCACTGAACCAAAGAGTTAGTTCTCTTTCAGGTAAGAAGAATATTAAGAGTAGTTGGTGGGAAGAAAAAAAAATGGAATACAAAATGGAAGAATACTGTATCCCCTAAATGAGGTCAGGCCCTTTCAAGTTTGTTGGTTTTTGCAAGGATTTGATATACAATATATAAGCTTCAAGATACCTTTCCACTTTAAAACATGCAGATCTGAACATAACTTGAAGGCCTAAAGGCCAGAGGTCCAAGAATCCTCTTCAAGTCAGTGGCAATTCAGAGAACTTTCGTGAGAATAAATAACTGGTATGAATCCACTGGAATCAAAAATCTGCCCTATTGTGTGTCAGGCATGTGTGTTACTTGGTTACTAAGACAGCCTTAAATAAAAACATGTGGATTATATAATAACATATAATTGTTTAGTTTTTGTAATGTACCCTCACCTAAGTAGATAATTGGCAATGAGGACTGAACATGAGAACTTTTAACCTGAAATCTTTTTTTTTCCTGAATTCAACAAGAACATGCTCTCTGTTCTCTCAACACTTAAAACAATTTACAATGCTCATGATTTTTTTTTATTTAAAAGATGTGCTTAGAGAAGATTGAATAGTTCTTGGAAACTGAGGGAAGATATCCAACATAGTGGTATCTGTCTTGAAACAGGAAAAATTACAACATAGATGCTGGCATTGATAGCACTTAAATCAATATTCTGGAAGTATCACATGTATAATTACTTGTCAGTGAAAAAGAACCAAGAGAATGTCAAGGAAATGCCATTTATGCTTTGTGTTTCTCACACATGTGTGTTTCTCTCACATATTTACTAAAGGTAAATGTTCAAATATGCATTCACACCAGTTCTTGAAGAGAACATAAATGCCAGACATGATATAATACAAAAGGATGTGCCCTAAAATTGTTTCTCATCTTTATCGATTTGTGAAGAGCTGTCCTTTCACAAGGGTTATCACAGATCTGACAGGGTAAAATCTTGGCCTGCTGAAGTCAATAGAAGTTTTGCTATTGATGTCATTGGGTTGGAATTCCTTCTATTTTCTTTAGACACCTGGCCAGATGCCTGAACATCTGCTGAGGTTGTCTCTAAAAAGTCAAAGTGCAGTTTCTTACAAATACTCTGATCCACTGGTGGGGACAATTTCATCCCATTAAAAAGTACTTACAAATTAGGGTTCATTAGAAGTCGTTGTGCCTGACTTTTTTGGTAGATTTATTATGGAGCCATCTCACTTGAGAAAGCATAATCAAATACTTTCTTGCTCCTCAGAACCACATTTTTCCAGACCCCCATCAAAACATGGTGTAGTAAACCATTTTTCCAAGGATACACAGGAAGTCTGTGGCAAAGCTAAAAATTCAGAGTCCCGTGAAATTGTTTCAATGTATTTCTCTATTATTCTTTGGTTTTGCTTTTTTTTGGGGGGGGGGGGGGGGGTTTGTGTGTTTTGTTTTGTTCTGTTTTTTAGAAGTACTAATCAAGAACAAGAATATAAGGAAAAAAATGAGGAAGGTTTATACTGGTGAACTAACATGTTTCAAGCTCAACATTTCCTAGAAGCACAATGAATCAAAGTGCAAGGCACAAACATAAGCCAGGTTATTTCTCAATTCATGATCATATATGCATAGATCAAAATATTTGTGTATCTCTGCTTATAAAGACAAATGGAAAAAGCAAGGGTCTGCCTTTGAATGGCAATATTTATGTGACCATTTATAGAACAGTGACAAGAAGAACACAAAAACTATATTAAAACAGAAAAGAGTTTAGAGAGATCTCACTACAGCTGCTAAGTATTAACAACTCTTCTCACACTTCATTTGTCTCTCACTTTTTGTATTTAATGTAGTCTTCCTAACTAAGCTTTCCAATTATACAGATTTCCTTTTAAATTGTTATTATGTGGAAAAAACAAATGCATTCTCTAAAAATGACTGTTTTCATAAAAGCAGGGTCATTGGCAGGAACCCAGTCTCACCAGGCTCACTGATGTTAAAAAAAAAATTAATGGTACAGTCTAAGTTCATTAGTCCAAAGCACAATTGCCTGACATATAGATGGCATTAAACACTGTTTACATGTTCTTGCTATGTTGATGTTGAGGGAGGCTTAACAGTACCTGCCTGTCTCAAGGGTGCATGTCCTGAAAGAAGTTTTTATTCTTTTAATATTTCACCCTATCTCCAACCACTTCAAACAACTTGCATTAAGGTAATATGAGTAGTTTGACAGAAAGTTTTCAGAAATACAGCAAGAAACATCCAGCCTTGCTCCAAGACAGTTTAATGCAGGGAACAAAGCCCTTCCATCTCCCTCCACACCTCCGAAATACCCTTTTCCCTAGACAGTGCAAGGTGTTTGCTCGAGTCAGCACAAGACATCACAACAGCAATAAAATAGACAGTCGTGTTTAAAACTCTGACTTTAAGGTCAACCAAGTACATTCAAGGCCTCAAGAAAAAGTTTCTGGGAAGGCTGAGGAACATAAAATTAAAACTTTTTGTAGATGGTCATACTGTCAGTATGTTGGAATCAGATATGTAAAAAAAGGCACATCCAGGTGACTTCCCTGCTCTCAGCATTAAACCATGGCTCCCAGTATGAAGAGCAAGATGTTAGTATTAATTTCATATAATATTGTACATGTACATTGAATTTTTAACTTCAACTTATTTGAAATCCTTTGTTACCTAAATAGGAACAGTTGTTCAAAGTTCCCACGCATGAAAAATCGATGTTTAAATGAGAATGAGTCTCTCCAGGAGTCAGAAACAGAAAGTATTCTAATTTAACTAAAAAGAGCTGCCTTACAATTCCTTGCTGCTATAAGTGTATGGAACTTCCACTGAGTGCAGTGAGCAATACCTCACATAGGGTAAAACATCCTTGAAAGATTCTGCAGGGATGAGGCCAGAGATTTTTTACTTCTCGTAAACCAGAAAGAGATCACCAAAAGACTGTTTCAGGAAAAAAGATATTAAACAGAGGACTAACACATTAATTTTGCATAATTTGATGTTAACCAAAAGTCTGTGGCCTGGGCTGAGGTACACACTTCCAGCCTGGTAATATTTATAGAGTGAAGTTAATACTTACAAATACAGTGATAAAATACAAAACACACAAAGTCTATGCAAGGAGACCCTCCAGATAAAGAGGCAGCCCAAGATGGCATATTTTTACTTCAGCTACTTTTAAAATTTAGTGTTTCTCCAATATACTTCCTACCACAAGTACTGAGGTCTTGTAATTTCCAAAGCACTTCAAGACAAAATTTTCAGCTTCCTGGGAGATGCTGGGGTGAGAAACAATGGCACAGTGCAAGCATTAATACAGAGAAGTGAAAGAACCCTGACCATTCTAAATTCAGATCAAACTTTTGTTGCAAGCTCACTTTTAAAGTGTAATGTAGCAAATTGCTATTGCAATGCCATGTTGTTAAAGTTACCAGATTCAGAGAAACCTGATGCACTTAGAAGAGACAAATAAAATCCCATTATTCTTGCAATGAGTAATTAACCATATTTTCAGCTTTGCCTTCAGCATATGGCTGCTACTGGTAGGAAAGTAGAATTCAAGCAAGAGAAAGCAAGACCTTACTTTTGTCCCATTTAATTTGCCAAGCAATTCTGTTTCTGGTGGATTTAGTAACATATTACAGCCTTCAGTGAACAGTAATCATTGGAAGTATTAGGAAACAGAAGCTAAGGATTAACCTTGCATTAAAACTACTGTTGACCTTATAAGAGTGATTATTTATTAGTCTGTGAAAATCATGACATAGCCTCACAGCTCATATAACTATTCAGGTGTATTATAAAAATAAATAAATACCATCCTTCTCTCACAACTAACAGAACTACACTTGAAATCACTTGCACTTGAAGTTTTAATACTGATGTTTAACAGATCAACACAAATACAACATTCAGATTACTGTTAAGATTAAAAGGTTTATTAAAAGGTAAATATAAGCATGGTTGCATGAATAAAAAAATGCCCACCAAAAAAAAAAGGAAAGACTCCAGCTTGCTTTGTATTTAAGCTGAGTAAAGAATTTTGTTTAGAATACATAGAGTTAAAAAGCAACTACTTGGTCATACTCAGTTGTTTGTGCAGCACCAAATTTAAATCCAAGAGAGATTATGAGAAAATTTGCTGCAGGCTGTCAGACCTCATTAAGTTAATGGAACTGGTAAATTGGCACATTTCCAGCACATTGTAGAAAGAAAAGCGCTTTCAGCTCAAGAGTGAAGGAGATCTAGTTTCGGTTTGGCAGCTAAAGGAGATTATTAGCTATAAATAATGGCTGCACTGAGATGACTTATATGGGATTGCTTGACCAAAATGAAGTCGAAGAGACAAAAAAACATTAACATTTTGAAACGAATGATACAGTCTCTTTGTTGCATGGAATCTAGAACAGCTTTGTAGACATTTTCCTTTTAAAGCCTTACTATTTACAAAATCATCTGAAAGTCTTCGTAACAAGCTTAGCTACCACTGAACTCATTAACGGAGAGAAAATTCTTCTCTTTGTTGAGCCTTTGAATCTCTTTAAAAGATGCTCTGAACCAGTGCCTCAGTGTGAGGTGGCAATGTGCTGTGATGCAATAATATATTAGTATAAAAGTATTATATTATTTTAGCCTGAATTACTGTGGCATGTTTTCAGAGCCAGGACAGCAGAAGGACAGTACCCACAGAGGGCATGGAGTAGAAATCAGTAGACCTGGGAGATGCTGGTTTCCTGAGCCATCAAAAAAGACAAAATGTGGAAGAATGTGTGTGTGTGTGTGAGAGAGAGAGAGAGACAGAGAGAGAGGAATTTCTCTTGGGACAATGAGATCTGCATTTTCTTACATTTACATTTCTTACATATTTCTTCTCTCAAATTTCTAAATGGTAAACCATCCTAAGTGGTGAACTAAAGATCAGATTATCCTCTGAATTTATACCAATAAACCCAAATTCTGGGGTTTACTTAGATTCTGAGTTCTGTGAAGTTTGAGATTTCAAGTATCGCTATGGCCAGGAACTGGTTCTATCAATTTACTTATCTGAGTTGAAGTTGACTGGGTATTTTTCCATTCTTCTGTGGTTAAATTTTGGAAACAGGTGCTGACTCACAGCACTTTTTTAAAAAAAATTGTTTCTCTGGAACATTTTAAAGGAAAATGAGGCCGGTTTCTGGGTGTATTTTGGCCTCAGCTTCTTTGTCAAGCGGTCGGCGCAGGCTGCCCGTGAGCGAGTTTGGTAAGAACACCTGTCACCCTGCAAGCTGGATTAGCATCACGTAGATCCCTGGTCAGCACTGCCCTGGAGGGACATTCACTTCTGAATCCGACCACCTTCGCTTGTGACGCGGCCGATTTCCCCAGGCACACAGGCATGGTGGGTACAGAGGCACTTCGGTATCTGCACGCGCCTGCTTTTACTTTAGATTTACTGGTGAGTGACCACTGAATTCTGCCAAAGAAAGTAAACATCAGGTTCCCTCCCTATGAATGAAAGCTTTATTATGCTCTAAAAAGTTCTGCACAGAAAAGACTGCCTCCAACAACCAGCTGAGCTAAATGTATAAAGCAACAACAAAAAAAACCCTAGAAAACATTTATGTGGTAACACACACTGCTTTCATCAGGGATCTCAAAGAGGAATACCAGTATGTAGGAACACCAGCCATGTTCTGATGTTGCAGGGCCAGTTTGAAGGGTTAGGCACACTTAATTCACTGCATCCCTCACACAGTGGGTAGAAATTCAGCATCTAACACTTACTCACACTCTCCCCTACTCCAAAATAGCCACCAGCCTGAAATCACTTCTTATTTTTAATACTGCTCAAGAGTAGCTTACCTCCTCTAGACAATAAAATTCAGCATGTGAATGTTTCTGCAGGAACACTCACTAGGAAAACTTAGGTTACTAAGCTACTCTGTAACAGAATACCAGCATTGCTGCATGAAGTCCTCTCCATCCTTTATGAAAGGATAAATGAAAATCAGAGCTAAACAGTTTATCCAAGTGTTCTGCTTGAATACAAAACTAAGTTGACTCTTCCTTTTCTAAGCACCTTTCTTTTCTAAACACAGAGGCCAAGGAGGAGGCATATGGAAATAACAACTACCATCATAAAGACCAAAACTCACCTATCCAAAAAATCTACTTTGGAACAGTTTTAACTCTTTTTCTTTCCCACACACAAAGAAGAGAAGAATGACTGACCACAGTTTCAATTAAATGTTAAATGTCAATATAATACTTAAACAACTAAGTAATAAAACTGCAAGCAAATACAAACAGGCAGTTTCTCCTACTATCTCTTTTAATAAGGCAGAAAAGCATTTTTTCACTTGCAACTTTCAAAACATGTAAGTAGACTTAATTTTCTCCCATTACAAGATTATATGCTTTATGCACTACAGATTTATAATCAAGTATCTCATTAATATATCCAAGTAGTGTAGACAGAATCCTGGTCAGCAAATCTACCCCAAGAGACTTGAAGCACTAAGTACCTTCTGATATTCTTTTCTAGACACCTAAGTTAAATGAGATAAGACATAAATGAGAGGGTTCTCCAAACCTAGGAACATTACAGATTTTGCAGTCTAGTCAATCACACCTTTTAACTGAACTCTTTTGAACCCTTACAGATTAAACATTAAACACAGGCAAATTGCCTAACCAACTGAATGTTATAAACCTTGACAGGAGTAAGGACCACTCATATTTCTCATGATAAAGTTACATCACTGTTTTATATGAGTACTATAAGCCAGAAAATGTAAACTGATGCCTGAAGGCAGGAGTCTCCTAATGAAGGTAAAGAGTAAAATCAGGGCCAGAAAGGAAGGAGCAGAGAAAGACAACTCTTCACTATGAGGGTGGTGAGGCACTGGCACAGGTTGCCCAGAGAAACAGAGGATGCCCCATTCTTGGAAGTGTTGAAGGCCAGGCTGGATGGGGCTCTGAGCAACCTGGTCAAGTAGAAGGTGTCCCTGTTCACAGCAGGGGGGTTGGACTAGGTGACCTTTAAAGATCCCTTCCAACCCAAACTATTTTACAATTCAACGACAACTGATTGCTTGTGCCAAGGCAAAACAATGATTCTGTGGTTCTAAGGTATTTGAGCACGTGAAAAGACTTACTAGGTAGAGCCTTGGTTATATAGTTCATTTCTTGGAGGAAACAAATTTAAAACAGCCTGAATAGAGTGTCCTAATTTGAGTGCAAGATACTCCAGAAATAACAACATTCAAAGAAGAAATATTGCTGCTTCAATAGTTGCTGTTTTTTTGCATAGCTGAAAGTGACAGTATACTGAATTTTATCAATCAAAATATAACCTTACATACACCAGCACCACACACTGCATTGTATCTTATGCTTTCCTACTTGGACATATTAACAGGTTTTGACCACTTGTCTACTGTAATTACATTGATTTCCACAGAGGTTTCACCCACTTCCAACTGTTATCCATGAACTTTTTTGTTCTTAATGTACATCAAACCAAACAAAAGCCAAAATTACTTGTTTGCTCTCAGTTTTTTGGGTGCATATCAAGACTGACTACCCAAAGATATAATCTTTAAATTCCTCATCCTTGTCAAGTATGACCACGACAAAGAAACAAATAAGATTCAATGGTAAAATTAGTTTTACAAAAGGTCTCATTCAGTCATAAACTGCTAATCAATTCTTTATCTGACACTGACTATAAATGACACATTGCTTCAAACACACCTGACTCTATATCTGTAATATTCTCTGTATCCTAGAACTGTATATGCAGGCTTTAGTTTTCAATCAGTGCCAGATAAACATTTTAAGAACAGTGGCTATAAGGAGATGTACGTAGTATGCTTTTCTAGTTTCAGTTTAATTTCAATTATCTCTAAGTACATAGTCCTGACAATTTATTCCTAAAAGGAAGTTCCTTATTTTTAGTTTCTTTAAAAGCTCCCCTCTAACTCTCCTGACTTCTGCAAGGCAGTATTTCCATCACTTTGAAAACACCTGTGTTTGTAATTAATTGTTTTATATGTTGGGGTTTCTTTTGTAAATAGTACAATCTTTCCTTCTGAGGGTATTATATGTATATATTATTTATAAAAGATTTTTTTTTCACTGTGTACTATTTATGAGTAACTATCTCCTTCACGGAATTCATACCTGCACATAACTTAATTTTTGCTATTGAAATTAATTTTTTGAACTATTCACGATTAAAGAGAGGTCAATAAACCAATTACTTTGGGCAACGGTGCAAAATCAGTACTAGTAAAGTAATTAATGCCCTTTTCATTGTTTCCACATCATGGAGTGTTAATAAATTGGGCTTTTGTCACTATCCAGTAATTTCTTTACAACAAATTTCTTCATTCCAATCCATCTTATTTTATGGCTCCCTGTTAATACTTTAAAATACCAGACTAATTAGGTTTGCATTTACACTGTTAAGTCACAAGCTCCATTTTCATCTCTGTTCAGACTCTCTATTTTCTGATATTCCTAATGAGGCAATACTTTTATTTAAAGGGTGTGATCCTTTAAAGAATTTCTAGTGGCTTATTAGTTATGTGAAGAGGATCTTTCAGGAGTTCCCACGTATATCGCTTAAGCACAGCACAGCGGCATGCACATTAGCCATGAACGCTAGCACACCATTAAATCCAGGACCTCCTATAACCTGGAGTTCATCCTTTTACAGGATCAGCCTGTTTGCAACTGCAGCACTTTAATTACTCCCTTCTCTCATATGATATTTTGATTCGTTTCATGCATTTGTAATGTGCTCGACTGTGGCACGAGTTAAAACATCTTCTTTGCCTCCAGCAGAGGTGAAGAGAAAAGTGGGACTGGGCAATGTCATCACTCAGGATGACTTTGGGACAGAAAAGAGGGCTTTCCCCATATTTCAGCTGCCATATCTTCCAAGGGTACCATCAAGAAACACAAAATTCAATAAGGAAGCCACGTCACAGACAGCAATCCTGAGTATTTCATAGTCACCTACATGAAAAAGGTGCCTTCTCTGTAAAACACAACTGAACCTCTCTCCTGCCAGGAACAGGAAAATAAGGAAAGACAGTAATTTCTCTTCTGCAATGTGAACTGATGTGAACTTTTACTCTGAAAGGGACAGAAGTGAATAACTTGAGCATTTTCCTTTAAAAAGGAAATTGCAACAGTAGGAGGCGCCCTCTTGCTGAAAACAACTGCATAAACTAAATATCTTTTAAGGACATTTTTTCCTGAGGGGGGGAGGGGCAGGTAAAAACAAATTAAAATTCTAAATTCCCTCACCTAGCTGCTACTCCTGAGATTTACAGAGAAAAAACCAAGGTCACATGATGCTGGTCTTGGCTGGTGTAGAGTTAATTTTCTTCATAGTAGCCAACATGGACTGCGTTTTGGATTTGTGCTGGAAACAGTGCTGGTGATACAGGGATGTTTTCATTATTGCTGAGCAGGGCTTGCACAAAGCCAAGGCCTTTTCTGCCTCTCAACCCCATCACGGGGGAGGCTGGGAGAGCACAAGAAGTTGGGAGGGACACAGTCAGGACAGCTGACCCCAGCTGCCCAGAGGGACATTCCTCACCATTTGGCATCAGGCTCAGTTACAAAGCTGGGCAAGAAGGTGGAAGGAGATGTTTGCAGTGATGGTGTTTGCCTTCCCTGGTCACTGTTATGTGTGATGGAGCCTGGCTGAACACCTGCCTGCCCTTGGGAGGGGGGAATCAATTCCTTGCTTTGCTTGCACCTGTGGCTTTTGCTTCACAATGTTAAACTGCCCTTACCTCAACCAACAAGCTTTCCCACTTCTATCCTTCTGATTCTCTCCCCCATCGCACCATGAAGGGCATGAGGGAGCAGCTGTGTGAGGTTGGCTACACCCTGGAGGAATGAGCAACCTCAATTCTAGCAGGTCAGCTAACCCAACTGGAGAATAATTGAGCTTTCTCAAGTCCCTGAAGAAAATGTAAAGATCTCTGCAATCCAGGCCTTACGCGAGTAAAAATACTCAGCATGGCAGCATCATGAGTGGAACCAATGGTCAATATCACTGTACCTCAAATGCTTCTCATGCCTTGGAAATGTGTTTGGAATTAGTCCTCCCTCCTCAGATGAGGTCCTATATATTCACATAAATGCAGTGCTGAATTAATATACAGGTAACACTGAGATCTGAGTACGTACTTCGAGCCATTCTGAAGCCAACAAGAATTACGCCCGTACCTTAAATGTACTTTTCTGGTCCTTCTCCAGTTTCTGAGTTTCTTGCAGTGAAGAGAAGGAAGGGATAAGAGCCAAGCATGCCAAACACAGTCTACATCACCACCTCTGCTTCACTCAGAGGTGAATAAAGTCATTAACTTGAAAATCTGGAGTTGGAAGAAGTTTGAAACCACTTACAACCTCCAAAATTCCACCTGGGAGATAATTTGCCAAGGTGCTAAGTGGATTCAGAGCCAAAGTTCCTGGTTCAGCCAACCCAGCTGTATGGCAGGAGTCTCCTGCCAAGAACGTGAAGGTACAGAATTGCAAAGTCAGATATAAGACTGAGCAATTTTCACAATCGTACACCCAATTTAAATCCCTACACTGATGTTCATAAAAAGCCTTGAAGATGAAAAGTAGTGTGCACAATAAGTCCTGAGTGAAATTATTAAAACCAACATTTCATGAAAAGAGATTAATTATGTTATTACTGTTTGCACATGTGAATTTTCCATAAAAACAGAAATCTGAGCTGCAGTTCAACCAAGCATTTTAACATGTGTCTGACTTACAAGCACATGAGTAGTCCCATTTCAGTTAATGAGATCATTCCTGCTCAAAATTTAGGCATGTGTTCCACTACCTGTGGCCATGGGATTAGAGAAACAGACACAAAGAGACAGTTACCACCTCTTTAGGCATCTTGACCTCAGAGAGTAACGTGTTATCTCAGAAGCAGGTAACTGGCTAGGTAAAAGTCTCTGCCCATAAATGTGACTTATACACCTAAAAGTTTACCACATGGATGAGCCAGCATGTCCTGATATTGTCCCACAGGTAGGCATCTACAGATCTCTCCAAAGGTGCCTGGTGTTAAGGACATGACTACTTGATGAAACCTTGTCCAGACCTTGGCTCTGAAATTCTACTATTGACTCCTACCACTTGATGAGTATTTCAAGCTGAATTTCCCTCTTCCTTTTCTCAACTCTGCATAGCACAAACAAAACTGCACGGAGATGATTCCAATTCTATAACTGCCCTTAAAGCTTTTACCACTCTGAGTTTAAAAGGCACAGAGTGCCTTTTAAACTACCTTTGAGGGACAGGGTTAAATGCCAATAAAATTCAGAGGAAAAATGAAAACAATGGTGAAAATTATTCTCAAGTTTTTAAAATAAAAGATTTCAGCATATTCAGTTCTGAGTGAATACTGCTCTTTAAGGAAACTGAAGGAAAAATATTCTCTAGACAATATATTTCAGAAATTTCCATGGCAAATACTGTTCATGTAGTTCCTTTATTGTATACACTTTTAAGTGACTGGAGAGCACAGCTACTACTATCTCCACTTACCTACTTCTTTAGAGCGAGCATGAAACATAAGAGCGACCAGAACTGTATGCCCTACCTTATAGTTTATGTTTCTGAATATTTATTAATTTTATGCTCTTCATTCTTTAAAGGATTCCTTAGGTTCCTCTTGAACTGTTATCTTTAAAAGTTAATTCCAGGTGGAAAACAAAGCACTAAGCAAAAAGAGCTTAAGACTTGACTTTCTTTAAAAACTTTTAACAATGCACAATAACTGCCTTTTCCTGTGGTCACAATTATTGCAGGAGACCAGAAGGAGGGTTTTTTTTAATTGATTTCTATGTAATTTCCATCTTGAGAAAGAGACCCTACAACTGATTTTTTCTTCCTGGAATGGCTTATGGATTATGTACTAAGAAATGGACTAATTAAATAAGAATCAAAGGAAAATTTTCAGAAAAAGAAACCCCTCTCTTCCCTGTGTGTATTACTACATATTATTTTGTGATACACAAAATCTGTCAGACACCTATTAGTCCATCTAGTGAAGTACATACTCTGCTCCCAGAGATTCAATATTTCTATATTTTCAGATCAATGGAGGAAGAATATTTTCAGTGTAAATAAAACCTATAAAGATGTTGATATTTGAAAGTTGAACTCTCCTTACTGCTTGAAGAATATCTGTTTTGCTTCGTAAGCACCCATCAAGTGACACGACTGAGAGCACCTAAAAACGTCCAAGAAATAATAATAGAGGAAAGAAGGCAATTCTGGCAGACAGAGAATATCCTTTTAGGTAAAGAAACTTTGCACCTGGTGCTGTCTTTGTTTAAAAAAAAAAAAAAAGTAATTTATTTGGAACCGAACACCACTTTGAAAGAAAAAACTGGATAAAGTGAACACTAGAGAGAAAGTAAATCACTTTTTTATAATAAGAACAATAGGGCTCTTTAATTACAGATATTTTATATAGAATTAATTAAAATGCTGCATAATAAACTAGCAGGAAATTTGTGAATGATGCATTTAACAGCCACGTGAAATACCTTTATTACTTGATGTCCTCTTGGATAAAAACCACTGATAAGTTTTTCTTCCTACACTTAATAATATCCACTTGCTAATTTACTCAATTTTGACATTCTCTTACACACACGCACTTGTAGATATACTCCTTATAGCCAGCGCTGTGAGAACTCTCCATCTGGTCTGCAAACTGTAGAATTTCCTTTCCCATCTATCTCAGAAATATAGTCCCATGACCCACGGGTCACCATCTGCTCAGTTACACTGGCACAATGCCTAGTATGCTTGAGGTAATGCCACCATCCTTTCCTCCAATTGTAAACTCCCAACAAGGCAGACATCTACCAGAGTGTTTGCACACAATGAGGCAGCTCCCAGTGAGATTATAGTTAAGACACCACAGAAATTCCCTTCATCTACAGTAGCCTAGGATGTGGGAATGACCAAAGACACATGCAGTCTCTCTTGATCAAAGGTCATTCTAAGGAACAAAGCAGTCAGTGCTGATGTGTCCAAGATAGCATAATATAACACACACACATAATTGTGTCCAGCATGTGTGGTTCCCCCCCAGTTCCTCTCTTAATGATCTTTGCTTCACTCAGTATTCATTTGCGTACAATCTCCTATTCTCAGGATGCCCTAGAGCAGAACAAATTATACTAAACATAAGTGAAATCAAACAAAGTTTTCATTGAGTACCATTCATAACATTTACAAACAAGTCTCTTGTGTTAAGTTTCTCAGAAATAATTGGCAGGTTCAGTTTTACACCACTACGTTTTCTTCTTCTTCTTCCTTTTTCTAAGGTGTACCTATAATACAGTAACAACAAAAAAATCTCACGTGACTTATTTATTAAGAATAAAAGTATCAGAAAATTGAGGGGGTTTTGTATCATAAAAACCAGTAGATAGGAACAAATATAAAATTTAACCAAATCAGAGATTATGTGTGGAAAGATATTTTTCACATTTTTCAAGTGCTATTAAATACTAAAAAAAAAAAACCAACCCAAACACCTAGGAATGGATGTTCTCTGGCTTATGCAGCAGACATTACAGGTAAAAGTCTTTTACACTGCTCCAATAGTATAAGTCCAGAGTAACAGAAAAGTACATTTAAAATTTACCTCCATATTGTACTTTCCCTTTGAGTCCCACTACAAGGAAACACTCCATCAATTTTTGTTACACACTTTTCTGTGCCTCACTAGCTAGCAAGCGTTCTGAAACAACAAGCCAAAAGCCCACTGGCAGAACAAAACCAAAACAGGACCTTTTCTACAAATTGGTGCCATTTGTAGCATGTGGTTTTCCCTAAGCTATCATTTCAGCTTCATTACTCAACTGCCTAACACTTTATTCAGGTAACATTACACTGGAAGAGTAATTTCAGCAACATTATGATTATTAATCCCCAAGAATGCCAAAGCTAAAAATAAAATCCAAACAGTGTGAGAATCCAGGCAGAGTTACAACAGCATTTCTCAAGGGATCAAAATGTCATTACGTTCACTCCTTAGAGGGAATTTTCTCCTCCAAGTTTCAATCTTGCAAGAGGAGAGATCAGACCTCTGGCAGGCTGTGATTGTGTGTGCTCATGGGCCAACATAGGTGTTTTCCTCAGTACAGCTACACACGGACGAGGATGAGGCAAAGCTCCATGAATTTCTGCCTGAATTCAGAGCACATCACTCAAGTGGGTTTGGGTGATAAGAAATGCAAACTGAGGAGATTGCTTGCAACTCTCCTCCTTTTTAACTAAAAGTAAATTATCTCAGCATCAGAACATTATACAGAAACTCAGGTCCTTCCTGGAGCATTCTTTGACAGCACTAAAAAGTAGCATCTATCATTTAACCCCCACTCATCTACATTTCACAGATGAAAACACCTTTTTCTTTGTAACTGGAAATTAGAGCAAGCAACATAAAGCTGTGCAGTCAGATGAGGCTCTTGGAATTCACAGCATGTTTATCTCCAAAAGCTAGATTCCAGCTTGTGGCATAGTGCACAAAGTTGCCTACAATAACCTGTTTCTAAGCAAGCTGAAAACCTAATTAGACTCAGTATTTTTGATAACCCAATTAAATATGCACTTACTTTGTTGCCTTAATGCCCTTGACATGATCTAAATTCAGAAGAAGCAGAAGCAGAGATTACTAGAGAGAGCTGAGCTGGTGATGGTAAGGATGTTTGTGTCATTTCTGCATACACATATATGAGAATCTTCAAACATCAAGGAATGGGGAAGAATTTTCTTAGCTGGAAAATAGCTGTAAGAAACCCACTTGACTTCTAGAATATTTTTCTTTTTCTATATATGAAGGTAACTTTATTTTGCTATTTAAAATTCATATTAGTATTAGTATTAGTGCTTCAGCATGTGACCAGACTATGTTTTCTTTTCTTTGTGCTAATTTGCAAAATCTCCTTACTAAATTTTAAATGAAGGGACAGTTATAGCAATGAGTGGCTGCAATCTTCCTGATTGTTTCCTGCGCTGATACTTAATATTCAATATTCCAGCTGTCAGAAAACATAATAGGAAAACAGTTGGAGTAGATACAACCAAGGACATCATACGGGATACAAAATATCTTGGATATGCTCCTGCGTGTCTCAGACAAAAGCACACTGTAACCGTATGAACATTGAGCAGGTATTTGCAGGAATCACTGTAGGAAATTAACTTGGAAAAACTGAAATTGTGTGGTAAGGTTATGACAAACCCTCTGAGAAGAACTGGGAAGGAACCAGACGTTTACTTCAGAACATGGATCTGCATTCTCACATATGTGCTGGTTCCACACCACGCTCCCTGCCCCAGGGGACATCACGACTTGACCTTGCTACACATTTCTCTAAAAAAAGTTTCTTACATAATTAACTGATTAAAAGAAAAGTGATTATACAGAGCAGAAAGAGGGTTGAAAGATGAATTTTATTTTTTCCTGGCTCAGTGTGCTTATTTTTTTGCCTTGGTTAGACCATTCCAGTAATGTTGTTGGAATATAAATGTAATCCACAAGTATGAGACTAGACTTAGTGCTGATTAATTTAAGTGTCTTAAATCCACAGCTTCATGTATGAGCTAAGCTTGGGTCAGAAATGCCAAATTAAATAGTGGCACAACTCTTAAGAAATAACTTGTGACTTGGACAATCCATAAGGAATCAATAACAAATTAAAACCAGTCAGTAGCAGTGAACTGAATAAATGAGTCATTCTTCCCAAAACAAACCTAATAGTAAAGTTCATTTGTCTATCAGGAAATTAGTGCTGTATTTTTGAAAGGTGCTAAATTACCTTTTAGAGATATCATAAAGCTGATATTGAAAACCAGAACAGTTAAAAAGCAGCTTTCCAAAATGCTTCTCTTACTTAATAGGTAAAAATATCATGTCTGTGCTTACTATTTCATTCTTCACAAATGGGTAGAAAATTCTTTTGTTTCAATTTTGAAATGTTTACACAGCACAGCTTTCCCAAAAAGCCTTCTGGAAAAGTTTCCAAAGGTTTTGGGAAAGATTATAAAATAATGTTATTCAGGATTAGTTCAGAAGCAGTAACTAAGCCCAGAACAGCACTGGAAAATGGGCAAAAAGTAAGATACTTGTTATGCAGTGTTAGTTAAAAATGTAGTTTGATAAGAATCAGACCTAATAATTTTGAAACTTTCCAGGAATTCTAGGAATTGTGACTAAGTATGAAATTGTTCAGACTTAGAGGACTTCAGTATTGGCTTATCCCACATCAAAGTAACATTTAACTTATTTGAAATTCAGACATATTCAGAAGGCTGGTAGAAAGAAAAAAATATTAAAGACTTAATTATTAAAGGATTTTAATAGCAAGTCTGTGCTAACAAACTGTGCCTTAATTGAGATTAGTTTTCTCCTTTCTAGATTAGTTCTCTCTTTTTGCAAAAAATTCTGATTGATGCATCTAAAAACACCTTTAAAAATTAAAAATCTCTTGGTTTTGCTGACAGTAAGGTTACCAGAAATCACTCAAGAAGCTTTGAATCAGTTCCTAACTCCTGATTATATTTCAAATATGGTACTGGATTGAGCAAAACCTTTTGTTATTCTATCAAAAGACCAGTCCATGTAAAACTGACCAAGAACTTTTATTCTACTGGATGTTTAAGTATTTCCTCATATCCTTTAATGATATTACACCTAGAGAATGACCTGCAAGTTCTACCACAACTTAAAAGAACTGTCAGAGCGGAGCAGGTGGGTGCAACTAAAGACCCAGCCCCAGTGCTCAACTCCCAGCACAAAAATGCTGAGCTATTCAGCAATCATCATCATGAAATACACAGTGAAGTGTCCCACTATGCAACCACTGGCTTTTCTCTGCAATTCCCCAGTCTATTTCTTCTTACTATAGCCTGAGAAAATTCTAAATATGTTTACACAAAAGAATTTGTTCAGTAGGAAACACTGGCTTTCCAATGCTATTTTTTTTCTCCCAATACTCCATTGAAACTTTCTATAAATAATTTTTTCCTCCAATTAACATGTGTTATAAGACCAGCAGAAAGATCCTAAATTATTGTTGCTGTAGGCTTTTCAGTGTAATTTATTACTGAAAAGTCATGAGCACCACTTTGGAAAGGCCAGCCTGTGAATCTGTAAACCGAGGAAATTAAGAACTAAGCTGGTCTCTTTACCCTGAGGTCAATTAGAAATGACACCAGCAGACTTCTTGGTGACCTGGGGAGATTTATAGCTTACCATGCTAGGCCCGTGGTTCAGCCAGAAGATTAAGATCAGAACAGCACCTGGAAGACTGTCATCAGTTAAGACAGACTGGACCAATGGCTCCAGGCTAAAATGTGCACAGGAAAAGAGGTCGTGTCAAGTAGCCTTTGTTTTTACCAGGGCTAAGGCACATGTGGAAGGTACCCCTTAGAGAGAGAGCTGGGCTAACAAAGGTCTGATATAGGGGCATTGGACTGTCTTGTAACAGCAACAAAGGCAGCAAGTTGTCAAGGCACTCTGACTTATCTCATTACTAGAAGTCACCTCTGAAGATATTTGCTACTGGACAAGGCTTCATGTGATTTGCAGATCTTGCTCTTTACTGCTTTTCTTTTGTTATTTTTACAAGTGCAACCATTAGCTGCAGAATGCCTCACATCATAAACCCTCACGATTTAGGAAAAAAATTTGATCACTCTGCTGTAAGAATCTTATAAGAAAACAAAAAAGGCTGTGTCTTTTAGCCACTCATAAATATTTTATAATTTGGTAAGAACAATAGCCTACAAGGTCAAAGTTCAGGTCTGTAGTAGTCAACGAGATCCTTGCAAGACAATAAAAGGGAAAGCTACCCTTTGTTTTATAACAACTTTGGAAACAACTTCACCGAGGCGGTGGAAGCTTACAGACTTTCCATTGTATTCAGTCATTTGTGCAAGTTGCCCTTATTACAGCTTTGATAAATGATGTTTGCAGTGGAAAAGCTGTTTAGGGTTTCTGAGCATTGTGAGCATTTAGATCCATGTCAGGTACTCAACAGGGATGTACGGAAGAGCGCACAGCTTAGAAAGCAATTATCATTTTTCTCAAGTAACCACTGTTCAGGCTCAAAGAAGTATTTCCTAATTTCTCGGAGGATGAGTAGGTAAGAGGAGAACAGAACATAATCTTTGGGTTCTCAGTGCCACACGGTCTTTAAAAGTGGAATGAAAGAGGTATCTATCTCATAGAGCTGTGAGGCTTAATTAATGCTCAGAATGCTATTTATAAGGTGGATAACTGAAACTCCTGGATGAGTCTACTGGCATTTGTTACTTCTGAGAACTCTGTACAACAGGGAAGTTTTCTCCATTTTTCTTCTATCTTCCAAAATATTCAATCAAGTCCATAAAAAAAAAAACCTAAAAACTGAAAGTGGCATAGCTGAGGATTAACTAACTAAGCCATGGTGTTTCTTATTTTGTTATCCTCTTTTGGTTCATAAAGCTACAGGCAGTAACTCTAGACATGAATCTGCACACTACGATGCATTACTTATCCAGATTAAAACACATCTTACAAGATACCATGTACCCAGAAAATATGAACCCTAAACTTCTGTTTCCAGCTTCAGCTTTGTAGATGTCAATTGACAGCCTGCCATTTTTTGTGCACAAAGTTTCTCACTTCTGTTTCAAAACTTGAGGTTCTTCTGGGTATCTTTGATGTCCTCAAAATCAAACAGTAGTTTGCTCATTTAAAAATCCTGAAAAGATTTCCTACCCGTCCGTTGCCTGCTCTCTAGGAAGGAGAGCCAGTGCATGCCACAAAACACTTAATATCAACATGCTAAGCACTGGCATTTTGAAATGGGTGCCTGACAAGTCTCTCTAAGGTTCCACACATGCAAACAAATGTGTATTTATAGAAGTAATACTAAATAAGCACCTGTTTGACAGAACTGACTGAGAGAAAAAAAACAAAACACATTGGCAAAGTCAAGAAAAATGCAGGTGTGACAGTGTGAGCTGACTCCAGAGTTTATATGCAGTAGCTTTTCCAGCTGTTTAATTAGGCAAACATCTGATAACAATCCTGGAATAGCAGACACAAGTACAGAGTGTAGGGCTTTTCTTGTTGTTTATTTGCATCAATTGCGACCATGACAAGCCTCTACTTCCCATCTTTACAATGATCTATTCAATATGGACTTAAACTGCACATAGAATATTACTTTTCCCACAAAACTTGATGTTCCTCACAGCGTATTAAATCTCACCTCAGTAACCACAGTCAGTATAAAATTTAAATGTTTATAAATGTTTCAAGCTGTCACATCTTTGTCCTCCATGAGATTGGAGAAGGAACAAAATCAAACAGCTCTTCTCCTCAGGCAACTTTTCCCAAGTGATGCAGTCCAGAGATCAGCTTGTTGGCATTTGTTATTATAACCAACTTTCCATAGCTTTTACCAAGGCATAATCCCTAGTATATGTTTAACCAGTGCAGATAGATTTTCAAGTCATACAACATAAAGCAAGTGCACAGGGTGTTATGCATCATCAAGAACACAGTGGATAATATTCAGTTATCCACTTCTTTTCTACTCCAATTCCATCCCCTTGGATGTTCTCAGCTCTTATTTGAATGACCCCAGTGTTTCAGTCTTAATAACCTTCACAGCAGTCCATTCCAAACATTTATTACTCCTGGGTTAAAAAGTATTGCTTAGCTACATCTGTTCTTAATTTGATTTTGCAAAAGTTTCTTCTTCTTCTTTTTTTCTGTTTTTTTCCAAATGCATTATTTCCAATAGAAGAAATATATTTAAAGGCTCTACTTAGGGAAAAAATTACATAGTATGTAGGAGGGTGTAGCGAGCATACCTTTTATCAGAAAGCTGAATTAATGGGCACTGGCTGATATTTAGAGCTTGTGGGCTTTCTTGCCACAGAAAAATCTGTAACTTTTGGGGACATCCTTCACTCAAAATTTGAAATATATATACACACACACAAAGGAAAGGCTCCTGCTGGGAATCCCACCATTGCTTTTCTTTAAGTATGTGATGAACAAGATATCTTGGACACATCCAGCTCATTTTCCTTCCACACATACCACAGACAGCATGTGGCAGACAGGCCCCATACTGCTCAGATACCAGGGCAGGTAGGGATCCTGCAGCTCCAACCACTGTGGGCTTTGGGCAGCTACACAGGACATGAGCAATGCTGGAAAATCTGAGGAAAATTAATTTCTCTGAAGCTGCATCAATAAAACTATCCTGTGCTGTGATATCCCTGAGTGTGGTTTATATGAAGCAGCTTTGCTCCTACTTGTTCTTTTGACACACAAGATGTGCTCATCACTGCCTTGGGGACTGGACAAGTCTGACCAGCTCAAGAGGGCTGTGAATCCTAGAAGGGCCTGGGTTGGAAGGGACCTTAAGGAAGATCTTGTTTCGACCCTCCTGCTACGAGCAAGGACACCTTCCACCAAACTGGGTTGCTCAGACCCCCATCCAACTTGGCCTTGAACACTTCCAGGGATGGGGCATCCACAAATTCTCTGGGCAACCTGTGCCAGTGCCTCACCACATCCACAAGTAAAGAATTTTTTCCTAATATCTACTCTAAAACTAAACCTCCTCTTTCAGTTTGAAGCCATTTCCCCTTGTCCTGTCACTACATGCTCTTGTGAAAGTCCCTCTCCATCTTTCCTGTAGGCTTCCTTCAGGCTGCCATTAGGTCACCCTGAAGCCTCTTCTCCAAGCAGAACAATGACAACTCTCTTAGCCTTTCCTCACAGGAGAGGTGCTCCATCCCTCCCATCAGCCTGGTGGGCCTCTTCTGGACTCACTCCAACAGGCCCATGCCCTTCCTGTGCTGGAACCCCAGAGCTGGATGCAGTGCCCCAGGTGAGGTCTCACCAGAGCAGAGCAGAGGGGCAGAATCCCCTCCCTAGACCGGCTGCTCACAGGGCTTTGGATGCAGCCAGGATGCCTGGATTCTGGGAGGTAAATGCACACTGCTGGGTGATGTCCAGAGCTCCTTTGCTCATGGGTCATCTGCAATTTGATGGGGTTTTCTTGGTGTGGGCAAGGCTGTCTCAAAGACAACCATTGGGCATTTTCACACAGTGAGAGATATAATCTAAGAAAACTGCTCCTAGCATATTCCCCCTGATAATATGGGTTGAAGGGCAATAAACAAAATCAAATACAAAGTTCCTGCTAAGCTCCCAAGCAAAACCAGAAAGGGTCACACAGGCATATTTTCTATTCCATGTCACATATCGTGGCTAGTAACAGCTCCTGCTTTCCTCTGAGTCACTCTTTGAGAGTGAGAGGCACTTTTTAATGCTTCACAGAACAAAAAAGACTCTGCCCCACCGAGAGGAAACTTTATGAAAGTTCACATCAATCGACAGCAGCAGCAGCAAAGCAAACCATGCTCCATCTTGCTTCAGTGCCCTTCTGGCACTGCTCTGCCTGCAGCGCAGACAGTAAACAGTAGTGTGTTTGTGTGCAAATAGCATTCTCCTGAATGATGTCTGCACCTGTGTAAACTGACATCACTATCTTTTTTCTAAATACAGTTTATTTAAGGAGTTCACAAGAGACACCTGTTCCATGCACAGGCACAAATGACATTCAACGAGCTGAAAAAAAGTGTGTGTATGTGTGGGGAGGTGCTGGGGGGGTGAAAGGCAAAAGCGACTTGCAGGGCTGTATCCACAAGTGAGTTTGTATCTCCTGGTCCTACAACAGCCAGCTGCTGCTGCTTTCATTTCTGGCCTTCTTGGTCTAAGCTGCTATTGGAAAAATAAAATACAACTACAGTGAGTTTTCAATACTGGCTTACTAAAGAGAAAACCTAAGTAAACACTGGGGAGGAATGAAAGAGAAGGGCTGCAGCAGGTAGAAAACAGCCTGGTCCCTACCTCATCTCTGAGAACAGCACTCAAACCCTAGAAAATCATCAAGGTGGCAAAATACTCAGCCTAAAAGCTTGTACAGGAGGTTCTGTGTCATTTTCCTGCTTTGCTCTCAGCCTTTTAAGGTTAGCACAATGCCTGTCGTCTTTGGGGTGTTTCATTTTTTTGGTTTGGTTTTTTATTTTGCATTTTAGTATTGTTTTTTGCTTTGAGAAAGGGCACAGCAGGCTCTGAAGGTTTGGTCTCCAAAGCAATCGCATTGTTCTGTGAGGATACTGCTCCTGTTTGGGACATATGCCCCAGACAGAATAAAACACTTTTTCTACTTTAGAGCGAATGGTGAGACGGAAGGTGCTCACATCCCATCCAACAAAAAGCATTTTGAAGAAAGCTTTATTGATATTCACTTGTCACCTGGCACCTTCTTGCTTACAGAAGCAACAGTTCTAAAAGCATTAGAAATGCATTTCTCAAACTCACCATTAGGATTTAATGTAAAGAAAGCTATTTTGAGGCAAGTTGGATGGCAAGGACAAAGACTTCCCATCAAACGTGGTGAGTAATTAATTCTCACCTCCTCTTACCTCAGTGGGATAAGAGCCAGGGACCACTGCTGCAGGAGTGCAGTGAACACCCCATGGAGAAACTTAGGAGTCAGACAGAAAACCAGAAGTACTGTGGCACAAAAATTAGTTAAAAATGAAGCCTAGCAAGCTGGAACAAGGCAACAGAATGTGGAAATCAATGATTGTGAAACCCATCATGATTTTGAAAATTAATATAAGACCCACAAAGTAGCAGAGCTTGATTTTCTGTGTACAGTCACTGTAACACATCTGTCCCAACAGTCAAATTTTGGGGAGAAAAAGGGATTCATGGCCTTAGACAAAAGAAGGGCCCCTGCCTAAAGAACAGTCTGTTCATTTCAGTGAAATAAAGAAGGAAACCAGATTTTCACCATATCAGGACTTTGCATCCCTAAAACACCAAAACCTTTTGTCTCTTTCCTCTGTCAACAAATTGCACATCTCATATCAATGCTTTAAAATTTTTCAAAAATTAATTTAGAGCACATAATCACCTCAAGTAGGGAAAAAAAAAGATAACCAGAGGCTTATTTTTAAGGCTGTGAAATGTACCCATTTTAATCAGAAAAGCCCCTTATACCTCATTCACTCTCTACAAGACCTTGCACCACATTCACTACATCCCTTCTTTGCTGATATAAAGTGTTTTCCTGAGCAAAACTTCACTAACGTTTAAACACTGGGTTTTACTTCAGTGAAACTTGATTCTTTTAATTTTACAAGCAATTTTCACCCAGGCATTGGATTAGCAACTCATATCCACTTGATGTTTCAGTATCATTCCAGTGCCACACCCTAGACCTTTCCAGAGACTCATAAACCCCAGTGCCATTCCCAATCCCCCAGTCTCCAGATCAATAATGATGGGAGGCAGACAGACAGCTACTTCTTAATCCCTAGGAAGACTACATGATAAAAACAGTGACACAGAAAATACATAGGTTTAAAAGTGAAGACATTCAAATAACTTCATAGCATAGAGGTGCTAAAAGAAAAAGCACAAAAAATTAAGTGTGAAGCATGCTTTTTCACACAACCACAGAATAGTTGAGGCTGGAAGAGATCTTTGGAGAATTTTTTTGTCCAACCTTGCTGCACCAAGCAGGGTCAACTGAAGGACATTGCACATGGTTTTGAATAGCTCTAAGGAGGAAGACTCCACAACCAGTCCAAGTAACCACTTTGTGTTTGAGCAAGTAAGTGTTTTTTGCTTATGTTTCACTATAATTTCCTGTCTTTCTTGACAATATTTATGACCATAAAAATAGAACAAAATATAGCAGAGCAGGGCACTTGTTCCATGTGAAAAAAACAACCCCTTGTTATTTATCTACAGGTCTATGCCCTGACTTTAACTGCAGTGCTGACATGTTACTTCAGCCTGGAACCAACAATTCACTCACAACTTCTGTGTTAGTGAGCAGTTTATAGCACAGAAAAAGCCGAAACAGCTAAACTGCTTTTTATTCTAGGCATCCACTCTCAATGACACAGCTCTTTTTGCAAGTTATATTCAGCAGGCTGTAGATGCTCATGGAAATGGAAAACAAAGATCCTTTCCTTTGTGCCAAAGTCAAGAGTTTGATGCATTTGCAGTGATTTGATTTTATTTAGATTTCTTTTTTTAGCACGCAGAATTGCCAAAATCAAGTCCAGTTCTACAGAAACTGCCCATCTCCCTCCTGAGGATATTCAGTCCTCTGAGATGACAGTTTGGAAACACCATGATTCTTGGTGCTCTTGTCTTTGTATTTCACATAGAAACCCTTTTGTGCCCTGTCAATTTTAACACAGTTTATTGGGAAGCCCAATCTAACACAGATGTTTTGCTGACAGAAATTTTACAGGTGATGACAAGACTCCATTAACTCAATGTGCACGATGCTAGTTTTCCTGAGTCTCTCAGAAATCTTATTGCGTGCTCCTAACCCTGTATCCTAATCTACTGCTGTGCAAAGCCCTTTTGCTGAAGCAAAACACAAAAACAATGTTTGTATTAGTTACAGAGATTTACTTACCCATATATTTCTTCTTAAAGTGTGAAAGAGACATGTTATGTGATGGTTTGTGAAATAAACTGCTATTCTGACAGCCAGATTAAACATAAGAGCACTTGCATGCTTACAGACACAGAACTAGACAGCTGGAGAGGATTTACAAAACCACTTAAGCAAGCCAGGTTCCTAAGTTTCCTCTGGTATTTCCCAGATACAATCAACTTCAGAGTGACTCTGCATGATAGTTTGGTCTTACCTTGTATTTTGTGACTGTAACACTCAGGCTAAAGAAGGCAGCAACTTGTTAGTACAGGAACTCAGATCTGGAGCTGGACCTGCTTTGCCCAAAGATTTGGGCTGTGAGGGGCAAGCAACACTTTTGAAAACAAAAGCTTCCTTTCCTAACTATCTCAATTCTGCTTGATAAACTAAAAATGTATATTGCTAAACTGTCTGAACTATTATGGGCTATTTTTGTCCACATGAGGAAAATCTGCTGGATTCCAAACCCTGCACAGTTACTTCTCTTCTACGAAACATCCTCTCTATTGAGGTATGATCCTGTTCCTCCTCCTCCTTCCTCTCCCTCTGAAGTTTCCTTATCACTGCAATGAGATACAGCAACTTTCACATTACAATCGAGTAATGACACTTTGATTGCTCATGGCACAAGGCCAGACAGCTCCTAAGGCAAGTCATTATTAGACTGCAATACACACCAAGTCAAGTTTCACTGATGAAATGGATGATGGAAAGGAGCACAGAGAAGTGAAAGCAGAGGCACTAATTTAAAGCTGTCATGTGAGGCAGGCAGGAATCCTGCTATGCACACGAGAACACGCTTCTCACCATGTCCTGGAACCCTTAAAACACAGGGATGGAGAGATATTGAGAAATCACCCTTACCCTCTTAAAATAAAAGGTCTATCAACCATGTATGCACCTCAGTCTCATGGAAGTGGAGTTCAAGAAATGCATCTTCTTGAAGAGTGTTAATTTCCCCCAAAAAAGCAACAAAAACGTGCAGGAAATTCAGATTCTGATGAACATAAATCATATCTAAATTAATCACTAAAGTACACCTGACTACTGGTTCAAGGTTTGACTCTCACTGAAAATTTCTTTTGATTTAACATTATTTCATTTATTTCAAATTTCATTATAGTATCTCAAGGATGCAACATTATAAATATAATTTCTCAACCATTATCGTCTCACACAAAGACAGAAGTCCTTCAATATGCACAATCACAGAGAAACAGATTATGTCACAACTCTTTCACAATTTCAAAAATTACATGGCAGTCATGATAAAAATTGCTTCACATGCCTGCAGAAGGTCAAACAAATGATTTGCTCTCACACCAAGCTCATTCACCTCCAGTCATCACAAATTCTGTAAATCAAAGTTGATGGAAAACTCTCAGAAGAGGAAATCCCAGTTTTTATTCTTTACGTAAGTGTGACGACACTTGCAAGAGTTTTTAAACCTTGATAGTGATGAGATGAGAAACCTGGCAACTCACACTCATCTTCTGACCTTCCTCTAGGCTTGGTGAAGTGAAAAGTTTTTAATTATAAATAAATAAATCCCCACTAAAATATCTCTATGACCCTCGTTTCAGAATTAGGTCTTTGGGAGGGAGCGTGGGGAAGAAAAAGAAGGTGAAAATTATCAATAGAATAAGAAGAACTGGAAGTTCAGTTTCTAAATACAGATGCAGATCACTTTTTGGATCTAACTGTTGAGAATGCAATAATTTATTTGGCAAGGAAGACTGCATGTATCAGTTAACAATTTTGCACCTCTTATGCGGTAAACGTAGTGGTCATTTCACAATTCCTAACTCACTATGACTGCCCCATTTAAATTAAATATATCCCCAAATCCTGCCTCAGGAAATAAGTTACGAGTTCAGTTAGTTTCTGAAAAACTTAAATGCATTAGTATGAAAATGATCCCTTTTTATGAGGTGCTGTTATTTCATAGGATATACTTAATGTTTAGGAATGTGTATATCATATACTGAAATTATGTACAACCTATAATGAAACACATATAAAATTGCAGTAGCACCAGGAGCACCACTGCAGTTCAGATTCTGACAGACTCTCCTTTATAAACTTATATTTTAATCATACAGAATTCCAAGATGAAATATGAAAAAACTACCAAACCAAACCCCAAACATTTGGAGGACACAGGCTACAATTTGTGTTTTCATCATACAGAAGAAAAGCAATGGGAACAAAATTTCTGCCCTTATTCTGAGATACATTTTCTTTGCAGATTAGATTTCCAGTTGCTGGATTTGAGGGAAAAAAAAAAAAAGAACTATTTGGTCCTCTCCTCCCTCCCACTGCCATCAGCGAAACTCAGCAAATTTACCATCTGCCATAAACAAAAGCTTGGCGGTTGCTGTGCTTCCTTCACAGAAGACCTTGCAGGTAAGTGTGACTACAATTCCCTGTAATTCAAAAAGCAAATGTTTAATGTCTCTGCACTTCACTAGATCAGGTGAGATAAGCAATTCAATCAACCAACCAAAATAGTGCTTATGAATATACTTAAATTGATGGGGGATGGGGTGTGTGTACAAGTGTAAAAATAAAATCATAGCACACAACCACTTTAAAATTGAAGATTCTGAATAACTATTTGGTTAATTATAGTAATTTCCAAATGCATATTTCTACGAGCAAAAGCAGGATGCTAAGTACTTAATCTAAGGTGGAGAAGGACAAGGAATGTTTAGCAGGTGTCTGCATGCCTATTGGTATAGATGTTTCTCCTTTCAGGGCACCATCACACACCCATCTGCCCTGTTGTTTTCAAAGCCACCTTAACCAAATCATACAGAGGTTGCATCCTCTAGCACTAATGCTAAAGTTAACTCAGAAAATAACCAGCTACTTTGGAAAAATGATAGACAATCTGTTGGGAAAAGGTTAGTGAAGAATAACTCCAAAGCAGAGTTTTGGGCATTGACTTTAATAAATGCATTTTCTTCAGAAACCTATAACCTGAAAAAAACCCACTCTTGCTGGTCTGATGCCAAAACCAAAACTTTATTTACGCCTCATACATTGGAGAAATTGTTCATGCCTACGTAAAGATTGCCCCCATAGTGTTTCCAAGGTCAGTAATTTGCATGGAATTTGCATCAGAACTCAACAATGCTTGTGGCAAAAAGAGACTGCTTTTTCCCTATTTTATGATGAAGTTCCAATACATACAATATTTTTTCCAAGTTGAGCCAATGAAATTTTACAACATCCTGTTCCAGATAAGGCTTCTGTTGATTTTATAGGAAGCTGCTTATGCACCATGCAGCAAGAAACTGTCTCACAAACTCCAAGGCTTCACGTCAGCATTTGGTAAGAAGTCAGGGGCAGAATCACATTCCATCTATTCATATCTTTTTCAAGAACCAGATTTTCTGTCTTTTACTCAACCAGAAATCAGCCGTTAGGGACAAAGGCCTCCAGTTAAGAAATCTCTTAAAGTCCTACCATTGATACAAAAGCAAGTGTGTGCTTAAACCTTTTGCTGAACCAGCTGTGTGGACACAAGCAGGAGACACTACATTTACACAGCAAGAACTTTCCTAAGAACAAGACCTACATTTCTCATTTACTCAAGTTTACTAAAATATATTTACCCATATGAGCCATGAAGGAAAATACTTAATGCACTTTCTAATTAAAAACAGGAGTGATCTACAAGTTTAAAAATTTGGGGAGAGGGGCCTCATATGTTGTACGCACAATTGGATTATTTTCAGAAAAAAGAGTACCTTTCAAAATTAGACCTAGGTTATCACCCTTCCTCATTAACAATCCTATATTTAATCATTTGTTTTTACAGAATGTTCTGTAACAGAATTCCTATTTCCAAACACAAATCCCTCCTCATCTGGCCCATTTATATGCTGATTTTCAAGGACTTGAAATGAAAAATGCTACATAATTACACACCACACAAAAACATATTTGAAGTATTACATTAAACCATGTTAAACTCTTATGTAAAGTTGCTTAAAAGACTCAGAAGACTTCCAGAACCTTGAAGTTAGTGTTTTTTTCCAACTGTTTCTCTTTTGATTATAATACTTACACAGCACTCACCAGTAAGCAAAAATAAACAAACTGTGTGCTTGCTGCTCTCACAGCTTTTGAAGCAGGGAAAAGCTTGTTTCTCATGTCGTAAAAGGATGAAGAGGGCCTACATCAACCCAGTTCTTGCTGACAGGGACATCCAGGGAAAGTTAGTCACGAGCAACGTTCCCCTTGATGGCATTACCTCCAGGCAGGCCAGCTGGGCTCCCCGTATCACTTACAGGTGGGGAAAATAATACTCAATGACAAATTCTGCCAGGTTTCGAACAGCGTAAGAAACTAGAGGCTAACAGGTAATTTTCTTTCTAGAGCTCTTAATATTACAGATGCTCTTTCAAGTTCCACCACTGGTGACTTTCAGCCCTTAAATGCGTGCTCAGGCTGTATTTCACAAGGAGGAGACCAGACCCTGAGCCAGAGTATGAATTCTAAAAAGGTAATCTGAAAATTTGTGGATAATCTGAAAATATAGTCAAAACGTTGCAAGAGAAACAAAATCCACAACAAAGAACAAACCAAAACATACCTTTGATACTAATATGTCAACAATGCCTCAGTGGTATCCTTTAAAAATATGATACTGCTCTAAATATTCTAAACTAGGCCTAGTATTTCACATGCAACAAGCTGGACAACATTACAGTTTTAAGACAAACTTGATTTTCATTTTATGGCTACTGAACAAAGCTATTTCTATATCTGAAGGTAAAACCCAATAAACTACCAAAATTTTTTTTCCTGCTCTTTTTCATTGTGGTCTACAAAGCACCCTGGAAGAGCCCCAAAAGCAATGTTTGCCCTGATTGCTGTACTCCGTTATGTTCTGCACTCTGCAATTATTTAGACGGTTTAAAAAAAAGCGAGGGAGAACAACTGTGAAAGGCATTGTGCAACCGCAGCTGACTTCATGTTAACCCCTGTTCCTGGGTTCCACCCTCGGGTCAAATGCCTATGAGTCAGTGTCTAGCACAGATGAATGATGTCACACTCACACCACCTCTTTAGCAAGAAAATGTGGTGGAGCCTTTCATTGCTGATCTTAAGAGACCCTGGGTTACTAAATGAAGTTCCCAAGATAAAAAAAGAATAGGCTTGAACTTAAAAAGACAGGAAATGAGCACATCACTCCAACAACTTTGAAATGGATTCTAAGAAAAAGACTGTGATGGGTCATATGCAGCAAAAATGACCAACAGGATGCATGTGTTAAAAGTCAAAAAAAGATTTGCAATATCTAAACAGTCATTAAACAAGGGACATTATAGCATCTAGCCATACAAGCAAACAAACTAAAATAAAACTAAACAAGGCAATGGATGTGATCTCTCTTTCAAGTGCCAAGCAATAATAGATCAGATAGGCAAGGAATAATTTGATTTCAGTGAAACCTGAATAGAGTACACCTGTGTGGATTTGAGGAGACAGTTCCATATTGTTTCAATACACTGGAATGTGCAATAATGAGTTTGAATGCAGTGCAGTTCTTTGGTTAGAGAAAAATTATCTTTGAGATGAGAATCTTGTGGTGCAGAATTACTGCACCTGAAACCATCAGTTAATTAATCACCATTCTAAACACATGAAAACATAGACGTGAGGAAGAAGTGGAATGAGTAAGCACACAATAAAATACACTCCTAGATGAAGAATGCATAAAGTGACTCAGAAAATACTAAAGTTGATATTAGACTGAGCTCAATGAGACATTAAACAAGTTCCTTTCTGGTTGTGAAAGCTCCTGTGTGTGAGGGCTGGTATGTCTTGTCTTTGAGGAATTGGGATCTGAGAGAAGGACATCATAATTTCCTCAACTCCAAAGGCGCTTTCCCAGGGGAAGGAGAAAAAAGAAAAGCCCTGAGAGGGAACCGTCATATCATAACTTCATGAAGCCTGCCTGAGACTGCAGAAGTATGGATTTAACAGAGTTATTATTAAAAAGGTCCAAGATGATCCAGATGCACATGGAAAGAAACAGCAGCGACTGATTGCCTTCTGTAATATTGTGACAGTAGGACAGGATTTTGACTATTCTCGAAATGTAAAAATCTACGTTATTTCCAAAATTTACTTTAAAATAATGACAATATAAAATATATTTACAATAAACTAATATATATAAAATACAAAAATGTGACAGCTTCACAGAATATTCTGTGTTGGAAGGAATCCACTAGGATCATCAAAGCCCAACTCCTGTCCCTGCACAGGACCATCCCCAGGAGTCACACCATGATGCCAATGTCCAAATGCTTCCTGAGCTCTGTCAGAGCTGTGACCACTGCCCTGGGAGCCTGTTTCAGTGACCAACCACCCCTCTGGGTGAAAAACCTTTTCCTAATATCCAACCTTAGCCTCCCCTACCATGGCTTCAAGCCATTCCCTCAGGAAGTTTGTACACGTACTGGCTGGTGCCTTCCTGAGGCTCTAGCAAGGGTTAATGTAACTTTGGTTAGGGATACTCTCAGGATGCTTGCTCTCTCAGTTTGAAGAAATATCTTGTCTGCTCTTTTACTGTATGCTCTGCATTTTGAAATCAAGCAAACATTAAATGAGACCAACATTCAAACAAACCATCTTTCAGAGGAATTTTAGTAGGAGTGAAATGCATAAAACTAAGAATAAAATGTATTAAATTCCATTTCTGTTTGAGAATGTTGGCAGCTAATAAATTCAAATATATACATATATAAAGGTCTGCCCTTATTTACATTTTCCTTTCTTTTTTGTTCAGCTGCCATTTTTTGGCCTATAGAAAACAATCCTCTTTTTTCAAGTTGGATTCCACTGTAACAATGCTCTTTATTGGTAGTCCTCCCTCTCACCCTACACCCACAAATCATGATACAAAGCTACTCAAAAATCAATCTACACTTGAGCTAACACACTTGAGGCTTGTTTTCTGCTTTTTTCACTCTTAAGAAAATAGAGAGTTCACGCTATTTTTTCCCCCCAAAACCCCAATCAATTGCTTCAAAGAAGAAAATACATGTAAATTCCCTGGACTTCCCTATTCCCATTATCATGACAATTCCCATCCCTTGTTTCCCTATCCACCTTCAGTAGGTCTGTGGTTACATGGTCTTTACTTCTACAGCTCCTGCAATTGGCTACAGTCTATCATTCTGACCCTAGATCTGAGTTTCAGTCTTGCATGAGAACTAAAAGCGCTCCTTAAACAGGATAGTATTTATCCCAGACCCTCATTTTCAAGTTCCTTGAGCTCACTGTTTTCAGCAAGCCTTGGTAACAACCAAAATCAAAGGTCTTGGTAGCTACCAGAATCTCCTGTGCCTGTTCTCCAAACTGAAGGGTTCTCTTCCAGACCAGAGAGACAAATTCCTTCCTTCTCTCTGGAGGGTCTGTTTTAAAAGATGAGCCGTACTAATAACCAGACGAGGGCTATTTAGAAGCCATTTAAGTAAAAATGAGCAGGATGCAGCTCAACCTCCAAAGTACAGAAGGTGGTCCCAGATAAACCCTCTATAGGCTGGTATGGGAATTGTAAGGAAATAAAAACTAAACAACTGCTGCGGTTGCTACACCACATTATTGTCATTTTAGGATGACTAGTAACAGATGAAAAACATTAAGGTTACATAATGCAAGATATTGCTCTATTCTAAATCACTCAGACCATTTAATTTGTATGTGCATTTTTTACACAGCATAAAGAATCCTCTTTCCTCCCTCCAATGCTGTACCTCTGTGCAAAGACAAGATCAAGAGAGAAGTAAGTGCATGGGCCATTTAAAGACATTCTTCCATACTCATGTCTAACTTTAATATCATGTCAAGGAATCTCAGTGTGCAAAAATTCTTTATGAATGAAATGACACTATGATCAATAATTTTTCTTGTGTATCAATTGTGTATTTTTCTGTATCAATTTAAGTTTGCTAACACAGCATATTGTAGTAGCTCTGTGTTTGACTTAAAATATTATTAATAGTAATTTATTATGCATAAGAAAATAAGCACAATATCAGTTCAATTAGAAAAGTTCTCTATTTCCAGAACTAAATACGAACACCTGAGGTAGTAGAGTTTCTGGTGTAGGTTCTGTGGTAATTTATCTTTTCCCCCGACTTCTTGCACAGATTTCACTTCTTGAAAATCTGTTACGTTAAATTGCAACCACTGACACCCTAGCAGGAGAGGGAATGGTTTCAGGATTGCTTCTTCATTCTTAAATCAAAGAAGCACGAATAAGATAAATCTTTGCTCTGTTCAGTTCATACATTCTGTACCTGAGTATGCCCCAATCTGCAAGTGTTTCGGTGCTCTGAAACAACTCAAAATAGCCTAACAACAATAAAGTAAAGTCACTGCACCAAAAATTCTGTTAGGCCTCTGGGACCAAATATCCACCTTTGAGAAGAGCAGATACTGTAGTTATTTTTCTGTTAAATTGGATGGTCCTGGATAATTTTGGTGTTGGTAAGAAATCGGGGGCACCTGGTGCCCCTTACCCTTGGCAACAGCATGAAACACTTTGAGGGGATTTGTTTAGTCTTACTCAAAGAAAAAGGGAGTTAAGCATGGTTTTCTCAAATCTTAGTGCACCTCTCAGATGAACTACAAAATCCAGCTAGCAGCTCCAGAAGTTTCAGCTTCTTTTCCAGAAGCTTCAGAGGAGTGTCAGACTGAGCAATTCCACTCGCTTTTTGCTGCACTTTAGTAGCACTGAACTCTTCAAGCCCCGAAATTGTTAATGGGCACTTTGGACCTCATAGGAAGGCAGAAACTGCAATGCTGGTTTAGAGGCAGACAGGGATGTATAAATAAGGCTATTGTTTCTACGGAATAAAACTTCAATATTGTTATATGGTAGTTAAAGTGGAGTATAATGGGCTATTGTTTCTATGAATAGGTTCTCCCGAGCACCAATCAACACCTTATCGTTAACATTAATCACTGGGATATCTTCTCCAAGATCAAACAAACACTTCTTGAGAACTCAAACTTTGACTTCAGAAAACTTTCTGTGTAATAACAGATTAGATTTAAATATCAGCAACTACGTCCTTATTCAATGAATCTTATTTTAGTCATTATACGCTACGTAAGGCTACCTGAAAAGGTTTAGAAAGATTGTGAGTAAATGTGGAAAAAAAAAAAAAAATCCAGCCACCAAAATTCTGTGTTAGGCAAAGTAGTTTGTTAACATCTGTCATATGGAACCATAATCTCACTTCCATTTGGTAAGATTTTTAGATTTGCTTTGACTAACAGTATTAGCAACTAACACTACTATTTTATACATATACCAAGAGATTTTAATTTTAATATATTTATAAATATGTTTGAATCCTATTTTACTTTTAGAAGGAGGAATGGGATTATAGAGAAATTTAGTATGCAGGGTTGTGGCTACAACTAGACACTCCAAAGGAAGAAATCTGGCTTCTAGGCAGTTTTGACAAAACAATTCTCAAAAGCTCAAATACTCCAAGAATAAACAGTTGTCTGCAAACTGGTTTTAAAGCACAAGTATTTAGAGTCTCGAGATATTTTTAAAATACTGACTCTGTAATTCCAAGCCCTTTTTATTGATATACATTTCCAATTCAGCTCAACACACTTCTCAGATGGTACAGTGCTCTATTCTTCTAAAAGTATAAGTTACTCTCTTGTATGCAATGCAAAGCTTGAAAGTAATTTGATCACGTTGCATATAATTTACAGCTTCTGTAACCTCCACACAAAAATTTCTATTGCACATATAGTGGTGCTTGGATTTATCCCTTAAAGTAGTTGTTGGTGTAATACTGCTTTCATCTACAAGGGTTTTTTTCTGAAGGCCTCATTGGGATCACATGAAGGTTACTGACAAGTACTTCCAAACAGTTATTTTTAGAAGTAATAATTTTGTTCCTCTGTCTTTCATTATTTGCACTGAGTTGTTTGTTTTTGCTTTTGGTTTTTTTTTTTTACATTTGATGCTATACAAACTTAGTAGGAAAGAAAAAGTCTGTATTTATAACAGCTGCATCATCTTGCAGAGATAAAATACCTACTCCAAGTCTAATCCAATCCTGTTACTTTTAACAATCTGAGTCAAAAAAAATGATGAGTTTTGCTACAGGTAAAGGGGTATATTCCATTAATGCTGGCTTCACTACTATCCTTGAGGCGGTAGGCAGCTGACATGTATTAGAGAGTGACCCACTCTGCCCCCCACTGTGTTAGAAGTCTCTCACCTCCTATAAAAGATAGCAGCTGCCCTGGCTGGTCACCAGGGCACCCTGAAGCACACAGGTCACAGCAGGACAGGGCACAAGAGGCCGACTTCCAAACAGCCCTGCTCAGCTCTCGGGTATAACCCAAAGTCAGCACCAGGAGAGATTCCTCCTGTCAGCCACCCTTTGCACAAGGAATGCTGCAGGCTTTAGCACTCCAATCTTGCATAAAGAGGAGAGAATAGAATTAAAAATTAATTTAACATCATTCCAAGGACATACTTCAAACTGACCCAAGGCAATTAGGATAGTTACAAGTTCCATTCTATCACAGTAAAATCCAGCTATCTTGATTTTGCTGAATTTTCTTCTTGAACAGTTTCTATACAGCAATAATCCTCAGGTAACTCCCCTGTTTTTTTTTTTTTTTTTTGCCTAGGGTTTTTTTTAATGTCTGAAGGTACCTGGACACCAACTGCACAAAAAATCACTCAGTCTTCTTTCAGAAATATCTTTTCCTGAGGTAACAGTAGCAAAATCCCTTCAACAAATATTCAGTCCCCCTGCTTGTAGCAACTGAATGCAACATAACTGTAGTCCCTCACATATGGAAATAAAATATTTTGAAAAATTCTCGAAGCTATAAGTATAATGATGTTTAAGCCAGAGAAGAACAAACTTTCTAGAAGCTTAAAAAGTATTTAATTTCTGCAACATGTAATATATGCTTAGAAATTAACATTTTTATGCACCTGAAAGACAAACTTATTTAAGGGGCTTATGCTACTACTCAGGTTAGCCACAATTCCTTATTTCCCCATGGTTCAGCAGACTCCACAGAGGGGTGGCCTGACTAGGACTGTAATCCTCCTGAGTTTTCTCTCCAGAAGTTACTTTTGAGATTCACCTGGTTTTTTCAGTTTTATCAACCTGACCAATGTACTGTGCACATGAAAAATGAGCAGCCTTTATGAACAAATTGTCACACTTCAAGTTTAGGCAGATTTTGTATTTTGTTTTGGCTAACAGAAAGAACAGCTCAATGGGACACAAGTGCTTATTTAGAAGCTGCCTTAAACTTTTAAAGCTGTCTAAATTTTAAAAAGAAAATTCCTCTCCATCCCACATTCACATGAGAGCCTCCAGTCCCAGGTCTATCAGTTTCTTGCTAATCTTTCATTTGTGCCTCAGAAAACTGTGTGAGGTCATAGCAGCCGTCCAGCTGGAAGTTGGCTGGGATCCTTTAGAGAATCCACCAAACAAGCTGAGGTAAAGTTTCTCCTTCACAGGATGGGCTGTAATACTGATACAATGATCCAGGAGTCTCCTATCATTTTACAAGTCTTGGCTTTCTCCTCCTTCAGAAGCATGAGGATGGAAGTGCTGTGGGTCAGCAAAACACTGGACAAAACACATAACAAACTATGCAATCTAAAAAGCTCTAAGGTAGGATAGGAGGCCATGCAGAATTTCTTAAGTTTTCTGACAGAAAAACTCTTAACTTTATAATGATGTCACATAAAGTTTTGCTTTTGCTGAAAGTATATTTTCCACTGACGAAAATTTATCTGGAACTTTCCAAGAGGATCATTTTTAGGATGTATGCCAGCACAATTTGATGTCCATGATGTCATTTGGGTTGATTAGTCCAAATGTGTCAAACAAAACTGAAAATGAATTCAGTCTCCAGAAAGAAGTGTCAGTTGCCTCCTGTAGCTAAGTCAGACTAATGTTTAGAACAAAACAAACCCACCATATGCCTCGTGTAGTTAAGATAGTAAATAAGGGCACTTGGAGCTCTGAAATTTCTCACTAGCTCCTTCATATCCTTATGCATACACCACATTGCTGTGCCAATGACTTAGTAAAGTGTTCTTTTCTTTTTTGAGATGTCATTCTCTATCTTCAGAAACATCTTTTTTGTTATCTACTACCTATTGCCCACATAAAAATGAGCATTAAAAATCAGCAGTCCTGCTCCCTCAGAGCCTGGACTCAAGATACTTGGATACAAACATTACTACTATGTTTGTATGGAAATATTTGCCTCAGTCAGTCACTAAATCCAGCAAGATTTTAAGTAAAAACCTCATTCAAAAGACACCATATCGCCCAGCTCCCATGATGGCAATGAGTTCTTTATGTTTGTTTTCATTTCTCCTCAGCAGCCAAGAAATATTTTGCTCGGAAAGTTGACAGAAACGAACACATATTGCTGCTGGAGAAGCTTGGAGCTGCATGGCAGCAAATCCATCAAGATGCACCTTGCAGCCAAACATGCTTGAATATGATTTAAAGTAATCAACTATTTTTCTCCCATTCTCCTCAGGCTTCTCTCAACTGTGAGAAACTGACTATTAGGGACACATGTCTCTAAGATCATGGAATGAGTTTCCAGCTCTGGAACTGCCAAGCAAGCCCATTTATCGCAGAAGAAAGTTGAAAGAAGGAATGCCAATAGTTTTGGGATTAAGGCAGATCAAGTTGTCCACAGCCAGGTAAAATGGCAACTATTTATTGTTGTCTCATTGTCTAAACTTACAGCAGAAGGTGTGTTCCAAGTTTCAGCTATGCAATGGAAGCTAAAGGTGACCCATGTTTGGGGTGATGCACCAAGAAGTACAGACTGCAACCTTTCACAACAAGGACCATTTTTTATACTACTAAATCACCACTACAGGTATTGTATAAACCTTAACTGCATTTACACATGCATGTGAAGATAGTCCAAACATTTGAGAACACTTGATGATTCACACAGTACCTGTTACTGGAGCAAAGAGGGTAAGAGGATTAAAACCTTACAGAAGGAACATTCTGAGCGAAGGGATGACTTAAGGTGATTTTTTAATGTTGAAACACCAGACATGGCATTTAGCTCCGCCTCTGTTGAAAACCACCTCTGACATTTATAAACCTTGTAAGCTGTCACAATTTCACCTAATGCTTCACCCAATAATGAGACTTGAAGAAACATAGTGCCTTTTCCTACACATCAGAGCCGAGGCTTAAGCAGCATGGGATTTAGAGGCAAGCAGAGAGGCATGCACTGCTATTTTAGGCACTTCTTTAGTATCCAAGACACCTGCATGGGGTTATGCAGATATAACATCAGACCCATGCCCTTCTGGAGAGGCGTCTGTAGATCAAACAAGAAAAGTTAAGTCACCAAAAATGGCACTAGGTGTTGACAATTCAATCTGTTCCAGTGGAGTCTGCTTCTACAAACCCACTGAGACCACTATTAAATTCTCTGAAGTGCAAATCTTGATTTGAGTTTTGCCTTTAAATGTGAAGAGATTTCCATGAGGATGATTGGCTGCTGCTCAGAGGAAGGTTGCTGAACCTACTTATGGGCTAAAATAAGATATCAGTTTTGCAAGTATTTTGCCAGTGCCTGGGAGGCAGAAGGACAGCTTGCTCTAGCTCTACATGCCTTGCTGTTTTCTGCAGGGATACTGTTAAATGTAGCTCTTAAAGAGCTGCCTTTATAAAAGTACTTGGGCTTGCTGCTGGCCTAAATTGGAAGGCATTAGTGTAACACTGGACAATCATACAGTCGTCTTCTTAGTAGCAGCAGGGGAAAGGGGGAACAGGGGCTGAAGCAGAGAATACTTTGTAATGAGTCTGACCCCCAAGGGAAGCTAAAGGATGCTGGCAGCAGTGGGAGTAAGGTGGCTTCCTTCATTTTGAAGAAACTTAAGCAGCAGTGTATGAAAAATATGGAACAAAGTTTATTCTTAAGGGAAAGCAGCACACATGCTTTATTCACAAAGCATCCATGCTTTCTGCACCATGCCAAGTTCCACATTAGCATCAGTATACCCACATGAAAGGCTCAAAGCCCCGCATTTTAATGTGACCAAAAAAACTAAGTTCAAAACTTCTCAGTTCCTCCTCTTTGGGAGGAGATTACAGGACACTAGCTGCCCAGAAAGAGGGAAGATCTCTTGAAACAGGGAAAATGTATAGTCCAGGTAAGAAATGACCATATCAGAGAGTGGTGGGAGCTGTCCTGAGGGAAAGTAGGGAGGTGTAAGGGAAAAGCTGTAGCAACACTGTGAAACATGAAGGGAGCCTGCTGACAGTGTGTGTGTACACAGGCCAGCTCTACCCTGACACAAGTACTTGGCAGGGTATCTGCTTACCTTTCATCTTGCAAAATCCTAGCTGAGCTTGGTTTGAGGTGCCCTGGCTTCCTGCTTGGGCACTGCACTCCCTTTGAGACCAAAGTTAAGAAACCGAGTTTTTCTGAAGATAATGGCTCATTTCACACAGTATATAAAATTCCCTCTGTTACAGGCACTTTTTTGGAGGTGTGATAAGCCTATTCAAGATCTTCAACTGGAAGAGAAAGTTTGTGCCTAAATCTGAAGTTTAAGAGGCTCCTACAGCTTTGAACCACTTTGGAATGATTGCACAAGCCTGTCAAAACAGCAGCTGTCACAACCTTACCTGAATTTCCTGCTACTGTACCTGGTCATGGATTTTTTTCACTTGCTAGTTTTGGCTTTGTCCTTTTTCTGTGAGCACTCTTGAAGGCAGAAACAATTACACCAATTTCATGCTTACAATTGCTCTTGGGTCAAAACCATTTCATAACAAACAATTCTCAGTGGAAATATTACTCCAGGAATAGAGCCACACAACAGATAGACATCTAAGTGACATCACTTGCATCTGCTGGAATGCCACTTTCTGGGAGGAAAAAAAAGTTCTCATAATAACAACAAATTCTAAGTGCTTTTGCAGATGTTGGCTATATCCCATTTAGCCTGAAGAAACTGAAACTTGGAAAATTGTTTGCCTGATATTTGACAGCATCAACTTAAAAAGGAGCCAGAAAGGGACAGAAAGGACTGTACACCAGTCCGTTTGCACACAACACTAATCACACTTGACATGTTTGTTTAGAGACCTACTTGTATACCTCAGAGCTTGGCTATGCATATTTTTAAAAGTCTGAGGAATAGTTATTTGTCCATGGTACACTGGATGTGGCAGCGTGACCTGGTAAAACGCGGATAGATTTTGTTCCTCTGCACTTGTTCCAGGCCACTCTGTGCTCCAAATGCTTCGAATGAGGACGTATCCTTTCATATCCTTTTAGTTACACAAGCAGGAGTTTCTATTTCCTTGTTTATCCTCAATGAAAGGGTGAGCAGTCAAGTCAAGCATTGGGCAATGCAGCAGATGTGCACAAAGCACCCATCTGACAATGGCCAGGGTTCCCACTGAGACTTTTGAGTAGGGAATAATTGTATTTTCTTTCGGCATGAACTGAGGGTACAAAATCACATTTACGTGTGCAAGCCTTTGCCCTCTCAACATGTGTTCTCAGCTGCATTTGAGTAGCTGGCGAAGGTCAGTTTGATTTTCAGTCCTAAAAGCAAAGAATGACAGTAGGAATATGGCAGATAATAAAATTTTAAAATAAAACACTTTCTCTCCCTCCAGCTACATGTGGGTTTTATTAATTAGGATTTGCAGGGAAAAAAATAGAAATATCCCTCAGTAATAAATAGGCTCAGGTTTTTCAAAACACAAAAAAACCCCACCCCAAAACAGCAACCAAAGAAAGCTGATACCACACAGAATTACTCTTTTACACTACCATTTTCAAAAATCTCACAAACTGATGTAAAATATCAGAATTTAGTTTCAGGCTTATGTGATGCTTTCTTGTAACATCTCTTCCTCTGCTTTTTTGGATGCTGTTTCCCTTCCTGCAGCTAAATTATCTCTAAGCATAAAAAATTCTCAATATAATCTCCATCTGTTATGTTTTCTATCCCTGCTTTCCTTTCCTCCTTCTTTGATCTTGCTTTTTTGTCTTACCTGCCTTTCCCAATCCTTGAGTTCTCTACTACCCTTTCCGATTTGGAGTAGTGAGATTTTTTCCATTCTTTAACAGCACAACATACTTCACCTGATTCTCACCACTTGAATTGGAACTGAGTATTTTGATTTTCTACATCCTGTATAAGAATTCAGCTTTAAAACAGGAACCAAAAAACCCACAAAAGAAAGCCATGAACCACTCTGCAGATAACTGTACACACAGCACTCTGGAAATAACAAATCCTAAATTCCTCGCATATTTGTGACACAGCAGAGAGTGCATCTTTCAAGCTAAATGTGTGTGCTAGTTCCACATCTAAGTATCTATAGACTCAAATGCAGTATTCAAAAAAAACCAAAATGAAATTTGTGTGACTAAGTTCTCCAATAGAACTAGAATAAGACTAGTTTATTTGCCTTAAAATTAATAGTAAGAAATACTGTTGTTCATACTAAACACAGAACTTCTAACTTCCAATTGTATGCTTAATTTTTGTGCTGTTTTGATTTCTCATAATAGTTCTATAATAATATAAAATTTTTGAGAAGACAGTAGCAGATGTCCATCAGACTCCCAATTTTTTTACTTGGCAAGACCCAATCATATATCATCTTACCAAAACAGAAAGCCATAGAGTATTTATAGGTTCATAAAACACATCAAACCCAAACCAGAGAAATAAATGTTCTTCTTGAAAAGTAGATGAGAAGACAGAGTGAAACTCCTTGATTACCCAGCTTCTATTCCCTCCCTGTAAACTTCTTTAAAGGTCACAAATTAGATGTCTGAGATCAATCTACCAGTTTTCTGTCCTTTTAGTAAAAAATGCCCAACTCTTTAAGTACAGGGTTTTGCCTCAGGTCAGTACTAAATTGATGGTACTTCATCCAGCATTGGTCCGGCATGAAACTCTTCCCCTGCTCCCAAAGTAATGAGCTACCCCAGACTACCCTCACCCTCATTAACTGTGTTGTTAATGCTGGAAGTGTGCCCACACAAATGCAAGCAATGCTCAGTGAGATGCAGCAGCACCACCACATAATTTCAAATTATTTCTAACTGAGATTGCAAATATTTTATGCTCATTTGCAAAGGTGTGATTTGCAGGGACATTTAACTCATTAAGCAAATGTTCAGTGCAAAATAAAACAAATATTGGGGTACCTTTAAGAGCTCCCTCTGGCTCTGGACACAGTCACACCAATACTTTCCAGGAGAGCTGTTCTGATGCCAAGGTGCACTGGCTGTGCCTGTACCCTGCTCCCAAATGACCCTGCATTGTCCATTCTATGAAAGTGGCAGTTTAAGGGTTAAGCATCAGAGGGCACAGAACACCAGCTCCATCTCTGAGCTATGAAAGATCCCTGCATGGAGAGGGCAGTGCTACCAGCCCAGCCACCATCACAGGCACGTCCCTGTTTGCCACCAGAAGGCGGGAGATCCCCCTTCTTCCCCCGTCATCTTCTAAGCTCTGCCTAGGTACAAAGGCAGTAAACAGAACCTTGCTGGGCTGGCAGGGCTAGGACGGGCCCTTTGCAGCTGCTCTCCCAGTGTCAGACTTCATGGATTGCAAAATTAACTGAGCATACCCCCCCCATGCCATCTCTTGCTAAATCTGTAATTTGCCAGGTGCAAATTCCTTGGCATTTACAAGTCCAAACACTGTATTTTGGTCTTATCTGGAAAAGCAGGAGCAGGAACAATAGGCAAGCGTTACTAAATTGGTCTGATAATTGGGGACTGGGGGGGAAGGAGTAGGATCAGCCAAACCACAACTGTACAGAATAATGTGCCTTCTTGAATGGCCCAGAAGATCTGACAGAGATCCACACAGATAAATGTATCCTTACACTTGTACATTGCTTTAAGACAGAAAAAGACACCCACTCCGAGAGATAGACAGAAAGACAGCAGTAACCATTAAAACTCTCAGCTAGCAAAATGCTTCTGGCAACTTCTATCCTTTGACAAAAATTGCCAAGCAGGGTGTTATGAAGCTGGTGCATTTATAAATTCAGGCAATGAATAAGAAAACTCAAATGTGAGTTAGATACACCGTGTATTTAAGGAAAAAACAACTCACAAAGACAGGGAAACCAAAGCTGATGGAAGCTGAACTGAAGTTGAATTAAGAGTGAACTCAAAGCCTCTCAGCATGGGATGGTTTATTAGCAGCCTGAAGACAAAGGCCACAAAGCAGTTTTACTCCCTTAGAGAGAGGAGCCCTATTATGGAGCCTTTCAACTCTCCAAGAATTGCCTTTTAACTCTCCCTCCACAGTAGGACAAACAGGGGAAAGAAATTAGTCTTGGATGATGTTAGCTGTTTTGTAACTTGTAGTGCTAGTCCCACTGGAGCTCTTCTGACTCCTGTCAGATTTATCCTCTTGACATTCAAAATGGATTAACCTAAGGTATCTTTTCATAACTAATAACAATAAATAAAAAAAATCCACATACCATTTTCTCCTTCTGCCTCAGAAAAATGGGGATTAGTTAGATAACCAAATGATATTTCCTGGACTTTGTAGTAATCTCTCATCCACTGTCAGAGCTACTTTTAAAGGAAATGCTACATGCTAACAGAGAATCTGCATAATCAACTACATCATGGTGCCACCTACCTACAGCACAAAAGTGTAAAAAATTCCAGAACCCCCTTGTGTTTTCAGAGACCTCTAAGTCATTGAGCCTGAAACATTATCAATAGTAAAATGCATTGGGCAGCAGTCAGTGCATCAGTATATCCAATTCAGCTCCAATTATTGCAATCTTGCCAATTATTGAATAGTCAATTATTTTTCAAGCAATCTAAGAAGAACTTGGGAAAATTATGCTGCCTTACTTTGGCTGTCTGGTGCTGCTTACTGAAGAGAATTTTCTTCTGATGTGCCAAATGGTGTCTTCCAGAAAATATCTCATCCTTAGGTCTCTTACTCTGATGACTAACACACAGCTAAATTGTATCAGCTGTTATGTTGTATTATTTTCTTACTGTAGGATTCTTTGAAAAAAAGCAGTGAGCTAAGTTGAGCATCAGTTCAGAGCAAAAATAATGAATATATTTTTTCATCTTTTCTTTTTTTGCTCCCATAAGAAATGGATATACCTTATAAAGTAGTGTATTTCAGGAGTGAATTTGCTTTGTCTAAGCAGGTGGTGCTCCAAGCAGACTTTGGCCCACACCACATGGAAAAATACATTTACTGCTGTGGAAAACAAATTTGCATGTTAGAGGGCAAAGAAAATCCACATTACTAAGCTGCAACATAATGATCATATAAAGAGCTTGAAACTGCTCTCACAAGACAAATTTCATGATCCTGTGTCTCTGCCCTACATGAGGTGCCACATTCCTTTAGGAATATTTGCAATAAATCCCTATAATACCAGAACAAGTTTTTCGACGGTAGGGCACCAACTAAACATCTCAAAACAACCTGGTTTTTTTGCATTGTCACAATAGATTCTCATGGCGCTGACATGCAACAAAAAAATAATCTGACACAATTAAAAACCTTCACATGCAGGGCTATCTGATGAACTTTCCAACTTCCATCACACTCCTGTTTTTACGGCATGCCAGCGCATGTACAAATGATAACTGTGGAAATAAATCAATGTAGATTTTTTCCACATGATTAGCAACTACTGGATTCAAGTAACTAACCCACTGCTCAAAGCCCATAACATCTCAGGTATCAAGACGAGTTCTAGCTCAAGACAAGCTTTTCTTACTCAAAAGAGGAGCATAAATGTTTAAGCACTGAGCAAACATACAGTGAATTTATATTTTAATAACAAATTCCAAATTTCAATAACAGTACTGAAATTCTAGAATATTTCAGCTGTCCAACTTTGAGGTGTCTGTTGCAAGAGACACCCTGAATTGCCACGCTTTCACTGTAATAAGGTGGTTGAGTTTGAGTTTTGTCAGCACTCTTAGAAGAAGGCCTGCTGAAGAACAGAAATTGAAACAGTGCAGAAAAATGTGAATGAGGGGACAATGAAAAAAAGAAAACCCTCACTCGCAAGCATTGTTTCACATTTAAAAACTATCGTGCTAGAGGAAGAGCGAATATGAACTTTTCATCACAACCATTCATATGAAAAAAATGAATAAGCAAAAAATCAAAAATAAAAAAGAGATACTATTTACTGAACCTTCAAGGCACAAGTCGCATTGGACACATAAGCATTTAATTGAAGAACACCCACTAGAAAGGACTCTGAGATAGTGGCACACGAAAATGAACAGGTCAAATAAATCCCATGCAATAGTCCATGGGAGTATTTCAGGTTACATAGCTGGCCCCACACCTTTTGGATTTTGCTAGCAGGGTATGAAATTTGTTTTCCAGCAACATCTCCTCTCAGTGTCTGATTTCTTGTCCAGTCAACACATCTGTTCACAGTTATTTTTCAGCAGCTACACAAAAAAATTAAGGATCAGTTTTGCTGATTAGAAACCCTATTTATGCTAACCTCAAGGTTTATAGCAATGATTACTGATCGAGTCTGACACTCATATTTTACAGAAGCGTTTCTTCGTTACTTTGCTGATACTTTTTCACATGCATCCATACTGTTACTTCAAAGCACACAGAAAAATCTTTTTAACAGTCTCTGTTGAACAGCTGAGCATACACTTGATGTTCTGATCTGGATTCCTTGTACAAAGTGAAGCAAAACACTGAAAATTGTGCTATTCATTTAGTCATGTACAGAAACACCCTCCAAATCATTTGTATGAGAAGTGGACAGTTTCAAAAATTCATTTTATTTCTTAAAATGTGGGGTCTTCCATTTTTATGACTTACTATAATTGCTTCTCCCTTCAAACTGGTGATTTTTTCTAGTAATGTAGCAGTGGAACTGATCAGTTAAATGAAGCATGAAGTGCAGCCTGCAGAGAGCTGGATTAAAAACTGCTGAGTTTTCAACATGATCCTTAATCAGAAAGCGTTTCTTTTAGAGGAAAGAAAATGTAAAACATAGGGGGCAGGGAGAAAAGGGGTAGGGACAGGATAATGGTGTTCTTTTAAAATAATAATGCATTTTAATTTTTTATTTAATACATTATCCCACAGCACCACTATTCATAAACATGTACTTCTATTAATTATTATTTAAGATTACAGTCATGGCTTAATTCTGGCTTTTTCTACGTTCATACAACAACTTGTCACACAGGGTGCTCACAAGAGTTTCACAAGAAAAATAATTTAACACCAGTAGCAGCCTCAGCCTGTTTTTACCCATTCTAATTATAGTCATCATACACTCTCACAGATGTGACATCACAAGATGCTAAATTCACAATGTGTATTTTAGTTTTGGATTGCCCTGGAATGAACAACCTTAAAGGATCAGGAGGCATCTGTAAACTGTGCCTTGTGCACAGATGAATAAAGTCCATTTCTTGAATAGCTGGCAGAGTGCAAAGAAAGGGACAAGGAATGAAATGAAGAAGAAAAGAGAGAGGAAATGTCATGTTGCTTGCCCACAAGTGCTGCCAAATGGACAAACTTGAAGGGCAATCCATTTCCCCAGTTAATGCTGACGCCATTTTCACTACTCCTGAGCTCCTTTTTCCTTTTGTTAATCCTGTGCCTTGCAAGGTTCATTAACCCTATTTACACAGAAAAGTTGGGTCAGTCTGACATGCTAACAAAGTGCACCTCTATCTGCACATACACATATATACACGTCAGTTTCTTCTTAACAAACTTTCCAACTAGAAACCCCAAACGTGTATGGGGCGTATGGGGATTTTACTCCTCACTTCATATTAAAAAAAAAAAAAAATCTAGCAAACACAGTACTTAGTTTTACAGAGAGCACTAAGCAAGAAGGACAAATCCACAAGAAACTTTTCACTAATACTTGGTTCCTTCCTCTCTAAGGTTTTTGAGGAGCAGCATGTTACTCTAACAGAATGGCAGCTACATGTGGACCAAAACACCACCTCATCCAAGGGGGCCTTTGAGCACAGTGTTAAATCCAAAGACCAATACAATCCCAAAGTAAACACTGAGCTGTGATTTGCTGGTTTACCTGGGGCAGAAATGGGATGCTGCAGCCATTTTCAAGTTTAATGCTCCTAAACCAGTACTGGTGGACGAATCTGGACCACTTGTTTTGAACATCTCTCATTTAATACAAGTGTGAAAGCCTGAGATAACCTCAAGCAAACCCCTGACTTAAAAAGAGATTTCTCCCTCATGGGCTGTACTGCACCACATGTAATCCTGTTTATTATAAGGGCACTTGGTTGGTGCCTTCCACTGGGTCTGGAAGAGCTTCGTGGACATCTGATGAGAGAACTGTGCACAAACAGAAAGAGATGCATCTCAGGTCTAAACAGACTTTAAATTGCAGATCTTAACACTTGTGGCTTGAGAGAGGGTTAAAATTCAGAGGTCTACCTCTCAGGAAGCACCATGAAAAAAAAAGGATACAAAGCAGCTCCCCAAGCAGAGAAGCAACTTTCCCTGTAAAGTAGAAAGGTAGCACTGCCTTTTTATTCGAAAAACAGAATGTTTTTTCATTCATTTTCCTGACAGAATTGTCCTTTTTTTTACACAGAGACTAGAAGCAATCTGATTGATAGCTCTATCCATGTGTCTGCAGCACTCTTACAAGCCTGTCTGGTAATCCAAAACTAGCCTGCAGTAGCACTGTTGTGATCAACACACATTTATCAGAGCTACAAATGAGAAATTCCTAATGCAAACTTTTATTAATCAAAATTCCAGTTTTATGTGATTTGCAGGCTTCTTTGTGTGGTAAACTAACCCTACCATGATTTTAAACAATCCAAAGGCTGCTGAACAAGAGCTGGGTCTCAGGAGTTCTGCTGCCCAATGCTGTACACACAGAGTGTCACACGGAAAGTGCCAGGTGTTTTTTTGGAAGTCCCTTTCCCACTGCTCATTCAATAGCTTGTGGTTACACAGTAATACACAGAACAACTGCACCTGAATGTCAGCACAGCAACAGCCTCAGTGTTTATTCAGCAAGCCCTCCACATTGAATTACCTTAGCCCAGTAAGGAGCCTATTGGTAGTCTGCAGAAAGGTATTCAAAGCATCCACAGAAATCCCATTTATGACCTCGCAATAATGCTGTCTGTATGTCTTGATCTTGCCAAAGTTCACTTGTGTTTACAGGAAGAAAACTGCCGTCCAATAATACCTTGTCTGCTCCATTATGACAAAGAGAGAAAAGAATAGGACATTGATAGGCAGAACAGGTACAATGCTGCTCCACATCAGCTTTGTTTTAATTAAGTCAGCTATGATCTCACGGCAGGATAATTTTTTAATGTTGGTGTTTAGGAGAAAGGCTTACATTGAAGGCTATTTTGGCTGCCTTTAGTTAAGAATGTGATTCATGTGAGTGGGAGACAACAATGCAGCAAAATCCACATTTTTGTATACACACGGAAAATAGGGGATTTGTACACCACAGAAAAAAGTCAAAAATAGAGCATACATATTTTGCTGCCTTACACTGTAAGGAAATTGGCTACAGGAAGCAACAGCTTGTCCCAGCAGAACCACCAGCATTCATACAGCAGTAGGCCCATCTGAGTATTCACGTGCCACACGCATTTAGTCCTTGTTTAAACATCTCTCCACCATCTGAACCCTGCACGTTTGTTTCGCTGCTCTGAATTAACAATAGTACACTGAGCTGTGTGTTTACATGTGTGAACACAAAAATAACACTGACTCAGAATGCAGCTTTTTAAAAAAACCCAAGACTGTCCAAAATACTTAACAATCACTATAGGGCCTTTCATTCTTTACAAAAAAAATCTCTTCACAGAGAAATTCTGAATATTTTTTTACTGAAGCTCATTTGTTTCTAGTAAGAACAGATAATCTAATGGTTTAGAGTATGTTTTAAATTCTGAATCTTCTTATGCAATCTGTTTTCAAGGCAGTAACATGTATTTTCAAATAGCTAAGCTGTCCAATAGATTTCCACTGGTAACTTACACAAGTGAATTGGATAAATGCACTGAGACAGTTTACAGGTAAGTAGAATATAAGCACTCAGTTGCACTGGCCTGAAACTCCTGGTTGTAATGAATTTCCAATCAATTACCTATTTGACACAGGGGGAAAAAATTATCTCATTATAAAACTCAAGTTTTCACTGTAAGGCAGTGTAATGGCCAATATTATTCTGTCACTTAGAATTTCTTGCTTATACTTTTAAACACAACTAGATGAAAAACTGGTGGGCAAAAAGACCTGAAAGCAATAATCATCTCTTTCAAGATACTTTCCAAGTAAAGATACTCTAGAAATGTTTTTAAAAACTAGTATTTTTGAATTGTATTGAAAATTGCTATTTTGCCATACATTTGTCTTGTTTTGAATCATATCTGAAAAAAAACAATAGGTACCCCTTCCCCCATACCTAGCATACAACTTTCAAGGCCAGCTGGGACTTCAATGCTGCTTTTTTTTCAGAACAATACTTTTGATAAAAATATATAGATTGTCCCTTAATAACACAGGAAACTAAGTCATGTTTTCAGAAATGACTTAAGAACTTGCTAGATTAAAGGACTGTCTACACATGGAATTATTTAGTAATGACTGCTCAAGAACAGCTATTCCCGAATAATTCCAAATGTAGACACACTTATTCCAGAATAAAGTTGCCATATTTTGGTCTAATTCACCCCATCAAAGTGTGTTAAACTAAACAGAAACAAGACTGTCAGCACATGGAGTTATTCAAGACTCGCTGCTCCTAAAAAATTCCACATGTGGACAAGTGCTTGTGAGCTGAGGTTCAGCTCTGTTATCCCCAGCCATGTTATCTCTGCTCTCACAATGAACACATGGCACTTTGTGGCACACGTACAGCTGTTCATTCTGCTGCTTTTCTTATTTTTGTTCAACTAAAAAAAAGTATTTTAAAATTCAGTGTTCTTTGTTGAATGCGAGCTAAGCAAATACAATGATACAGCCATTCAAATACAATTTTTCTAGAGATTAGGTAAACCTCGGTATATTTACTTTTCTGAACAAACCAGTGTTTATATTGGCATTTGTTCTTGTAAAGTGATTGTTCACAAAAATGACACCTCTTTATGAAGTAGTAGGAATTGAAAGTAATTGGGATTTGGTTTTCCTGATATGGCACTAATATGGTCAACTGCTGAATTGACATTTAGATAGATGCTCTGTTTTGTTTCAGGTAATAAAACAAAGGATTTGTTCATCTTGTTAAAGAGACTAACTAGTGAGTAATCAATCACAGCACACACTAAAAAAAATCATTTTCAGCAAGGCACAAATCTGTCAAAGGGTGTAATTATTACTGAAAAATTTTCACAAATCCCTATAATTATTGGACTTAATAGCATGTTAAGCCTGGCTGCAATATGGCAGTTGCCTCTAGTTCCAAAGTTTAAACCCAAAGTGATAAGAAGTGAAAAAGGATTTTGATAATCCTACAGCCCCCAATAGACCAAATCCCAAAATCACACCCCAGACGGGTGTTGTTGGGAGCCTGTGGTGAGGAAAAACCCCTTGCTGGAATATCAGAGGTAGAGCAGATGCCCTTCAATGCATCCCTGAAAACTCCTGCAAACTGTGCTTGACTCTGACCATTGTTTTTAGTGACATTTTCCTTAAACGTGCAAAGAGGTAGACTACAAAATTATATCAATTATATTCCCTATAATGTTCTTTGTAATAAACCCAGTGTGATAGCGTTAGTGTTTCATCTAACTGGATCACTGCTTTTAATCAGCTAAAAAATGCCTGTTCCTAAAATCCCTCATAACTTGTTCTGATTTTGTGTAAAAGCGTGGGTTTATAGCTGAGGATGAATGTGTGCCTGCGATTTGCCCTAAATATACTAGTAGTAAAAGCAAATCTCAGAAGGAGATAAAGACTTTACAGAAGGTAAAATCCCCCAAATACTGTCATTTTTATAATTTTTATCTGAACTTGAAATCAACTACTAGTTTATTTCACTGAGAAGGTTTATTACAGGCAAACAAAGTACTAAAAAAGCACATGCCTGGTGGGTTTATTACATATAATCCCTTATTGCTGAGACATGCTCAGAAACTGAAAAGCCCATAGTATGAGTCCTCCTTCCTTTAGTGTTATCATCTGGACTTTAACTAAATGTTCACCTCCAGCTTTTGTGCCACAGCCCTGGAAACTGAGTTCACAGAGGAGACCACTCATCTTATAAGCAATTTGCTTTCTCCGACTCAGGAATTGTAACATCCTTTCTGTATGTGCTTCACACTCCTCAACCCTTGTGATGAACAGAGAATGATTAATTACTTCAAGGCCCTTTCACAAGTGACTGTAAGTACTTTAGAAATATCAATACATTTAGCTTCAAACCACTGCTGGCAGCTGGCTGGTATGGCAAGACTCTCACTTTGCAGATCAAAACTAGAAAGGCAGTGTTGCCATGGCCAAAACCAGTAACTAACTTCACATGTGAAAAAGTTGGATTTTTCAAAATGAATGTCCCTTTCATTTTCCATGCTCTGATTGACCTGAGGGCAACTGCAGATACTTCAGATAATTGTACTGGAGTCAGAACTAAACATCTCTGCTGAGACCCTCAGCTTGTCTTATTTAGTGTCAGCTGACAGAATATCTGTGGTTTTGGTAGTGAAAATGAAGAATTACTGCAGTTAGCATCACATGGCACTTGATAGAGTCAAGTCCAGCTCACATTAATTTCAACTTTTCTCAAGTTCAGATCTTTAGATCTCATATTCACGCTCCAGAAAATGGGAGTGTTTTACATTTGAAAGAGTTCAGATCACAAAAGAATTCAGTAATAGAGACAAGATAAAAAACAGTGAGTGCTCCCCTGAGGAACTGGAATATCAGTGTTTAACTTTTTACCTTAGCATTACCCTAGCACCAAAAAATGAGTGTAAAAATGTTATAAAAACCACATGTACATTATTTTGTTATGAAATCTGATAACAGTGGTGGTGTTTCCAAAAGGTTAATTAAGCTTACACAAGAAGATATCAGGAAAAATGTGATGGCATTATAAGCACTATTTTTGGAGGAATCATGTAAAGAAATAGTCAGATAACAAGTACAGAGCTAATTTTTTTCCAGCTAGCACTGTGACTTAATACACACTTTCTAAAAGCTGAGCAAACATAAGATAAAGAAGTAACTGGGGGGATTTCCACAAAATGCAAGTCTGTATTGACCTATTCAATCGAGGTATTCATTTAAAAAAGACTTCTACAGTGCTATGTGCCATTAATACATTGCTAATTTAAACCCTCTGTTAGATCTGTGCTTAGTGTAAAACATACATCAGCTCTTTTACTTTGTCATTATTGCCACTGAACCCAAAAAGGATCCAGTTTAGTGACTTACAAGGCTTTTTAAAATGAAATGCTTTTGCAATCTTTCACAGTTTAATGAAATCTAGTCACATCAGACTTGCTTAACCTGTTCTTTAGTAGAACTGCCATTTAGGTGTTAAAAAAGTGCATTTGGCTCTCCACTTTGGAGATCTGGATTTTACATTTATTATTTGTTAAGGTTTCTTTTTTTTTTTTCCTCCAGTCCAGAGCACTTACTCTGAATAGATGCCTATAAAAACAAAAATGAATTTACATTATCCACCTCAGTTATAAATCAGAACTACCTCCTCAGCTTAAACTTTGAGTAAATTCCAAGAGATAATATTTGAATAAACTGCCAAGATTTTCTTATGGCAGCGTTCAGAAAAAAAGTTAGTGATGGACAATTTTGACTTAAAAATTTCCAGAGGCCACTGTGGCACAGAAGAGCTCAAGAAAAAGGGCTTTGCTAAACCCAAGGGGGGAAAAAATAAGAAAAGTGAGTCTTAAGTCTCCCCACTTTGGTATCTTGAATGAAATCAGAACTAAACCTCAAACCACACAAAGAAGAATTTTCAGGACTATATATATAGATATACCCATAGACATATATAGATATACCCATTCTACTGGTGAAAGCTCATCTATCACAGAATCCTGGCTCATCATGAAATAAAGCACACTTATTTTACAAATGGAATACAATCAAAAAAGATAAATCCAACCACCTAAAAGGAAAAGGAGAAAAAAATCCCACAGTCAAGTTTTTCAGGTAAGTATCTCAAATCTAGGTGTTGGTAGTGACATCCCCATAATTGCAGGTTGGGTTTTAAAAAGCCCAAGTAACTTGATTTAAGAGCTAAGCATATATGAATCCTAAATGGTCAGGAAAACACAACTTTCATCAGTCAGATTGTTTTTTTTAGTATCGATACAAAAGCTTACCTATCTGACTCTCCATTTCAAGTTAGAAATCGCTGACTCTCATTTATTTCCTGGGCAGTTCTAGGTAGTATTTCCAAGTTTTACTATTTGAATGCCTGAACAGGTCATCTTATTGCAACAAATGGCAACATCAATGCTTCTTATATTGTTTACTCTGTTCTTTTTATGACTCTTCTCCAATTAGACTAAGACCATCTTACCACCCCACCTCTCACCCTACTAAATCCATAAAAAAACTCTTCTCATTGTTAGTTTGTTGCATGGAAAATTTGGCCTGTTCTGAACACTCCACCTCACCAAAACACACCCCTTCTTCCCTTTCCATTTCCAACACCACCACGTCTTATTCTGTAACTTTCAGCCATGAAAACTTTGTGCAGTGTGTCCATATATCAACATATTGCTCTCAACTTTATAATGTATGAAGTTCTTTATATTTTTCTCAAACAGTATTTAAAAAACAAAGGTTAAAAACTTCTACTTTCCTTAGAAAAATGCAAAAACACAGAAAGAAACACAACCTTGTTAAAATACCGAACTTTCAAAGCTGAAGTTACATGTGCAGGAAAGCCAGATCTGTAAAAACTGGCTTTAAAAGTTAACAGTGTCATGTCACTCTTCCTCCTTTTTCAAAGCCTTTTTTTTCTGGTAAGCAGGCATACCTTTCTTGGAAGAGTTACAGGTCTTGCTCGTAACAATTAACTTACAATTAACTGAAATTAATGGCAAGGACTAAACATTAGGTCTAAAAATTAGGTGTTAAGTGGTTAATTTTAAGATATCAACAGAATATGGGTTATCCCTCAACTTAATCTACTCAAGTAAATTCAAGTAAATAACCAATTTTTAGGTTAAAATAAAGAGAATCAAAAGAATCACCAGGTAAATGCTTCTGTCAGATTGCACAAGTGGGAACTCATCTGCTCTGTACTTAAATTAGGAGAACAACACTTATCTCAGCAATGGGCTGCTTCTATCAGTTTGGAAGCAGACAAGGTATATTATTTATAAAGAACATTGAAAGAGAAAGAATGTCAGAGAGAAATGTATACATTAAGCACTTTAAAAAGATTTGAATCTAATACAATGTCCATATTTCACCTTTTTTTCCAAACATACAAGGTGACATACACCATCCACTCTGGTTACCTTCAAACATATAATAAAATCAGATTTCCACCTCAGCTGCTACCCTTCAAGCTCCCCTTCAGAATTCAAAGAAATGCAGAATGAAAGCACATGACTCACCCCCACTGCTAGCAAAACTGCTTAGCATGTATATATTAAATCAAAGTCCTCTGCATTACCTCTTCTGTCAGATATGTTTTGGGTCTGCTAGGGTGGACTTTTTAGCATATAAAACATGCCATAAATTCTTAGTTAATCTACTAGAGTGTATCCATGATTTACCAACAGTTCAAACAAAAACTAACATGAGGGTGAATTTAAAGTGCAACTATTTTATTTCATTATTTTCCCTCTAAGTGTAGCAACCACTGGATTTAGAAGCAGTTAGCTGAAGTATCACTCAAGTTCCACAGCCAAAACTAAAGGCATTATCTTTGGAGTCAATGAAGTCTGCAGCTGCTGGAATCTGGAATGGAATGCATCTTTTCATTAGGCTGGTGCCAAATTAGAAATGCCTGCTCATCCAAATGAACCATGAATGCAGTACTTTAGAAATATCTGCTCTTCGCATGTAACTCAGCATGCTAGAGAATGTGACAAGCCTAGTAACACTCCATCTCTGGCACTTGCTGGGAATGAAAAATGTCCCTGCCAGTGTCCTTGAGTGAGGCCTCGCACAGCTGCCCCATCCCGGAGGCGCAAAACAAACTCAGCCTCCACTTGCAGCTCCATGCTGCTGCTCAAAATAGGACATTTTATTGTTTGGATGAATTGCACAGAGAGAAGATCATAAAGCCACAGATAACTGAAACCAGAGCTGGAAACCACAGTAAGAGCCACCAGGCTGTTACTCTTCTTAATTAAAGAGCGTGGAAACATGACTTGCTTATACATCACGGCACAAAGCAATCTTCCTCAGCCATACCCTAATGCTGCTGTATCACCCTAAGCCTCTACCTGCTTCTCTTTTCTCTCTCTCTGAACATGGTGGCCTGGAATCAGAGGCTGTAGAAGGATTCAAAGTACCCTATCAGGATGTTTTTCCCCTCCAATATACTAGAACTTGTTGCCTAATGTTAGCCTTTTATGCAAGCAGAGAAGGATTCAGTGAGTCCAGATACTTTACACAGGGACAGACAGAGAAAGGCAGCAACTTGCTGAAAAAATAAGGAGAGGGGAATTAAGCAAATCACAGAACAGCTTGGGTTGGAAGGGACCTTAAGATCATCTTGTTCCATCCCTCTGCCATGGGCAGGGACACCTTCCACTGTCCCAGGTTGCTCAGAGCCCTATCCAGCCTGGCCTTGAACACTGCCAGGGATGGGGCATCCACAGCTTCTCTGGGCAACCTGTGCAAGTGCCTCACCACCCTCACAGTAAGGAATTTCTAATATATAATCTAAACCTGGCCTCTTTGTTGCCTCTCAGCCAATATTTAACATATATTTCCCATGAACATTTTATAGCATTGAACTTTAAAAGCTTCTAAGCACAGTGATCTCAAAGACTGCTCTGGGGAGATGATTCCATAGGCTAAGTGCCCTTATGTAAAAGCCCCTCTGAAGTCCCAAACTACAAAAAAAAAGCCCATTAATTTTTATCATGCACATCTCAGTGGATCAAAACTTGGAGTATGTATGCCCTGGACTGTATCCATGTAGCTACAATAAATTAAAAATAAAAGGGTTATTTAACCCACACTTGCTTGCACGTAACTCTGCTGATATTTTACTGATTATATCTAAACTTATTATTAAGTATTAGTCACAGAGTATGGTTAAATTTCTCTGACACTTGCACATATAAAATACTCTCATTATCTGATGCAAGAAACTGTAAGTAGCAGAGCATGCAAGCTTCTATTCCACAGAATCACAAGTGTTTATTATCACAGCTTGTATTTAAGGACTCCCATTGAATGTCACAATCCATAATATTAATTTTAAAAGAAATTTCCACATTAGTGAACAATGCAGCCACTTTGACAATGTTCATTTGCAGCAAGAAGTCACTGGAAAAGCTCTGGTCTTTGAACAAGTAAGTCTTCAGCAATCTTTTGTTATTGTGTATATATATATATATATATGCATATACATATATGACAATTTATACCATGCAGAAAAATCTTAAAATGTTTTCAATTGTTCTAAAAATGACTAAAAATCAATTGTACATGGTATATCACCACACTGCTTAGGGGGGAAAATAGAGAAAATAAGGGCAAGGAACCTGCCAGCACTTTCAACAAACACCTACAATAAAAGTCAAACAAATATTTACATAACTATGGTTGACAGAACTAAGACAATCATGGCCTTCTCTCAAATCCAGCCTTGAAAGTTGTTCACATGTTTCATGTCACAGACAGCTTCAAATAGCAAACCCTATTGATGCGACTTCTCCCTAATATTTTAAATGTTTATTGCAATGAGGAAATAAAGGAGAGTTTGTTATAGCCCTTTCTTTGATTTTACACACACATACACACAGTGATAAATGAATTCATTGAATCATTAAGGTTGGAAAAAACCTCCAAGATCACCAAGTCCAATCTTTGACTGATCACCATCTTGTCAACTATACCACAGCACTAAGTGTCTTATCCAGATGAAAGTTGCCTACCAGTATTTCTTAATGGCAATAATGTGCAAAACTTGTATTACAACTGACAAAATCTTATACTAACTGGAACCAACAAAAATAGTGAATATTGCCAAAGAAATAAGGCATCCAGCTACTAAAGATGGAACTGGAAAGAAAAGACCTAAAAACATTTGAACAACCTCCCCCAAAAAACAACCAACAAACAAGAAGAAATCAAACCCAAAACACTGTTTGTTGCCAACGCTGAACTAAGAGTCAGTGCACCTGCAGTCTGTCATGTCTGAGATACGGGCACTCTAAATAAGCCCTCTGTCGCTGTCAGAAGACCCAGAGAGAGTTCAGGAAACAAATACTCTTTCCGTTTAGGAAGGATGTATTTTCTAGAAGAGCATACACAAAGAAATACCACTCTTGTTGCCACAGTGCTTCAATGATTTTAAAGCATGGGAAGGTGGCCCTAGCATGCAGAAGAGATGTCTCTCCTGTACCACAGTAGAGAGGAATCTGTCCTTCTGGTGAGTCATAACCCACTTTGGCCATGAAGTGAAACCCCAAAATCGCCCAGAAAGGCATGCACAAAAATTCTGTTCTCAATACAAAGCCAGGCACTTCAGAATGTGCCACAGGGTATCTAGAGCATGAGTCTAAAATAAGGAAAACCAATTACAAATGTAATTAATTAGTTTTAAATTCCGCTCTTCATGACTCTCCAGCTTTTTGCTAGTTAATTATCCTAATGATAGTTATTATGTCTCATAACTATTATTACAAATAAAACCCCACATATTGCTATTTAAATATTAAGTGAATAAGAAATTGACTACTTGAATTAGGTATGTTGGAGATTTAGCAGGTCACAAAGGTTTTTTATTGCTGTAAAATCAACCAGAATTCAAGAGATATTAGTTCATTGATGTCCCATAAGTTTTACCCTTAGGCACAGAATTATTATAATAGACATCATTCCAATCAACTATGAGCTATAGCAATCAGCTATAAAGACATTACAGAAAGAAGTTACAGTCTACACAAATATATAATAACTCCACTAGGCATAAAGATTAGATCCACATGCAACTTTACTAAATGTTTCAAACGTTACATCACTAATTATATGATACTGTCACTTCTGGTAAACCACAGATGTAACATGAAAAATATTCAGCTTGGTCTCATGTAGATCTTATCACAATGTGCAGGTTCCAAAAAAAACTGAACCAACCCTTTTGATCTCTGCACTGTATTAGCTGTTAGCTTAAGAGCAAGCTTGCTGAGCTGAGGAATTTTTGCAAGACTTGCTTCAAATCTCCACATGATAGAGGCAAGAGGTTGCACTTAAAATATGAAATCCTAACTTTCAGTTAAATCACATATTGTAGCATTTATGTAAATCATCAAGGTTAGCTTATGTTTTTGATACTTGATACAATGTCCCCTAGAGAAGTCCTTGTCTCTCTCATTCCTCTGGATTTTCCATAAACAAAAGCTAAGTTCAGTTCAATAGCTTGCTGTCATGTGACCAGATTAAAATTAAAGCTCCTCCAAAAGTTTCAAAATTCAGCAGTCAAAAAAGCTCCACATAAAAACATTGTATTGGAAAAAAACACAGGTACACATGATACTGAATTTGTTGTATCTCCTTTAAATAAGAAAGGTCAAAACTTCATCTAGGTTAGTATTCCATTGTTCTGTGTGCCAGCACCACAGACTTCCAAAATTTCATTTAAAGTGTATATGAATGAGGTTTCAATGGACAACAAGATCTCTTGAACATGGCAGGTCCTGAAGCAGAAACGAATCCAGCAGAATTCAGCTTTCTTGAACAAAGGGTAATAGGAAAAATCGGGATTCTGGCTTTCTCACATTTAATACCTACAGAGTGGAAATTCTCTCTCCATCATGGCCAGCAGACATTTCCCCATGAGTTCAATAGTGCCAGAGTAGTGTAAAAAGGTTTTCATATCCTTGGCTGCTGGCTGTAAACACGTACAAGGGAAGAACAATAAAATGAACTCATAAAGCAGGGTGCTACTATTTTCTTCTATCCTGGAGAATAAAGTAAACAAAATTAAACAGTTACCCTGTTTGGGGTCTTTGACGCTTTTGTAAAACAAAGCAAAGAGGAATAGTGCCAAGCTGTTGGCCAAGCAGTTCAGAAATTCTCCTGAGAACAGTAACTGGTAGAAGAAACAACCATGGGCAGTTTTGCAAGGGCAAGCTGATTTTTGCCAGGGGTTTAATAACTGTGCTGTGTCTTCTGCAGCAATGAGAGCTTTAAACATGAGGAAAGAAAAATCTCAAAAAAATATTAAGGAATAAAAAGCTGCACAACAGCAGGCAAAGAAGCAAAGAAATCAGATTTTAAAAAGATTTATGAAGTGTCCTTTCTTTCTCTTTTCCTGCAATGTACATTAATCATTGTACATTGGCTCCTATCTCTTTTTGGAACCTTGATGAAGATGAGGTGAAACCAAATATGTTTAATGAAGTCTGAAATGAGGCATGAAATTGAACCATTGTTTGATTCTGTGTTGCCTTTGCTTTCATAAGCAAGGCAGCTCTTGAAGCCTGGGTGGTACACCAGCATTCACTGAGAGACTGTGGAAGGGAAATGTATTTTGCTTTCAGATATTTTCTTTTTCCTTTTATAGTTTCAACTGACCAACTTTGTTATATGCATCATGTAAACTGGTTGTATAGCTGAGAAAGTAGATTGATAATTAGGATAAGCAGCTAAGGACAAAGAAATATCACATTTTCATAACCTGATAGCAATATTGGGGTAGGAATGTAAACACATAAAGGTTAGCCAAAAAAAAAAACCTCACCATGAAGTGTTCTAGAATAGAAAAATTCTAAATACTCTAAAAAATGTTGAAATTATTTTTTTTAAAAGAGTTTTCATGCCTTTAAAATAATACTCTGCTATAAAAGCTTAAATTGGTGGACTCACACTAAAACTACTAGGTTTTTATCTATTTGCTTAATACTTTTCTAGATTTTTAAAGATACTGAGAGGGTAGACCTGGAGCCATTCTGCAGTCATTTTTATTAGTCTATGTCAACCTTAATGTCAGGATTAATAACCATACAATGGGACTAACAGTAATAACCTGATATGGCTCTGGATTTTGGTATATTTTGCATTCAAAAAGAAAGCAATGATTGCCATTTTAAAAAGAACTGTGAGGTAAGGAAGGTGAGGACAGAGCAAAATTGGATAGGAGCAGACTTGTAGCTTTCTGCTGTGGTGGCTGGAATTAACCCTGCAATTCTGTGAGAGGATAGTAAGCCTTATGTAAGGAGGATGCATACATTTAAAAGGAACAAAAATTATTCATTTAAACCCTTTTTTTCCCATCTTGCCACTTTGATTTAAGCAGTCCTAATCCCACAACACGTTACCAACAGGAGAGCTCGTCTTGATTTCTGCTCCCAGCTGAAGCTTTTGGGGAAGCACAGGTGATACACATAGCACAGTGTCCCTGAATCTGATAAAGCCCACCCCAGGTTGAAGGACCACCTGCATTTCTAGGGATTTCAGCAACCACAACACACAACCATCCCATCAACTGCCTCAAGAGTTATGCAAGTATTAGTCTGGTTCCTGCTGCTCAAATTCCCATTGGAAGGCAGCTCCAGAACCTCACTTTCTTGTGGTTAGATTCCCGCCCCCCCCTTTCCAGCCTCAATAATTTGTGGCTAGCTGACACCCATTTGAGTTTTTGCTAGCAGTTCCCTCTACAAGCCTCTTAGCTTTTGGTTGCTTTGCCTACCTATTATTAACAGGACACAGCTATTGGTTGATATTTTTGACATGTTTTTCAGGTTGAAGTCCTAAAAACACCTCTTCTGTTTCTGGCTGAAAAATCAGGCAAGAGATGTGTACAGTTCAGTTCACTGTATAAATCACAGGGGACTGATTACTGCTCTGTTAGAAAAACAGCCCCCCAAAAAATGTGATAGATGTTTGGATAAAAATAGCAGCAGCAGAATGTTTGAGTCTGTTTCAAACCAGTTTTCCATCCCTGTTTAGCCACAGAGTACACACATCAGGGATAAGCAATAGGTATGTAAGAAATGCACGTTATGTTCACACTGGCTTTTTTCTTTTTAATGTACATATTTACATTAAATGAGTAGATATGGGTGTACATACAAGTATATTTTTATACGATTTTTCCTGTTAGAAATCCTACATATTCATGCATGCAAATGTAGCAAATTTGCCCATGGATCACAGTGGTTAAATTTGTAGAACCCAAGTGTTGCATGTTTGCATGCATATGAAAGAAAAATAGAGAAACACAGCAGGAATTGGCATCTCCCACACAAACAATGTGTTGTCTGTATTAACAAACGAACAGCACACTCCCGAGGGAGTTAAACTACATGGACCAGAAGTTCAATTCCTTGCCAATTTATTTTAAATATTTCACTAGATGTTCTTGTTGCAAAGGGCACACGTGTATTTAATGTCCAATCAAATATCTTCAGTTTTTTAAGTCTGGTTTCTATTTTTAGAAAAATAATACACACTAGAGAAATAAACAAAACATTAAAAATTAATTATGCCATGTTCTGTGGCACCATAACATGCATGCACCTTTGATTAGCTGATGTAAGTGAAGTTAAATGTATGAAAAGGGTATATTATGGTTGTAATTAATTTATAACAATGGATTTGAATAGTTACCCAAAGCAATGGCAGTCACAACTGAATGTAATAAAGCAATTCCAAAAGTAATTTGCATGCATAGTTTATAAAAGTCCTAGAACTCTTTTAAACATATTTCTTTGATTATAAACAGCTGACATACAACAGTATATTCAATTTTTCCAGCCATACTTCCAAAAAAAATACTACATTCATAGCATAGGTTGATTTAAGTCATACTATAAACACAGGCTTTGTGTGCAATTTTAGCAAATCAAAGACCAGCTGATTTTAAGAAACCAAAATATACCATTGCATAAAAAAAGCTCAATATGCAAAAAGTTAATCACAAGATTTCCAAAGCAAGTTCAGTTACACCAGCTTTCTTTAAATTACGTGCCCAGCAAGATTTGTGACACATACACAGAAGTACCAGAGGTAAGGCTCTACTTTGCTCACTGTCCTCTCCTCCGAAGAGGACTGCTCCCTAAAGGACCAGCCTTTGGGAAAAGCACTCCTGAAACAGATCCACTGCAGCTCCAAAGCTCTTTTGAAAACATTCTCTAAGGTGTCAGAACACATACTTTTGCCACTGAAGCCAAGAGACAGTAAGCTCCATTTTGCAATATGATTTGACAGTCAATATGATGTTAAACTCCATCTGAAATCTACCTTTCTAATGTTCTCTTACCAAACTAATAACATGAAATAAACAAGCATGTATGGCTGAGCAGGTAGAGAAAGACTGCATTTTCTGCAGCTTTTGATCCTTAAAATAAAGCAGCATAGTATCAGTGACTTCTGCATTGCGTCCAAACTCATGGTGAGTATCATTTGTATGCAAGGTTTTAAAAAAAATCTCAGTGTCTATTTACACTGAAGAAGACTTTCTTCCATGAATAGTTTTTGTGAATTTTTTCGGGCAGCACAAGGCACTATTTGAGCGTGAGCACGGACAGCAGAAAGTGACCCCAGATCTCTGCTGTCTTTGAAAGTGATATAGCTAACCCACACTTCAACAGAATATCAGGTTCACACTTCAAGGGGCTCGTGGAAGTGCACGGGGCAGATCTTCAGCTAGTGAAAAGATTCAAGAGCTGAGTGAAAGATAATCTTTTTGTTCTGTGAAAACATATATGATTTCAGAAATCATTCCCATCCCAGAAGAGGGAGTTGGGGGAGGAAAAAGAATCAAAAGAAGATTTTCAAATAAAAATGTAACAAAGCTCCAGTTTTGGTCAATCAAAGCACTTTAAAAGCTGGTTTGAAAATTCCAAGACAGGTTTGCTTGTACTTCATTACAAAGTGTTGCCTGAACATGAAAGGTCTCTTTATTAAAAAAAAAAAAAATCATCTCAACAGGGACTTTTTAACTAACTCAGATCTTTTTTTCCTCACTTTTTTTTTAGTGCAGCCATAGATCAAAACAGACTGTGTTGTAAAAGCTTTTTTGAAGAAGAGCCAGTTTCTTTTGTGACAGCTCTCCCCTCAGAAATTCACAACAAATTGCTGACTAGTCTAATGATTGAACTTTCCTGTGAAAATTTCCCCAAATCTATAGCTGGAGCTAATCTTCATCAAGAGGCATCCACAAGCAAGCCAAAAGCCTCTGAGTAATTTAAATGACATTCTGTGAGCAGTAGGGGATTATCATCATTGCCAGGAGGAAAAGACATGTTCTTTCCTGGAAAGTCCTGACCAAGTTTCTTATGAGACCTTTGTACTTAGAAGTCTAGACCTCAAATGAAGTTGATGGGATTGTCTTTGTTGGGACTTTTTCAACATGCAATGTATGATTTAAAATTATTCAGGTAGTGTTTCAAACAATCCATCCCCAAATTGGAAAGCTTCTGAAGAACACACACACACGTGCTAAGGGATAACATCTCTAGGCTTTCACACTACTGAGGAAGGAAGCTGAGGGTGCAGGATGAGACCCGAGTTGAGAGCAGTCCTCATGGAACACAAGGAAGAACAGGAGATAACAAGTTGGTGTTTTAGATCATAAGAGGATGAGAGCAACTATTCTGCACCTAAGCTAAAAACCCATCTGATGCTGTTATGAAAAATGTAGGGACATTAGATAAGCTTGAAAGCAACAGCCCAATATTCAGCAGGGCCTATACGCATAATAAGCTAAATAACCTCACTAGAAAGAAAGTCCCTGTACAAGTAGATAAGTGTACAGCACTGCTTACTGTGAGCTAAGAAGAATATTTTGACTCATATTATCTCAGGGATTAGGGGTTCAACAGGTAGCAGTTATACTGGCCCATCCAACAAAACCCTTGCAGCAGGGATGAACACCCTTGACCATGCAGGAACTCACCAGACTTCAGTGACCATTATTTGGTAATTACTTGTTATCTACTGAACGAGGCAGACAATTACAGAAGGGAAAGTCTAATTACATTCATCAGAATATATACCTTTGAGGCAAGGGTATATATTTATCCGAGAAAACTCAATTTCCTCTTTATCTCCACAACACTGAGCAAAACGTTTTGATACAATTTTTGGGTTACAGCCTTAAATTGTGGCTGCACAAACTGAGACACCTGGGATCTACTACAGACCTCCAAGTGGAAGCCAGCAGGACTTCTAAGTGTTTAACTCTTGCAGTAAGAAAGTGTAACTTAGGGGAAGTGGACTTTAAAAGATCTTGAAAATAAAGTCTGCATTTGTTTGATACACTTTGTTATTTCTGAAATACTGTTATTTCTGATGCACTTTGTTATTTCTTCCTGCTGGGGTGACAATATTAATGGAGATAAAACTGGTAATACATAGAGAGTGACAAGGCCTACAACACAGAATGAGGGTATGTGCTCTGGATTCAGTGTTCACTGAAATGCTCTTGATAACCAACATTAAGCAGCTGTCCCTCCTAATGAAGTCCTGATTCTCAAAAGCACTAAAATCAAAAGCAGTGTGCATCAAATTTCTCATCATCGGTGCTCAGCCTTAGAGGGGCTTTTGCACCCAACTCCAGCTCTTCCATCTGCCCCTACACAGCCACAGAAAATACAACACCCTTTGGGTGTCACAAAGATTTCTGCCTGTTCAGCTCCAGGTCATGAGCCAACACCTTCCTCAACAGTGCCACACCAGGCAGCACCATTTCTACACATTTGCATCTGTTTTGAAAATACAACTGGTAAGAAAATAATGGTCACTGACAGTGGGTAACTGTTAGGCAGAACATATTTTCTTTTCTCAACCAAATCACCTGAGCAATAAAAAAAACCTCTTGAGCTAGAATGCCACCAGAGAAAGGCCTGTTACTCTAGGGAACAGCCTGCTCACAGAACCCTTGCAAAAACCTACAAAGCATTTCTCAAGTATACTGTCTTTGGGTACTTTGCCTTGTCTAACATTACAGTTTCATGGTACAGGTTTAGTTGCACCTTTTCTTTGAAAAGTGCAGGGAAAGAAGGAACCAGCTGAAGCATAACCCTTAATAACCCATTTATTTTATGGGTTTAATAATCCCCAACATGAGTTACCTCAGGACAGTGTATTTTTTTAGCAGAGCATCTGGAACAGAGGCACATGTTTAAGAGATGGTCTTTGTGCCTGAATGAAATTTGGAAGAGAACAAGTCACCATTCACTGCAGAGATGATCCATGTGGTTGTGTGGCCTGGCTGGCATTCAACGGGATTGCCTATAAACATTTTTGACATGCTTTTGTATGCTAAGCTAAACTCTCAGGGTAACAGGTAGATATTTTTTTACCTAACCAAACTGTCCTTTAAAAAGGTACATCATAATGAATGCTGGAATTTGATGACTTTTTTTAATTACTTGGCTGAATGAATTTTGCTTCACTACAGAAGCAATATGATGTTTAAAGGGACACTTAATGAAGTCAAAAGTACCTGGTACACTTTCTCCAAAACCAATGTTCTTAAAAACATCAACACTTATTAAAAAAAAAATATTCCACAAACACCACCCCAAAAAAATCTACAACCCAAATGAACCTGAAAAAAACTATAAAAGGGTCTCACTGGAATCAAGACGGGATGAAAATATTACTGAGTTTAGCAGTGTTTTAAAAGCTGCACTTCAAATGCCTACTCTAGGGATATATGCTACTGCTGTCAAAGCAATTACTAAAAACCTGCTTGGAGAGCACTTATGCTAAGTATTTTATTACTCTATAAAGCATCAATATGCAAAATTCTTTACTCTGAAATAGGAAAAACTCTGTGCTCTGAAATAGGAAAAACTGTAACAGACCATTTCTGAAAAATCCATGATAGAACAAAGACAGCATCCTCTGTACTTGTGTGTTAGCTGGGTCATGGGTGTTGGTGTTTCCCTGTGTTGGGAAAGCCTTTTGCAACAGTGTGAAGTCATAATTCAATACAGAAGTATGTATGGCATATTAATAAAGCCTGTTTGATATAATTCCTGTATGCAAATTTGGGAAACTGAATCTCTGGGTTCAGCTTATAGATTTTGATTACTTTTCAGAAAGCTTTTTAAGTTTAAAATTTTATAAAACAAAGCAAATCCTGAAAGCAAAAAATAAGTAATATTAAACACTGTAGCCCTAGGGCACTCTTACCTACTCTTGCTATAGGGAAATACACAACTTGGTTTCTGCTGCAGATGATCTGTGATGTCCCTTCTAAGCTTTATTATGAAGCTGATAAATGACTCGCTAGAAACATGGTGAAAGCTTTTGGAATTCATTGTGCTATGGAAAACAAATTAGAAACTTAACTTGTTGCATGAGGGATTACCCTTCACAGCATGGCCTTTACAATGTGAAACTAATTATTGCAGGGAAGATTTATGGTGTTTACAGTCAAGAATTCAGGGTCACTTTGACCAAATTCATGTAACTTTAGACCTCAGGCTTGTCTGACTCTAAATAGAATGACAACTCCAGCAAATTTAAAGATAGAAATAAGACCTTTTTTTTCCTCTTGAAAGCAAGAAGCTGGGAAATAAAGGCTAAACCATTTTAGCTTTAGGTATTTACTCTGATAATTTCTTCTTTCTGAATAGGCGGATAATGCAGCGTGTCAGAAAAATGTGTTTTAATTTTGGTTAATTTCACAGGAATCTGCTAGAGTGTTAAACTCTGGAACCCTCCAATTGTTTTCATACAAATGATTTCACTAAATGATCAAAATACTGATCTGAAAATATGGCTGGCTGCATAATGAAGAGACCAAGCTGTCTACCTTAAGTGAATATTAAAAGTGACTTTAATTCATAGAACAATTAAAAAAATTAATACTAAAACATAATATCTAACATGGAAATTGGTTATCCTAAGTTATAAAGTGAAACAAACACTTAAGAGAACAGCAAATGATTTGTGTGTCAAGAATTTTCTTTCCGGTATCTAAATACTTTTAAGCACAAATCTTACCACATTATATTTTGTTCTTATGATATAACCAATGTGTTCCATGCCATCTACTGGCTCTCAAAAATGATTTATTGTTTAGTCAATGGCATAACTCCTAGTTTATGAGGACACCTTGAACATGCTTGAAACAAAAGTCTTGTACCCGAGAGCATCCTGTAACATCCTGCAGTAGCTGACCTACCACATATGTTTCTGAGACCCTTGCTCATTCAGCAAAGTATTTAAGCTTGCGCTTCATTTCAGTGATACAGTAGCTCCTTCACCATTGTTTAAGAAGATTTTTAAGCTTTACTGAACTAGAGCTGCTGGTACATCCAGCAGGGTATTTTCAATCTCTGTGAACACACACCAGAGTTAAGCAGCTACCCTAAGTGTAACCCTAATGGCAGTAGATAACTGATTGCAGTTATACTTCCAGCAACATCACAAACTTAACAATTTCTGGTGAAAGGAAGTGGAATGCAACCATTCACCTCTGAAGTGAAATGCAACCAAGACTACCAAAATCAGGATCACCATGCTCAGATGCAATGTTGTACCTTGCTGCTGTTGATATAAAAATATATCAGTCCAGCTAAGACTGGAATCAAACACTGGTTTCTCTCTATCCAGAAGACATATAGGAAAGTGAATCTCTCTGACTGAAGAGCTGATGCATACCTAATCCGATTTAATTAACTGTATCTAATAACATTTCCCCTTTAAAATACAGCTTACAGTGTTTTTCTTGGAAAACACTAGCTCAGTTCTAGCAATGGCCTAAGTATGACCTGAGCTTTTCCTATAGCATTACCAGGAGGTGATACCCACTAAGTAAGGAATTTTGAGGAAAGCTGTTCCAAACCAAGAACAAAAGACTGACTCCTAAAGCAACACACAGAGAAGAGTTACAATGGGGCCATACTGTTACATTCCTTAAGATGATGTTAAAGATCCACTGCCAACACTGTAACTTGGTAAATACAAGCTTGTAGTAGTAATTACACCATGATAGGTTTTATTTAGCATAACTCCGAGCCATGCTATTGTAGGCCATCTGGAACTTTATTTTTGTATTAATATCACATCCTGGTTATTTCTTATTTATCACCAACAACAACACAGGAGTAAAAGAAACAACTACATAGGCCTACAATATTGACAGTATGCCTACTGACAGTATACAGTTTAGAAATCAAAACTTACAACAGGTGGTGATGCCCTTTACATAATTTTTATTTATATCAGTCACTTTAAAAAAACGGCCCATAAGTATTTTCTGTTATCATATTAATAGCAAATGAGAAACAGACAAATGAAGGGGAAATATTTTTTAAGAGGTCCTGTACAAATCAGTGCTATGGGGACAGCACAGGAGTGGCATTAACAGCAACCAATTCTATCATAAGAAGCATGGGGCAGAGAGACAGGAGAACTCCAGGGATTTGAGGCTGACCAGAGGTGCCAGAATGATTTCGTGAGAAATGAGACAATAACTAAATTTGTAGCAAGACAGATGAAAGAGTACAGTTTGAGGCTTGTAGATTCTTTAGGACAACACACAGGAGGACAGGAGCTCTGCAGTGGAAGGAGGTTTAGATTAAGGGAGGTTTGAGCTACTGCCCAAACAAAAGTGCTGCCTCTCCCAACACATAGATTTTGTGTCCTGCTTTGAATTAGGGAATATGGTGGCCTGATGCAGATGTATCCTAGGTCTGTAAACAAACAACTGCACCTTGACCACAAAAACTTCAATTGCTCCATGGACTGAAAGTTAAAAGGATTCTAATTTTCTCTGTGAGTTGTGCTGAACTTCATGTTGATGTATATAAGATTTAGTCACTATTAGAAATATCCTTATTTATGTAATTTGAACTTGCCTCCTTCAATGATTTGAAACAATTTAATTTTACAAATGCTACACAATCATTTCTTAAGGAGTGTGCACTTATGCTGCAGGTAGATTCTAGCACACATTAAAAAATAATCCCAAATTTGTCATAATTTTAGAATAGCTGTCAAAGTTTGGTTCAAGAATTTTATTAATTATGCATTCAAGTGCAACATCTAGTTTAACCAGACAGTACTCCACAATCCTGAAATGTAAACACTTCTTCTAGTTTAAATGATTTCATAAGAAAATGGCATTATCAAATTATTCTTGCTATTCTCAGAATGCTCAGAGCTAAAATAGAACTCCATTTTAAATACAACCAGAGTCATGAGTAGTGTATTCAAACCATTTTTATATAAAAAAAAAATCTAATTAAAATTACAAAGCATGTAAGAAACTAAAAATCTGAAAACTGCCGCACACAAATGAAATGTTTGAAGGAACACTATTTTTAGCTTACCAATTGAAACAAATATTTCATAAATGAAACTTCCAAGAATGAGGCTCTTCTAAGGGAGGAGTTCCAATGTATTTTGAACACACTGCAAGTTCAAGAGATTCAAGACCCTCTCTCAGTATGTACAAATATTTTTCACTTGTGCAGTCCCAAAAACAAGGACAGCAGAACTAATGCTGTAACACTTTCTGATAAAAAAAGAAAAACATAAATCAAAGTGTCAGTCTCATGCAGTTTTTTCCATTATTATTTGTAAAAGTGATTTTGCAACACAAACTTAGTATTTCAAAGAAATAATTTCTGCTTAAAATTATCAACCCTTCCCCCCTCTCCAAGTGCACATACAATTAAAATTATACTTGCAAATATAATGTCAGTAAACCTGACAGGCCATATACTGGCTACTCCTACTTTGCATGGCATCACACATTTAGGTTATGAATCACCAGAGTCAGGTTGATGAACAAGCACCGTGTTGTTCATCTGAGAACCAGACACTTTGTAGCAAATTTCCTATTTGAATGGAAGGAACAATGCTGGCAGAAGTCCCAGAACTGCTCACACCACGAAAGGAACAATGTGACAACAGCATGGCAGGTTTATGATAAATATTTTAGAAATGTGTCTTTTAGCAAGAAGGGATTAACATAGACCTTGGGGATAAAAATATTCCCAGTAGCGTCTAGTTGGCATCTCTTTTATGCAAAATGAAAAGCACAGCACAGAGGGTCATTTCCGTTTATTTGAATGCAAATTCATGACTATTAGAATGAAAATAAATTTTAATTAATTTTATGGTCCTTCACTGGGAAAATCTGAAGAAAATTGTGTCATTTAATTTGTTCTTCTGAAAAGCAGATCTGCGTTTTTTATTTTCCAGGATTTTAAATGTGCATGCAGTGCTAATGAAGAGGAAGGAAAATTGCCTTGATAGGACATAGGTAAATGGTTCACCATTGCTATTTCATTTCCATATATAATTTAGCAGTTTTCACTCAAATGGGGAAGAGAGGCTATGCAAAAGTCACTAAAGCACAGAGGAACCTCGCAACAAACCCAAAATGCACTGCATTTAAGTCTGCTTTTCTAGCCACCATCATAAACTCGTGTCCCCAGGGAGTAAGTAATCTCCTCAGTATAACAACAGATAAAAGAATCTTTGCAACATTCAAGTACAGTAGAACAAGGTACTGTCAAAAATGTCATGGCTCTGTGCATGTGAAGCAAACATTGCTCTGTGTACGTTGTCCCCTCTCTGTCCAGCTGGTAATGAACATGAGATTGTGCTCTTTGGCTGTACATCAAGATCAGCTGACTGAAAAGTAACACCAGCACGGATCACATCTAGTTACAATCTGGAGGAGGTAAACTCAACATGCAATACAGATTTATTTTACGTTCCTTTCTGTAAAATGAAGGCCCTGTACTGCTCACTCAGGCTCACAATGGCTTTAAAACTCCCTAAACATCTTTGTCAGCATTTCAGAGATCTCCCATGAAAAGTACAGCCTAAGAAGAGGCTGTCCTTGATGGTGAAGTTGCACTTGAAACAAAATTGCAAGTCTCCAGTGTGGCTTTTTGCTTTTCTCTATAATATTTGAAGTCAACTTTCACTCAATGTTAGGCAACATGAAAAAGACGGAGAGTTAGCTGGTAAACAGCTCACTCTGAGAAAAGCACAAATATTTTGGGAACGATGATGCTTTAAACTGAAGTTCTTAGAACAATATTTATTAATAACGTTTTGATTACCAAATTTAGCCTGGTAATAGATGTTTTAGTACACATTGTTTTAAGGCAACATTCACCGTAAGGAACTCTATTACTTCCCTGCTTGGAGGAGAAGAAAGATTGGCCTTTAAAAGGAAAAGAAGTATTTTAATGTAAGCTGTTGCTATCCAGTGAGATTCAAGCACAATTAGCTGTTAAGACACTGAACACCACCTACAAACTGGTCTCTGTTGTTCAGCTAAAGAAAATACTGTAGAGTGGTTTTTGTGTTTTGGACTACTTTGTGCACCACAGCTCCATGTGCTTCTTTTTTGACTAGCTTTACCTACAGTTTCAGGCTTTTGGACTGTCCCTACAAATGCAAAAATGTTGATTCTTCATGCACAGGAAGACTTAATTCAACTAGGAAATATGTGTAAGGTATTCAAGTCAAAGTGCACTTGACATTGCATTTTGAAACCAGAGATAAAAATATTACATATTACCATCAGGGTAGCGAGGAATATATAGAAGAGCAACATTCATTCTCTTAGAAGAGAAAATGACAAGAACAGTACCACAAAACAACTCAGCATTAACCCAGTGCTACATTATTCAAGACCAGTCATCTTTGATCACACACACATTGGTTGCAGTATTTGGTTTACACAGTTTGACTCAACTGTCACTATTGCAGAAACCTATCAAGTTCAAATATACAGACACTTTATGCAGCATGGTGATATTGTGAGCATGTCAAAACTGGCACCTGTTACTAAACCTGGGAAAAACTCTTCATATGGGTTGTCATAAGGATAGCTCTCCTTGCTGATCATTGGAACTATTTACCTCTTGTCTAATCTCCTCCAAGAACGATCCAATTCTTCCATGCGACAGTAACGTGTGAAATACCGACTCAAATTTGCACTTTTTCTAAGTTAGCTGTTTTTTCTTTTAGTTACTCATTTTTCTACACTTGATAGGATAGGGTTATTTATTTTTTTAAGCTCTACACTTAGACATACAACGGGAATTCCACAGCCCTATGAAAGTGCTCAGTACAGAAGGAGAAGGTGCTGGTTTGACATGAAAGTGTGATCCAGACCTTAATCTAAATTTACTCAGCTATTGATTGCAGGAAGACTATTCCCGTTACATTACGATAAGCTTGATCTGTGTGCAAAACAGAAGCAGTACACCAGAAAAGCCAGTAGGCAGAAGCTCACTTCACCACCAGGTGAAACCAGGTACTTACTAACCCAAGCAGAGCACCTGAAAAGGAGAAGTTGACAGAGCACATCCCTGTAACTCAGGAGCCAATATAACTCTTGGCAAATCTTTTTTGCTCTTTCACCAACCAACACTACCTGCCTATTGATCAGTGTTTAGGAAATTCTTGTTCCCTTCTGTAACCTCAGCTAGACACCACTCAAACGTACCTGGTGGGTCAATGGATACATGAACAAAAGTCAAAGCAATGAACAAACAGGGGGTAAGTTTTTTTATGCCTCTCAGCTATTGACATCCAAACCATCAATGAAACAACATGACTTACAGCCCCAGCAGAAAAGCTGCTTGTAGTGTTCATGAAAATACATATTAACTATGGACATGAGTACAGTACTGCACAAAGAGAATGTTATTACCCCTTTGATGGTATTCTTGAAGCAAGAGAAACAAGAGCTATAATAATAATAACACATTACCTGTTTTCATCTACCTTATGTCCCAAAAATAACACATTTCACAATTGATTATTTTAAGTGTATGTTGCAAGCACAGTATTAGTGGTTCTGCTGCTCTATGCCTATACACAAAGGGTCAGATTCATTTTTTTGTCCCATTGGACCGAGTATGTATTGAAGAGAATGTTCAACAGAAAAAACCCTATGCTTGTACTATGCATGAGTAAACAGGTTTGGAATGTGACTTTGAGAGTAACCACTCATATCAAAGTGATAATTCTGCAATATTAATCTAACCCCCTTCAGCAAAAAAACCCGATAACACAAGCCCAAAGTATTTAGGAGATGCTTGGCTCTGTATGCGCTTGTAATCTTTTCTTCTTTAACATGAATCATGGGGGGAAAGCGATCTCTTAATTTCTTCAGATTTCTCTACTCTGAAATGCTTGGCCACACCAGAACCCATTGTTGTACAACATCCCAGTCACATAACCACAGCAACCAACTGCCACAACCTGAAAACAGGCCAGTACATTTATAGAAGACTGTCCTTTATACAGCAATTAAGAAATTACACAGTAATTAAAGATGTAAGACCTATTCAATACATAGAATATTAGTAATTTTTGTCTGCTTTTGTTTTGTACAAAGTCCTAACAGAATTTGCACCAACAGGAAAAAAAGGCAGGAACAAGAGAACAAACACAGACTTTATCACCAGGATTATCTAAGTGAAAATTTATTTCCTTATCTCCAGTTGCTAATTAATGTGAAATAAGGATGGAGACTTAGTGCACAGAATGAAAACTATAAAATGATGACACATGAATGCATAATCGGAAAAGCACAGGATCAGAAGTCAGTGAGAGAGTATTGAAGAAGCACACAGCTGATTTATGCCAGGATTTAAACCACTGTTTTCAGCCTCCTGGATAAGAACAGCACTGAAATATTCCATGGACAAAGTACTTCTAGAATTGCTTAGCAGGCAAAAGAAACCCCTCTGTGGTACCAACTGCAATTAAAGTCTTCTAATACTACACCATCTAAACTCAGTATGGTCAATGCACAGGGAAGGAAGGGGATAATGAATGCCTTGATGAGCAGTGAGCTTTGTGGAGCTCTAGAGCATGGGCAAGGCAAGCAAACAAAATGAACCTTGATGGAGGCAGTAGGTGAAGTGCTGCAATATACAGGCTACTTGCCATAGCTTAAACAGGGGTTTTAATCCTCCTGTAACTTAAAGTACTAAGATAAACAAGACACTTTTTGAGCAGCTGAAACAAGTTACATAGGAAAAGTAATAATGCCACTGATGATGCACTGGGTTTTTTTCCAATATTTGAAAAATATACACAAAAGGGATTCTTTTTATATTTTCTGAAATACTTTTTATTTTTAAAATGTCAAAGGCAAAACAAAGGATCTAGCAATTGGATATCTGAGAATGACTAATCAGCTGTTCCAAATGCAAGATCCTCTTTGTCACACTTTATGAGCAAGTATCTCTGTCCCCAGGTTAATATTTGCAGGGGATTTTTATGTTCTACTATATTCCATGCACCCTAGGAGGGGCTTTCCCCTCTTGGCTACGAAGGCACACACTGCTGACTACTACAGAGTACCACCAGATCCCTTTCTGCACAGCTACTCCCCAGCTACCCCTTTCCCAACTGATACTTACGCTCAGTGGTACCCCATACCAGGTGCAAAACATGGCATTTGATTTGTGGAATTTCATCCCATTAATTACTGCAAAATCACTATGTAATTAATTGTTGCAAAATGCTCCAATCTATCTAGATCCCTCTGCAAGGCTTCCTGTCCCTCAAGACAGTCAACAGCACCTTCCAGTTTCTTGTCACCATCAAACTTGTTAATGGTTTATGTTAATGCATTCAACTTCTGCATCCATACCTTTGATACCTGTTGAGCAGCCCTAGGATTGAGCCCTGAGGACAGCACTGGTGACTGCTCACCACCCAGACACAACTCCACTACTCACCAGAACCCTGCCCTGGGAGCCCTGCCCTGCAGCAAGCTCCTCACCCAGCACACCGTGAACCCCTCATCCCACAGCTAGACAACTTGTCCAGAAGGATGCTGTGAGGGACAGTACCAAAAATCTCACTAAAATGCAGAAAAACTACACTCACCACCTTCCCTTCCCCAGCAGGTGAGTTACCTTTCCATAGAAAGACAGAATTATTTAAATGGGACTTGCCCTTGTGACCCGTGTCAATGGCACCTGATGACTGCACTGTTCTTTAAACACCTTTCAACAGTACTCAGTGCAATCTTCTCCATAGTTTTTCCAGGAACTGAGCTTGATCTAACAGGCCTGCAGGATCCTGGGTCTTTCCTCCCACCCTCCTGGCAAAAAGGAGTAAGCATGGCTGTCAGAGACCTCCCCGGGCTCCCAAGGCCTTTGGTAGCTGATGGAGAGGGGTCCTGCTGTAACACCAGTGAGATCCTTCTGTACTCAGGGGTGAATCCCAACAGCCCCATGGACTTGTGAACATTCAGCTGATTCAGGTGGTCCCTCACACTTTCAGTGTCCACAAGGGGAAAGCCACTGTCCCAGCACTCAGGGGCCTCCAGCTCTGGGGGTCGGGCACACCAAAGTCTGTCAGTACCACCAAAAACAGAGGCAAAATACACATGGAACGCCTCTGCTTTTTCTTCATCACTATTAGGCAGGTGACCATCTTCAACAAGGATCAGCCTAACGTTTTCTTTATGCCTCCCCTGCTATTAATGTATTTCAAAAAGCCTTTCCTGTTATCTGAAACAGCACTGGCCAGTTTCTATTGTAATTGAACTCTGGTCCTTGGTGTCTTCTCCCTGCATAGACAAACCACAGCTCTGTAACACTCCTGAGAAGCCTGACCTCACTTCCAGAGATAGCAACAGCTAAAAGTCATTACCCAGACCCAGGAGTTACAGAGCTATTCATATGAACTGTACACACTAGTCTTTACCCAGAAAGTCAAATCAAAGTTGCAACATCAGTCTTCTAACTTTTCATTCTCTTCCAAACAAAACAAAAGCTAGAAGCCATTTGATTTTTTGCAAAATACAATACTAAAAAAGAAATCAAAAATTTCTGAAGACATCATTCTAAATGGAAGAAAGCACACTGACAAGAAGAAGGTTGTTCTTTGAAAGAGAATAGTAAAAATAACACTAACTCACAGCCTAACTGTTGGCAACTGAATTTAAGCAAAAGAAGGGCCCAAAAATAAGTGTCAACTCTATACATCCTCGCAGCCTGGGAAAGAAGACTTTAAGATTTGGATCCAAATTCTGCAGCACAAGCCCATCTCTAATTAAAATGAATTAGATTTAAGAAGGAGACAATATTAAATATATAACTTTGACTCCTGTGGTGACAGCGGCCTGTGTGTGCCAAATTCTTGCCAAGGGCAAATTTCTATGGTCAAGCCATAAGGCTATAAAAATACGGGTTTATAATAAAAGTACTTACAGATGCTTAACTCCAACAGCGCTTTCAGAGACTCCTGAAACAAATGCTACCTTGAAAAGACAAGGCCCACAGTCCATTCACTGCGTTTAATTGCAATGCTGATTCAACATTTATCTTCCCAAAGATATCAGGGCTATCAGCTCTGGCATCTCAGAACACATTCCAGCAATTCTGCAATGTTCTACTTACACAGCAGCTGCAAGAAGCTTTCTGTACCAAGCTTTTTCCACAAAAAGATAATGTATGTAAAACATACATGGGTATAAATGTGCTCTTGTAAAGCCAGCTATCTAAATTAAGCACAATGATTCCACTAGATGTACTGGATAAACACATAGCAACAAAAAGGAAAGGGAAAGGTTTATTCAAAGATATTTCAGAATATGGAGTGTAACACTTTGTATAAGTCTAACTTTGGAAGACAAAGCTTTTCATTTTGTAATGAGACACATTGTTAATAGCAGACTAGAGAGACAAAGGTAATAAAAATGAGGCACTACAACCTTGAAGGTTATCCACAGCTGCCAGGAAGTTTCTAATTAAGATGAGCCATTTCAGCCAGTAATTGGAGGAGAGGCAGCAGGGACACACTATCCACATCAGCCTTCCAACTCCAGGGCTCTTATCAGCCCCTCATTCTCTCTTAGGACTCCACAATTCTCCCTTCCTAACTCCTTATCTATCAAAGAAACACAATGCTGGGTCTGTATTAGGCACAGAGGTGTTGTCCTGGTGTGTATTTTACAAAGACCAATCACAGCCTAAGGAAGCCAGAACTGTGGTTTCAAGAGTATTTTAAAGGAGTTCTCCTATAAAGCAGCTACAAAATACAACTGCACACATCTTTATCTATTCACAGCCACGCCACAGGATGCAAAAGGGTACCTCCAAAGGCTGAGCTGCCAGACCAGGGCCAGCCGTGCATCCACGCAATTTGCACAGGCAAGAGGCATCCATGGGGGCTAAGGCAAGCACTGTGAATCCTGTGCCTGTGTCTGTTACTTTAGATCTGTGTTAGAGATCTATCAGACTACACAGAATCATCTCCCACGTTGCATTCTCCTGCAGCTGGGGGTTGAACATAACACAGTTTTGTAACTGCACTTGGGTCTCTTTGTCCCTGTATCCCTGTGTCCTAGACACAGTGAGATGGCATGGCTGATGGTTTGAGGGTATCTGCTGGATTCCCACTGAGTTAATAGCAGTGTCAACAAATGTTTGTTTTACCCCTTCTTTCTTCAATTCTTCCATACCTCAGGTCAGAGAAGCTGCAGAGTCTATGTAAATCTCCAAAAACTGGGAATGTGCCAGTCAGTTTTACAGCTCTTTAGAGTTACCACGCTATAGTAAAGTGTCTGCAATCCCTTCTAACATCTGGAACAAAACTAAACAGTCCAATGTGTGATTCAAAAAAACCCCGAAGAACAAAACCACCACAAATCAAACCACCCCCGCCTGCAGCTTCATGTGTCTTCTGTATTTCAGTGTACACCGTTACCTTTAAAATAAATAAACAGCACAGGCTACATAGCTGAGCCAGAAGCTGTTATAAACATAGGGTTGGATTTCACCACAAACTTTTACACAGTTACAATGGAAAAACTCCAGATTGATGTACACTCAATTGGTTTTGGAAGGGGTTTTTTTTGTTGTTTGTGGAATGGTTTTGTGGTTTTTTGGGGGTTTGTTTTGTTTTGTTTTTTGGGGTGTTTTTTTGTTTTGGTTTTGTTTTGGTTTTTTTTGTCTATCTGTTGATGCATTGTTTGGGGTTTTTTTGTGAAAAAAATGTATGCAGTAACACTGTTTCTTTAATAGCACAATTATAACACTTACAGGTACCTGAATTGTGTAAACTACCAAGGACAGCAATAGGAATTACTTAGCTTAAGTTCCTAGAGATTTGTCTCACAGTAATAGTTTGAATTTAAGCAAAGTTAAATTTAGTTTACAGAGCATCAGAAAATTTCCTAATGGTAAAAAAAACTAGACTGTGAATCGGTCTCTTAGGGAAAGAATTATCACTGGAGTCAGATGAAAATGGACACAGTAGGACACAATCCTGCATTGGCAAGAGTATCAACCAAGATGATCTAAGGAGTTTTTTTCCTTCTTTGGTTTCGGTTAAGTGTGACCTGCTCATAACGTGACTGCAGTGGAATATGTTAGAATAAAATATTCAGGAGCCACAGTAGCCACAGTGGCTATTAGTTGTTCCCTTTCAGCTTTCCACAGCCTTCTTCCTACCAAATATAAGAATACCTTTTAAGCAGCCCGAGTGGGGCAGAGCCTTTCAGCGAGGCTGCGACGTCACCCTTTGAAAGGCAGTGCACCCTGGAGTCACTGCATCCTACCGGGAACGCACACTTTGAACTTTTCAGCAATTCTTAACACCTACTGTGTCTCTGCTTGGTCTCTTGTAGTAGGATTAACACAAGTATGTGTGACAGGAAAAGCAGCTTTGATTTGCTTGTCTTCAATTCAACGGTCAGTGCACCAGTTCTGAACTGCTCAGACTGTGAACTAGCAGAGCTCTAGTTCAGAATAACTTGCAAAAGTTAATTATTTTGTAAACATCACAGATGTTTTTTGATTGGTTTTAAGTCAGCATTTTCGTTAAACCTGAATTTTCATCTTTTTAAAACAACAAGAAAGCAAAAACCCAACAAACTTGGTTTCTCCTTTGCAATAAAAGCATTCTTAATCTCTACTAAACTAGGTACATACTGTACATCACACTGTCTCCTTCAAGGGGAAGAGTTAACCACAATTACGAGCCACTTACAGCAGCTAATTATTTATTCCATTCTGCTTCCAGAACTGACTAAAATACTAGGTCAAAGCAGTAGTCTCAGTTCAGAAAAATATTCAAGAATGAATTTAATTCTAAGCAGGTCAACAATCCCATTAACTTTAATTAGATTTAAGGAGATGCGTAGGTTGTTTGCTCAGTAATGATGTGATTTGTAATGTGCTTAATCTTAAGCATAGAGCTATATACCCTACAAAATGTACATACTACTTCAGAAATTAACCCAGAAAGAATGATGGAGGTAAATACTAGCAAAAAGTATGTAAAAGTGCCACAGAGAAAAAATCGTGGAAATAAGATTTTCAAAATAAAATCCATTCCTACTTTAGGATGCTGTTTTGAAAAGCTCTTGCATGTGCTGAAAAGGTTCAAGCACTGGAGCAGGCACAGGTGACTCAACAATTCTCTAATAGAGGAAAGAGTGAGAAGCAGTAAAATAGCTCAGGTACAGTTCTCTGCCTGAGGCCACAATATACAATTCTACTACAAAACAAACTGTAAACATCATTGTTCATCAAAATGCACAGTAAAGTAGTCCAGGACAGTTTTTGGCATTGCTGTCAACTCTTTCTCAGGGTTTAATGTATTTTGATAACCTCTACAATAGTTTTCCACTAGCAGAATGTAACAGTTTAGTAAAAACAGATAATCTCCTTAAAATTAAACAATAATTCACAACTTCCTATCCTGAGACTTTCTTTCTACAGTTTTTTAAGGAAAATTTCAATCAAATTTTGTTTAAAAGCTTACTTTATATTTGCTAAATTAAGATTTGGACTAAAAGGTTAAAAACAAGCTCCTTTTCATCATTATCTAGATAATTTTTTTCACATTTCAAATGAATGGTTATATTAAATTTTTTCAATCCAAGTTTAATTTTATATCTTTATTTGCAAGTGCTAGAAATCTCTGCACTGCTAAGCAACTGGAATGAACACTCTGCACATGGTCAGTACTGCATTGCAAACTTTTCATGTAGCTTCGTGTTTACTGGCATGTATAATTTACCAAGTATCTCAATTCAATCAAGAAGATTTTTAATTTTTTTTAAAATGTGCAAATTTAAAATTATTGTTAGCTTAGAATACCATTTAGGTATCATGAGAACAAATGAAACTGTAGTTGCTGTAAATTTTACGTTGTGGCAAACTGGTACTGGAAGAGTTACTAAAACCCTTACTTAGATCATATATGTTCCTAATTTAGCATCAAGTCCTTACTTTATTGATGCTCTGTTGAATAGAGACATATCTTTGAACTGCCCTGTTCTGAGGCTTCTAAGCACTCCAAAGCATGTGCCTGCCTTGCATGGAAGTACACCATGCCAAGTCCTGACTCAGAAAACGGGATGTGTCAGATGTTTCTCATGTCCCTAAGGAGGGTATATGAAGCTTTTTATTTTGGTCTCTGTCTTTATATCCAGCTTGCTGCAGGCTGGTTTTCCAAGAAGGGCACCCATCATGAGTACCTGCCCTTCTAGCCCACCAACCAACCCCCCCTTCCTGCAGCACCATTTATTATCTAGTGACAGCTGTTGGGTTGTTTTCTGGCACGTTCAATTTCAATCCCAGCTTTGGTACTGAAGGAATTCACAGCGCACTGCTTTCAGGTCAGTTCCAAACACATAATCCCAAGCACACAGATCCTGTTTAGACTAGAACCATTTCCACTCAAGCACCAGGTTCTAACCATGCCATCACACACACAGCAAAACAGCAACTAAAAACAGTGCTGGCACAAGGTTACAGCTCAGGACAAACCCTGGAAACAAAACAATGCTGAAAACTCTGCATAAAATCTAAGGCCTTCTCAAACTTCTGGCAAAACTCCCTCTGACTTCCATGAAGTCAGGAACTACCCACCTCCTCTCTCAGAACAAAGGAATGCTACCACTGAATATGGATTTAAATGTTGCCTGCACTGCAGCACACAAAACACACCTCACTGCTTCGCAGCAGCGAGCTACCAACTCCCAGGGCTGCTGAGGCCACAGATGCTGCTGAACTAAACCCAAGGCAAACAAGTGTCAGCCAAACTTTTCTTTTCTCCTTCCCTTCCCTGAGTGCTCTATTCAAAACACAGGGGGAAAGGAGAGGGGGAGGAGGCACAGATTATGTTTCGAATGAAAATAAATGCAGTTGTTCCCAAACCAGTCTCCAGCTGCCGTTTGTCATCTTCTCCACGACACAATACAGGTTGTCACTACTTGGAGCCAAAGATTTCCAGCTAAGACGAGTTGAAGGACAGGAATACACAGGTTACACTACTGAGATACAGAAAAGCTGAGTATGGGAAGCCTGTATCAGCCACCTGCACCACACTTGGAATTTCCGGAGCATGTTTTAGTTAAATTACATTAATGAACCAAAATAAGAAAAGGTGAGGAAAGCAGGGAGGAAAAAAAGAGAAGACTGTCAAAAAAACATACCTACCAATAGTAAAGAAAGAAAAATTAATTACCATTTTTAACTTTTTTTTTTAGAATGACTTGGTAAAAATAAGTTCTAAAAGGTTTTTAGGCCTATTTCTTAAAAAAGCAGTCTGTGTTAAATACCGTATTTCTCAATGGAATATCTTCTACCAGATTTTACTCTGGCATGTAATGCTGATATTGCTGGTCCAATATTGCTGACTTCCCATCAGTGCTTATTGCTAGGATTATCATCTTTAGGAACTACAGAAATTATTGTATAATAAATAATGATCAACGAATCAGGCATGACTTCACCACTGAATTATGCAGCTTCCCTCACAGTTGCCTACACTCACAGAACCTTAAAGATTTAGCAACAGAATTTAGAAGTGTCCTTGGTAATGAAAGACACATTCGGGAAATTGAAAAGCTTTTGAGCTATTTCTTTAGTTTGTTTCAAATCTCAGAGTAAGGAATGGAAAAGGCAGCAACTTTTCTCTCTGAAAATAAAATTACAGATTCTTACTTCTCTTTTTTTAACCAAACTCCCTAAGCGGAGTTTGGTTAAGTTGCATTATTTATAGTCCAATTACTTTCAAGGCCACAACACATATGAGAAATGCAATGAAAACTGACAGCAGTATAGATCTGCACTTTGTAAAAGAGGTTCTGTGGTTACATCTTTAATAATTCTAGTGAAAGAAAGAAAAAAAAAAGGGGGGGAAGCAATTTGGTGAAAATGTCAACATGCAATTCCACACAGGTTTGATTTTCCACACATTGCTCCTCTTGCTGAGCTAGTGCTTCAGCCAAAGCTGATGGCACAAGGTACAGCTACACAAACAAAAACAAACACACGAATCAATTACCTTGAACACTTTAGAAACTACCATCACTGTTAGCAGTGCCTATATATAAATGTCCTACCATAAATGCAAGCTGCAAAGGGACTTTGCTTTCATCATAGTTTAGTATGAAAGGGTAAACAATATTTCTTTGGGAAAGATTTTAAAAAGAAATGGGTGATTATATATTAAGTGTTTTGCACTACTATTTTTCTCTTTTTTGAGCTCTGCTTTGGCTGGTTTGCCATGTTAGGGAGTAAGGGGAAACCAGCTGAACATAAACTGATTTGAAAGTTTGCATCTGTAAACTTCTGAGAGCCTGAGGGAGGTGGTGATAATTCAGTATCTTATAATAGCAGGCAGCACAGGGATCAAAGAGAAGGAAGACTCGGCTGAAACTAACTATGACTGCTTGACTGTGTGAGGTACTAGTAAAAATAAATTATTTTTTATGCCTAAGGAAGACTGTCTGAACTTCAGCCCTGTACACCTTCCACTTCTTTGGGCTCTGTTACAGCCAAAGTGCAGTAAGAGTCTCCTGCTGACAATACATGTCTTTGATAAATGCTTGGAATAGATGTGAAGGTTTGGCTACACTTGCATGGTCTTTTACTTGAAAATATAGGTTTTGTTCAACTAAAATTTGAGGCTTTTTTTTTTTTTTTTTTTTTTTTTTTTACAGCAGAAAGCTAGGGAGTGATTGAAACTCAAGCTCCTTGAAGTACAGGTAGAGACCATCTCACTGTGGAACACAGTCATTTGTTCAGATGAACCACCTCAGCATCTGGACTAAGGTCCAAGTACTGAATACTGACTTCTTATAAAAAGCTAAAGCGAAATCTGTGTTTCATTTGCATGGGATTTTTTTATGATGTTCATTAATTATGCCAGACTGCAAGCCTCTGGGTGTGATTTTGTCTCTGGCAAGACTCTGGAGGCTGGCTGACCTGTACACAAAGACATTATTTCTTTCTGTCAAGCTAAGACAATTGTACATCTAGTACTGAACATGGTTCTCCAAATGCTACTTAAAATACCGTTGTGCAATTTTTTCAGAGCATCTATTGCCAAAGAGCACCTAGAGTACTTGACTTCAGATTTCTATCTATGTCCTATCACAACAGCAAAACAGCAAGTGATGCAACCCAGAGGCAGATGTTTCTTCAGTTTAGAGAAATGTATTTCAGACAAACTACATGGTGTTCATGGTGCCTATTCAATTTCATACAAGCCTTACGCTGGTCCTTTTTATTGAAGTATCCAAAATGATTAGGGTCTGACTGTCTTGAGGTGCTCTTCCTTTTACACACCTCACTCACTGCATTGCACAATGGTGCTGTTAGGTCTTGGAATGATCCAAGGGTGTCAAACAGATGTGGAAATGGCTTTCAACTTAAATCACGTCCAACTTGTTATGGGTGTGAGCCCAGAGGAAAAAAAATAGTGTTCTCTTGTCCATAAGCTACACATCATTCAATACTCTAAATCCGAATTAAGCTAGTGCTTAAATCCTATGCAAGCAAACAGCTGCCTAACTTCAAGCAAGCACATCAAAACATTTTGCTGAACCATGGCTTTGGAAAACAATGCAAGGCCCACTGTGAATCTTGTCTACCTGGATTTCAGGAAGGCCTTTGGTACATCTCCCATGGCATTCTCCTGGAGAAGCTGGGATCCCATGGCTTGGACAGGTGCACTCTTTGCTGAATTAAAAACTGGCTGGATGATCAGGCCCAGAGAGTGGTTGTGAAATGGAGTTAAATCCAGCTGGTACCAGCAGTGTTCCCCAGGGCTCGGAGCCGGGCCCAGTCCTGTTTAATCCCTTTATCAGGGCTCTGGATGGGGGATCGAGGGCACCCTCAGTCACTTTGCAGACACTCCAGGCTGGGGGGCAGTGCTGATCCCTGGAGGGCAGGAAGGCTCTGCAGAGGGATCTGGACAGGCCGGATCGATGGCTGAGGCCGCTTGTGTGAGGGTCAGCCAGGCCAAGGGCCAGGGCTGTCCTTGGGTCACAACAACCCCAGACAGTGCCACAGGCTGGGGCACAGGGCAAGTGGAAAGGACCTGGGGCTGCTCTTTAACAGCAGATGAACACCAGACAAGAGCGTGCCCAGGTGGCCAAGAGGGCCAGGGGCATCCTGGCCGGGATCAGCAATGGTGTGGCCAGCAGGGCCGGCCGTGATTGTCCACCCGTACTGGTGAGGCCACGTCGTGAGTGCTGTGTCCAGCTTTGGGCCCCTCACTGCAAGAAAGACATTGAGGGGCTGGAGCGAGTCCAGAGAAGGGAAATGGGAGCTGGGGAAGAGTTTAGAAGACATCCTGCAAGAGCGGTAGAGGGAGATGGGGATATTTAGCCTGGAAAAAAGGAGGCTGAGGCAGGACCTTATCACTCTCCACAACTGTCTGAAAGGAGAGTGTAACTAGGTGGGGGTTGGCCTTTTCTCCCAGGTACCAGATGACCGGGAGAGAGGACATGGCCTCAAGCTGTGCCAGGGGAGGTTCAGGTTGGCCACCAGCAACAATTTCTTCACTGAAAGGGGGTTAAGCAGTGGAAGGGGCTGCCCAGGGAAGTGGGGGAGTCACCGTCCCTGGAGGTGTTCAAGAAACAACTGGACATGGCACTTAGTGCTGTGGTTTAGTTGGCATGGTGATTATTGGTCTAAGGTTGGGCTTAATGATCTTGGACATCTTTTCCAACCTTAAGGATTCCATGACCTCAATATGTGAAAAAGATCCAGAAAATATTTTCTCCCCTAAAAATAAATAGAAGTATGACAGAAGCAGAAGTGACATCATCTTATACTTGTGCCAGTTATGGCCTAGGTGCTGAAATGACAAATCCACTAAAAATATCTATGAAAAAGTGATACCACATTACATTTGTATTTTTTTAAAAAGAATGCAAAGAGGGTTTTTCATCCTGTATCAAGACACCTAACATTGTTACTGTCAGTTAAACCATTTGCAATTCTGATTACACCACCACCTTGAGGCTCCATGCCAAAAAAATAATCTCTTATTGATTAAAAAGAATTTACTAATTAATTTGTTGGCTAGTAGATTCTTAAAAAAAAAAGTTACTATTTTTACGAAGATTTTTCAATATTATGCTGAAGACTGCCTGTTTCAGATCAGTAAGGCTTTTTACTTCTGTCTGTTTCAAAGATGGTGATTAATCTAAGTTACTACATATCAGACGTTTTAATTGTGACTGTTTTCAAGCTCATGTCTGCCTTACATCTGCATTCCCCTTTAATATATAAATATTACCACTGTGTATAAAGCACTGAAAAACACATCACAGAGAAGAATAGCCTGTGTTGTATATATACGGCAGACAAACAAAATTCCATGGAAAAACACACACTGTAAACATCAATGCCTTCCCATTGAGGACAGCTGCTGTAACACAATCCAGGGTGCCTGCTGCCAGGATTTTCCACATGAGTGCATCTTCTTTTAACCGCTGCTCAAACACTGGCTGAAAGAGGAGCTGCTAGACTGAACATGTGTCTGCACTCGGACGACAAACACACGGCACAGCACTGGAATGCAGAGCAAACCTCGGGATTTGGGCGGGAAACGAGCTGCCCGCTGCCTATCTTTGGGCTGAGTCCACAAACACTTCTGCTCTGGCTTTCAGAAATGCTTTTTATACTTCCCAGTGGGAAATAAGTGAGCGTGTTTGAGAGCATGCACGCAAGGCAGAGAGGTTTTAAGTAGAAGTTATCAGTAAATGAACCACAATTTATGACAGCAGTACAAAATACACACCTCCTGTTGCAGCCAAGTAGAAAGGAAGGACAAACCTAAGAGACACACTTTTTCCAGATTAAATAAAATAGATATTGGCATAAAATTTCAAAGATATAAAATTCTGGGGGGAGGAGGTCATCATAGGTCACTGCAAAAAATTTCTTCATAATATCAACAATTCAATTCAATTCAACAAACCAAATCATAGATTAGATAGAAAATAGAATCAGGTTTCCCTGCACAAAAGGCACCTCAGCTGCCAAAAGTACAAGAGCAATTAAGGAGCACAAATCAGCTTAAAAGCAGAGACGCATAAATGGTGTAGAAAAAGGGAAGTGCTCACTTGAATTAATGAGTTTGTAAATTAACATACACACACATTTATCCATACACACACCCACAGCCTTCCACGACGTCAGGGTAAAGCGTCCTGAGTGGACACAGACCAGGCTGAGGGGTCTGATTGACCCTGGGCTCGGATGTCCTCCAGTTTATACCCCAATGCAAAGGGCCAAGCTGATGGTTTTCCCCTTGACTTCTGCTGCATACTTCCTGCTACACCACTGCAGAAATGGAAGGTTTTTGCCTGAATTTCCCAGGCAATAAAACAACCACTGTTGATTCTTGACACATTTCTAATGACATAACCTCACAGACATTATAGATTTAAAATTCGAGATATGTACCAGCCAAAGCAGACACAAAATTATAGTAAAAGTGGTTTTAAATGGTGAAATGATAAATGTTTCCTGCACAGATGAGAACACCCCAGGATACCAGAACTCTTCTCCCTCTCCAAAGCCATCACCTGATCTGGTATTTTCTCTCCGAGTGACAGAAGTAAACAAAGATATGGGCTGTGTGTGTGTGAGAGAGATTACATACAGATCAAGACAAAGGATTCAAGAAAAAACTTGAAGGATTGAAACTTAATGGATTTATGAGAACACCTTCAAAATTTTAAGTGTACTTCTGCCTTTACAGAAGGGCTTAAAACTATGTGTAGTCAAAGGGCTAAGAAAGCAAATGGTTAAACGGAGATGCTGATACGTCCTGAAGTCTTGTGATTCAGCAGGGCCTAACTCACAATTTATGACCTTTTCGAGGCTGGCAATGCTATGATTACTCAACCTGGCTCATAGTTGGCAGACATAGTCCAAACAAGAGAATTGGAGAATCTCGGTTCTAATCCCTGATCATTTACAGGGATTCAGCTGGATCTGATTCAGCAACACATGCAGGCACATGCTGTATGTTAAACAAAACCTTACCTCCACTGAAGCTATTAACACTCAGCACTCAAAGTGCAATTTAACCAATTACCTAAACTGGGGGCTACATGTTCAGAAGACAGCTACTCCCAAAAGTGGTGTATTCTTCCTTTGGCTTAATTGGCTACTCAGCTGAGAGTGTCTGCTGTTTTGTGGGAAGCATGGGATGGTTAAGACCAGAATTACTGTCCAGTAAAATGCATGAGACAATATTCAGTTGAAGCAATAAACAGAACTACCAGTGCAGCTATAAGGGCAGAAGAAGCAGAAAGTACAGCCAGGCAGCTTTCCGAAACTGTAGAAAACCTCTTTTGGCTCCACCATACCTTGTCTCAGAAAATGTTTCCCAAAACTTTCAGTTGTATCTTTAGATTACTGACAAACCCTGTTAAGTCTGGTGTCTCCAGTCTTTGCATGATTTAGTCCTGTACCCTCTCAGCTAAAACAAGTGTGGGGATTTTTTTTTTTTTGAGAAAGAAACCCAAAACAAACCATGAAAACAAACTGTTAAAAACATTAACAGAAGCCAGAAGGAACCTCACATTGTTCTTAAGACTCTTCTGGCTATAAATGGCATCATCACACAGGTAAAGAAACACATGAGCTGTGAGATCTACTTCAGAAGTCTTGATGAAATTTCATTTAAAGAAGAAAACTAAATGGAACAATGATGTGGAAACACAAAAAATCTGAATACAGAGAATGGACAGAGGGATATAACATAGAATAGAATATGCACAAGATGTGAAGTCACCAGTTCCAAGTATATGAGTTGTTGAATACCCCTTGCAATACCAAAAATCTGCAGCTTTCCTTTGTGTTAGAATTGCCAGGTAAACTTCAGTACTTCCAAACACAGAATCAGGTAAAGTTGGACATTAAAAAGCCCCTACTTTCTGGATCTCTTAGAACACCACCTAAGAAAATGGAAGAGCCTTAAACAGAAAAGTAGCAAGCAGCAAATATGTGTATGGGACCATATTCATTCTTCCGTGAGGCCACACCATTTAGACACCAAATTCCTTTTGAATTTCACAGAAAAATGTGAACCTCTGCCCATAAAGTTAAAGGGATCATGGCATACTTTGCTATGAGGAGGACCAGTGAAGTCTGCAGCCCTGGAAATGAATATCCACAATATGAGCCAGAGATGAGAAGGTAGCTGGCAGGGGGGGAATGCTCAGCATGAGCACACCGAGGGTCAGACATGGCTATGTACAATCAGACATTTAATGAATTTCTGCAGACAGCTGCTTACATAACTGTCAAGCTGTCCTACCAGCCCTTCAAAAGCACTGAGGCATTTCCCCTCCTTTAAGAAGGGCAAAAAAAAAAACCCACTCGGAAAGATAAGAAAAGCAGAACTCATAGGCTGCAATAGTCTCAATTACTTATAATAGCTTATGACTACATGGATAAAGCTTTAATTATTACACTGATGCCATTTTTCTACTATTGGATGTGCGGAGAAACCAGTTCTAACTTGTCAGATATGATGGACTCATGTTTTCTAATGTTTAAAGAGTTTGCCCTTGCCTTTTGCCAACAGTATATTTCCCCAATTAAAGGAAGTTATTTTATACTATTTTAAACAAAGGTTGAAGAAATGTGCCGTAGGAACAAACTTCCTGAGTTTCATTATCCAGAGCTTTAAAATGACTGGCAAGCTTCACTTTTGAGTCATATAAGTTAATTGATGACACCATAATCAGGAGGAGTAATGCTAGTCTAATCAGGTATTCTTTCTTCCTGGTAAATACAATCCAGGATACCCTGAGGGATTCTGCTAAGCACAGATGCAGAGAAAAGCACACAGAAAAAGAGGACAGGAACACATTTTTCAAGATGTCTTTTCCCCTTATTCAACTGTCGAAGAGAACAAACGCATTGTCCAATGGGGATTATAAATGAGCCTCTGCCCAAAGTTAAAACTGAACTTCTGAAAACATACATGCTACCACTTTGAATTTCACCTTTCAGACTTTGACAACTTTTATCCTATAGCAAAGATTCACAAGCGAAAAAGGTATATGTAAATTATTTTTAAAAATACAAAACAGATGATGAAATTATATACTTTGTCTTTCTGGTGAAAAGAAGAGACCAAAGGGATAAAGGAATCCAGCCACCAATTTATTCAAGGACTTGCCAAGCCTCATGACAAGACGATGAAAAATCCTTTAACTATTTCCATTTAATGGAAAATGTAGTTTAACAACCTTAGAGGAAGGCTCCGAACAACATATCAACTATCTTCAATAAACCAAGACTAATTAGCAACTCAGCAGCTTACTACCCTGCCCATAAGGCAGCAGCACTTTCCCTCTCATGAATGCACCAAAACCAGTTCAGATACAACAGCTTAGAGGAACAAGTATTGGAGAAGAGTCAATGATGGATTCCTAGAAAATTATTATAAGATGTAATTTCAATTTAAAAAAAATTGCTCAGGCCTCTTGTATACCTCATTTGTTTTGTCCTTTAATAGAGATAAGTAAAATATACTGACTGCTGTCAGAAAAAAAATTATTACTTTGGTCAATACTCTAAACCTTACATTGTCAAAGAACTGCTGCAGTACCTTTCTCCCCATCTGTCCCAAACAGAGCTGCTGTATCTACTTTTTCCCTCTATAACCTGGAGTAGAAAATACAAAATTTCACATTGGCAGCAGACAGATGCTGGAAGAGGAAATGCCTAGTTCAAGATTAGAGTAATCTCACTAGCTGGGCCATGAGTGAGAGTGAAATACTCATTCCCTGAACTGAAACATCCATCAAACAGTCACATTAAATCAATCTGAACCTACCAGTCAAGAAGAAGAGAAAAATTATCAGGAGGACAGGGGTTGTCTCCTAGTGTTAGTCATTCAATGGCTGTAAGATACTGGCTTACTACAAGAAGTGCAAACAAGCCTGTCACGGCCATCTCCCTCACAGTTTCATTGCTCATGTGGAGTTTACCTGTATCTTTACTTATGTAGGCCTTCACTTCACATTATAGGCATTTCCCAGCTCTCAACTTTGGTAACATCTCATCCTCTCTCTAATAAAAGAAATAGTTTTATGCACAGGAGAATTTACAAAACCTGGTTGTTTAGCTCCCTTTGTGGGTTGAAAAATTTTAACTTCAGTGGAAGCACCACCTGTGAGCTTTCCCTCTTCTCTCCTATCCTACACAACTGCTTAGTTAATGAAATGGAATATCATTTAGACTTAACTCCTATGAAATTAACGTAAGGCCAGACAAGAAGTTCAAAACTCATCTGGGGATGAGTGACATGAAGATAACAGTATCACATAACCCTATGCAGCAGTGTGTGCACATCTGCCCAATTTTTTCTTGTTGATCCAACCTGGCTAAGGGGGTTAAAACAAGGGAAGTCATGACAGATAAATCATCTGAATCTTTTTATTCTTTCATGACAGCAAAGTATGCTGTATCTGATGAAACTATTATTCAGCCCCCAATAATAAACACAGCAAAATGCTGTCAGCCACGTAAGGAAACATTTAAAAAGTGCAACTTCCCAAGTATCATCATTTTCCAGAGAAAAAGCCACTTTCTACAATAATGACCTCGAGTGAGACACACTAGGAGATGGCAACATAAACTTCAAGATTATCACCCCTCTGAGTCACTAACACCCTGTCTATATCCAGTTGAAGACTCAGTGGTTCCAGCACAATTTATAACATTTTGTCTCATCTTTCAAGGGTTTTTCCTTTTTCTTTTAATAGTTTCCAGAAACCAGGAAGATTCTGACATGCTAAAGTGACAGAATGCTATAGGTAATCTTGTTCAGCAGCAGAATACTAAAGGTCTAGCAGATTTTAAATACGTGTTCTCTCAACAGGAAACAGATTCCAAACTTAGAGTTAGATAACATGTTAAGTTATTAACTTCTTTTCCACCCTGCATTCTCTTCTGAGGCCTATTCTCACCATGGACCTGTGTTCGAAACTTGTGTGCAAAGCTGTGCTCATGACCTATGCTGCAGGACTTTTTCATGATGTGTCGTGACCCATTAAGAATAAAATCACCTTACTTTAAAAGTATAGTTCTGGAACCCTGTGCTCATGCAACTTCACCTGCAAGGCAACCAAACAGTTTCAAATTCGTATTAGGAGTAGCTGGATCATTCAAACAGAAAGCAGAATGACTGAGGGAAAATACTGTCAGTTATCTGGCCAACTTTAGGTTTTAATGCTTCCCAACAAGCCCTGATCACAGTAATTGCACTGAGTCTTCAGTGATTGCATTGAACATCACCCAGCTGGTCTTTAGGAATGCAAGGAGCAGGCCCCAGAAGGATGGAAATAAGGCTTCCTGAGCACTGTCCTATCTCATGTCCAAAACAAATTTGGAGAGATCTCCTACTCAATCTGTCTTTTAAACCAAGTACACTTTCCAACTAAAATCCTTTGTATCTAGAGTTTTTAAAAGATGTATTATGTTTAGATTTCCTCTTACTTCACAATCCTGAGGTGATATTAACCCTTAAGTCTGTAAGTGACAAGTGTGGAAAGTACCGTAGTCAACTCATCTAACACTTACATTATCATACACATACATATGCATGTATTTTTAACCTTTAAGACTGAAACAATTTATCATACACACTCAGATTTTTTTTACCCTTCAAAATAAGGATTACAAATAAATCTTTCCTAAAATTCTAGCAAACACTACTTGGAGCATCAGTGAAACCTGTTGAAGTGTAAGATTGCACTCATGCCACCCTACAATGCTACTTTTAGTCACCTAAATGCCTATTAACCCATAGTTGAATAACTCCAAAGTAGGGAAAATTTCATATATAGCATGACTGCCCCCTTGTGCCGAATTAGATCCTCTTCCATTAGAAGTGTGATTTCTCACATCTCTAGCTTATTTCTCGTGTCTTAATACGAAAAAATCCCACTAAAACAAATAATTAAGCTAGTTTCTTAAGTATGAAACTAGGGCTATACAGTTCTTAAAACTGTGACAAAACAAAATGTAAGGTAGGGATGATAGAAAGCAATTGGAAAACAGCATTGCACAATTCCAAAGTGATCGGATCTTAAATCACTGTCAGGTTTACTTACAATACAAGAGAAAAAAAAGTAACAAAGAAAACAGCTTTTTCCATCTCAAAGGCTGGGGTTTTTTTACAGTCTCTTTGTTCACAGAATGACTTGGGTTGAAGAGATTTTAAAAGTCATCTAGTTCCACCTTGCCGTGGGCAGGGACACCTTTCACTGAACTGGGTTGCTCAGATCCCCATCCAATCTGGCCTTGAACGCTTCCAGAGATGGGGCATCCACAGCTTCTCTGAGTAGCCTGTGTCAGTGTATCACCACCCTCACAGTAAAGAATTCTTTCCTAATATCTGATCTAAACCTGTCCTCTTCCAGTTTGAAGCCATTCTCCTGAGTCCTGTCATTATATATCCTTGTAAAGAGTCTCTCTCCATCTTTCCTGCAGGCTCCCTTCAGGTACTGGAGGGCTGCAATTAGGTCACCCCAAAGCCTTTTGCTTTCCAGGGTGAATAATTCAAATTCTGTCAGCCTTTCCTCGTGGGAGAGGTGCTCCACCCCTCTAATCACCTTTGTGGCCCAGTAGTTCAGTTATGGAATGAATTCAGTGAAGTCAAGCAGCAGGACTGTGAGCTGAGCTCGCTGGGTCACACACTCAGTGTGACTCGCTGGCAGCTCTGAACACAGAAGCCCGGGTTCAACAGGTGAAACAGACGGTACTGCCAAGGGAAAATTCCCAAAGGACCTCGGCGGTCCCAGTGGGCACGTAGACTTATACACGATGAACACTCACTTTCAAATTATTTGGATGGAAACCTAGGAGCTAAGAAACGGCCAAGTTAATTTCCTGGGAGTTACTACTTCTGAATATACAGCCACATAGTTCCTAGAGGAGAACCAAGGTGTCTAGATTGCAGCATCACCAATTTAATACTAGAAAAAGAAGCAGCCATTAAGCCAACTGTAATGATTTGAGTCTGAAGCACCAATTTACCAACAGAATTACAGGCACCACATTCCAAACATAAACACATCCAGTGGTATCACCAAGATCAGCTGACTTTCCTCTCATATCCTCAGCTCATTTCCTCCTTCTGTCACTGCTGATATGGCTATTCCTGTTCACCGAAGCTTACATCCTTCAATTACTCTCTTTCCTCCTCTCTCATTCTCCTACAACCCATCTGCTTCTCCCCAGCATTCCCAAGACTTGGCCCCTTCCTCTCTAACCCTCCCCAAACCCAATTCATTCCAGCCTTTCAGTGAGCTGACCAAAGGGAGCACAGATTGGACAAGGGTAACCCAGGAACTAAGGTATAGCTTTCTGACTCATTTTGTTTTCCTACTACCCAAACTCTCTCCTTCTCTTTTTTCAGTCTCCGTACTAGACCTGTTACTATTCTCATGTGCACTTTGAATGTTTTCTCCATCAAAGCAGAGCAATCAATCCTTCTCTACTGCATGTTTTATATGTTCTGCAGTCTACAGAAATGCCTTGCCTAATCAGGTAGGAACTGGACACAAAACTTGCAAGTCAGATGTGAATATTCTCAGGCTTTGGACTCCTGGTTTGTTTTTATCCTTTCCTCCCTTTTTTTTGTTTTGTTTTGTTTATCTTTAGATCTTTTTGACATAGGGACATCTTGTATGCATAAAAAGTTATTAACAAACAAGAGACTCCTGCCATTCAAATATTTTTAATAATACACTCTTTATCAGTTGATCTGCAAACTATACTGACTACAACTCCACTAGGTATGATTTATATTGAACTGGTTTTGTGAAAGGTTCATACTTTTAAACTGTGCTTCCTTCAAAAAAAGGGTTCCTAGTTGTACCATGTCTCAGATGTGCTGTTGGTGGAAATACTGTAAGGTCTATAGTATACATTATTTGTCAGTTCATAACTCACAGCAGAAGTCTGAAACCTTTCAAGCTTTCAGACAAAAAGACAGAAACAATTAAGAGCTCTAATAATCTGATCCTGCTGTTTGCAGTCATTTAAAATTATTCATGTGTTTCAATATGGAAGTGATTTAACATAATTTAGCAAACCTGAAACCTACATTAAGATGTAATAATGATGAATGGATGAGACCCAGCACATACACTCACAGAAAACCTCAGAGTTCTACAGAGTAAAGGAAGTACCCCAGAAAATCTGGCAGGTGCCCCAATGTGGGTGGTCTAAAAAAAAAAAACAAAACAAACCAGAAAACTAACCACCCCCAAACCCCCCACAAAATTCAAAAATAGCATCTGAAATTTTTACATAGGCAAAACTGGGTTACATTTCTGAAATAAAAAGCAGATGGACTGAGAACACTTTCTAAATTCACTGAAGAATAAATACTATGGTTGCATCTACCCCCATTATTTATTATCCAGCAGCCAATTTAGGACTCAAACACAGCTATTTCTGGTCTACTACCTTCTGGTTCTTGGCACAGGCTCCATATACACCAACCACAGTGAAAATCCTCTAAGACAAAGCACAGTGCAAATCTTTACCTTTCCTTCAAGATAAAGACAATTCTCACAAAGCCTAAAATTTTTGATGTTCTAAGAAATTAAAAAACAAGAATAACGAGTGGCATGTCAACTTTTTGGTGTATTTATCACAGTTAGGACACAGATGAATTTTTTAACATCTGTTTAATTAGGTACCTGACTTCCCATTCCTGCTGCATTTTCCATTTATTTTATGGGATGGGTAACAACAAGAACCATTCAATGTTGCCCAGTTTTAAAAACAACAAAGAGTATAGGGTGGAAAGAGACAATAAATACTTTTTCTTTTACACTATGTTGTGACATTTTGGAGTTCTATCATCAAATAAAAACGGGAAATATTTTTTTAAATACTTGATATTTCTGTAAAAATCATACCCTTGAAAAAATTAAGTTGCTAGTTCATGATTTTTTTGTTTGCTTTTATTAAAAAAAATCAAATTACATACATACTGGTGTCAAATTTTCAGCAGCCCTGGTATGACTGATATCTACGAGCTGTTGTCAAGTTATAAACAGTGCCTACGTAGGTATTGATTAGGGAAAAAAAAGTAGATACAAGGGCTCAACTGCTTTTTCAATTAAGCTGAACTATATGGAAAAAAGATCAAGTCATGAGGATAGTTCAAGTATATTTCACTGCCTACATGTTAAAGATTTCAACAAAGTGAACTTACTGTAAGATGCAGACAAATAAGTAATTTCAAGTAATCCAGTTTTCTGTTCACTGCCCTTCATATTTGTTCTGTAATGACCACAAAACCTTTCTGGCATCACCTGGTGTTTTCCAATCATGCACAGTCTGGATTATGGAATTGGCCTCCTTGAAAGTGCCATCCCTCCAAGAAAACCACTGCACCTACAAAACGCATCCTCCTCACAACCTCTCATTAGCCAAGATGTAATGAGTGTCAGGTCTCTGCTGTGCTCTGCTCATTTCACCAGCTCTCTGCAGGATGTTGTGTCATGCTGAACATTCTCTGCCTTTGTTTGCAGGGCTGTCATTTTTAGGGGCCCAAAATTCCTGAAAGATCAAGTCCCTGGGAGCCACACCACTCAACGAGTCCCCTTTTCAGGAGCAGTCACATTTCTGTAGCAATAACACTTGGCTGCACAGGAGATGGGGCCTGGCTCTTGGGCAGGCCCTGATCAAAAGGACATGGGGACAGACCACCACCACCACCAGTTACCACTTTTTGATCTATTTCCCTTTTGACATCATACTCTGCATTTTACACAGGATGAAAAAAGGGAAAAAATGAACACAAACACATCAATTTTCCTTGGGAAAGACAGACATGAAGGAGTAACTGGACGTAGCAATAGCAAGCCTCTATTTATTTTTATCCCAAAAAACTCTCAATAACCACAGAACTGAGTGGGATACAGTAACCTGAGAAAAACCTAGACTGAAACACAACCACAGGCAAATGCTCAGCTTTAGTTTGCTAACAGACTGACAAGTAGTGTAAGATATTTAAGGTATTTTGTTTGCATGACAGTGAAAACACTTTAGCTTTTCCCAGCTGAACTTCCTGCTGAAAGTAAAACAAAACATACAGTTCTACACATGGGGATGACAAAGTCCTCCAGACCCTGAGTGCAACCACAACTATATTCAGTCCTTGCAGTCACACAACACCAAATTTCAATCAAGAGTTCCATGATCTCTTACGAGCTTTTTACCCAGAGCAAGTGCCAAGGCCACGCATGCTGCACTTCACACATCCAGCATCCAAGGTGATGAAGAGAGTTCCTCACTTTACAGCTCTGCTATGGATTTGGCAAACGTTTAAACCAAAACTTTCCACTGCAGTAAGCCTTGCTACACCAGGAGGGTGTTAATCACACTTGGCCATGTTTTTAACTTTGGAAAAAAAAATCATCAATAGTGATCAGAAAGAGCAGCTGTAGAAGAAAGTGTTTAATGTGTCAATGTTGTAATTGAATGTCCAGAGAAGTAAAGCAAGAGGAAAATGCCACATTTAGTCTGAATTGGGTACTGGTCATAGTGGGAGCAGCATTTGTTTATGAAAAAAACCTGCAACAATTTCTTGGTAAAATACTGTGAATGAAGTTAATAAGAAAAATGGATTGATAATATATTCAAGCAATTTTCAGGTCACTTTTACTCACAGAATATACATCATGCAATTTCCTGTACAATTACAGTATTACGCCAGGTAAACTAACCCATTTACACCTCTTGGAATTGTTTCCCTGTGCATTAACAATTTACAGAAAGGTATTTTCCTTTAGCATTGCTGTTCTGGTGCACTATTCAGCAATATTTAAACCAGCTGTTGATGTTTTTCCAGTCAAGTGTACTTTATGACAAAAGATGCTCTAACAAGACCTTATTAAAGTGATCCAAGTATTAAAGCACAAAGGTCACATGTGCTATTGGTTTTAAATACCATAGTGTTCCATACCTGGACTTGATAGCTGAGCCTGGAACTAGATGACTAGGTCAAAAATACATCAGATGAACTATTTCCTTCTTAGGCAGGGTTGGTTTCCAACTCTGCCCCAAGCACAGACACAGATATCTGTGACTACACTCACATCCACAGCCATCGTCTCACTAAAGCATTTTTTATTTTTACAAACAATACCATTTTGACCAATATGAGAATAAAAATTTTGCTAAAAATGCTCATTTACTCGTTTGCATCTGCACATGGAACAAATCTCAGTGGTCAACTATGTCTCTTGGCTGGCACACACCGACCTTGACAGGCATTCCTACAACCTCATACTGACACCAGGTTTTCCTGCTGGAAAGCTGTGATGTTAGATCCAGTACAAAAAATACTGCACAGATTTAGCACAGTCTATGCAGCATCCATGGGCACAATGTTGTCCATAGATTTTAGAGTATTCCAACCTAAGTGCTGCTTACAAGTACTAAATTTTGCAACCTCATAACTTTGTTACCGCATTGGTAAAAAACTATTACTTTTTGTATCATTAATAAAATACTAAACATAATTAACATATCCTTTTTATTGGATAAAATAACTCCCATTGAAAGTGCACACATTATAAATTAATCAAGTTTTTACCTTCTTTTGGTATATCCAACAAATCTAAACAACAAGTAAGGCCATTCTCCATCCTCAAAACAGAAAAACTTTATTGCTGTCTTGAATTTTAATTCTGGAATTAACTCAAGACAATGATTAAAAAATTATTCTTTTTTATGTTAGATAAAAGTGAGATATTTTTATTGCCTCCCCCATCCAATAAAAATTAAAAGAAAAAAAAAGGTTTTGCACTTATCATTCTGCATGATGCCCAAAGTAAACTATGAAAAAAGTAAGTGAGGAGTTGCTTGTTGTTTTTACAGCATAGGAGCCCTGTACTTCTGAATCATTAAGCAGCTGCAGTCTGGTTTAATTACTCAACATCACTGAAAATGTAAACCAGCTCTTGGAGACCAAGGAATGCAACATTCATCTGCAACACAAAAGAAATAGCTAAGCTATCTTAGCTTCTGCCTACACGGTTTGTACACTAGAAAAAGTCAACACATTACTTTTATACCATGTCAGTAACATAAAATAGCCGAACAGTAATTTTGCACTGCACTTGAATGCACCAGTGACAATTTGCACTAAGGGAGGAAAGACCACGAGAGTCTTATTTCACACAGGTTTGCAACATCTAACACAGAAAATGTTTGTCCAGTACTGACTTCTGACAAATAGTAGCACCAGTGTATGACAGCAGTCCTATTTCCAATAACAAATAGATAGAAAGTTAACATAATAAAAAAGAGGGGACGTGAAATTGAAAACTTTTGGTTCCTGCCTGATTTTTTTTTCATCTTGTTAAGGCTTTGATACAAGTCTTCTATGTGATTATGCTCATATTAAGAACAGTAAGCACAGTATTAAGCACAGTAATGCTGCAGCTTGACAGAGTGCTACAGCCTTTTTCAGGATCAAAGGGGACCTGATTATCTCTTCTGGTCTTCAGAGCTATAGACATAAACTGCACACTCTATCTAATCTATGAAAAAAGCAACCACCCACCACAGTCCACAAGAACTTCTCCCTAAAGATAAAAGAGGCAAACCCCCCCCCATGGGGCAGATGTTCACCACAGCACCCCTTGCACTGTCAGAAGCTGCTCAGTTGCTGCAGTGTCAAGGGTGAAATAAGACACCATGAGGAACTGCCCGAGTCTTCAGCACATTGCAGGTTAATCCACATACAAGAATTAATACTGTAAATAACTGCCTGTCCTACAAAGACACAGTCAATCAACTTCAGCCAACTTTGCTGCAGACCTCGGATCCAGAACACGGGAACAGTTTGTGTACTGGGATCCCCCTATTCAATATCGTACAAACACAGAACAGGCCCCAGCTCAAAGGGCTGCCGGGCGAGGCTTAGGGTGGCCAAATAAATACTTCCAGATGCAACAGCACCTGCTGATGCCACATTTGTCTCAGCACAGCTAGGGTACTTTCCAGGAGCAGGGAAAAGTTTAATCTGGGTAGGTGCACACAGAAATGCACCACGTCCAGACTATTAGCTCGTTGCTACAGTGAGTGTGCTGTAGCTATTTTGGCAGTGCCCCTAGCTGGTATCAATACTCACAAGCCAGAAATAAAGCTCTTACAAACCATGACAAACATACTAAAATATCCATCTGACTTTCAACATTTAAGAGAGAAGTTTGCTGATGTTCTGCTCTGCTATAGCCACCCAGCTCTTGAGCTGCAGACAAGCTCTGCAGCCCCCTACATCTGGGGCTAACAGCAAACTAATAATTTCTTGGATCAGAGATTCTTTGAGCCCTCTCTGATAACTACACAGCATTGAACACTGCTCATATAAGAAATTAGCCATTTTAGGACTGGACTGCCACAGCTCTTTTGCTCTCCTATACAAGCAGCAACAAGGAATCAGAATGGGATGATGACACCAAAATCATTAGAGCGGCTTGATTTACAGTGATCCTGGAGTCTTTGGCTGAAAAAGGAACCTTTTCTTTTGAAGAAGAAAAAAGAAGACTTCTTGTTAAAGCAGATTTAGGGACACTTTATATCCTCAAGTGTCAGATTCCTGATACATCCAGAGTTCTACGGTTAATTTCTGTTGCCAAGCTTATTGTAAACTTATAACAAGAAATACAGGATATAATAATGCTATTCCATACCAAAAGGAATAACTGAGGGAAACAGTCCTTCCCTTTTCAGTAAACTATTAAATCAGCAGATTGTAACCAGAATTCCTAAGGGAGCTTGATGACACACTGAAACATGCAGAATGAAAAAGGGTGCTGCCCAGTGCAAGTCAAGTAAATGACTGGAATAATGGCACGTGACAGTAACCAGCGATGAGTGAACATTTAGCTCTGGTCCTAACTCAAGGATGTTCTTACATAGCTGATATCACTGCTGCTCTTCTAACGTGCCCTGTCATTAATGATAAAATGGACTCCATGGAAGTCATGGTTTAAATGTTGTTAACAGCATTCCAGAGGGAATTTTGTGACAGCAGAAGTCAGCTCTTCCATCTGGCCCATTTGAGAGGGAAACTGAAATATTTGCTCAGGCTTCAGAGGTTCATTTTGGTATAGAAGAAGAAGATAAAAGCAGGAATCTTTTACAATATGACCTAGCAAATCAAAGCAAATAGGGATTCCACTCACTGATAACCCAAAAGAAAAGAGACAATAATAAGACAAATACATCACTGTTTGTTCTAGGCAATGTGGTTGCATCTCTTGCCAACAACCTATATACTGGCAATCAAAACATAGACCACTTCATAAAAATATAAAAGAAAAGAGAAAGAAATCATTATTTCCAACAAAAGCCAGTGGTAACTGCAGCAGCATGGACACTGCACCTAGTGTTTACTAGCACACTTTATCTCAAATATTTCAAATGGATCAAAAACATCCATTTCAATCATTCAGAAACATCAATCTGTTATCATGTCCTTTCAATCTGGAAATTATTAAAAATCCCCAAATCTGTTTGCTTAATTATTACATCTCTTACGCTGCCAAATGCAACAAGGAAGAGTTTATCTTTAAACTGTCATGACACAGAATATTTTCAGGATGGAAATACACTTAATAACAAAAATTAAGTGCTTCTTGTTTTTAATGTAAAGCTTTCCTTTAAGAGTAAACCCACTGTATAAAATCTAAGATCACATCAGTATGTCACTGCAGGAAAAAAATTATTCTGTATGTAAATAGACAAATCAAATGCTTAAGTAATTAAATGCATTTTCATCACCCCAGTTATGAGGTACATGAAACATCTGGGGAAGAGTCATTAAAACATCAAGAATTATTGTTATTTTGATACAGAGTGTAACAGGATCACAAATATGCCATGTTAGCTAATGTTTACAGCCAGAAATACACACAGCCAGCTGGATCCACACTAATGCTGAAATTAAGCAATTATACAAACACAGGGCAAGAGCCTCTTGGTAACTGAGGCTCAGCTACAAGTAGCATTGGTTTTCCACTGCTTTAAAATGTAAATAAAACAAAAGAGCCAAAACAGTGAAACAGAGCACGAGACACTCTGGGAACACTGGGAGAAATAAACCAGTGGGAAGTCCAGAGGGGAGGGGTGGTATTGCTGCAGTCCAGTTTTCTACTTCACTTTTACAACACAACAGACCACAGCAAGAATTAACTGAAGGGCCAAGTTCTACCTCAAACAACACACCATGTACTGAATTTTTTAAGCTGTTACAGATCATTTATATGTTGTCCTGTTTGAACATAGGCCTCAATGTCCTTTAGTTATTATTTTTGTTTCCCAGAGGAGTACTGATAGTGGTTAACACTACAGTAATCTTCTTAAAGAAAGATTTCCCATCAGCAATTCCGCAGAAGCAGGGATACATTAAATACAACATTTATTTCAAGATAGATTTAAAATAGAGTCAGACATATGTCCTGCAAAAAAAAAAAAACAACCCTATAACTGGACTTTTATTATTGGACGCGGAACCAGTCATATTATATTCAGTGAGAATATGTACCTACATTTACCAAAAGAGAACACTTTTTGCATAAACAAGCAGGGCTCTGAAATTTAACTTAAAGGATACTTTAGGCCTAGAAGCCTTAAGCCCTTTATCACAAGGGTTGAAAGTTGGCATTTACTTTCCTGGACAAGTGAGGGGAAAAAAACACGGCCTCATTGGTTTCTAAACCACAAGGATGCCAAGTGTTTGCTTTTCAGTACCACAGCAGGTGCCCCGCTCTTCTGACATATTTATGATACCTATCAAAAGGAAATATTTTCCATACTGTCAGCCAAAAGTCACTTTCTAGTTGTGTGTCTCAAATTAACTATGTAAAATTTACTCATGTATTAATGAGTTTCAAAAATTAATGTCAATTCTGGAGTCACCTTTCTGTGATTAATGGGTAAGTTAATGCACATAAATATATAATTGGCCAGGAAATAATTCCATGAATCCCAAATCCATGGATTCTCAGGTCAAGTGTTTTACATTATGCTTCCAATTCTGAAAATGTCTTTGTATTTCTATTTCTCCGACAGAGTCTGTGTTGCTTTTAAGACCTGAAACTAAATATATTCACACCTAATTTGACTTGTCTATACTATAGCTGGTGGTATAATTTTGTTAAGTACTTGGGTTTGCATTAAAAAACACAGGGTTTTCACTAACTTTTTGACTAACCCTCATATCAAACAGTGCTGGTCTGGCACTGTTTAAGGCCTTTTAATTAACCTCAAAGTACATGAACTTCCAACGGAACAGTTCTCAGGATCTAGATTTGGGCACTCATGTTTCAAAGAGACATGTTTAAATTAGTATTTTATCCAGTTTTACATTTCATCCAATTTATTCAGTTTTGAATCTAAACCAAAAGTCTTAAAATAACCAATTAATTCTATTTTCTTCCATCCTAACAGAGACTCAGTTCCATCTGTGGGGTACACATTTTCACTCGTTACTTAGAGCAATCCAGTCACAAGTGCAAATGTGTATCCCACCTTCAACCACCTTCAAAGGTTACAACCAAAAAATTAAGGGAGTAAAAGAGAACTATGTAAGTTACTGAAAGTCTAGGGTGCTCATTTGGTGAGGTTTTCCATCTGAAACACACTGCCAATATTCTAAAGTTTGCCAAAAGTAACTAATAGAAAAAAACCCTCTCAGCCGCTACACAGGTTGGAGTTAAAGATGATGGAGTGCCTTATTATTTGAAATGCATTAATAAGAAATAACTAAATAATTCCCAAACCCAGAAAGGGCCATGGAAACTCTTAGCACCCATACATATTAAAAAAGCAAAAAGCCTGCAATGTGGAGGCAAGATAAAGTATTAAAAAAGCTACACAGAGAAAACATCTAGATCTGGTTTTGTTGCTCATTGTTCTTGTCTAAGGCTTGAGGAAATTAATTACTTCCTCCTCCTGGTTGTACCACTAAGAAATCATCCAGAATACAAGTCTTCTGAATCCCCTGCCTTCAAACAGATGTACACTTGGGAGAATCAGATGAAAATGCAAATACCTCTGTTTGGGGACAAGGAAGGCTCCACCCAAACATTTTCTTTTTCTTTAATACATGCCCTTCCAAAATGGCTCTGAAAAGCATGTCTGTGCTTCCCTGCTAATTATAATATATTATAGGAAGAAGGCCTGGAAATTGGCAGCAAGCATTTCGCAGGTTTTGTACCACAGAAATACAAGCATGCCAAGAATTTTCATCTGTGGTTTCACTGCATAAATCCTCAGATTTCCAGAGGGGAAAAATTTGTTTCACTCCTCTGCTAGAGGATATACTGCCAGACATCTACTATTGCAAACAATAAACATTTTTCAGGATTTTGAATTAAATGACAGAAGATTTATTTCTAAAGGCATTAGAAGAAAATCTCCTGCAACATCCTTTTTTTTTTTTAGAATAATCTGAGAACTTGAAGGTAACATTCTAACATAAAAGACAAGTGGAAAATCTTCTTCCAAAAGGGAAAATACCAAACTCCTACACCCACACCCAATCTACAGGCCTATTTCAGATCTTTTTTTACCATATACAGCAAAGCAATAACAATTATCAAACAGAGCTTTTCTTCCAGTGTTGAACATAACTTGACCATTAGAGAAAGTGCTGCTGAAATGGAGAGACTTGTATTTCATGTAAGTAGTATTTAAAATTTGTACTTTACAACTATTTCTCTGGAAAATGGTGGAGGGAGTAAGATGACCTTTACCAGGCAAGCACTCCCACATATTGTCTCCATGTAAAAATCCTGAGGCTAGCAGCCACCAGCTGCCCAGAGACATTACCTAAAATCTAAAGCCTTGTGTCACAGCCAAGTGAACTCATCTTAAGGTCAGCATGAAGATTTACTGGCGCTCAGAACAGGATGCACCGACGTCAAGGTGAGAAGTGTTTGACGCAAATATCTGAGATATTTGAGCCCTATCAGCTCCTCCCACCTGAACTGCCTCTCTTGTCCAAGTCAGCCCATGCACAGCTCAACAGCCTGGACTTACTGTGAGATGTGAGTTATTGGGGTCAGCAGAGTCTCGCCCTCCAGGTCAAGCTCATCGGCAAAGCTGCTGGTCCTGATGAAGGGTCCTGTGCTCACATCTAGAAACGCCGGGCTCTTTTTCACTGTGGAAAAAACATGTAGACAGCAGTTCAAGCAACACCATTTGACTGCTGCTCATGTGGACCTCTGAAATACTGTACATTTTAAAAGAATATTGAAAACAAAAGCTGCTACCAAAATTGCGCGTACTGCAGAGTTCACAAAAAGCAAAATTTTAACTCTTTCTCTGCCCAAAGCACTTGAACTTCTGGTGAAGATTAAAATTATTATTTTATTCCTTTTTTTTTTTTTCTTTTGCTCATACTCCTGATACACCAGAGTGTTCAGAATCTGTGTAACGGAGGGCTTCATGCATTATTAAGAGACAATTTGCTGGTTCCCTCTCACACTAAGGCACAAGGCCACATCATCCTAGGGATCAAAATCAGGACAGATGGCAAGATCTCCAGTTCATCCCGGATGAGGTTCTTAATGAGAGGGTTGATTCACGAAATTTCGGATACTGACAATTTTACTGGTAGAGTTACTTGCAGATCATCACTTTCACCGATCCAAGGAATCAAGGAGAGTGTTACAGCTTTCATTTTTAAACTCAGGCTCTGAAATTCCAACACATACTAACATTAAGAACACCAAGTGCTTTTTCCAACATGGCCCTAGCATTTGTTAGAGAAGCCACAACATTTGCATATAAATAAAACCACTGGTGTGGTTTACATGATTGTAAATGAATTTACAGAAAATAAAATTTGGTAACATTCCATATAAATCATAGGTAATTGTTACAAGTCCACAGAAACCTCTGTCTGTTCAACTGGCTGGAATATTCAATGAAACAATTATAATATAGTCATTTATAAAAACACTACTATTTTTATGATATATTTTATAATATAGCAGTAAATAATGCCCTGCCAAAAACCCACACTAAACCTAAGGGAATACAACAGAAATAGATAAACTAAATGTAGCTGATATTTTCTGAGAATAGAAGTGCAATATCAGGAAACAATGATTTTCTTTTAATGCAACCATTTTATTCAGGTAATTGGGTATTTTCATATGACAGAAATAGATTTGAATTAAAAAAAAAAACAAACCACAAAACAAACAGAAAGTATTATTTCATCATTAAGAACATGGCTGTCCAAAACTACAAAAGGAAGGTCTCCATACTCCAGAAGTTGTAATAGGAAAGGATGACCACTGAAATCACCAAAACCAGGGACCCTCGGGCCCCGACTCTCACACAGTTTAAAACAAACAAATAAATAAATAAATAAGACAACTGCTAGGAGATACATTCATTAAAAACAGGAGGCCCTTGTAGCAATTAAAAATGAAAATTCTGTAGTAAGTTTTAGCAACCAATAATTTCCATTTTTGCTTTTAGTATCATATTAATATTATACCAGCATACTGTTTAATCACTTTGCTGTAGCCCATTAAAAAAAAAAAAAAAAAAAAGGCTGTGAAACCAGCAAAATAATTCCAGATAAAGATGTGCAGTGAAATGTCTTTCAAGCAGACTTTCACTAAATTAATTTTCACTGTTTTCATTTCTACGAGACATAAATGAAGCTTTCCTAGTTTCTAGCAAATAAGGACTCACAAATATTTTTGTTTTCCTGATGCTAAGTGACAAAAACTGCTGCAGCTAAAGCCATGTGAAGGGTTTGCTGAACACTCTCTGGACTGTGCTCATGAGAGACACAGCACGCTCCACACCCAGGGGGATCTGCAGGAACAGGGATTCTTGGATCAGTCACAGCTGTGGCTTTTCAGTTTCATGGGGGGGAAAGGACTGGCACAATGAAAAGGAACCAGAAGTCAAGACTGGGCCTCAGCCTATTTGAAAGATTTCTTGTGTGAGCACACAGAGAGCAAGAGCTGATTAATATGAGACAAACGTGTATCTCCTTCCCTCTGTTTTAAAAATTTCTGAGATTATCATTACTAAGAAAAAAGCATGGCCTTAATGAGAGTTTCTCTGCCTCAAAGTGCCTTGAAACAGGGCTCAAGCAGAACACCAGGCAGCTCACTTTTTTCTTATAAAAAAAAATTCATAGTCATTGAACTTTGGATAAGTCTTTCTTAGAAAGCAGTGTTAAAAAAATACTAAAAAAAGACACAATTTCCAAGTATGAAGGTTATAGAGAACAAAAAAATGACACTTTAGACACTAGTTTTCAGTGGATAATAATGGGTGAATTCAAACATTTGTAATTTACAACCTGAACAATCTCCAAACTCAAAATTCTACTAGAACATCTCTTTTTAGAAACCAGCCCTATAATTTTTTCTGCCACAGCAGAGAGCTCCAGACAGAGCATTGCAAAGATGTAGTAATTAACAGAGGTGATGAAACATGATGGAACAATGAAATATTATGAGCTTTACCTGGAGAGGAAGGAGCGCTGGAAGACTGCTGGTCTGTGGAAAAGGATGGCCAGGAGCGCTGACAATCTGAGTCAGAGTGAAGATGTACATGAAACAGAGACAGGAGAGGAGAAAAAAAAAACACAAAAGAAAAACAAAAAAAAAAAAAAAAAAAAAGAAAGAAGCTGCAGACAGACAGCTGAGGAGATGCAGACATACCTAAAATTTCTTATGTTTTACCTGACACAAAATTAAAAATACTGTGTAAAACAGTGTATGAACTGTGCAAGAGTGCATTACACGTTGGCAGAATGGTCAGTTGCCACTGTGGAGGCATCATTGCTTCTCCAAGCCCATTTTTCATGGCAGTGTCAACTGCTGCAAGATATTCCTTCCTACAGGCCAGTCTCTGTTTGCCCTCCAGACTTCAGAGTCTCTCAAGCCTCTCCCTTTCCTAAGTGTCCAAGCTCCCATGGGTCAGACCCCTCCTGCTCTGGTTCACACTGTTCACAGAGCAGCTCTCTCCTGGCCAGATTTCAGTGCTGCCAGGTGAACAGGGCAGTTTGGACACCCACATTTGAAGCTTCCAAACACATTCCATAAAATGTTTTTGAAGCTGTCCACTTCAATCACATAAACCAAGTTCCTGCCTCAAGCTGAATCTCTTGGGGAAATATTTCAGGCCAGCAAGAGGAGTCAGTGATGAGAAAGAGTCTCAGCAAAACACAATCTTTACATTACGTTTAGTTGTTTTGAATAGCATTATGCTATTCATAACTATTTCATGAAGAACTGCCTCTGAATTCACTTGGACAGACTGATATTTTTCAGGAATGGTGCCTTACTCTTATGCAATGAGAAAAACTCTTAAAATAAAAAATGTATTGGAGTAAAAGAAAAATCAGAAAAAAATCCCTCATTTGCAAGTGTTGTCTCAGTACACTGCACATGTCCTGGTTCCTGCCAGGACAGGGTTAATTTTTGCAGTAGCCAGGATGGGCCATGGCTCCTTTGGTTTTTGCTGAACTGATGATGCCAGGAGAAAGAAAGGAGGGAGAAAAAGCTGGAAATCTCTGGTTGCACAAAATCTGGTTGCACGGAAGCCAGATGAGGGATCCAGGAGTGTGAAGACTGAAGTGTAAGTGGGCAGCCCAAAAAATTTACTGAATGTGAGAAAGCAGCATATGGATATGTTACTAGAGCCTTTCTGAAGAGCAAATTAAAGCTGGATGAGTATCCTTTATCCTTGTACTCTCTAGTTTCTTCCTTCTGAGCTTTCGACTTGGCAGCTCCAGTTTTCTGTGTAGGTAATCTTTTTCACAGTTCTCTCCTCTTTCTTTGAGCTGCTGTGAGAACAGTGTTAGATAACCCCAGGTCCACTGAGCTCTGGCTGCCTGCCTGGGACATAGAAAGTGAACCTATGACAGCTGGTAAAGCTCCTCTGATATTTCCCCAAGATGAAGGAATTTCCTGTTCATATAAAACAGGTGATTTGTTCGGTGGCTCTCATGGCCCTCCTGAACTTGTTCCACCATGTCCATCCCTAACAGAGATGCAGCTCTTGGAATGGTGGAAACTGGAAAAATCAAGGATTGATCAGAGGAGTCAAGAAGATTCAGCTTGGTTTTGCTGTTTTAACACCTCAATTTCACCTGTGTCCCATGTGGGTTCAGGGGTCAAACTGAACCTTGCCATTTCAGTCAATTTAATCCAAGCCTGAGCATCCTCACACTCGATCACTGGAAGGAAGCCTCTGTTGTCTAGAGTAGTTTCAGAGCAGAAAACTTGAAAGTGGCTCACAGCACTCTCACTAAATCACAAAAGTCTTTTGCCCCGACCTAGCTCTAATCCTACTGTCTTTGGGGAACACTCAATTGTGAAGAAAAGTGCCTAAGCAAGCACATTAGAAACATCACAAGACTACATGGCTGCTTAAGTGATCACAGAATCCAGACAAACAGTAAAATAAATTATTTAATTCATGGGTCCCCATCTGTTCATAAATATCTACAGCACATTTTTACAGGAACAGATGCATGCACTGCAGACTGGGGGGTCAAATCTGAAAATTTTCTCCCATCCTAATATAGTTATTTAGAAAGTAATTCACATCATATGCTTACATAACTACTATATGAATTGTATTTTATTTATTAGACAATTATCTTTTTCTACTGGTTATATACATGAGCAATTTTTCTCAATAATGGTATAAAAAACCATTAGAGGTCATCTCCTTATACAAATGAGAGCTCACTTTTCTCTTTGTAATGAGACTGGGTGCAGTTGTGATTACAAGTGTGAGAATGTACATTTTTTTGTCTGTCTAGATCTCCTTGGCTGCCAAATATTTCTTAGAAATTATACGGCACTAGACACACATGAAAAGCACTGCAAACATTACACTGTCATAAGCTGGCATGCCATAAATAGAATTATTTTCCTCAACTTACCAAGCAATTTTAACATTCCTGTTTGTCCTGTATACTTGTAACAGTTTATAGAGGAGAACACAGATAAAAAAGAAAAAAGATAAGTGTCAGAAGAAATTAGAGAAAAACCTTTTACTGAAAGCTATAGAGCTGATTTTTGAAATGGCAGTAGTACGCTACCACCAAATTGTATTGTCCTTAATCAACTCAGAAATTTAGTGGTAAAAGGTTGGACTTGACAGCGCTAAGCATTTGTAAGGTTCTGTCATTTTTGATTGTTTTGAAGAAAGGTGTCTACACTCAAATTTTGAGACACACACATATAGCTCAGTACTTGTCCACCTTTTAGCAGCTATGTCATTTCTACCACCAGATGCAATTTGCAACCATTCCTAGAAGTGGCCAAGAAAGAGTGGGAAAGCATGGATGATGCAGAACAACACAACACAAGCACACCAAAGAAGTACACGAAAGGCAAGACTTTCTGCTTGAATCAAAATATGCCCCGTGCCAGTCCACGTTGCTGTCTTATTTTAAAGCCCATTAAATTTATTCATGTCAGCCAAATTTTTGAGGAGAAAAAACACAAGTACTTAAGGTATCTATAATCAATAAAGCACACCTTAAAAATTAAACCTTGCTCTTGTTGCCAAAATTTGAGCAATACATTAAACACTTCCAATAAAAGTACATTTGTAAAAATGCCACATTGTAAATTCAGAGTTATTTTAGGAGTTCAGTACAGCAAAAGCAAATATAAATAAGCTATTAATCATAAGGTGATTATCAATGTACTGTCTTCTTTTTCCTCATACTGTACCATTTTGTGCAGTGACATTTAATACAGATGGACCCACATTTATCTTAAGTACTTCTGCTTTCAAAACTTGATTCACAGCCTATTGCAGTGAGCAGATGTCAAGAGCACACGATGGTTTTTCATGTAGCAGACGATGTTTGGTGCAGCCAAGGCACACCGATCCTTTTTGGTTCAGGTACAAGCACAATAGTAACACATCCTGAGTAAATTTCACATGGAAAAGCTGACAGCTAATCCCTGTAATTTCAATCAGTTGCAGAACTGGGGAATGTATGCACCAGCCTAAGAGTCACTAGGTCTTCCACAAGGCAGAAATGAGAAATGATTTGTCTGCAGTGGAGCATGCTCATTAAAGCAATGGTTAGATCTCACCCAGACAAGCCAGCAACCAAAGGCAAAAAAGAAAAGTATTCTCATGATAGAATGACAAGAGCTTGTTCTTTCTTTCTTTACTACAGATACTAAAAAGGAACTGTATGCAAATCTAAGCACAGAACTCATCACAGTTACTGGTATTTCATAATGGAGCTTCTTACCAGAATTTTCAAATGGTTCAAAACTGAAATCAGGTTTCCTGTCCTCCGCCACATGGTCGTAAGTGATGTGTGGTATAGCCAACATCCTGTCTGGAGAAGAAGGGCCATTGTCCTTGTCTAACTTAAATTTCTTCTTTTTAACCTGGAAAACCCGCATAAATTAAATTACTCAAACCAAGTCACATGGAGTTGTCTCTTCAATGACTTCTTCAATAACAATGCAGTCCCCAATGAGCTATAACCAATTAAAAGAGTGCTTGAATTACATTTTCATGATCCTGCACTGTGTTTCTCATTATGTTGCCCCCTCATCCTGCCAAAACTGGCTAATCACTAGATTTCTGCACATTGTCATTTCCAAATCCCTTGCCTGCCGTAAAACAAGAAAATCTGCTAATAATGCAGCAGCTTATATAAATCAAACTATTCTGGAATATCTTTATCATGGATGCAATAAATCACACCTCAGCACAAAGCCAATGGATATATTGCTACTGAACTCAGATGAACCTCAGAGATAAAAAAGATTTTTGCACAACATCCTCTCCTTCTAGTTTGAGACTGTTGTGCAATACTCTCACAGTACAGAGGATGGTGTACTACATAATCTAAAGAGTCTCTCAAAGGATTTTCATTGCTCTATTTAAAACAAAAAAAAAATGGAACTTATGGAATCTGTTGATATGACAATATTATTGTATGTAGGTACAAGAAGTCTTGAGCATGAAAGCTTAGAAAATCCTAAAATCAACAGCTGAGAGAAACAGAAGTTTTGTTGGCTTTTGTTTGTTTGTTTGTTTTAATCAATTAAAATTACTATTTTGGAAAAGGCAATTTTCTTTTTTTTTTCACCTTTCCTTGTAGTTTTCTAAACAGCAATGGTAACTGACTGATGTGCCTGAGGTCATTATTACTCTTTTCCAAATCCTTAGATCCACCAAAATTGTCAAGCTTGGGGAAATTCAGCAAATCAACTTCTAGTTTGTAATGTTTATTACTGGAACAATCAAAACTGAAATGTAAATCAAAATTTGAAACCAAGTAATAATCTGTAAAACAAGCGAACAAATAACATCTAGAGAGTACAAAAACTCAATCTAATTTAAAATTCTTAAATTACTCTAATGCAAAACGTTACTTATTGATACCATCACCGATTTCTTTGGTTTTGGGCTGGGAGACAGCAAATGATAATTCCTGGCAGGTCTTCGAATGTATATTTTCCATGTAGAAGAGTCTGGGTTTTCTGCAGCATAGCATCTCCATGCAGTCTGGAACAAATATTTTAAGCAACAGAATAATTAATCAATCAGATTAGTGGCTCACTGTACAACACAGTAACTTCCAAGCAGCATGTCAGTCACTCTTTAAAGGTAGTCTTGAATTTGCCCTCTGGAAACAAACTCAGCATGGTTTAGAACCCTTACTTAGTAAATAGAAACCACATAGTTAGAACTGGGGAAACCATACAGAAACATCAATCCTTTCAAGTGCAACTTTTATTCTCAGTGGGAACAAACAAATAATGAGAGAGAACTCCAGACTGGACTCAAAAGAAGGTTGAAATTTCATGTTATGCTCGAATTTCCTACCTGACTTTAGGCATTTGCCTACAGGCCCCTACTCAGAAAAAGACAAAAATTGTTCTTTCATGCCTCACAGAAATATCACCAGGAAAAAAAAAATGGAATTGTGATGTGGTCAGTAGGCCCATATTCATACAAAGAAATGAAACTGAGGGCACGACAGAACAGTACCAGTGGTTAACCAGGAACCAAAACCCAAACCCAGTCCTCCCTCTTACCAACCACCAATGAATAAAGTCTCATGTTCTAAGGCAAAAGGGAGGAAAAGCAGGACTAGGAAACAAGACCAACAAGAAAACACTACTCCATTCTCTCTTAACTGTGTTAATAAATTGATTAATTAAATATATAAATATATAAAATAATTAATTAAAAATTAGTCTCTGAATTATAAAGGCAGATCCTCACTTACTACAAGAAGGCAAGAATACCCTAGATGAAAGAAACAAAGTAAGGTAGAATGAGAGAGGAAACAGACAGTGGTTGGAAAGTAAAGGAAAAGACAATCATCATATAAATCCCTCCATGATTAATAGAACAGTGAAAGAAACAAATTACCTCTAGAAGAAACCAGGAAGGAATGTAAAGAAAGAGAATTACTCATCTGGGCTGTTCTCTTGTCTTGTACCTATTTTGTAAACATCTTGGTTTAAGAACAATTTTTTATAAGTAATTTGTAGAGCACTTACTGAATTGGGCTTTCAGAAGTCTGAGCCTATTAGTAAATCATAATTACAACTATTAGGTACTCAGAAACTCATTGTCTAGTCTCAACTCCTCCTTAACAATTCTGATGGAGCCAAGTACAACATTCTAGACATGCAGTCTCAGGCTGCCCAATAATTTGGTGTTCATTTCCCAAAAGAATCAGTGGGAACATTGAAAAAATCCATTCTTACAAAACCGTACCATACAAATCTCAAGATTTTTAGCTAATCTCTGGCTATAACCAGGGTCTTTTTCACATTAACTCTGGGACTGTTTAGTTTCAAGCATAAACTTTACAGTTAGCTACTGTTTCCATAAAGATTCTGACCTGGAAACCCACATTCACTCATGAAGCTAGAGAAATAAGTCATATGAGAATGAAAAAAATGATACGGTGTACATCAAGTTCCCTTTCAAATTCTGTGCTTCTAAAGCTATGAGCAGGTACTGAGTAGAGGGAAGAAAAGCTGGGAAAACCTAGAATGAAACCATATTAATACTTCTCCAGGGTGCAATGCTGGCTCCAGTGAAGTAAAGGATAAAATCTCCTTAACCAATACTGAACTGCATTTTTAACGAGGGGATCAATATTTTCCTGTCTGTCAGTTATCCTACACGGAAAGACTGATTTCACAGAATCCCACTGGTTCCCAGCCACCTATTCTGGAGCTGAAAAGGCAAAACAACATTTTCATATTTAAGATTCTGACTTATTTTTCCTAAATTTGAGATCTTTAAGAATTTAGTTGTCCTAACTTAAGTATATTTGAGATTAGTGTTTACAAGCAACAATTTTTTTAAGCAAGTATTTTTTAAAAAGCACAACTCTACATGAAGCCACCTACATTTTTCATTACTACAAGCATAACATTTCATAACATTTTCCCCAGGTAAACTGCTTAATAATTACAGGATAACTTTTAGATTTGATTTTAACCAGCTGAATTAAACAGTTTACACCGATTTAGGAGTGTACTTTTCTACTCATTAGTTTATGTTACAGATTGGATTTCCAAATTTTGGATCTGTAACTCCTGTACAGTTTTTAATGGGAATCAGGGTGGGGAAAACTGCCAACAGCTTGGGGGGAAACACCACCACCCCCACCCACACACAAAGAAAAACCCAAAAAACCCCACCACAACAAAAAACCAAACAAAAAACCCAAAACACCATACAAACAACCTACTATAAATGGAAAGAAATTACAGTATGCAATATGCAAGAACTCAGTACCTGTATGAGTGAGGCAGCAGCTGGAATCTGACGGTTGAAATGCTTCTGTCTTTGTTTCTGTTGTACCTTGAGGGCAAAGCCTGAACCAAGAATTCCCTGTGGAAAGAAAACAATACCTTTTTTTTTCTTTTTTCTTTTTTCGGTAAGAGTGTAGGGAAAGAATCACACATACAATTGCCAAATTATGTTGTGTTAATAAACTTCTATTCAGCATCATAAACCCCAACTAATTGTTTAGAGGAAATGACTTAATACAGTGAATTTTTTAGTCTTAATTATTATTACTCGCTGAAGCAAACTGTGAATGCTATCCTGCCCTGATGTAAAGCCTGCGGGACTCAGACCTGAAAAAGGAAATAGAAATTACATTTCATACCCTCTAAAAGTCTCACAGAGGCTTGTGCAGGGGAATGACAGAATAGGGGGGAAAAATCAACCCCATGGACTTTAATAAATTTTTATGAGAAATAAAGCTGTGGCAGGGCATGATGTAAGCCACTAGAACTTTTAACTGTGGTATGGTAATTTCTATTTCCATATGTTAATCCATGGTCAGAGTGAGGAAAGAGGACAAAGAAGAGAAAAAGACATATTTCAAAATGGTCAACTGAGTTGAACACAAAGCCATCTAATTCACTCTCAGGACAAGGGACATGAACTAATAGCACTGGATGGTGTGAAACTGGAACTAGGCTCTAAATATTGTAGAGATATGAAGTCCAAATTTAAGTCAAGAGCAAGCCATTTATGTGGTCATTTGCACAGGTATAGGCATATTTATCACAAGTTTTAGTAACAGGTGAAAATGAAATCTTTTATAAATCTGCTTACATGATCACACCTACTCAAAGAAAGCACAATTCTTTTTCCATACAAACTAGAAGGCATCAGAGCAGCCAGGGATCTTGGCTCAGCCTCTAAGAACTCTATTAATCATGAAATATTTTGAAAGGAACGCAAAATGCCCTTCCTATTATGTTCATTAGTAAAGATCAAAGAGATGATGCTGCTCAAACACCACATATTTGGGAAATGAGGGATCATTGCCCGATCCAAGACTCACACCAGTTGCATTTAGCCACTACAAACACTTTTGACTGTGATCTCAGCCAGATCCTCCTACTTAAAACACCAACAAGAAAGCCTGCAATAGAGCTTCAAACCCCAAATTCCCCCTTGGGCCAACTCACGGGAACTACTTCACTCAGCAAGGAAAATCCCACTAATAAAGGGGTGATTGGTGTTTTTCTACTTCAACAAAGATTAGGGAAACCCAACAGGTAAACATAAAACATGGCTGTGAAGGCACTGCTGCTACACAATCATTTACAAAACATTTTTGTGGCATTTTAGACTGATTTTAAAAAACCAGCCAACAAAGCAAAATCTACACAAACACCCCATCACCAACACTCTCCAATCAAAAAAGTAGGTTTGGGCATTTTCCATACCAATTGTTTCACTTATCTGATTTCTCTTCTAAAATAAAAGTGGGAGAAATCAGAATGAGGAAGGGGAGAAACATGTGCTTTAAAGGCAAACTGACGCTGGAGAATTTAAAAAACCTGATTATCCTCGCCTGTAAAAGATTTAAAGTAGGCAACTAATTTTAGAAGGTCACTGGAGTTTTAGCAGCTACTATTTCATGCTGTGAAGAACTTCTGTGATGGTACTGGCATAAAAGTATTCTGATCTATTCTGTATCATCCCCACCACTTCTTCATTAGAACTACACAAACATCTGCTAACAAAACTGCCTGTGTCCCTGAACTGAAAAAATAAACATGTAAACAGAACCCTTCAGGTGGCACAAACATTTTAACAGCACAATTCAAGAGCATTGCCAAATTTGTGGAAAACAAACCCTTAACTACCCTGGCACTGAATATTTGGGTTTTCAAGCCGCAGTCCAAGTCTCGCTGATTTTGGATTTACCCTTGGTACTCAAGTGCCTTGCTTCTTGTTTGAAAGCACTCAGGAACCTGTTTTCAGTGCAAACAAAGTGCCATAACAGCTTTAAGATGTCAGCTCCAGGTCACCTTTGAAAACAGGACTTTGGCCAGGGACAGATATTAATTTTGTGAAGAACTGCATGAGTGTCTCTGGCTGCTGATTGCTGTCCTTCTGCCAGTGACATATTTTTGGAAGTTTTTTTACAAGAATGATGTATGTGAGAATTCTCCACTTCACCTTGGACCTAATCAGTTGAGTAAACTACGGGATTTTTATGTCTTAAAAAAACGAAAACATCACTAACTCATCACAAGAAGTAATTTGAAATAATTTCCTTTACACTTCTGAGATAGGCTAGGAAAATTACTTGGAATTAAACATCTCTCTCAAATACAAATCCTTCTCAAATCTAGTGTTTCATACAAAAACCACTGCATATTTATTTAGCTAGTTCTAGAAGCTCTTTTGTTTCTACAAGCTACATACATTTCAGCCACAATATAGAAGCTTAATACAAAGCTTACAGAACACCAGGTTAAATGAAAAGTAAAAGAATCAATAACTTAAATTTCCCTCTGATAACTAATGAATCGAATTGTCGTAAAAATACAAGATCACCTACCGCAGGCAGTGCAAAAAATGAGATTGCAAATACTGAAAAACAAGATGCAATTGTCTTTCCTATCCAGGTCTGTGGCACTTTATCTCCATAGCCAATAGTTGTAACAGTCACCTGCAAAGAGAAATAAGGAGGGCATTACAGCAAGTATTAACATGGCACTTTGGGCTTGTTTCTCTCTCTTCCTTTTTAATTTATTTCAAAGAAGCATGAGCTGCATTCCTAACTCTCCCACTATCAGCCTGTGTGACACTAATGAAGGTTAACTCTTCCTTCCAGGTTTGCTTCCCCACCGAATAATGAATGGAAAAACATACAGGACACTGAATTACAACAAAATATGCATTTAAAATCTCGCAAAGTAAATCCATTAATTTAAGTCTTCGTGACTGAGCCAACTGTAGAGCACGTGAAGTTACTGGGATAGGGATTGCCTGTCCATGTCACACACTTTCCTTAGGGAAAGGCTGCCAACAGTTCTGCACTGGTGATTTGGTTTATGGGCAGGAGATGTTTGCTGAGAAGGCTGCAGGGCTGCAGCGTGGAAGGAGCACACACACACTGTACCCAGGCACTGCGAGTGCAGCCAGGCATGAGGGGTCCTGCAGATAACACTGGCATAAACAGCAAGAGAAGCTGAAATTTTTCCATGAAGTAAAGACCCTGAAACCGGTCTAATGAATCACCAACTCATATAAAACACTAAGAGCAGGAACAGATAATTTAAAGCACACATGCAGGAAACATCTGTTGAGTTTGCCTTTCAGAACACTGAAATCAAGATTACCACCACAGTGATGTAGCATAACAAGGCTTAATAAGCCATTATTTGCATGAGCTCAAGGAAAGAATGTATTTGTTTGAAGCAGAAGGATACATTCAGCATCTGAGAGCAATTTAAATTCACCTATGTCACCAGCTATTTCTGTATTTGTAAATTAGAGAGATTTTTATCTGTGACTTCGAGGAAGGCTAACCAGAGCGTGGGAAACCACGCGGAGCCCTGAAGCAGCTGAGGCACAGCTCAGTTGTTGGCTGGCCAGGCTCTCTTCTGACCCTGTGGGCTTCAGCTGCCCAGGACACACAGGTTGGTCCCACACAAGGCCATCCCCACCTTGTCCACCCTCTAAGCAAAGTCATGGTGTGCCAGTCAAACACAAAAAAAAAGAGGGGCAGCTTCAGGTGGTGATGTTTGCTGCAAGTTTCTTGCAACAGTCAAAACATTCAAGTATTAGTTTTTCATTTTTAATGCAAGTTTCTAAAATGTGGCCTTTTTCCAAAACTGTTTCCCACCTCACAGAAGCATTGTAAGGGTTAACTACCCAAACACCTTTGCCTGTATTCCTGAAATTATTATTAAAATTCCACCTTAATTCAGGACCTGATGAGGGACGGAAGAGTAACGTTATCTCCTTACCTACATAGGAGGGTGACTTGAAAAAAATCCTAAAGCCTAATTACAATTTCACTTTCAAAAATATGGAATAAAAAAGAAAATACAATTATGGGGAAAGTTATGGTCTCCAATGCCTTCTTAAAAAGATTATGAGAAAAAAAAAGGTTTATGCTTCAGTTTCTGAAAAAATTATAAATCCTTGTAAATGAATGTTGAAATATACACATTAACTAAAAATATGAAAAGAAAAAGGTGCTTCTCAGCTAACCAAAATACAACTGAAGAAGAATTCATATACATCTAAGTATTTGTCTCCCCTTTCCCACCACGTCCCTGCTCCTTCCTTCTGAATTGGCTTATATGAATCATCAGTAACACAAAAAAAGTATTTCCTGTGATGGCTGTCTGGGAGGGTATTTTAAAAAAAACATTTTGGAAATTGGGTTGCAAATCAAAGCGTGCAGTTAACTTTTTCCTCTGCCCTCATAACTCTAAACCATCTACAAATGCATTGTATTCCGAAATTACATTTTCTTTTTTCCCCAAAATATATGCTGTTGAAAGCTTTTATGCCAAGTTTCTGCCCTAAGTAATTCTTTACAGCTGGATTAAAACTCCCTAAAGAGCACAATACTAATTTTACAGTTGTAAAAGAGGATATTATAATGGAAATACTGACTCAGCTTCTACTCTAGCATAGTAAACATGTTGGCATAATGAAATTAAATTGATACAAGAGCTCACACATTGAATTCCATTGAAAAGCAGCCTGTAAAACAATTGCTTTAATTAGGAACAAAATCATATTCATCCATATCCACCCCTATTTTAGAACTTTGATGCACATCACCACAGATTTAGGCATTAAGACTAATGTTGTTCCTACTAAATATGCATCAAAAGTCTGAAGGACTATGAAGCAAATATGAAGCAAAACCCCACCCAGAAAGAAGAAATAGTAATGTTCATCAGCACTGAGTAGGGAAAGGATTTTATTTTAGGTTATATCAGACTAAAGTCAGCACAGCACAGGAAACTAATCAGGTAAGTAAGGATCTTCTGTCTCTGAAATCCCTGGTGTGTACCTGGGAAAATTTGGATAAACAGCTGCAAAACACTAGAACCTCTAGATGAAACAATATCTACATCTGTACTTTGCAAGTAACCATTTTAAAAGGTTTATGCACATCTACTCCATGAGAGCTCATTGCATGAGAACAAAATGTAGTTGGAACCTCTCATGGGGTCAAAGCTCAGAGTGGAGAAAAAGCTCAGGCAGCTGCAAAAAGAAGAGATGCCTACAAAATGCATTTAAAAATATCTTCTTCTTTCAACCCTGCTCCAACCACTCCTACACTAAACAACTCACCCACAAGAAGTCCAAACATGATCCCCAAAATCAGAATTCTTTTAATGAAAGGATGTCACAGGTGTATAGTTGGTACACTTGACTTGTAAACCACATAGAAACTAAAAATGACATGTCCCCTTCTGTCAAACATTGAAGTCCGTGGTACAGTTCTCATCAGCTTTTTTTAATTGAGAAGAGGGGGGGGAAATGGTTCTGAATAAGATCCACAAGAGCACTCTTCATGAAGCTGTTTTTAAAAATTTATGTGCAACTTAATTTTATAAATTAAGTGAGATTACTTTTAATTTAGAAAAAGTTTAATGCATATGCAGTTTTGAGTGGAATTTCCTGTAATTTTTCAGCAAAGCTTTCCCCCAACTCAATTTACATTTAGCACATTCTGATGGGTTTTGCTAAACAGGACATTGTCTTGTGTATGCTTAGGAGTAAGCAAATTTGTAAATGTTTTGCTGAATTTTGTCCTTAGTGAAAAAGCCTGTCTTCTAAGCTGTAATAATTAAAGGAACAAGAAATCCTCAAGTAGACCTGTTATTTGCAGAAAACTGCTTGCTTCAATTCAAAGCAAAAGGCACAGAGAAATATCCATGCATAGGTATATTCAATAATTGCTTTTGAAAATAGTGTTCATGATCAAAGAGACTGTTAGCACAGTTTTTCTGAGGCATGTTTGTTCCAGTGAAGGCTGGAAACTGTGTATTAATTCAGTGGGTATCAAAAGAAGAGCTCCTCCCAGCTGCTCTCTGAGATGGGATTGAAATGAATGCTGAAGGAAAGAGGGAGGGGGAGAAAAAAACAACAACAAAACAAAAACCCACAAGCAAACACTAAAACCTTCAAAACCCTCAGAGACAGTGAGCACGTAACTCTTTCTGAAGGTGGTAATCTCTGACAGATTCAATGAGAACATTTATCTTATTTTTTTAAGCATCTGGTTTTTTTAAAATTTATTTTTAATATTTTCCTGATTTCCTTGGTCTTGAATCTATATTAGGTCTTTAAAACTGTCAGTCTGGACACGACAGACAATAAAAGAAGACAAATTTTGAATACTGGAACTGAGGAACTGAAAGATGAACCACATTACATTTATTTTACTTGCTAACACTAAACCTGTTTTTGAAAGACATGCAGATATCTTGCCACTGGCAGAACTTACACAGCTTGCACTGCATTCAAAAACAGACAACTCTTTATGCCATAAGGTAATTTTAGGTTTCTTCAAGAAGCCCATAAATGACATAGCAAATAGCTACAGTCTAGAGTACTCAAGGAAATTCAAATAAAGCCCAGGAGGCCAATTTACAGATGAAAATGGAAAAGCAATACAGACTTATAAATAACAACAATGACAATGAAGAACATCTAATTAGAAGTTATGCACCCTAGGGGTGTGCCTATAGTCAGCAAAGCACAGCAATATGAAAGTTCCCAACTCCAGATGCAGTTCAGTTGTGGTAACACAGACCTTTATAAGGTTTACTTCAGCTGTATTACATATTCTGTTACTGCTGCCCAAAGAACTTGCTTAGCAGTGTACACATAGACTGAGCTAACGAAAAAGCACAGTGCTGGAGAGTGAGAAAAGGGGTGGGAAAACACTGTCAAGGACTTTTTGAAGCACTCTCTACTGTGTCAGGTAAGTGCACTTTCAGAGAAGAGAGAGAACTTATTTATGGTGCTATCTGAGACAGGACCTGTGAATTATCCTCTTCTGCAGGTTCAGCTCAAAACAGGTTTTCACTGACCAGAATTTGTGGTGTTTAACCGATTCAGAAAATTCTGGCTAAATATAACCAAATCTTTCAAGATCTAACACTTGGGAAGGTTTTTGTATGGGTTTGAGACCTTTATGAAGATAATCCTTGTGACATAGAATCATAGAATGGTTTGGGTTGGAAGAAACCTTAAAAGACCACCCAGTTCCAACCCCCGTGCCATGGGCAGGGACACCTTCCACTATCCCAGGCTGCTCAGAGCCCCAACCAACCTGGCCTTGAACACTGCCAGGGATGGGGCACCCACAGCTTCTCTGGGCTAACTCCTCTGTCCTAACTTTATGGGGCTTTTTCCTAGCAGAAAGAATGAAGAATGTTACACTATCAAGAAATCAGAAATTAATGGGCCTGAATCCATCCCATTTTTGTTCTGTCAAATCTTTTTAGCAGTTAGTGGAAGTGTGTTAGAGGTGAACAAGGACACCTAATTCTACCTTTACTATTAAAGGAATTACATTATTATGTGTTTGTTGAATGCAGTCTCACACTTCATGTTGCATGCTGCATCACAATAGAAGCTATAACAGACAAAAAATATTATCATAATTAAATGTATTGATTAAGTAAGTTTATTGTAATTAGGAAGACAAAATAACTGGCACGCCTATTAACTGAACAATAATTCCCTGAAAGGAGAATATTTCAATATCCTGACAGATCGTGTTGCTGCTACGGGAGGCTTTACTGTATTTTCAGTAAGCCAATCTGCTCTGCCACAAACTCAGTTTTTAATGGCAACGCCAATGACAGCATGTGTTTTTAAATGCAGCTACATCTGCCACTGTTAATTACTGAGTCATCTGACCACTGTAGTGGAAAATAAAAATGCCATAATGACATGAATGCATTGAAAAAAAGCTATTTGACAGAAAGCCACTTTCTTGTGCTACACAGTAAGTCTTCTGGTCCTAAGAAAGCCTGTATTTAACCATGGCAGACAGCAAGAAGAAAGAAGTCTATGGCAGATCATAGTACCAAAACAATACAACAAACCAAAACCTGTTGTATTCAAAAAGGGCTACATATGCATTTGGGCACCAGCAGACCTGCAGTGGATTTGCTTATCAATAGATCCTTCCTTCCTGAAGCAGCAAGTGATAGTTTGTAAAGAGAAGATATATAGGCACACACAAGCACAGGTTCATTAAAAATATTTTTTTTATATATATTCTTAAATACATTTTATTAGGGAAATGTAGGTGTTAGTCCTATCACTGCTATACAGAAGACTTACTAGTTAGTATTATTTTAACCAAAAAAAAAAAAAAAGCAATGCCTTTTGATTTAAAGCGGCAAAGAGAAAGCTCTAGCAGATCAGCACATTTTGAAAGTGCAAGTATGTCATCAGTGATGTCTATGCATTTCAAAGATCTGATGACAGTTAGTTTGATTAAGCTAATAGAATTAAAGGAGATAAAAAAGCCGCTGCTTGAGTGCTAATGACAAGGAAAAATAGCTTCCAAAAATACCTTTCTTTGAACTGCAACAAGAAACAGAAATGAGAACAATTACAGATGGGAAATCCCAGAATAAAACTGCCAATCTAGTATTTGTACCACGTGAGAACGAAAGAGGGAATAGTTACTAGCAGAAGCAACAAAATTAAAATGTTTATGAAAATGTAATCCCAGACTAGAGCTGCCACACTAGTAAGTGCATATAATAAACAAAGAGACAACTGTCACTTGTAATACCAATAAAGGAGAACTTTACTACCAGAACTAAAGATACACCTACACCAAAGCTGTAGTACCTCAAAAAAAAGCTGAAAAATCTCTAAAGAAGATGGTTACAATATAGCACAGACAAATGCTATGTAAAGACACTAAGGGGCTCTCCAAGCAATATAACCACCTTTCAAGAGTCCTGTGCCTGGATTTTCTGTCTATCTGAGATGCTTCTTGCTCCAGAATGAGTCCATTCTGAATAAACTGGGAATTACAGTCACAAGTCAAATTGCAAAACACAGGTAACTATTTTAAGGAAAAAACTCCAACCTGACAAAAAGATGGACAAAGAAAACCTAGACACCACCCCTTCTCAAAAAAACCAGCCCTGATTTAGCAGGAATCTTACCATCTCAGACAGCTGAACAATGACAAAGGTAGCAAGAAATAATCACTGCACCAGTAGGGAAGACAGGATAGAGAAACAGAACATGTGTTTCTACATTTATATAATGTGATCATTTTAGATCACATAAGACTGTAAACACCAAATAATATTACTGATTATGTATAGTATTTTTATAGTGTCACAGAATTACAAAACCAGAAAGTGAATCGAAGCAGTAAGAAGCTGTTTCAAAGTGCTTTCTTACTCCATTGCTTGAATTTTACTCCACATTGGACAGTGCTAACATGTGAAATTGCTGTACTTACTACTCCCCACCACAGGGCATCTGCATAGCTGCCAAACTCTGTTTCTCCAGAATCATTTACAGCATCTTTCTCAGCCAGGTACACAAAATAAGAGGAAAAAATCAACCCCAGAAATCCAATGTAGAGTGTAGTTATCAGTTCCTGCAAAGAGAATCAAAACAATGGCATTATGATCTCATTGAGACACGTAAATTTCCTAACACTGACGGGTTATAAAGGATAACTGGAAGAGAAGGATGCAATTTCAGAAATTAAAAAATACTGACATTGACTGTTGGCTGTGCAAACTAACAAAAATCCACTGAGCTCCACAGAGAACACTGAGTCAAAACAACCTCATCACAGGCTTCATTAACCACCTGGCCACCAAAAAGTAGTTGGGTAACTTTTTCAAACAGTGCCAGACTCAACTCTGGAATTTAGATACACATTTTAGCAAATATTTGGACTAGTTTTCAAAAGTCTCATTTTCTGTTGTTGAAAATTTCTTGTTGTTGAGTCCAACTGCAAGTCAAAATTTGCCAAAGTGGCAGTGAATATAAGGCAGAACAACCACACTTGGATTAAACAGATGACTGCCTGCTTCCACACCCAATGTAAGTGATATCAACAGCAGGGCTGACTGCATGCTGCTCTGACAATAAAGGCTTTGGCATCAGCTGTGCCACTCCTCAGGCTGCCCAGGCTTACCTGTCTGTGTATGAACACCACGGAGCCCAGCAGCCTCCAGGTACCGCCCTGACGGTCAACGTGCAGCATCCGCAAAATCTGCAGGAAACGGATGCCCCTGGAACACCATTGTCAAATCAGTGAAGAGACCAAACACACAAGAGAAGAAACAGAGGTGGAAATGGGAATTCTGCCTCCTAAAGCACTGTTTAAGAGACACAGCGTATTTTATGTTAGACCTAGCAGTGTTTGTCTTTTCACTCCACTAACCCATCTTTCTCCTTGTTTGTTATGAAGACAGTCTGAGGTGCTTGTCCAAGGGAAGAAATTACCTTTGTACACATGGCTAGTAGGGATAACTCAAGGATTCAGGAATTTTGGGCACAAACTGCAAATGCTCTAAAATTCATCAACTCATATTTGACCTGCTCACCAGGATGGGAAAAAAAATATAGAACTGGTTTGCTGAAGATCTGATTTCCTTATCTTTGAGGAATTTCATAGGCAATTTGAACCAGACAGTCCAATAATATTTTAAAATATTCTTCTTATGGGAGTCACTGCAATGCTGGAGCATGGCTGCAGCTTAGTGTGAATAGCAAAGCACACGGTCACCCATGCATCCAGGAAAACCAAGTGTTGTGACCTTCCTGAGCACAAGGTGCATTCAGTCCATCAGGAATTCACAACCACAGACATTTTATGAACAGGCAGCTTGAAGATGTCAAGGTATGAAGCATCAAAGAGTTGCTATAAAACTGAGCTAAGAAACTAAACCAGGATTTGGGTAGAACCCACCTAGCTGTGGAAAGCAGGAAGGAGAATGAGCTTCTCTATCCCCACTAGCTATAAAAGCATTATGACTTTATGGGATCACCAATACATGATCAGTGATCTGCTCTATTAGACGACACTGGACAGTGACTCATTTTCTCCTACAAGAATTGAAACAGGAGGTAAATTTAAAGAAGAAATGCCACCTTGCTCAGATAGCACTACGTTTTTTTTAACTGCATATAATTACCTGATAGCAGAGGTTGCAAAGACTTGACCTTTAGAGCCCACACAAAGAACTATCATGGAGGCAACAACTACAATTAAATCTGGAAAATAAAAGTATATTGAAGAAAATTAATTAACAGCATCTTACAATACTTTGGCAAGACAACTAGAACCAAAAACCATATTACTTTAACAAGTTGAACAGTCACTCCTAATCATTATTTTTGTTTCTACAACAAGAGATCTCAATTGTGGCATGTAAAAAAAATTCATCAGGTTATACTGAAACGGGTCCAAGCTGGCCACAGTCTAGATGAATGAGGAGTTACTCTCAAATATCCTAGAATCCTTATTAGCTTTAACCCAGGAGGAATTTCAGCAGATTCCATCTATTCTCTCTTCTCCAATTCTTATTTTCTCTTCTGCGCTTAGACAGGATTTTAATTGACAGAGATTTTGAGGTTTATTTCATGTATAAGAAAACTGCCTTGCTATCATTTCATCTGTCCAGGTCTAAAAGGCACAGAAAATTGAAATTAGGGTATGAGTCTAATTTAGTTTAAGTCAGTCAGTAGTGTACTCTAAATCTATGTGCCTCAGGCCTAGTAAATTTTGGAAAGGAACTCTGTACTTTGGAGTACTAAGTAGTTCTTGATCCATATCTGGGAGAGCAGAACTGCATTTTGCTTTCCAAACTGAATTAATTTGGATGATGTTTCAGAATGCTTAGTGTTCTAGCACTCAAGAGAAGTGGATAAAGATAGAGTATAAAGATGCAGTCAAAGTCTTTTTATAGCTGCAGTCATACCTGAAATGCAGTTGCTATTTTTACATATATGTGTATATAGATATAGATATAGATATATAGCACAAAGGAGCTACATCAAACTCTTTTATAATTGTAAAATACTCAGGTACAAATTTTTGGCATTTACATTCAGCAAAACTAGTTTATGGAAACTGATGTCTTGTACTCAACAACATATAATGTTTCTGAGTAGTGGAAAAATATATGTCACAGAACAAGAATTACTATTCTTCCATAACAATACTCCTCTTCCAATGTCTGATTTATTTCGTCCATTTATATTCCAAGTATTTAAGTACAGGGCAAGGGTCATTACACAGTTCTTTCAATGCTGGCTAACAAAACACAGATTGATTTTGTATTAAGTTTCTTTTGGTGAAACTGTTAATGACAAGCATTCTAAAAAAACAATAGTGACATATATGGAATATTTGGACGTAATTTTCAAGAACCTTTGAGTCATTCTAGGAAGCAAATGGAATCCCAAGGGAATTGAGGTGTCCAGCTCCAAATGCATCACTGAAAACCATATTTTAATTCAATTGATACACAAAGCAATCACAGTGTATCTATTGTGCTCTACCATGCAACACACAGCTCAATTAGAGTGCAAAACAAACTCATACTGAACTACTCAAATGGCTGCTGAGGGGAGAAAAAAAGGCTCTTCAGTATCTTTGAAAAAATATAATTGTAGCTCTTGTAGAGTGTCTGGGATCCTCAGGTCACAGGAGACAGCACTACAGCCAAGACTTATTCCTGGCAAGGCTTAAGATCACTTCTGAAAAGAAAACACTCTGCTCTTCTGGAAAAACAAACCAAGCTACATTTGTTCTCAAGTGACAGTGCCGTGAATTCCTGAAAGGAAATTCAAATCTACATTCACAGTAATGACAAGAGCTCTCGCTCTAACTTGGCTGCAACTACTGTAGAAATTCAACTTCTAAAAACCTTTAGGGTAAGTGTTACTCATTGCTTACATCAACTTTGCAAGCTTTGCATACTCACCAATGATTGAAATGGGCTTCCTAGCAAAGCGCAGCCTTCCCCATATTCCAACGTATTTACTGCGGCACCCTGCCGACCACAGCCGAACCACATACTCTGTTCCAAAGAAGACCACTAGTACAATTTCCTAAAAGAAACACACGGGGAACTGGGTTAGCTCTCCACACTGTATACGTATGTCATCTTTCAGAATGGATTAGAAAGCGATAAATAAAATGCAAAATTAGGAAGGTGACAAATATATCAACTGTATCAAAAATGATCTGAAGTAAAACAGAAAAACCTGTAAGAGTAAAGAAAGAAAATATTAGGAGAAAATTGAAATACTTTGATTGCATGCAGTTTGGCTTGTCTACGTACGAAAACTGAAAACCATTCTGGGCAATTCACTTGGTCTAATTCAAACAAAGTGCTAGAATTTTCAGTCAGTTTCTTGACTGAGCCAAAGAAAACAAGCAGAGTCTGTATTTAGAAGATGAGCATTTTGCTAGCTTATTTCATTTCAGGAAGAGGTGTGCTTCATGTACCATTTACCAGATCAGCTTAACTTCCCCCTTATTTATACTCTTCCAGTCTTCCCTTTAAGCTGACACGGATTGAAAAAATGCTTCTAGTATCCATCACCAACATGTCAATCTCCAGGTACACTGAAGACAAACTGAACTCCCTAACACACCTTTCCCATCCTCTTGTCAGCATTTAGGGACTTTGGCAGAAACAGAGATCCAGTCCTGCTGCACTGCTGGTACCAAGCTCCTTATGAGCTACTCATCTGTACTAAGGCATGACTTTGGAAACGTCTCCAAGGTGACAGATGTCAAAGACACCTGAAATTCTTGCTGATTGAACAGAGGTACAGCTAGGTCCTATTTGTAACAGCATCTATGTGCAGATAAACCTTGGTTTTCTACAGACTAGATAAGCATGGCATACCCAGCATGGTTTTCTTGAGTATCAGGGTGCTGCAATCCTTCCTTATTGGCCAACTCAATTAATAAATGGCCACATTCTCCATCAGAGCCATCAACAAAATCTACTTATTGAAATGGTAAGGGTGGCTTGTCATTGAAAACACAACACACAGCATAAAGTAAGAGTGAAGCTGAGAAACCAGTCCCAAGATGCCAGGGTTACACAGGTTAGTGCAGATAAAGAGAATGAGCTCCTTATTTCAAAGTGTGATTTCACATAAAGAGCAACTGCAGAGAACACAACATACTGTTGAACATTCTATCCAGCCCTGTCAAGTCTGCAGGGTTCACTGCTGTTCTGCATAACAAACTGGCAAGTGGGACTCAAGATGGTACCTATGATTATTTTCTTAGTTAACTGAAATAGCCAAGACACAGACCTAGTTTAGTCAAGATGAATGGGAATCATTATCACCTTCAAAAACGCATGGGACACTGCCCTGAATATGGAGCAAAATAATATGGCTGTATACAGTAAAATAATGGGAAAGGGTTAGGCACCAGTTGAGTTTGCTATAATATTTGTGTGGCTCTGAAACATCTTGATGGCATAAGAAACCTGTTTATCTCAGGATAAGAAAGTGTTCAAGTTCAACTTTGTGACATTTCTAGCAAAGCTGGTGGAACATGAGCCGGGACCCTTTCCCTTAATTTTGACTTCTCTTAACCTATACAAGATGCCAGATTCAGTAGAACAGCTATCACAATTGCTTAGAGTCACCTGTATTCAAGGTAGATTTTTAAGATATAATAGAACTATCCGGAGCATTGGTTGTAATAAACATAAAGCTCAGACCCAGCCAACAATCTCTTCTAGAGCTTCTCCTGAAAGGATCCACCAGAACTCTCCACCATTTCTTCTTCTTTTAAACTGAACTATTATTAAATATTTCCAATAAATTAAAGACATAATGAACATCATAAATTGAAAGAAACAGCATCTGCACCAGATGCTTAAAGGAAAGCCTATATCTTATGACAGAAGCTTCAAATGCAATGAAACTTTAACTTTGTCCTGCCTAATGTCACTTGTGAACCAAAACTGAATGGGAAAATCATGAGCTCTGCTTGACACGAGGTGCTGTGGAATTGTCACATAAAATAGAGCACCAGAGGAGATCTTCTCTGATCAGGTGACTTTATTCCTTTCACAGACACAGTCAATAAACCCTAATATCCAAGTGTTATTCCTTATGCAGAGGACTAGCACATCTCCCATCACTAGTACCATGGAGGAAATTCCCTTTACAAAAGGCAATTCCAACCACACAGGGAGCAGAACCTGTACTTCACTGAAAATAGCTCATCTGAGGAAGGGATATATGGCTTCCCATCCTGCGTGCTAGCACAGACAGTACTGTTCAGACATGCCCAAAAGCAATTACTAAAAGCAAAAGAAGGAAAAAAAGTTACTTCGGTGAGTAAGAAAAACCCAGGGGAAAAGTTACTGTTTTAGCAGCATGGCACCACGAACAGCACCGTGACCAGGCGCCTTGGCCCTGCCAGGATGACAGCTCTTGTTCTCCAGGAGGAAGGCAGGAAGAGAAAGCGCGGACTGTGCGCCAAGGAGCGAGCGCTGCCCACGCAGGGGATCTGCATGGGAGCCGTGCGCGCTCGCTGCCCAAGCCCTCCACGGTTCACTGGCTCACAGGCACACCGGGCTGGATGCAAATGCAATATCCCAGGACAATGCGACAGACACGCACTCAATGGTTACTGTCACCCAGCTCCTTGCCTGACACGCAGACAAGCCCCGAGAACACTGACTGCCCTATAGACTCCGCTGACTGCAGGGAACGACCAGTCGGCTTACACCAAGACACATTTTTCACTCCTGACGTTTGGATAAAGGCTTATTGACCTAAATGAGACCCAAGTTATTCAGGGAACATCGGGGGTGAAAGTGCACAAGCTGTTCTTCATGGTCATACACAAAAACGCCAGGTATCCATTAGCAACTGGCAAATTCCCCCTCCCCTGCCCGTGGCTGTGTGACAGACAAAAGTGTTTTTAATATCTTGTGTTGCATAAATCTAATAAGTAGCCTCCTGGGGGTGGGGGAGGCTGATGAATTTCTGTCTGTGTGCTCTTATATTAGTGGCCAGAAGTTTGCAGACAATAAAAAAAAAAGTACATTAGAAAATTGTGTTCTCCTGGACTACTAAAACATTCCCTGTATTTTTCTGATTAACAGCTTAACATGAAATTTACATGCACCAGAAGAAAATAACTGCCTGAAAATCACGAGTGAGCATGGGAATTAAAGCTCAGTCGAGGAGTTTTCTTAGTTAAAATTACATACACACAAGAACTACACTGTGCAAGGACCCATTCAACCCAATGTAACTTAATAGCAATTTCCTTTCTACAAGGTGAAAACAGAAATACAGCATTGAGGTTAAAAACTTACATGGCATAAAGAGCCCTCTAAGATGTGACAGTCACGTACATTCACACTACAGGCACACAGGGGCTGTCTCAAGAAAAAATACTTTTTCCCTTTTAATTGTTGATTTCTACACAGTACCCTCACTTCTGCCATCCTTCCTTTCGGCCCAGGTGTATGGATTGTGCTATTTTCATGCCTTCTCAGCCATATAATCCCACCACAGCCAAGTAAAATATGGCATATTTAATCATCTGGTTACAGTACAGCTCTCACAATCCAATGAAGCAGCTTAGGCAGGATCAATAAAAACATAGTTGCCTGACAAATATACCCATACTATCTGCTAGTACAGTCCATACCCCCAGAGATCCCAGGTATTTTACTAATAAATGCATCTTGAAAAGCCCTTCCTTTACTTCTTGATCCCTACTGGACTGAAAGAGTACAGTCCTCTGCTGGGAGGCATCCAATACCTGCATTGTGAAATACATTACAGTAGTAACTCCAAAAGGAATGACAGGGTCCTAAAACTTAACTGAAAGAGATGTTTTTAAACTATTAGATTAATAACTTGGGGGAAAAACTCACAAAAAACTGACAAAAAGTGGATCATGACACCAAAACAACAGCTATTTAACAGATACAGAAATTGTCTCTGGAGGCTAAGAATGCATCTGTATAGAGAATATATTGCCTGAGACTCTGCCTGTAGACCTCAAAACTGTAACTGGTCATGAAGCATCACAGACATTCAGGCAACCATTTGATGTGGGAGGGCTAAATAGGTCATCTGAAATCTATTATGAACAAAAATGACTTTACTTGGACTCTAGGCTTTTTTCAATACACTTCATAAATGTAAGAGAGGTAAAGCACATGTTTTAGGAGGAAGGAGGTAAAGCATACCATTATGTTCTTCTGACTGGCTACAGAATACCCAAAACTGAAGACTACATACAGCTTATTGCATCTCCCATAGAGGTGTCTGCCCTAAGAGGAAGGAGAGACGACAGGCACAGGGAGACAAGAGGCATTGGTGAGGGGGACAGCTTAAGACTCATTAGTACACACATTTCTTGTACTGAAGAATTTCCTCCCATGTTAACATTTCACTGGGAGAACAATTTTTACCCACGTCTGCTGTATCACAGGTTCTATTACATTACCCTCATAGGAGACATAAATCACATTATTCCCACAGTTCTATCAAATCTGGCTTCAAGGATGATAAAGTTCCCATGAATTTCTTTAAACAATGAAACAATCCCTCATGTAGCTTATAGAGGGATTGAATGCCAACAACGATTACCTCAGCTGTAAGATTCCTGTGGTACTACTTGCACTGAAATCTATTTTTTAGCCAAGGCAATGGGATATTGCTGCTACAGAGCAGTAAGGTGGAACCTCCTCAGAGTCTCAGGCAGCAGTAGTGGAGCGAGGACACTGCCACAAGCTTTTTCAGAATCATGACAAGCAGGTCTCTGAAGGAGGCAAGAGAGAGGACAACAGATCTGCTGAGGTTAAAGTAACGTGACAAAGGGGACACTTGCCATCAGTCAAGGGCTGTGTAGCTGGATTGGACAACAAACAGGCTAAGCATCTCAACAAGCAGAGATACAGCATCTCTCTACTCGTCAGAGGTGAAAAAAAAGCAGGAGCATGTTTCTCATATAGAGCCATCACAGACTCTTTAGAAGAGTGTGAGGTGGAATGAACCTTAAAGATCACCTAGCTCCAACCCCCTGCCATGGGCAGGGAACTTTCCACTAGATCAGATTGCTCAAAGCCCCATCTAACCTGGCATTGGACACTTCCAGGAATGGGGAACACGCAACTCTGGGCAAACCGTTCCAGTGCCTCACCACCCTCACAGTAAAGAATTTATTCCTAATATCTGATGTAAACCTGTGCCTTTCAGTTTGAAGCCATTCCCCCTTTTCCTGTCCTCTTGTAGAAAGTCCTCTCCAGCTATCTTGTAGCCTCCCTTACATACTGGAAGGTGCTGTAAGGTCTTCCCAGAGCTTTCTCTTCTCCAGGCTGAACAGTCCCAGCTCTCAGTCCTGCCTTCACAGGAGAGGTGCTCCCCCCCTCTGACCATCTTTGTGGCAATAGGTTGCATTTACACTGACAGAAGGGCAGCACACAAACCCCAAACACCACAGGCTACGTGCTAATTCAGAGGGGCTGGAGTCCACTTCTCAGCACACTGTTCACCTGACACATCAGGGCTTGCAGAACCATGCTTCAGACAGCACTTCTGTACAGCCCAAGCAGGGCATGCAAATTAGCAGCAGCAAAGGCAACTGTTTCTTCTAATCTCGCCCACTTTGTATAGAGAGGCCCCTCTTTGTTCTATTGAGAAAGGCAGGATTTTTTCCTGAAAGCTGTACTGTGCTTTCTAAGATACATAGAACAAAATCAGATGGCCTAGGCAAGCACACAAAAACTCAGTAAAGTAAAAATCCCAACTTGATGAAGTACAAAGAGCAAAAATAGAAAGACAAATGGTTTCTCAGATATATATAAACACTTACTGAGCAACAAAAAGTCTCAAAAACACTATTTAGGACTGGAGATGTTTTCCCCCCCGCTACTTAACCTCCTCACTTCCAAAGAGCTTGAAAATTACATCTTTTCAGAGGAAAACAAATAATGCTATGTTTTTAAAAAATGGTTAAAGCCAATGTGCTTGTGTGTTCCTTTCTTCCAAAAGACTGGTTTCCTTTGCTAAAATTCTTTATTTAGCAAATTGGGCACCAAATGATTAAAGTGGCTACAGAAAAACAAAAACACTATATCAGGATTAGATTTCTACCTTCAGAGGCCCATAATTAATCCCAAGTTACTGGACATCATTAAAGCTCCCTTATTAATGTTTTGAATTAAGATGAAATAATGTTTCCATTAGTGTTCATGTTCTGAAAAAAAGGATGCTTACTAGAAGACAGAGCTAGAACAGTTGATTGTGACAAAGCTTTTTTATTTTCCCTTAATCGGTGCTGAGAGCACAGAACAACAGCACTGGGACCATTAAAGAATACTTCAGGCCTGCAGTTTTGGGTTGAATTTTTTCCAAAGGCTCCAAGCAACTAAATCCTATTGAATTTCAATAGGAGTCAGGCACCTAACTCCTTTAGGTGTATTTAAAAAGCCTTTCGCTGATTTCCTTCGCCCTCTCCTCACTAGAGGTTTCAGCCAAACCCAAACGCAGGCAGCTGGAATTTTTCCACCCCAAAGGCCTCAGATGTCAGTGGTGTGACTCTGCACGTGAAGGCACGGTCTGGGAGCACGGCAGCCTTACAACAGCTTTCCACACCGTCACCCCTCACAAGTCTCTTCATAATGCAGTTGTCTTTAGCTTTTGAACGTGGCTGCTGATGATATCCACCAGGAATTTGCAGACGCGAATTAAGCTGGGCTTGCACATTTATTTTATGGCACTCGTTTTAATCTGGAGCTCTCCCCCATCACAAAGTATGCTCAAGAAGTAGACTTCAAACCCAAAGTGCTTGGCAAGAGAGAGAAAGTGTCAACATGCTAGCCCTGACGCAAAAATGATTAAAAATCCCCACTCCCTTCTGTTTATTTCATGAACCTCTTACACAGGGCTTCATAAAAGTCTCTAGAAGGAATTCATTCAGGACCCTCTCTATCAAAGTGAAAAATGCTCTGGCTTCTACCCAGTGCAGCATATACTTAATTTTATATCTTACTGAATTCAAAGGAACTATTCACCTACACTTCAGATGAAGCACACACACACAGAGTTCACAAATACGCAAGCTCATTCATTAGTACATCCAATATGCTGATACGAGCAGAAGGAACTGCTACAGACTACTGAAAAAAACCCCAACAGTGTAAGCCAAGCAGTTCTGTATTTCTGTGTCACAGAGAACTGTCATAATAACACTACTTACACAGCGGCTACTTTCTTTGATCTGAGTATTTTCATCCCGTCAAGTATCTTGTTGCATGCTTTTTATTAAACAACCTTTCTCACTCCTTTTTAAAAAAGCTACTTCATACCCACCATGCCCTACACCAAGCAGCTTGTAAGTCTTGCCTTTGCTCCAAAGTCAACATGGAATTTTTTGAGGGACCTCAGGAAGAGACTGTATCCCTGTTGTTTTCAAGCTACAAATGACAGGGCAATAAAAGCCACTGTGTCTCCCAGCAAAGCATATTTCCTTTATAGCCTTAAGACTATCACTTAAGAATACTATTCCATTCTATCAGAAAATAAATATTGCACAGCATCTTTTATCTGTAAGCAAAGTCATACAAAAGGAAGAATTTGGCCATGATCTGCCTGGCTTAACTTGCAGTAGCTCCACTTGGTACAGTTAAAAGGGAATATAAGGGCAGATGGCATTTTTAAGACATACTGGTCAAGTTCTGGTCACCTGCTATAAAATTTGATAACAGCAACACTTGAAATCTAGTGGGGTACATCTTGAAATGTACTGTTTTTGTTGTTTAAGGCTGTATTGTAATAGCATCCAGGAAGCACCAATACATTTTCAACCAGAAATTAGAAGGAGCATTAATAAAAAATATTTTGAAAACCCACTACTCGCCACTCACACGATGCTTCAAGACAAGAAGCACTGTGGATGGAGGTACATCTGGATATGCACAGAGACATCATGAGGCTCCCACATCTAGATCCCATGAGCTATTTATTTATGGCCTATTGCAACAACTTGTGCCTGCAAAAGCAGATACAGAGTATGCTGAAGAGCAGCTCTTTCTGAAGTTCTAAGTTCTAACCTCTCTTGAGCAGAAACATCTCCCCAGGGCCCAGCCCTCCCTCCAAGAAGTGAGTTATGGAATGGTCCTGTGTGCTAGCCTTGCTTCACGATTCTCAGCTCTGGCCTTGCCGCTCTCCTCCATGTGGTTTTTGGTTTTCTGGGATGTGATGTAATTTCCACAAATAAGAAGAGTGAGATGTCACCAAATGCAGGACATTAATTCTATATTTACTCATGATATCCTCTTCTTCTAGAAGCAGCATATTTTCAGAATTCATCCTCCAAAACTAGGATTTCTGGCTTGAGCAGTGAACATGCTCTTCAAATAGAGTTTAAAAAGAAATTATATTTTAAGTGACTAACACCGGTTTCAACTTCTTCCAGAAAAAAAAAAAAAACCCAAAAAACCAAACAAAAAACCAAAAATAAAATGAAAAAAAACCCAAAACACAAACAAACAAAACCAAAACCAAACCCAAAAAAACACCAACCCCGCCCCCAAAAAAACCCCAAAAAACAAAAAAACCAACAAAACCCAAAAAAAAAACCCCAAAAAACCAAGAAAACCAAAACCCAAAAAAAACCCCAGAAAAAAAAGAAAACTTAATTATTTTTGTCTGGTCTGGCAGGACAAAGTTCCAGTATAAAGACATCAGGTTCTGAAACAGAATCCTTTTGCACACCTGGGCGACCATCACTCAGTTACCAGTGTCAGGCTCAGCACCGATAAGGGTTCAAGTGCCATATTTCTGTTTGACATTCCCATAAACACAACCTGCTTTTGCCTCAATGTATTTGAGCTCTCTCCCAGGCCTGCTCCAGGGAATACACATCATGCTCTTCCACACAGCTGCAAAAACAGGCACACACTAAACCTGCAGTCCAGGCACTTAATACTCCTCACATGAAAACACACGTGCTAGTTTAAGCTAATAAAAACCCTCCCAGATGCCATATGTACACAGCCCATCCAGTCAGCATTTTACAGTTGCCTCTAAAATTTGTGAAGGACGAGAGGAGAGTTATTTGACATGCAAAATAAACGTAACTGAAGGCAACAAAGTCAGCATTTTCAGCGAAGTGGCAAACAGGTTTCACGCACGGAAGGCGAGTATCTTCCTGCGGGTGCCCATTTCCTGCGCGCGCTGCAGCCAGCGAGCGCTGCACAGTTGTGGCTGTCATTCAGCCCATCAGGATCAGAGCGTCCCGAAATGGGAGCCTCATTCACACCAACCAAAGCACATGACCAGCGCTGTGCAAACCCTCTCCAAAGCTTTGATAGCCTTCCAAAGACACCAAACTAAACTTACATTTGCAAAATGAAGATATAAGCCAGACCCCTCTGAAGTCACATACCCCATTAACCAAGCTACCGTTATGTGCAAAGACTTATATTTTTACATGAATTCATGTTTCTATCAGTTTTGGGTCCAACATAAATAAATGGTGCAGAGGCAGCTCTTTGCAGAATTCAAAGTTACCAAAGGAGAACTGCAGCTCTGTGAAACTCCCTTCACTCACTATCACCTTTCCTCTGCTCCCTTTACAAATAAAGGACAAGTGCACTATTCATTGCTGGAAGAAAAAAATTCTTTAAAAAGCCACGGCCTTCTCAGTAGCAGCTGGTCTGAGCTTCAAGACATCAAATACCTCAGGAAACTAATGGGCATTACATGGAATGAATTAAAAAAAAAAAAAAAAAAACAAAACAAAAAACCAAAACAAACAAACCATCAAGCTGGCATTTGGTAGCATTCAGCAACACTGTACTCCAAAGCTCTTTGAAAAAGGAGAGACCTTGTAAAAGCAATGCCTTGGACATGCCAAGAATAAACTCAAGACTCTGCACAATACCAAGCAAAAGTCACCTGAGGAAAAGAATCCCCTCTGCAGAGCAGTAGTTGAAGAGTTTAAAACAATTGCAACTTGAAGTAACTGGCACAAGGAGCACGGTTTGAGACAGAGGAGCCTCTTCGGTGCTGGAATGTTGGGCAATGAAGGTCAGACTTAGAGCACACTTTAAAATACACATTGTCAGAAGAACCAAAGCGTTGGTTATGCACTATAAAGGCATTAACATATCAGAACGTCCAACTGGTGGCAGTAGAACAGAACTTCATATTACTGCATTCATTTTTCTAAAGCTTGAAGTATAGCTGCTCTTCATGTGAACTATACTTCCAGGTGATTCACTGAAGGATTTTTTTGAGGAATAGCAGAATTTTCTTGGCCCTTCTCCTTGATCTGAGATCTACTGTTGCTTAAATTAGTAATTAAAATAAACATATCTCTGTAAATCCACATTTTCCAAAGAATTTTTCCCAAGTAAGTGATAAAGGACATGTCAGTCTTACTCCATAGCTGGATGAATTCTGTCAATAATTATAAAACCTTTCTTGTTCTGTGGTTAGCATTTCCTTTAATGTCAAAAGATCATCCAATGTTTTAGCCTATGCTTTACATCTTTGCTGCAGTTTTCAATGCTTACTCTTTGAAAAAGCTGCTTCTCGTATGTTTTTCCTGCTTAAGCCTCTCAAGATCCTGATGCCTTGGAGGGCTGACCTGAAACAGAGACTGGGCAGAGCTAGAGAATAAAGTAGGTATTGATTGAAAGGCCTCTAGGACACACCTTGGGCAGGACAGGGCCTGACCAGGGCTACACCCAAGGTGGACTAAAAATGGCCACAAAAAATGGACCACCAGTCACAAGGTCTTACACTTTTGTAAGTTTTGGTCCATTTGCATATTGGGGTTTAATTGTCCAATTACAGTTTCAGGTTGTGAGGTCTCATCCTTGTTTCTTCCTCCAGCCCAATGTTGTTTGTGCTTTTGGGCTGTAAGTTGTCCTTGGTCTTCAGCAGGAAAAGGCTTTGTCTTGTCTCCCTACTCGGTGGAGAGCTCACTAGCACTTAATGTGAGGGCACCCCTAGGCAGCACAGAATCTGAAAGTATGAAAGCTAAAACTTAAGGCATCAATCCCATCAAATGTCAGATGTGATATCAACAAAATAAACTTTAAATCTAATCCGGACACCAAAGGCCTTACTGACAAATCAGGGAGCCAAGATTACCCACTGGAACAAAAATGCCCATCTCTCACAAAAATATATGTTCAGCAACAATGGAGCTACTGAAAACTCACACTTGTGGCAGTTGTCTTACAGAAGTGAAGCAAGAGGTTATACTAAAGAAAGGTGAGTCTTTGCTTTAATCACACCCAGCCTCAATATTTACTAACTCACGATGCAAACCACCCCTCTGAGTGAGTGGTAACTGAAACACGTGACATTCTTCACATCACACCATTACTGAGAGGTGATAATGTTTTTTCCACCGTAAAAAATTCTTTTATAGCAATATTTTCTCAGTATGCAAAATAAATAATTACAGGCAAAGCTATTTTCTAAGACGAAGTGAGAGGAAAAAGAGTGGGCGTCCTGATGCACAGCCACCAAACACTGACACACGAACAGTGCACGTAAAGCTAAAACAGCTCTGCTAAAAATGACTTTAATGACAACCTCGTGTTTCCCCTCTCCCTAACACATAGCACACTCACGTTTAACTTTGTCAATTGCTAGTACTTGTTCAGGGTTTAATTCATAATAATTAGATTACACTAGAAAGAGACTGCCTTCTGTACAATGTGCATTTCCTCATCAGCTGCCTGGCCAAAGGAAACCTACTAGATATGTAAAGTACTTTACAGCTGTGTCCCATAACTGGGTATTTGAACATTTATAAGCTATTGCACTTGGGATAGCAAAGCTGATGGCATGAGTGCCTGTTTTTGGCAAGCCCAACAATAATGCGTTCCTCATTAGAAATCTGCAGTTAGCATGATCTATCAGAGAATTCTCCTATCACATACCACATTATTTGTCCCAAATGGCACACTGATAAAGTCAGAAATATTGTGCCTATTTAAACATCAATCTTTATGGTGCTCTAAATGCGGTAGAAACTCTCTGGTAATCCTTTATGTGGTTTCACACCCTTTGAGTAATAGTAATGGGTATTTCATGCTATGAAGACATGGACTGTGTTCATCTTGGGTGCTAAATCACTCTGAAAAACAATAAGAAAGCCCTCTATTTAGACACTTTGTGAATTAATTGCAGGCTCATGGAATTGAATTCAATTACTTTTTAGCTTTAAAATGACAGCAAACAATGGTGGTGGTAGAATGAGCAATCAGTTCTCAGAGCAACACCAAGCAGTTACCACTGTACAATTCCAAGCACTGCTATGAGAAACCATCTTTGACTGTTTCAATGTTAGGAGTAACATTAAACATGGGTCCGTATTTTTTTAACACAGAGAACAGGGTGAATAAGCTTGGGGAGGGGGAATCTATTGCAAACTGGAGGTATTTGTGTACTAACTGGCTACTGCATTGATGTTTTCCACAGAAATTCCAGCCACATTAGCTTTGGCAGCAATTAAAGAGTACTTCTGAAATCCTTAACAACATTCAAGGAGTTTCTTTTAACTTCATGTTCTGTGCTTCTTTCTACTCTTTAAAGCAAGGTGTTTTTTTCAACCTTCAACTTGTTTTACTGTTAAAATAAATACAAAGATAATCCAGTCAGAACTCCAGCTCAAAGGAACCCCACTGAAGTATTTATTCCCCCTGGGGAGCTGAGAAGCTCTTCTTTTGCTAGGTTGTACCTCTTTACTGCTGCTCAGCACATTGTGCAACTCTGCCTGTCAGCCAACACAATCATAGGACCCAATGATAAAAGAAGCCATTCAGGTTTTGGCAGGAAGAATACTTCTGGCATTTTGTTTTGGGATTAGACTTCAGTCTTGAGGCTTTAACACTAAGCTGCCCATGGTACATACACAGATCTGATTTCTGACACCTCTTCACTCTGTAACTATTTATTCTTGAATATCCCCATCCAAGCCAACAGGATGACCAGGGAAGCAAGCTGCATTCCATAACAGACAAGCACAGTTGAACCTATCTGTTGGAAAGGGAAGATTACACCCTTACACCACTTACATCTGAGTACTGAGCCACATAGTCCACATTGTGGACTATAATCCATAATTGTGCTTCCTGAAAGGAAAAAACACAGAATAAACCGCCAGCATGTAGCCAGGCATCAGAAATGCAGTTGTACCATATTCCAACTACCAGCTAAACTCTTAAAAACCTCTGCAACCACATGGGATGTGTTTTCAAGCATGTTCATAACTACAAAACAATTATACAAGCAACATTAATATTTATAGTGATTAACTAAATTAGCATTAGCTGCCAGGCTAGAAAGTGACCCTAGGGGGACTGCAAACTCCAAGTACTTGAACAAGGTAAAAATGCATGCCTTTTTCTCCAGCTGAGGGAGAGAAACAGGGAGATAGAAAGGGAAATCCATGTCAAGCGCCCTAGGCACATTGAGATGTAAGCAGCTCTGATTTCAGGAGTACCTGCCCTTTTCTATGAAGGGACAGCATATATGACTGTCTTTTACTACCTAACATAACTAATAGCTAAAAGCTGCAAAAAAGCCCAGCCATCCTAGAAGAACGGCTTTGAACTCAGCTTGGAGCAACAACATAAAAAGCAGAGGAAATTTACTGAGGAAATTTACTATCAGTTCTGGCTTGAGAGAGATGTTTGTGTGGGGTCTCTATTTTTGGGCTGGTCTCCCTAGAGAAGTCCACGTGATTACCTCGTCTACCTCCGGTTTCCCTCTCAAAACTCCCAAATCCATGACTTGATCTAGTCAGATCAGAAGACTAGGCATGTCAGAGGATATTTAAACTTCCTGAAAATGTTGTGAAAATAAGGAGCCCAGTGGAAAAGAAATACCCTCTCTATACCCTGAGAGGAAAGAATTCACGTTAATAACTGCACTGACTGTAATTTGCTAATTTTTACCAACATCCAGCTTCAGGAAGACTTACTGCAAGTTTCAACCAAAGCCATTTGGCTTCATAAGAACAAGCAAACAAAATGCAGAAAAGCAAACAACCACCGACCTCAAGACCCTCAAAGCACCCTCACACCTTAAGTCTTTCAATAATAATATCATAATATTTCTCTGATTAAGTAGATTTTTTTCTTATTGATTCCTGTAGCCAGAAATTTAAAACTATTAAACCAAGAGGTTTGTTTCTCAGTTTCAAGGACAGTTCATTTGCCATGAAACTCAGTATGAAGTGGAAAAAGAAAGGCTTCTTCATGCCATCTTTAGCACCACTCACTCACATGCTACTTCACATTGTTACATGGCTGTTTCCAGGTAGGAAATAAAAGCATTTAGAGAAAAAAAAAAAATCTGACACCCACTTACAACAGTTTAACTCCACAGAGAGATGTAACTCTTGGTTCATCAGAGCATAAGCTGAACAGACAAAGAAAACCAAACAATCTTCATTCAGTAAGGGATGTGCATTCATCAGGTAGTCAGGTCACCTCTTGAATCAACTCAGATGGATTAAACTTCTTTCATTAACTGATTCCAGCTCATCTGGTTTATTAACATCTATATAACCCACCTGGGGCCCTTGAACATCTGCTGCACTTGTCTGATTAGAGAAGCTCAGGCCCCTTCCTCTATAATATTCATTTCCCAGATTTCTATTAAGGCCTTTAGATCTTTCTTAAGAACTATGGCAACTAGCAGCTCTTATTCTCTATAAAATCATTTATTGCTGTTGCCCAGCAGAGCTGAACACACTTCTTTCATTCAACCCCACATGCTCAAACAGAAATCACGGGCAGGGCTTCTCAAAGACTGACAGCTCTGCTGGTCTTTCACGAACACAGACATACGGTTTGGGCTCGTGCCTGTCCACACACTTTCATTTTCCAGATCATGATGGTCACAACAACCCACTGAGCTCAAATATTTGTAACCAGGGGTAGGTGTCAGTAGTGGGTATGGGTGGTGGAAGATCAAGCATTTCTTTGTGCCCCATACAGTTAGGATGTTCCTCTTGAGCCACTTGAAAGAGACTTTGCTGCATGCATTATTCTTTCAGAAAAGCTATCATCCACTACAATAATTTATTGGCCTATGAAGAATTTGCAATGATGTTCTAACGTGCAAATGGAAAAAAAGTTTCCATTCTTCAATTTCCTCCAAATTTCTGAGTGTTACAGAGATAGTGTGAACTGATGAATTTTATGGTAAACATGAAAAAAACAACAGCCAACATATCCAACCACCATATCCTCAGTTTAGTCTCTGCCTATTGGATGCAGAATTTGTTCCACAAAAATCAATTGGGGATTTTCCTGTTGTGTACGCAAGATTATGATGTGTAATTGGTTTAATTGATGCTAAATAGTTCAAGACTTTGACACATATTTAACGGTTATTTTGAGGTTTATTTGTAGTTTCATAACTGTTCAGAATATTCCTTTTGAAAATATGTAAGAGTTAATTGACCCAAAATTTTGTGGGTGGGGAGTGAACTTTTTTTAGAGTACAGGCCATAGTATGTTAACACAGACATTATCTCACACTATATAGAGCTTCCCTAAGATGAAAGGCTCAGAGGGCTCACTGTATAATAAAAAGAGCTCTTGTAAGCAGAAGAAATAAATATTTAGAAAGAGAAAACTATCTTTGAATTCATAAAACCCACCCCACACTGAATAATCACCTCATATTAGACAGAAGCATCACCACAGGGTAGAGCAGGAGGTAGGGTAATGAGCACAAGCAACAGCCTTACCAAAATATTTATGTTAAAGTAGTTAGATAATCTTTGACTTTCAAAACTGCTGAACCAGTTGGTTCTATCTCATGTTCAGCATCATACTATTAAACCAAGTCAGAAGTTTCTGTGGTTACTATCAGATGAAATGAGCTAATTTCCCCAGAGAATTGCCTACACTGACCAGATGTCTGTAGCCAGCTACTCCGCAGATCTCGCAGGAGCAGCACATGCGATGCCTGCTCTGTTTCTATGGAGACAGGTTTTCCCATCCACTCTGCAGCCGGGCTCATAGTAGCTACCAGCTGTTGTCTCGACTTGTACTCCATCAGGAGAGACTGACGGAAGAAAGTGGGAGCCGTAGGGCTGAGCTTCTCCCACCCCAGCCCTCATAAACTTTAACCGCAGCCTGCAGCCACCCTCGCTCTTCCCAGCCCTGCCTGGGCTGGTTGCCATGGTTCAGAGCCGCCCCGGGGCTCCTCTGCTGGCCCGGCAGCCCTGCCGTGGGCCAGCGGCAGCCACAGCCGAGGGCTGCAGCGAGCTCAATTGCTGGGCTGCAGACTTAGGGATTCCCCAACACACGCTCCCAGCCCCACATTCCCATCAGAATGGTTTATGAGCTTAAACTTAAATCTCCAGCAGAAAACCCATTTCGGGTTCCTGACATTATTCTCGCTCCATACTTTCAAAGAAAAACTTTGTGGATTAATGGCTCCCTATCCATCCTGCAAGGCTGGCTAATGCCTTCAATCCCCATTGCTTTTTAACTCCTGTGGAACTTTAATCCTTCTCTGACCATGCTGATGAGCTGCAGAGAAACAACGCTGGTCAGGATTTTCATTCTTGCGTTTTCTTTTTGAATGCAGCCAAGTTCAAATGTCTAATTATAACATTGCAGAGTTAATGATCAATTTAACAAAGGCTTTAGAGTATCTTTGAAGTCATAACAACAAGCCAAAGGGGGGTTTAAAACGTTAACTGTGCAGGGAGCCTACCAGAGAGCTTTCTTAGGATTATCTCTCTCACTTAACAAAGTTGAGTCATTTCAGAATACTTCAGCAACCCCATGGCTCGATCCGGTTGCCACATAGCACAGGGCTCCAGCTAGTGTTTATTTTATAGCTCTGAGCAGCACCAATCATTACCCCATTAATTCAAGCATGTTTAATTCAATGTCCTTCAACCACTCAGTCATGCCTATTTGTAACTCTTAAGCAACTCCAGAAAGGTACAGCTTGTCACCACATTTCTGCCTCACGGGCGCTAATCGCTGAGGCTGGATACACAGCGTAAGGAGGGCATACACAAGGACAGTAAGAAGGGATATCCACTGAAACATTCGATATGCAGCCTCTGCTGCCTTGGCTTGAGGCACACTTCTCTCCACTTGCTGCACGGGCTGAATCTGCCTTCAGATGTACACAGCTCCTGCTGATGTCAGTGTGCTAAAAATACACATCAGAGGACGCACTCTGACCCGTTTACTTTTCAATCTGACATATGTAGCCACTCATATTTTGTATACATTACACTGCCATGCTGAATCAGCACGTCCAGAAATAACAATAAGGGCATGCTCAGCCTACAGCAGGACAGGGAGAGCAGCCAGCCTCCTCCTCGCCCTGCTGTCACAGCAGCCCTGCCAGACAGCATCACCAGGTACATTCTGCAGAGGGCTTTTTGTGTCCCCAACTCAGGTATCACACAAGGGTGAAGCTGAAAGGCATTAACCTGCCTTAAAGGTTAAGCAAAGAGTTAGGATAAGAAAGAAATTACAGATGAGGGGGCAGCCATTCCTGGTCCTCCAAGATTAGAAAAAAAACCTCCAAAATCTCAGGCTACCCACAAGATCCCTACCAACATTTTCCTTTGCATTCCACTGAAGAACAGGGCTGGACATGTTTCCTATTTTAAATTACAAGTGAGGAAAGTGTCTCTCCTTTTTGCTGTGGCCAGTTCGTAGTGCTGGGCACTCCAAGAAGAACATTTCAGAAGTTTAACCCATCAGTGTAACAAGCAACCCTGTGTCTTGTGCTGAGGGACAGGGCTGTAGGGAAGAACTTGAAGGCACATAGGGACTTACATGTGGGGCTTTATCAACAAAAACCATTTACACATCTTTTTTCCTTAGTGCTGCAGTTCCAGACACAATGACTGCATGGTGACACGTAGGATAAGTAAAAGGAGAAAAACTACATCAGGAAAAATCAGTGTTTCCTCCCTAAATCAGGTGGTGCAATCAGATTTCCTTTCCGATCTCCTGGGAGATTACATCTTATTGCCTTCTTCATTTAAACCCCATTTCCCCAGACCTTATCTACACAGCAATTTCCACGTCATGGTGAGTTTGTTCATTACATTCAGGTAGCTGCCCCCACAGCCCTGCCATAGCAAAGGATTACGGATGCTTGAGACTAAAGATCACTTAAGCTCTGACTAAACATAAAGCAATAAAGAAGGGAAAGCAGTCAGTCTGCATGACACTAAAAAAGGCTTTCAATGAACCCCTGAGCACACCACTGCTGCCACTAAACCTTGAAGCTGGCTTCCCTTTTTGGGAGGGGTTTTCCCTTAAACTCCAAAGGCTCATCTTTTCAGAGACGATCACGGCACTTATATTCTACAGAAGCAAAGGGATATCTTTTTTTGTTCTATTTCCAAGCTAGAAAAATCACATGTTGAAATGATATTCAGTCACTACATCATAACCATGCCTATCCTGCTTTCAAAGTGTACAACACAGACATTATACTGCAGTGGCAGTACAGAACTGTGTATATTTAATAAAATACATCTGCATCCAATGAAGGAGAATGGGGTGTCATGCTTCATCATGCTTTGAAAGCACCATAGTTCATTTAAATCAGAAAAACAAGCAATTTCATCTCCTTAAGACGTTTAGGACCCTGAAATCAGGGGGTGCAAAACAAGGCTCTACATTTTTTATTAGTATTTTACTGATATAATTACACAACAGCTATAAATAAGCCTTTTTTTCTGAGAAAAAGTCTCCACTTTGAAATATTTCAGGGATTTACGAAGTCTTATCCTATCTTCCAAACTGATAGGCACTATGAGCAGAATTTACACACCTGTGAAAAAAGCTGGATTCTTTTAAGCATAAACTGAGAGATGGCAGTGGCAAGACATATGTCAACTGACATACATCAGAAAGATTCACCCATGCTTTTTAGAGATTTTAGAAGCTTGTGTTTCATTTCAGAAATACAATTAGGGCCTGCATTTGTTCCACTTCACCTTCTCCTCTCAGCTGGAACCCCCATGGCTCCATCCATAAATCTGTGCAGGAGAGGGGCATCTGCAAAAAACACACTGAGGCCCCACCTTTGACACCTCAGCCTCAGGTTGGATGACGTGTGCTCATACTTGAGCTCCAAGAAAAAGCAGCTCTCAGGTTCCTGAAAGCTATGAAGTGCAAACATGAAAAGAAAAACAAGTCACCCCAAGAAAGAGTTTTGCCATACTACTGTGAGGTAAATGCACTGATTTCTGCCAGGTCCAACAGCAGAGATAAAAGAAAAGAGTGTATGCCAACACTTCACAGGCCACAGAATTCTCATTCTACTGCATGAAGTTCATCTGAGCCCAACAAATGTTCAAGCCAAAGGTTCAGACTGTGAACAGCTGCAGAAGCCAAGGAGGTACTGCAGGTGACTGTCTCCCATCTCCTATGGGAACAAACCAGGGGGTGAGCACGTGAATTCACTGATATTCCACAGAAACATCTCACAGATTCTGGTTCAACAGTTTCTTTTGCAGAAAAAAAAACAACCCACAGTGCAAATCAGCACCTTACAATCCCTTCTCACATTTATACAGCTCAGATCTCAAACACCCCAAAAATTCTGAGAGATTCTTCATTTTTAGGCATTATGTTTTGTGGTGCAACACATATTTAAAAGCTGCTACTACTAACTTGTCACTTTTTGAGCCAATTCTTAAAGTACTTTGTATCTAGCAGATCATAGCTCAAAGTTTTTGGCACAGGAAAGCTCCTTAACGTATTTATATGACAGCAAAGGTCTTTAATGTTTAAAATCAACAGTTATGTCTTTCTCTGTCCAAAAGGCACCCTGTTTTGAATAACAATCACTGCAGACCTTACAACTGCAGTGGAAGTGACAAGAACATGACAGTATCTCACAAACATTAGCAGGACAGCCTGCAGTCTGAGGCTCTCGTAGCTGAAGTCTTTACTCTTCCCCTGCAGAGGGTTGCAGTGCACAGGTGGTGCAGACACCAGAAACACCACCCAAAGCTGAAATCCCCGTCCAAACAGGAATAAGTAGCCAGGTACAAGATACTTATAAAAAGTTAGGCAACGTCATCATTTCTCTTGAACTTTTCCTTAATCTGAGTGTTTGGTTATGGACCTAAATGATATATTTATTGCCAAATGTGTTTTTAAATGCACTTACTAAAAGACATACACATCTCACTACTATGATTCTTGATTAATCACCAGTTTCTAAAACAAGCATATATCTTAAAATCCACCTGTTTTGATTCATCTAATGCCATGCACTACACCAAGACAGAAATAAAACATGCTATTTAAAGCTTTCTGTAACAGTACATTTGTCAACAATACTTGATCAAAGCATTTGCTTTGACTGTGCCATATTTGTTTAACTACTACTGCTTATTTTAGCCCATATAAAGAGTTCTGAGGAACATAACCTCAGTAGATGCCAGAATGTAGCTTTTAAACATAACCTTACATTCAAAGAGCAAAATCAAGCTCTAACAACATAAGCAAGCAAAATTCTCTCATGTACACAAACCTTTCCTGTGTGACTTTTTTTTTTCTTTTTTGAAGGATGTGGTGGCAAAACCAGGATCTAAGTATTTTCCCTTATAAATAATTCAGAAGACAGTAGAAAAACTCATGCATGGTTGTTGCTATTTGGCAAAAGCTACTTGAATGCATTTTAAATTTTTACTTTACTATTTTATTACCAGAAAATTAAGCGTTTCACATCAGTGTAGGTTTTGCTGGCTTCTGTGTGGCTTGTTTACTTGAGGCCTAGTCTTTTAAGAGGGGTTGGTTTGGTGTTTAATCTGGTGTGTTTATCTGTTTACCAGAATCACATTCTCACACTTCAAGGTGTTTTCTGACTTTATTACATAACCTATAGGGATGATTTGACCTGGCTGGACACCAGGTGCCCACCAAAGCCACTCTATCACTCCCTTCCTCAGCTGGTCAGGGGAGAAAAAATAAAAAGCTCATGGGTCGAGGATAAGGGAGGGAAAAAGGGGGGGAAAAAAGGGGGGGGGGAAGGGGGGGGGAAAAGGGGGAGGGAAAAAGGGGGGGGGAAAAAGGGGGGGGGAAAAAGGGGGGGGGAAAAAGGGGGGGGGAAAAAGGGGGGGGGGGAAAAAGGGGGGGAAAAAGGGGGGAAAAGAGACTGAGGTTCTGAATACCGTACAATAAATGTCTTGTTGACATTTCCAAGTTGAATAGTATGAGTTGGACCAACCAGTCTAATACAAGATTCCAATCTCACAACATTTACATACAGCCAATAGAACTGTCCCATTACCTTTGGCAAGCAGGAGGGTATTGTTTAATCAAGGGAGATAGCCCTCAGCTAGGCACACTATTGTTCACTAGCTGATGGCTTGGTACCCCACACCCTGCCCTCATTTCCATCTCACTTGTTGATCTCGTACTCCCAGAATCTAAACCATCATATTTACAAGGCCTCTCTACTTCATCCTTCCCAACATCACGGGGTTTCCATTGCCAATAACAAATCTGTCCCTGCCAGCAGAGTTAATTACACCATGAACAAGATGAACACAGACTTGTCCCTGCAGGACCACTGAATGTTTCGGAGGTCTGAAAGGTGCTCCAAATGCAGGTGGTCACCATCACATCACATATGAGACTTTCAGGGACAGTTCTGGACCCACAGAGGCAGTCACCTGTTAGGCTCACGAGGGCCACCTCTCTAAACCTGCATCAAGCCCACTCTTAGTGCCAACCCAAGCAGTGGTACTGCAGGGAGGGAAATCCAAACAACCCACCATTCTTCAAAGCAAATCCTGAAAGAAAGAGTTTCATGTAGCTTTTCCAGACCCCTTCACTAGCAGTGTATCTCTCCTTTGGAGTAATATTAAAATGAAGTTTTGTACAATTCCACCTCACACACAGAAGTGGCAGTCCAGGAGTCAAAAGCAAGCTCACAAATATTTTTGTGTCTTCTAGACAAAAAAAAAATCTCCTCAAACCAGACTGCAAAGAGCAAAGGTCTTTGCAAACATAGTAAATGCCTTTGGCTACTTAAAACACAATGTTTATTTTACTTCAAAGATTTTCAGACTAAATTACCTTAAAGCAAAAAGTGCAAGCAAAATACCTTGGTCTCCTTTTCTTTCCCAAACTCTTAAAACATGCCAGTTGGTCTAGACCTAGATATCACAGGCTAACATAAATAAGTGCATCTTTCATGAAATTTATTCCACCAACAGGAGCTAGACCACTAGACAGATGCAGCAGCTATGTTTTAAACATCCTGGCATCCCTTTTCACCCCTGTTTCCGTTTCCCTGCACCTTCCTTTTGATCTGCCCCTCCTTAGGAGTCAGTCATCTTCCCTGGGGCAGGAAGGGTGTACTGGCACAGCTCAGCCCTGCCAGATGTTTTGAGGGAAGCTTCATTCCCTCGCTGCTACTTGCTCAAGAGACAGAGGAGGTATTGCTCCAGGCTAAGCTTCCCGCTCATTGGCTCGAGCTGAGCTTTCCACCTTCTGAACTAATACCTAAACTAAGAAGCCAATTCACAGAAGAAAACAGAGGCAGGGTGTATAAGAAGAGATATCCTGTTTATTTGATGGTTTGGACTTCTGTCATTAGTGCCAACAGGTAATTTGTGATGTACAAAGTGAGCACAGGTCTGGGGAGGTGTCCTTCAGTCAGCCCAGCCACCTACTGCTTTTATCCTCCAGTGCTGAAGTGTCCACGTTGTGTTTGTGCCCAAAGCACAAAGGGGCCCTCACTTACAGGCAGCTCCCAGCACCCCCAGGAGCACATGAAATAGGTGCAGCAATCACAGCAGCACGATCCTGGAAGCTCACAGGAAGCCCAGGGCGGAGATGTGTGAATTTTTCTCTTGCTCAAGGACAGGCTTGCCTGCTTTCTTCCAAGGTCTTCTCCAGCTGGGAAAGCATGAAATAAGTACAGGCACTTTCCCAGAAAGGCCTGAGAACCATAAAGGCTCTACAGGAGGTAGAAGGCAGACTGCAACTTTTAATAACACTTAGTACATTAACTATTACAGACTTTTCTCTCAAGAACTGACTTTGTCAGGGAGGGTGAGAACCCAGCTGTAGACTCTTAATGCTTGTTTTTTGTCTTTCCTGCAACACATCTTATCTTTCCATACTTTGGCCTTTCTTCTTTAAATCATTAAAGGAGACTGGAGAACTGCTTTTTTTGGAATTGGCCCATGAAATAAAAAGCTATATATTCATCTTAGAGATATGCTCAAGCACAATCCCACAACTTTCTGCTGTATTATCATTTTCCTGAGTTTTGAGGCGAAGACAATGAATCCAGTAGTCTGGCACAGTTTAACATGTGGCACAGTTTAAACAAAATTTCTCTTGGGAAAAGGCTTGTCTGGTGACATTGGCTGCACTAGTGACTGACCCCTGGGGAAGTGGGACAGTCACACACAGATGGGAAATAGCCAGGAAGGGACTACATGGAAGCACTGAGACATCAGACCCTACCTCGTGGCTGAAAACTCAAGTGCGAGGTCCAGATGCTAAAGTCTGAATGTGTTAGCATCACTGTTAGGGAACTGATACTAAGTGACAGATAGATTATGTTACATAAAGTTCCATTTCTGCCTGCCCACAATGGCTCCTAATTCAAACAAAGGCCTGATAAGCTACTGACAATAAATAAATCAAAGTAAAAAGCACACTGCTTTGAAACTTTAGCCTTACAGCCAGGAACATTACAGTAAGCTCATTTGTTAAAAGAACTGCTTGATTTTGACCTAATACTACTTTACCAAAGCAACTGAATATTATTGATTTCCTCTGTTATGAATTGAGATGAATAAAGACCTAAGAGATTACAAATAAGAAGCCTTCTTTGTTCTGTGTATCACTTCCATTTTGCTGGTCAGTCAGATGCCATTGTTTGTCCTCCTGCTCCTACAGCACATGAAGAGTATCTTACTAGGAAATAAAACAAATTAAGAGATACAAAACAAAAATATTTACCAGGATTTATAAGGCTGATGGTTTTCAGCCTTATATCCAGGACTAATAATAAGTAAGGAGAACAGTTATAGTTCTAAAGAGATCCCCATACTGGTTCAATTTCCATTTTTGTTTAAAAATGTTCATAATACCTTGGGTCCTGGAGCCTTTTAAGATAAGAGTTGGGATTAATATTTATATAGAAGTGAATAAAAGACATTTTAATTTTTAAAAGCTAACAGGCTAGCTAAGTTTTACTGTGCATGAGACCCTAGATTCACATTCAGAAAGGCAATAAAAGCTCCTTCAAATTTTAATTGATACTGGCTTTCTGCATATTTGACTTCTCCATGCCTTGTAGACTGCTTCAGTCAGTAACAATTTTTAAGTTCAAGCTAGGGAAAGAATGACAGAAGATGCAGTTCCAGGATGGAATTTGTGATTCATTAAGAAATTCTAATACCCGAGAAGTCTCTATTCCAGGAGATAGTGGATAAACAGAAGTGACATTTCCTCCCTCGTCCAAGCCACCTGACATTTCTTCCTCCACTTCTTACACCTTCTCATAAAAGGTTTCACTGACACATCCACCACCTTCCACCAACTCTTTAAAGCAGATAGTTCTGCTAAGTGAAAAAGCTCTAACTCAACGTCTCCCCTAAATAGTAGGAAGAATTAAATACCTGCTAGCAACTTTGTCAATGCCTGACCAAATTAGGGAACAAGGAGCAAGAAACAGCTGTTTCAAGGAACAGAAACCTCAGGTTCTGCAGGTAACTGTCATCACAAAGATGCTTCCCTGCTTGCCTCCTTGCTTTCCCCATAATGAACAGTCACCTAACACCAAGACTATTTGTGATGCCCTCCTGCACTTTTATTCTCTTTTATGTTCCAAGAAGCATGGCAGCAGAATATCCCACTTCTCACATGCTGTTTTCCAGATGTTCACCCTACCAGATGCGAGTAGCAATAATCCACACATTTGTGGGAAATCTAGAGGAACTACAGAGCTGAGGAGTTGTTACATTAAAGAGACCCTGCTACCTGACTCTATTTAATAGAGATTGGAAGTGCCAGAGGATATTTTTCTGGATAATCATTGATTCCCTGTTCCTAACAAAAAGCAGCAGCAACGCTACAGGGAGAAAATGACTGAAAGAAACTTCTTACCCTCTACATTTACAAACACTAGTCTCTTCTTTGCAAGTGAAAGCTAATTAGACACAAAATCAGAAATCAGCAGTTAGGGCACAGATCATAAATCACAGAGTGGTTTGGGTTGGATGGGCCTTAAGGATCATCTTTTTCCAACCTGCCTGCCATGGGCAGGGAGACCTTTCACTAGACCAGGCTGCTCAGAGCCCCATCCAGCCTGGCTTTGAACACTGCCAGGGATAGGGCATCCACAGCTTCTCTGGGCAACCTGTGCCAGGGCCTCACCACCCTCACAGTGAAGAATTTCCTCCTAATATCCAATCTAAACCTGCCCTCTTTTTCAGTTTGAGGCCATTCCCCACTGTCTAGTCACTACATGCACTTGTGGAAAGTCTCTCTCCATCCTTCCTGTGGGCTCCTTCAGGTAACTGGAAGGCCACAATTAGGTCACCCCAAAGCCTTCTCTTTAGGGCTGAAAAAAGCTAATTCTCAGCTTTTCCTTACAGGGAAGGTGCTCATCCCTCTGATCATCTTCTTGGACTCCTTCCAACAGCTCCATGTCCTTCCTGTGCTGGACCCCAGAGCTGGGTGCAGCACTGCAGGTGAGCTCCCACCAGAGCAGAGCAGAGGGGTAGAATCCATCCCTCGACCTGCTGCCCAGGCTGCCCTGGATGCAGCCCAGAGCACAGCTGGCCTTCTGGGCTGCGAGTGCTCATTACATATCCATGGAGATATGACTTGGTTTAAAGACAGAAACACCCCTGCACGTAAGCTACAAAATAAATGAAACTGCCTGGGACTTGAAAGCTAACAGTCCCTTGTGTCTGAACACTTAGAAACCAGAGTTCAGCCGCTTTCCAAAAGTCAAATCAAGTCACGAAACAGGAGATTCTCTTAATCAGAATTTCTCTTAATGTCTTCACTAGCATTTCAGTACCATGGTTTGTTGACCTTGACAAAGTAAAGATTGACAGACTGCGTGTTTGTTTTGGGAATTGTTCAACAGAATGGACACAGTGTGCATTTTTATGTGACTTGATGCATGGCTGAGCTTCTCACCTCTGACTCTCATCGGCCATTAACTGACATAATCAATTAAGAAGAGGAAAGGAAATTTCACATTATTGCTATACTACTTGAAAGCACTTTTTCTGCATTGTAGTATGGAGTTCCCCAGTTCTGTTGCCAAAATAGAAATACAGGTCTCTGCTTACAAAGTTATTAATTTCAATTACTGCTGCAAACTTCTGCTGCTCGAAAGGCCTACAAGATCCCAGATCAATTCCCTCCACCTCACTCACTGTATCACAAATGTATTTGTAAGCACATACCATCATAAAGTTGACTTGTACGGTCAGAACACTGCCCCTAATTTTCTTGTATTTTTTTTCCTTGTGGGTGAGACAGCAACTCCCAAAGCTAGTTCAGAATTAGGGGTAAAGGAAGAATTATTTCTTTACATCCTTTTAAACTCTGTTTGTTTTAAAAAGGTGTATGACTCATGGTGGTTAAATATTTAACTGTTTCACTAATGAGCTGAATCCTAACATGTGAGTATGCAAACACGTGTCATTGCATCTAAAAATCCTGCATTGCACCATATCCAAGGAGCTTTTTAAAATTTTTGTATATATAAATACATACAGAAGCACACATTGGGAATCTATAAGATAAATTGCCGTTTCGAGACTATTCTACACAGGAGTTGAGGCTTGGTTGTGTGGGGGTTTCTTTTCCCTTTTTATCAAAACAATTGCAGTAATTCACCCCAAATGTGCCTGCTATTGTATTAATAATGACGATGACTTAACAGTACAATTATACCCCGTGGGACTGGGCTACACTGACATGTGCATCCACGTGCCCACGATCACTTCAAAGACAGAGGGAGATGGAAGATACTGCCCCACCCTGCTCCTCATTCCTGCACTTGGAGATTACCACCCACAAAGCTGAACAGCGGTAACCTGCTGTGGAAGTGCTCTTTGCCCTCTTTCTTACAACCACATTAGGTTTAACCATCTTTGGTGGCAAAACTAAAAGAGGCTTTCTGGGCAGCTGGGCCATGCAGCAGACTGTGAAAGTGAACATGGCACAACGCAATTCCGGGCAGTGGTAAATCCCATGGACGAGCTGCAGCAGAGAGCCAGCAGATGACTGCTCCTTAAGATTTCCAGAGAGTCATGCTCCTGCAAACCTACCTACACCCTGCCTGTCCTAGCTGAGTTTCAACAATACAGCTTTTGTTTGTAGAGATGGCCTAGCTGCCAACTCGGGTTCAATAACCAGCTCTGGATTATGGTAGGCTGGCCTAGACCTGCAGGATAAACTTAATCTCAGCCAAGCTGGCCTCAATCAGCTGTCAGGCTGCAATCCTGCTGTCCTGCAGCAAAACAGATGAAAAGTAAACATAAAATGCTACTTAATTCATTATTCAGTCAAATCAATACATGAGAGGCACAAGCTTCAGTGTGTAAAATAAGGGCCAAAATCTCAGGCAAAAAAAAGAAACCAAACCCCAAACCTTCACAGGTCTAAGTTAAGAAAGGAGACAAGAAATTAAATACATTTTCCTTCTCAGTGTTTTGACTGCTGAGGCCCATCACTGAACCAGAATGCTTGGAGCAGGCCAAAGATGGGACTTCTGGAAGTCGTGTTTTCTCTGCCTCAGTGCCTCACTGTGCAAGAGCCCACTCAGAACTTCCTTCCCCTTACCTTTTCAACCACTTTGTTTGTTTAGTCTGCGAGGCCTATGGGGGTAGGAGCTATCTTTTAGAGCACGGCTCCACACTCTGCTAGGTGTTGTACTCGATCATACAGGCAGGGCTGTAATGGAAACAACAATAATGTCCTTTCTCAGAAGAATAACACATGAGTCTGCTTGTAAATTGTGTTGCAGATAAAGTTTCCATCACACTTTTAACTATCAAAAGCTAACAAGTCTTACTCTACAGTTCCACAAACAGTTTAAGCCAGAACGGTTGCCAAAAGAAGCAATCTCATCTGGCCAAAAAAAAGGTTAATTTGAACCCATCTGGGTTCTCCAACGCAATTGACAACAGAGCTGTATAAATGCTTGTGTTGGCAGAAGGAATGGAGCAGCAGGATCATTCCTTCAGGTGGCAGTGCCAGTTTATGTAGGCTGAAACCCTCTCTTGAAAGTGCAGCCTGGGTTCTCTGAAGGATTTATCTCACAAAGCCAACTTAGAGTGAAAAAGCTATGGATCACCCGATTTTACACATAAAACTGCTAATATTCACCTCTCAAGAATGCTGGGAGGTTAAGCACACTCATGTTTGTAAGGCATGACAGAAGTAAGATTAGTAAATATTTAATTTTCTCTCCTCCCTTTCCCCCAGCCTTGGCCACTAAGTACAGCTCATTCCAAGCTCCCTGTACTAAATCAATGCCTTGGAGCAGCTCCTAGAAGGTAGCTCATTCCGAGCTCCCTGCCTGTGGGCCTGAGGGAGGTCACTCATCAGACACACACAATCCCATTTAAAACTGGACTGCAATGCTGCAGCCAAAACAGCATCTAAATGCATTGTACCCACACGTGCTGCAGGGAGCCATAGACAGACAAATCACCTCTACAGCAGACACCCTTTCTCACCTTGGCCTGGGGAACAGCTGCAGAGGAATAAAGGACAAGGAAATCAACTTTTGCATGCATTCCACGTGTAAACACATCCCGTCGAGCTGACAGAAACAACAACGAAAAGGAGAGTTTCTGAAAGGTACCTTAATAAGGATGTTAACAACATGCTGGAGGAAAAAAGAGGCCAGCCTCAGTGTCATTAGCATAGGGGAAACCATCAAAGTGAGGCAGCACATAGCTGGCTTTCACAGTCTGGGTGTGAAAACAGGCATTTTGGTTATTTTGTTAGTACTTCAAAGTCCGGCTGTTTCTGAGCACCAATAACTGCTCTTGGTTCCCCAACATCCTTAAAGTATGCTCCTGGTCAATGGGTCAGGAGGAAATACCTGATGTAAGCACTAGGGTACAGGTCCCTGAAATCAGCAATCAGTGGGGATAGCTGAGCAGTACAGAGGTTTTGGGACATTTATCCCAGAATTTGGTCCCCAGAGAGAACTGAGAAGCCAACAGAACTTTCTCTGCTGCAGAGCCTCTGACTGCTGTGGCTACCAGGGCACAGGGGCGCCCATCCTTGTTTGCTCCCAAGGCACAGGGCACGCCACCAACACGGAAAAGAAAAGGCAGTACGTGGCAGCTCTCCGGGCTACCAAGACCTCTCCAGCAGCTCAGTACAAACACCATGTTCTGAGCTCCACAATTAAATTCATTTATTTTATAAGCTGAGATAAAGCGTAAATGCCCATGCTAAATACTGCTAGCCACTGAACCAACAGCTCTCATAAACTTCCACAAGGCCTTTTTGATTACTGAGATAAGGTAGAATTGGGCCTCATAGTACAACAGGAGCGATCCTAGAAACTCTTTGTGCAAGACAAGTTTAACACAAAGCACGCTTCAGTCACGACATTTTTTATACTACCAAAATAAAAGTAAATTAGATAAAAATACATTTAAAACACTAAATGTGAGATAAATACAGTTTGCAGTTACATAAATCAAACTCATGCTTCCTAGGTTGCCCCTAAGTACAAGCAGACTCTGTTGAAGAAATCTTTCCTACTACATCCTGATCCTGTTAATATTTATGCACACAGGAAGCTCCACTGAAGTCATGATGACGACTCATACACACAAAGTTAAACACACTGCACAATTGCAAGCCTCATGCCATAAAAACTTCACTTATAAATGTAGAATGTTATTTAGTTGCCTCTGCACATAGACATTTGAGAAAAAAACAACCAGCATACAGTCTTGCCTTTTTTACCCCCCTCGTCTAAAGCCATGGAATAAACTCTCAATAGGGCAGAACTGCCAGAGGTTCTACTCAATACAAATTAAATTCAGCTATAAGTACATCTTTCTTTGAGTTATTAACGAAGAAATAAACATTCTATACATAAATGCATATGTAAAGAAGCATATACATAAAAACATATGAGGAAATAGGAGTATTCTCCCATGTTGTTGTTCTCTATCTGTGCACAAAGTCAGATATCTGTCACTTTTTTCATGGCCTGGCAAACTGCTAACACTTATTCAGCCCCCTTCCAAGAGCAGTCAGCTCTCAGTGCTGAGATGCACTCTGCTCCTGTCAAACACAGAAGTCAAGAAACAAAATAACGAAGCTTTTCGGAAAACAAACTCATACAAGTTTACTTTAGAAACTGAAAAGAAAAAGAAAGCCACCAAGAAGTCCAGTTGATTTTGGGTTTTTAGCCAGTTAATTGAACCCACTTAACCCAACATTGCAAAATAAAGTTCTTGATATATTCAATTTAAGTTATTTTCTCTCTGCTAACTTCTGGAACCTCCTTTCTTCTTAGGCACTGGCACTTGCTGTTTTCTGCACTGTAGTTACAGTACACCTGCAGAGTTGATTCCAGTTTTGCCTACCAAGGGCCACTTAAAGCCATTCAAGAGCCACCAGCTAGTGACAGCTGGCAAATTCAAACCTGTCTCAGTAGTCTATCATATGTAATCAATTGCAAATAGAACTTCAACAGACTCATCCCATTATTTCCTAGCTAATTCCCCCTGGGAAAACAAGCCAGCAAGCTTGCACTCTGAATCATGAAGCTAGTTTTGCCCCTGCCTCTCCTCCAGGCTCTCCCTTTGCCCTCCCTCGGCGTGATATCCGTTATGTTATGTCAGCTGTTACATTACGCTTAAAACAATAGACTCCAGCTGGCTGAGGTCAGATGTGAAAACAAGGACCTAACAAAGCCAGAGACCCTCCAGTTACACCGAAATTGAGATACACACTGAATGTAGCACTTAATGACAGACTACTTTCCAGACATTTGGGCAAAGCATAAAGGAAACACCTGTCACTGCAAACATTACGCACTAATCCAGATAAACCCTAAATTTAAAAATCTTTCTTTTCACTGCTTGGTTACAGCATGCACCAGTATTCCACAGTTTTAAATTTTTTTTCCTAAGATGGAAATTTGTATTACTCTGCTTGTTTACTAAAATAATAAATAGTGAAAAATATGTATAATTTCAAAGAAAATATGTTTACTATGGTTTTTTTGGAGTTTTGCAAGTGAACGTTCCAAGTTTGACATGGATTTACACCCCAGAAAAGTTTAGTCAAACTTTAACTTGTAAGTAGGAAGCTTGACAAAGTGAATAATAAATGTAACTGTGAATGAAACATGCCATTTTCAGTGATGGCATTTTCTTAGCTGCACCTTTGAACACAATTTATTGGAACGTACCATTCTTAAACATGAAGAAAAAAGACACTGGTCTACTGTGTGACTTAGGAAGGCAAACACGAGCTCTTGGGAACAGGTGAAAAACTAGTAATTCCACAGAATGTATCCCCTATCTATCAAAACCCTGCATACAATTTAGAAGCAGTGTTTCCTGAAAGCTTTCACCTTCCTGCAGCTCATATATGGGATGCTCGCTGTGCGCACAAGGACAAGGTGGCACCCTGCTCATTTTGGTGTGGCACAGGCCCCCGTGCTGCCAGGGCGGGGGATCACCGTGTCAGATCATGGGGGCCACCAAGCAGCAGCAGACGGCACCAATCCATCACCAGAGGCGTGTGCTGGCCCACAATCTGTCACCAGCCCCACCCTCAGCCCCAGGAAGGTCGCTCCTGCCACAGTCCTAGTCTCCAGATGAATCCCAAAAATTGCCTGGTGCTTCACAGCCACCTCATCCCAAAGGGGAGAAATGCCAAATTCTGATTCCTTCTTGCACAGCGATGTAGTTGCAGATTTTATTTTGAATGACAGTGTTCAGTTATGCCACCACACAACTCCAGGCACAGAAATCCCAGAGAAGGGATTTTTCTTTCCAAAGTTCATAGAAAAGGAGTAATCCATTTTCTACATCCAAGCCTTTCCATTGTAGCAGACTAAAATAAAAATTCAAACCCACAATTTTTGGACACTCTAGATAAAATGTGTGGATATATGTAAAAAGAGGTGTGGGCTTTTTCTATAAAAACTGCTGCTTGTTCTTATCATTGACATCTAAAGGCCATTCTGGGTGGTAATTTTAGAGAAATTTAGAAAAATAAACCTTTCTTTTATCCCAACAGAATAGGAAACATCTAATAATACCATGAGTGTACCTGGCAGGGCATAACATATTGGAAGTCTTTCTGTGTTTTAACAAGTTTAATTTTTTTTTTCTTTCTCCTCCATGCAAACACTTGCCCAATTCATTTCACAGAAAGCATTAATTGTTCTTCTTTTTTTTTTTTTTTTTTTTTTTTTTTTTTTTTTTTTTAAAGCCATCCACACGATGAGCAATAAAGTAGACCAAATGGCATGAATTTTCTGGCTCCACCACAAAGTTGCCAGAGTTTTCTCTGGCACCAATGTTCACACTGCCCTTTTCTCCCATCTCTCTCTCCACAAATTATGATTGCTAATTACTCATATAAAATTCCCCAAGCCCATGTGGAAAAACATTTCTTTATTAAGAGTTCACTTCTTCCAAAATATATTTTTATCTAGTTCAGGACACCATCCAAGGTCAGAAGCCGCCACCCCTGGAGAACACAGCGCGGTCCAATGCTGCCCTCTGCAGATTTTAAAGGAAACTCCCGCGCCCTTCTACAAGGCTTTGATTTTTAGCACATGTCAAAACAAAACTAGCTCATCTCTGCCTTACTGGTCTTAGCATGCTTTCATTCCGTATCACCTCTTCATTCCTCCTAAACTCAGATTTTATCTACATAAAACCAGAGCAAGAGGCTCGTCTGTAATTTTTTAAAATTATTTTTAAATACTTTTTTTGTAATAAAAATGCACTTATTTCATGAGATTGGTTCAGCTGTCCCTAACAGACAGCCTTACTTCCACTTTGGAACCATCTGATTTGGCTCCCTTTGACCTTCTCAGAATGGACATAAGGCAGAATTTAAGCATGTCCATGCAGCCTTCTGAACCAAATGAATTAAATCCTTTTAACATCACATTTACATGAAACACATAACTCTCTTCTGCAGGCCGGGGCAGTTGACAAGGGATTGCTTTGAGAACAGCTGGAACAAGTTAAGATCTTACTACCAGCAACACTTCAAACCAAGGCAGCTGATTTCGCAGGGAGGCGGATCAGAAGCACTCACGTTATCTGCCAGCACAGCTCAGCCATAAACATCACAAGCAGGGCTAAAATACAGCCAGAAACACCTGGGTGCAGATCAGGGGAAGATCCCTGTGCCAGCTACTTCTCACACTGTTACCTCGTTAAAAGGAGGGAGGGCAATTTTAATTTCTAATCATGTTTTCTGAGCCTTCAAATCTCTCACAGCTGGCATTGTTCCTGAAAACTAGAATGCAAAGAAGCCAACTTTGACTGAAAGCTGGGATTCTCCCCTTCAGCTGTCAGTGGAGTGACAGAAAGGAAAGGCTGCAGAGAGTGACTCCCTGGACAGGTCTGTCTGCAGGTCCAACAAAGGAAAAAGATTAGAGACCATTAATGCACTGGACACATCTTCTACCTCACCTTGGGTCAGCCCAGGGGACACTGTTGAGGCTGCAAAAACAGATTTTTCACTTTCTCAGCTACAGTTGTTCTTCAGAGTCTGTAAACTAGATTAATCTGCAGAGCTGTCACCAGGCATCTTTTACAGATATTAAATTCATTTACTTTTGCAAAAGGATGAAAATGCACCAATGCAGATGGTGATTCTGCATTTTGGGCCTTCTTAAGCAAGGAACATTATCAGGAAAGAAAACTGCTGGAACCCCTTTGAAATGAGTATTCTCTGTGAAGACCACCTTCAGAAGCAAAAGCTGTAGGTGTTTTCCTCTTTCCCAAAAGACACACAAAACACTCCAGCAAACAAAAGCCAAGGTTTATACTCAAAACATTATATTAAAAAAGCAATATAAACTAGATTTCCTATGGGCCTAGACTCAGTGCCAGTTTCTCATAATTGCAGGAATAATTTCAATGCTAATAAAGTAAATGTTAATAAACAACAACTATTGCCTTTCAATCTTAATTTGTATTTTTTAAAGTTTAAGTATTGTTTAATCTCTTCAGTAAGAAGTATGCTAAAGTAGAAAAGGAACTTAAAACAGAAAACTGGAACGAGTTTATACTTTCGTCATAAAACCAGCCTTTTTCTTCTTTATTTTTTATTTGGCGGGAATCAATATTGAAATGAGATTCCTACCAGAAAATAGCTTTTTCAGGCACACCAAATATCCCTTGGTTCAGCAGAATATTTAATCCCCTTGGATCAGGCACTTGGATTTTCTTAGATCATGCTGAGATAACAGCATTCTGCTGTGTTCTGGCATCATAAAATCCTTGCTTATGAAAATAAAAGAAAAATATGGCCTCTCTGGGAACATACGTCTCTGCACTACTTTTTTCCACAGTTTGGACACTGCAGCCTCAAAATCAATTTTTACTCTGCTATACCACGTTCTCTGTATGAGTCATGGCCCCACTATTTCACAGGGCTCTTCAGAAGATGATGATGCTTTCACAGCCTTGGCTCAGGCTCCAGCTCACGCTGGGCAAGTGCCAACGAGCAACCGGAGTCAAACCCCCTACGACAGCACCATCTAGTGAAAAAAAAAGAGAAAATAAACACATGCAAATTTAAACAGTTTTCACTGCATTCGAGAAACGAACAAAAGGCCAATTCTCCCCTAATCTCCCATTACAACTGCGTTTAGGTATAGCTTTCATCGGGGCTCTTTGCCTCGTGAAGTGTGGTGACAAGTAGAGAAAGATTCAGCAGCTAATTGTAGGCTTTTTGTCTGAATCTGGAACACCACTTGGAACACATATAAAACTTGCCCCTGTTTATCTCTCCAATGCTAAGCTTGTGTTTTTCTTGCTTTTATGAGAAATAGAAGCGGTTTTTAATGCTTTAAAATTACTGATAGCGTAACATCTTCTGTTTCATGCTGTGCAAGTGGGAGGTGATATTTTAGGACAAGCAGCTCCAGAATAAAATCAAAATAAAATATACATATAATCTCAACAACTTTTTTAGCTTTTATTTTCATGTTACTGTAGTATCTTGTATGACTATATTAGTAATGAGTGTGAAATTCTTTTTTTATGAAAAAGGGCAGACTCAGCTTTTATCTGTAATTTCAATGTGACCAGGCTCCCTGCTTTCAAAAAGACTACCTGCTGAATTTATGCAGGTGCTCAGATCTTTTACAGAGTCAGAGCCAAATACTTTGGCTATTTGGAGAAAATAAAGCAGTATGGCTATTAATTGTAAGTGCTTTTAATGGCCATGTTTAATTAGTTTTCCAGGAGGAACAGATTTTGTTCTTCTCCCAATGCATATCTTCAGTGCCATTTAAATCAAGTTTCATGCGATTACTTGAGGTCTGAAACCACAAACTCTGCGTGGCCAAAGTTCCTCCATTCTCACTGCCCTGCCCAGTTAAGCCCAGGCAAAAGCCATCTTCAGGATTCTCATACTCCTATAGGTCGCTGGTACCCTGCTGCTCCTTTGAGCACTCTCTCATTTAGTATTAATTTGTCAATCAAATTGCTTGCCCTCCTTTGCTCACCTACAATGAGAATGTTACCTACTTGAATTTTCTGGCTCCAAATAAAAATCATTACAGTCAAATAATTAAAAATCCTTCTATAGAAACAAAAAAAGATATTAACTCCTACTGCAGAGCCGTAGAAAGAGTGCTCTCCTAAGCTTTCATTTCTCCTTACAGCACCATTTGATTTTGAGGTTTGCACTCTGTCTTTTCCTGTTTTGTGCCATAATCCCTGCTTGCTATTACACTTTATTTTACTTCCTTCTTTCCATTTTGCAGTCTCTCTTCAACCAGCCCTCTGTGGTTAAATCTCTCCCTCAGAATTCAGGGGAGAATTACATCTATTTTTTGACGACTTGTAATGTTACCTTAAAGTCAAAGAAAAATCTCTTAAGAAATAAGAGAAGAAGAAATGCCACTGGGTAGATGCCAACAGGAGTGAGATTCTGACATTTATGTTTGTGTTCCAAGATGCCACAACTCCTTGGAAAGTCCCACTGAAACTGAATAGAGCAGAGAACAGGTTGGCCCATCTACTGCTTTGGATGGATGGCTCCCCATAATCCCCACAGGTTTCATCAAAATTACCACAGTTAATCCTTTAAGAAAACAATATCAGACTGTGCCAATACTGAACAGACAGACAACTGCTTATTTCCCATAAAACCCATGACAGGAGGATTTCAGTTTTAGAATTAACCACAGTTTTTCTCACTAGGTAGAACAGGAACACTGACACATCCTTCACCGGTTCCCTCACTGCTTAGAGAGGAAGATAATACAGAATAGTAGAAATCCACAACCCATACTGGATCTTACACGCACTGTGTGTAATCCTGAGTGCTTTGCACGCCCTTACACTGCCTGCATTGCCCAGATACACACGCTGCACACAGCATGAACAAACCAAACACAAGCTCCATGATTTCTCAGGGTGGGGGCAGGCAGGGAAACCTTTCGAGTTATGTTGTCACTGGAACTTGTTTCACCAAGACAACACACATGTAAAATACTATGACATATTGCAAAGATGAGTGAGACATTACCAGGAGTTAGAGTCATCACAGACACTGGCAGAAATTATGAATAAAAACCCCACCAGTTATGGAGTAAAATACCCAAAACAAATTACATCTGTACAAAAAGGAAATGTCAAATAACACACACAACACACAAAAAGAAAACCAAACCAAAACCAACAACAAAAAAAACCCAAGACCAAAAACAAAACAAACAAAAAAACCCCCCCACAAACAACAACAAACCTCAAACACAACCAAAAAAACCAAACCACCAAAAGCATACACAAATGCATGGATGCTCTTAGATGTAACTAATTATGTTACACCTAGGAGTTCAAACATCTTACACGTTAGTTAAAAGTACTATACAGGAATGAAGGTACTTCATACAGAAATAGTATGATTGACATTAAATTTAATACACTATATTCTTATTCTTACAGCGTACATATTGGGTATAGAACCTCAGCATATTTCAGAGATAAATAGCCAAAATTTATTAGAATTGATGGGGGTCTTAAAGTGAACTTTTTCATGTGAATAGTGGTAATACACCTAATGATATTACTGAAGCATTGCTACAATACCTGTTTTGAACGAATATTTAAATTGCTAGTTAGCATTTTCTCAATACAGTGACAGTGTCTCCACAAGTTAAATAATGGTAATTTATTTATAAATACAAACAAATTAATGATTTAGCAGGGGGTATCCCACTAGTGAGGTACAACAAATAAAAGCTTGGATGTTTAAAATCATGCCTCTCCAACCTCAAAACGAAGGCTGTTTGATGAAATCTAGGCAGGCAGGACACAAATACTCCTGCAGCATTGGTTGGCACATTTGTGCTGCAGCAGGGGTGTACTATAAACACGGTGACTGTGTTTTCTCTGCCGGAGGGAAAGAGCATGAGACAGGTAGAACAAGTTGAATTAATGGCAATGGACATGAGCTTTCCACTTCTGAAACAAAGCTGGATATGACATCAACTACATGAAACGACTTACACTTACTTTTTTCCCCTGCTATGGCCAGGTGTCTGGTCTTCAGTACAGCTGAAAAAAGTATTGACCCAAGCAATAGGAGGGATTCAAGCTGAATTAGAATAACTGCATGTGTTGGACACACCACAGATGTCCTCAGTATAGGCCACAGAGGGTACCACTTCATTTTTGCATTACCATGACTTCTGTAATTTCTGTAGCTTTACAGACTCGATAGGGAAAAGCAGAAAACTCTCTTGTATATCAAACCATAAGGAACATTTTTTTCGATATGGTGTTAGCTCAGGGGATCAGAAATTGCACATTAGAAACAAACACACATCAATCACATTAATGTCCACATACATACCATCCAAAATAATGTCCCTGTAGCAAGAGCTGCATACTGCTCAATTGTAGAAAGCACACTGAAGATAAGGCATATCAGCACAATAAGGAAGCTGAAAAAAAAAATAAAATAAACTTTTAGGGAAGAACAGGTAATTATGCAATCGCAAATCATCTGTTTACACTGAAATGTCATTGGTTTGTACTATCCTAAAACACAGCTGGGAAATTCTGCATGATCCTGCTTCCTTTTGGATAGTTTATTTCTCTTCAGACACTGAGGTTTTGGGTTGGACATTATCAAATGAAGCCATATGGTAACACTAGCTTCAGCCTACCTCTAAGATTTGCTGTTTTCTGGCCTTTCATGAAAAGAGCATTCCTTGCTCTTTCCCATTTTAAGGACTACTTTGGCTGAATCACCACACAACCCTCAAACTTGTTTCAAATATTTGTCTTTTTGCTGATCCAAAGCCCAATAAATTGAAAAAAAAAAAAATCACAGCTAAGCCAAAGTTTAATAGGCTGTACTGTACTGTCTTTTATAATGTATCCCTAAAAGGCCCCAAATAAAAAAGGTCTGACATTTGGCATTTGAAACACAGCCTAGGTGTGATTCCACCTAGTTCCTAACCCCTGCCATGGGCAGAGTCACCTATCCCCGAAACAGATTGATTGGAGCCCCACCCAGCCTGGCCTGGAACACTTCCATGGATGGGGCTGACACATCTGTCCTTAGGGAAGGGGTCCTGGTTTCCAACATAAGATTTGGGACAGCCAGGGAGCCAGCCCAGCTGACTGTAACCTCCCAGAAATCCTCTTCCCCCACCTGGGGAGCAAGGCAGCCCTGCAGCCCTGCAGCCTCTGCCTTCAGACCCCTTCCCTGAGCAGCTCTGCTCACCATCCCACAGGATGCTGCTTCCCCTGAGGGAACGTAACACATTTGGGAAGAGAACCATTCAACACCCAAAGTGGATGCTATCCACCACACACTAGCCACAGGCAGCTTCCACTGCCCAAAGAACTGCATGTTTCTTTTAAAAACACAACATACACAATCAGCAAAAATGAAAACATCCACTTCTTAAACACCAAATTAGTTGTTAGGGCTATTTCTCACAATTCTGCTGAAACAGGCAACACCAATCCTTTGTACTCAACTGAAACTTGGTGCAAAATCCACTAACTAAATCACCCATCCTATTACACATCTCTAAAACAGTTAACCATTTTTTTAACTTAAAAAAAAACCCAAAACACAATAAAAAAGAATCGACACAGTGAATAAAACTGAACTCAAGAAAAGTATTAAACCAGGACATTGGAGTGGCATGGCTCAGCTGAAGTCAATCACAGCCTCTACTTTTATTCATGGAAGTGAGCACTGCTTTGGGTAAATCTTTTGAAAGACCAAGAAAACAAAACTGTGTTAAGGTTGACATAAGCTACACTCCTCAACAATTGCTTCAAGATACAGCGTAGGCAAGTCCAAAGCACACAGAGAAAAATGATGCCAGAATGATGGAATCATTAAGGGTAGAAAAGACCTCTCAGACCAAGTCTGAGCTTTGAGATTATCGAGTGCAGCCTTTGAGAGTGTGCTACCAAACAGCGGAGAGAACGTTTGTAGGTAAATAGGCACAAAAATCGAATAGATAATGAAATTAATAGGAGAGAGATTACCATATATCAACACAAGTACCCATATAAAAATATACTTTACCTAAGCAAAATATAAGTATGTGGGAGTTTGATTCCCCTCTAAAGTCTTCTCATTTTACCCTGTACCTCTACTTTGGGCATTCCTAAGCAGAAGTGAGTCGTGCAGACAAGGCAGGAGAATGCAAAGGTGAGCCAGATATTTGAAACACAACATAAATGTCCCATAAGCATCCAGCCCTTCTGTCTGCAGTATTCTCACCACAGCATAAGAACAATACACACGACAGTGTGAACAGAAATGGGGTCAGTAGCACAGAGACAGCCGAGGTTTCTGGATTCAGAGTCCAACACAGATAAGGTTACCAGTTCAAAGCAAACAATGAGCTGCACGGGATGAGCAGCACCAGTTCAAATTTACTGCATCCCTTACTGGCAGGAGACACTGGGATGTTTAACTCGGCCAACACATGGAACCACAAGGGGGCAGCAAAGCAAAGACGATCCCGTTTCTGTCCTTTTCCTAAACAAACACAAAAACCTAGTAAGCATGGAAGTTGAAAGTTCATGTGCCGAAGTGCCAAAAACATTAATTTAGGGTCAGTCCTTTGCCAAATCTCTTTGCTTGTTCCTATTAGAAAAATTGATGGCTGAGGTAAGAACTGCCTCAAGTGCCAGTCGCCCCACTCCCTACCTACTTTTATGGGTTTTCATGCACATGGACCCATTTCAGTCTTACTATTTTTTTTTCACCCCTAGAAAAGCTCTTACAATTCACTGTTGTGCTCTTTCCAGGCTGATGTATGAGACACGTTCATAACCAAAAATACACATTATACCATGCAAAACAAAGATGTTTGGTCAGGCAGTGCTGCTTCACGTGTGTTTCCTTGGCATGAGAGGTTTGACACCCACAAGGTGCCAGTGCAGCACCGCAGCTGAGCTACTCCCCCTGTTACAGTGGCACTGCTCTTTCGCTTAGATTAACTGCACATAAGGAGCAGAAGGTGCAAAATTAAGACAGTAAATAAATACAAATGGTGCCATCATCCTCTGGCACGAGCCTACTCTTCGTTGTCTTCCAAAAACTCTTTGTTTTCATTTTGTTATTAGTGCAGTGGCTCCCTTCTCCACCTTCAAAGTGTAAGAAGGGACTGAGGCACCAGTAAAATAGAAAACAGGAAGTCTGGCATATTTTTTTCCTCCCCTTTTTCTTTTTGACAGTTATCTCCTCCTTCTTCAGCCAGAAGTGGAACACAGATTCTCAGTTACTGCCTAAGCAGCAGACAAGTCCACAGGAGTGCATTACAAACAACAGCTGCAGGCACAAACTCTGCCTCAAGCTTGAATTTGCTTATGCAAAAATCATCCTGGGGCAATTTAACTGGCCTGCCTCAGAAAAGCAAACATTACAATTTTCACAAATAACCTTATCACACTTACTAACACTTTACTGTGATTGCTATTACTAGATTAAAAAAACAAAACAAAACAAAACCCAACCAACCCCCCCAAAAAAACACCCAACCCCAAACAAAGCAAAAACTTGTCTTGATATAGATGCTAAGCATGTACACTCTTAATCCAAACAGTAAATATCAGACAAACTAATAGGCAACTGACTCCACTCTGGTATAATTTTTTTAATATACATTTTTCCTCTAAAGGAGAGATAGTCAGCAAACACTGATGGATTTCCTAAACTCTTAGCAGTCAGAGCTTCATCTCTTGCAAGCCACAAGTCTTTTATCTCCTGAAACCCATTGCCTGTTCACTCTCTATGCACAATGTGACCATCTTCAAGAAAGGAAGCAGAGTGATGAGTTCAGGCTCTTGTCAGCTCTGATCTCACTCTATGATTGTGGGGCCAAGCAAGCGTTAGAGATGAAGAGATAGCCTGTGAAGTTTTTCATGCTGTCTCTCCCAGGTTACAAAGTAGCATCTGCTTCCATGTAGATGTCACATCTACTCCATCAGCAGATGCATTCAAAAATACCTAGCTTTGTGGTTAAGTCATATCTTACAAGTGTTACGTGTTCTTTTAAACCAAGAATTTTGCAAGTGGCTGATCATCTCTGTGCTTCTTGATGTGAAACCACAACACCACTGTTAAAGCAGCGTGGACATTACAAAGCGTTTTCTTTCATGGGCTCAGTTTTTGGTAGACTGGTACAAGGAGACCTGTGTCCCCTCAGCCAGCACTATTTTACTCGAAGCCAGTTTCTCTGGCTGTCCTTTCCACCCAGCTTTCCCAGGCAGTGCACACCTGGTGGAGCCAGCCCCAGCAGTGGAGCTCTCGGTGGCACCAGGGAGCAGCACCCCAGCCCCACTCTGAGCTCACACACATTCCCAGCCTGCAGCTGGGCTCGGATGTGTGTCTGTGCTACACACCCAACAAAAGGAAAAGCACGAGCACAGACACTGCTATATAGAGAATTACATGAGGCAGTGTCTGCACAGGTGTGTGTGTGGGCCAACATTTAATAAATAATACATTTTGTCTTGCTTCATTGCGTCAGACAATTTAGGTAATTTTTCGTCTTGAACAGGTTTGAGGAGCTAGAGCATTGCCACAAAAGAATGATTCAACAAAGGGAATATGGCCAGCCAGCATATGTGCTGTATTTAGCAACAGATAGGAAATATATTAAGAGCTAAAAGTAGATTTAATGTTTTCTGACTATTTCAGGATATATTTTGACTTACAGACAGACCTATGGCTTTTTCCCTGACCTCAGTGTCAGCTGCAGGAACTTAACACACTATAGGTAGCTATCAGTACTGTGCAGCCTTCAGCCCTGAGCTGCTGAGGTTTTTTCTATATTTAACTATGATTTTTGAACGTTAGCATGTCTTTTTTGTGGCTTGAAACAATATGTGGAATGATCAAAGGAACAATAAACCACTTACTGAGAGATAACAATGCTCATTTAGTGAATGTCACAGGTAGGAGAACTGATAAAGGTTTGTAAAATATGTCCAGAGATATGACCAGGAACATTTAAAAAAACAGTGCACGAGACATGGTGGAAGTACTTACTCACCAGATCAATGCAGTCTCATGCACATGCAGCTGTTATCATCAAAACCAGTGCTACAGTGGGGGTAGATTTCATTCCTTCTTGCAGTGTTTCTTACACACTCCCAGTGGGAGTCCTATAAACCAGGAAAAGGTTGCCACTAGGCTACAAACTGAGCTGAGACCTTAAATACATTTAATAGATGAGAAGGGACATGCAAAGTTCAGCTCAATTTATATCAACTTGAGCTCTAACCATGCAGGAAGACAGACAGTTTTTCCTTGTTCAATGTTGCAAGCTGCCTTAAGTCTGGTTTTTCTAACCATTTTTATTCATAACAGCTATCAGTCTCGGAAATATCCAACTACTGGTGCCCTTCTAACTGTGACAGGTTTCTTAAGCAAACAAAGTCATTTAACTTCCTTTAAGTACAGAACTTTACAAGAACTGGAAGGATGACATTGAGAATGAACAACACGAGTGTGCAGATTAAACTGGGGCAGATTCTTATCTCGATCATCATAATTTGCAAACTATAATGCTGCTGCATATCCAGTTCACATTGGTTCATTAAAACATATGACAGCATCATTAGTTCATCTTTCATCCCCATGGCTTATACTTGCTGACACTTTTCAGACTGTGAACTCAAAGGTCAGCAGTGTCAGAAAAGGACATTTTCATGCAGCTTTCCAGGTTACAAATAACACGAATATTTGTATTTCCTGTAACAAATAATGGTATTGCAATGAGGATTTAGACAGCTTCAGGTAAGAGACACACTGAAACCTCTTTCATTTTATCATGCATTCTGCGCATTCCATGCCAGCAAAGTAACTCCTTACTTAATTTACATCAGGAAAATCCTCATGAAAACCTTCAACAGGATTTTACTACTGCAAGTCAACATAAATCCCTGACCAACTCACACAGTACCACATGACAAACAAGTATTTCCACAACACAAGAAAGAAAACATTCAGAACTAACCCATATCAAGTAATTTCTTACTGCAGCCAGGCACCAGGTTCTTGTTCTTTCACTCAACATTATTTTGGGACTGCAAAACTAAGAAAAGGTAAAAGAACAGAAACAGGTAGAACTTGTAAAATAAAGGACAGATAATAATAAGAGAAGAAGGAAATCTATGAACATAAACAGCATTGCTAGGAATCTAATACAGGATGGCAATTTATTTTATGGGATCATCAAGGCATAGTGTCAAATACAAATACCAACCAGTGCTTCTGAAGATGAGAAACTCGGGGTTATTTTTAAAAAAGAAGCAGGATTTCACAAGGCAGAGAAAACTTTCATCCCTAATGAAATTCACACAAGTAAACACCCTGGATGTGTAGGTCTTATGCTGAACCCTTTAGCAAGTCTGAACTAAATGCTTAAAGAACACTGTCATGACTATGGAATACCAGAACACAGTGCCAGGCTACTGACAGAGAGCTAAATAAGCATTTAATTATCCAGCTGGTGGACCCCAGAGGTTCTCCATCACTTACTCCATTAAAAATAAAAAAGTTTGTTTGTAATAGAATAGTCTGGTGATGGTACATGGTTAGAAAGAAGGAGCCCTGTACTCAGTTCCTCTTTGCCAACTTTACCTTAAGCCAACTTTAACACTCCTAATAATGCATTCATTTTATTAACTACAGTAGCTGTTCACACATTAGCATTGAAAAAGAAAAAAATCACTGTAGCAAGGAGTTAAAACCAGCAACCTACACAAACCATACCTGAATATGAAACAAGTCTAAAAAATAATAAATACATAGAGAAGTACTTTAGTGCCAATTAAAAAAAAAAAAAGGGTGGGAGGGAGGGGTGTTTAAGTCTCTGACCATGCAGGTTCTTTGCACGTTTTCGTCTAAGAATTTGTCATCTCTTCTTCTGCTTTGTTTCTGAGGCAGGGGAAGGAAGGAGGGGTACAGCCCCTCCCCATCTCCCAGCTTCTCTGTGGCAGGAGGATGCCCAGCAGAAGGAGAAGTACACTGGCATTCCTGCAGAGAAGCATGACTCCCTCCAGGAGCTGGCTACACTACTTTCCTGTCCAACACATGCTTCCTCTCCGTCATGTCCAACACAGGGCAGGCCTGCAGACAGCTCACTGCTCTCAGCTGTCATTTACCATCACAAGCCCTCCAACAGACAAAGTGCAAATGCTCTGTTTGTCTTAGCTTAGCTCTATCAGATGGAGCTTCCTGTTAAGACGTATTTGTTCCAACTCCTAAGGCAAAGTAGAGTTGGTGCTTCCTGAAGGAAACAATGGCATAATTTTTAACCAGCTCCATGACTCCTTGTCAAAGAAATGCTGTTTTCTGGCTCCTGTGCAGGAAAGCAGATTTATTGCATGAGGAAGATCACATACACTGCAGGGTAGTCTGACACTATGAAAAACAGGTTAACTATACAGCGAAACAGCAAGGCTTCTATCACACTTACCTGGCTCTTCTGGGAGTTAAAGTCTGTAAAAATGATTTAAATTACGGGCAGTGTACCAAAGCACAAAGCACACAATGAATCAAAAGTCATTTAGGATACAGCACCAGAATTATTGCAGGAAAGGCCTGTAAGGTCTTGGCAAAGGTTATGATTGCAGTACAAGTGCAAACCAGACGTCAAGATGCTTCAAGAGGAAAGGTTAACTACTCACAAAAAGCAATGCTATTGCATCTTCCAATGAGGTATTGACTCCTTTGAAAAGATGACAGGTACTGAGTAAATAAGTGGAAAGGGAATATCTGCTTTTAAAACAAGTTCATGACCAAAAGGTGTGAACCACTGGACTGCAGAAAATTTATCAGCCCTCCCCAGCTGGTTCACAACAAGCTTTCAGTGTGCCTCATCATTAACGTGAAACCCCAGCACAGCCACAAGAGAGCCATGGAAGGGATGACTCCACATGTACAGTAAGGTCATCACCTAACACTAGAAATCAAGAGAATTTTTTCAGTTTCCTTTACATCAGGCTTAATTTGGTGAAAACATGTAATTTTTTATCAGCCAGTTCTGGGAGTTCTTCTTCCCTGTGTTCTTTCAACAGGGGAGAAGAAAAACGTTCTAGAAACTGAGTGCCCCAATACAAGTAAAACTTGGTTTGTAGTTGGATTTTTATACAATTGCCTGAGTACACCACTATCCCACTTTTCTTGTAATAGCAGACTTAAGACAGCAGAGTTTAAATTATTTAGTATCTAAACATTAAAAGAAAATTACTAAATGTTCTCAGACTATAAAACGAGCTTCTGAAAAATTGCCAAGACTAGACTATTCCGCTGCTTCACTGTTATCAAACCTAAATTAAATAAATATTTCTAAATAAAATACTCTTTTTAAAAATACTTTTAATAATTACTTTCCCTTAATACACTATATTTCTTTCAACAAGTAACAATATTTACTTCCAGTGGTTTCTCTCGTTTGGGCTGGCTGAACACTATTTTGTAGCTTCATGTGACAAAGCAATTCAAGAGCTCTACGAATTACCTGCTTTTTTGGTTTGGGGGTTTTTTTTGTCCCCTTTTATTTACTTTTTTCTCAGCAGCACTGCTACAGATCATTTGCCTCCCCCATTAAAGATCAGAGAACACTGTCTCACACCTTCTAGAGCATCTTATAATGATGCAGAAAACTGGACTTGGTCGACTTTTCACTCACAGGCTTCTTGCTTAGGGAGCAGCTTCTGGATACTGCAGGTAGCTAAGTAAGTATCCCACCCCAAAGAAACAAAACAAGGCAGAAGAAAGGAAACAGTGCCTCCACACCAAAGGAGAAAGGCACTATGCCCCAGTCTTGTACAGCTGATGTACTAGTGCACAAACAGTTGAAGGCTAATTGTACAGCAGGACCAATCAGGGCTATGGTTCTAAATGTTCCATTAAGGAATATCCATGTTTCAAGCTCTCTAAAAACCTCTCCATGACAGGGAAGCAATATTGGTATTTTTTACAGCATCCTTTGTTCTCAGTTGTGAGTAGAGTGAAACAGTGAAAGGGACTAAAATCCAACAGACAGATAAATATACAAATGGGGAAGACCCAATCGTACCTTGAGCTACTGACCTGGACAGATACTTAATGTGATGTATTGCAAATGCCACAAAAGTGACACCAGACCTGAGCAACTGGCCTACCTCCTCACCTGATCCCCCCAAATGACTCTTAGAGCTCCCTTCTGCTCAAATCAGAGTGTCTGAAAGGCACTTTCATCAGTGCTGCCAAGTGAGATGAAGACCGTGAGAAAGATCTGAAGCTGGGATAAGTGCTCTCTCCAGGGTTTCCATTATGACCCTCGGCCTTAATTATCTGAAGGTATAGTTGACAGATGCTTTCACAGAAATCAGTCTTGTCATCGTCTTTTGAGCTGTTCCACATTCAGCTCTCAGCTGCACTTTTCTAGGGGCACCGGGGGGAGAAACTCTTCATGTGCCATAGCTTAGAAACAAGACAAACTACACGACAGGTTAACGTGCCTGAGGTGAAAGGAGAGGAATTCAGAAGCAGACTGAATTCAGCAAGTATTTCCATTTCCAGGGGAGGGAAAGTATTTGCTGAGGCAAAGATGTGATGCTTGAAAGCTACAGCAACTTGACTTCTCAGTTTGCCTTAAGCATGGTGGAAAGTTCAAGTGCCCCTGGAAGAAAAGAATTAAGAGAGTCTAGAAAGCCACAGGCAGCTTTTAATTTTATGGCGAGAGAGTCTTTCTGTAAATACAAAAATCTCTACAAATACATGCCTTGAAATACAGGAATGCTCAATACTCCATTTCCTCAAGAAAGTCTATACAGATTAAATTTCCTAAAGAGCTTTAGCTTTGTCCCCTCACCCACAATAGAGTTGATACAGGCTGAAAGTTATGAGGATAATTCTTTCTATTTTTCCACCTGTTGATTTGGCTGTTAGTGGAAATTCTAACTGTCTATCACAAGGATAAAAGTTCTGCTGTATCATCTGAACTCACCTGCCCAGAATTAAACAAGGTAACATTAAGAGAAAATGGTTCAAGAAAGTTGTAATCAATTCTGAGGCCTGCATCCAAGAGGCATTTCAAAGTGGTTTAGTGTCCAAAACACTCGTGTTTCAAAATGGGACTTCAAACTTGAACACTCAACGAGTAAAGAGGGTCCTTGTAAGAGAAGTTAAGATGAAGTAATAGAAGATGTTAGATGCTTCATACACCAAACCTTACAGGAAGGGCTCCTAATCAGGAATACAGTGGCTCTATGTAACATTAAAAAAAAAATTAAATCAACTATTAACTGGACAACCAACCCTGCTGTGGGTAACAGCCCCCAGCTTCCAGACATGTGCTTTACTTTTCACCTGTCCACTTGCTTCCAATTCTAAAAGTCATGAGGCATTAAAACATTTCTGAGAATAGTATTTTGATGCTGCAGGAAAAACAAACCCTATTTATCTTATAGTGAAATCTCAGATTCTGTCAGGTAACTTCCAGAACAAGGACTTATCAAAATTCACTGGTGAAAAAGACTTGAGGGATGGTAGCCTTTTGTGGCACATCTAAAAGCCACAGCCTTGGGAGGGGAAAGTTACCACAGCACCATAATTCTGATATATCATTGTAGGACAGCATGAGGAAGCCGAAGTCCAGTGGCTATCCCAGTGTTACTACAGATATAAAATTATTTATCCTACAGCTCTTACTGGGGCATTCAAACTATCCATAGCAAGGGCTTGCTATCAGCATGCAATACATTTCTGAAAACAGTAACGGAAGTCAGAAAGAGACAAAACAATTGTTTCGCACATTGACTGGAGTAATAAATGAAATTCCAGTTAATTGTTAACACTGCAAGGACCAATATTATATGTAAAAGCCTGAATATTAAATAGTGTCAATTGCATGGATGAAAGCATGCAGTACATCTACAACATATTGAGATATCAAAAATCTTAAATTACACAAATTTAGAACTCAAAAGAATTCCAGAATCCTACCTCCTTTAGGCTTTATAAACAGCAGAAAAAAATAGGGCATTAAGCCATAATACATATATTTTCTGCATATCCCTTTCCAAAATGCCAATATTTCTATGTTTGTATTTAGTTTTATATGTGATGCTCTACAATGAATATTAATAAACACAAATTTGGAACATATAAAGCTAAGTACAAGGGGGCAAGACTTGATGAGAAGCAGACCTGGAAGGGGTCTCTTCTGGAAGTCATCATTTCATGGCTAAGTACCAGGAAATATCAAACTCTGAGTTTTTGTTGAAGTTCAGTGCCCGTGAGATTAAGCTGCCATTTCAAGTGTATGTTCAGAACGTGCCTAAAACGTATTGATATGATCTGCCAACATGTTAACAACATCCATTCCTGTAACACATGACCTCATGGCAAAATTATGCCCCAAGATACTGCTCTTGGCCCTGAAGCACCAGTCATGTTCAAGGAGTATCAACAGCACTCCAGAGGCATCCAAAACCCTTGGGGAGCCACAGGGTCAATCTCAGCCACCGCCGTGGCACTGCACTGATGTGGGACACTGCACTGATGTGTGACACTGCACTGATGTGTGACACTGCACTGATGTGGGACACTGCACTGATGTGGGACACTGCACTGATGTGGGACACTGCACTGATGTGGGACACTGCACTGATGTGGGACACTGCACACACAGCTGGCTGCCAACCATGACGTGCAATGGGAAACTCCCTGGCAGGCAGCTGTTCCTTGGGGTCTGCTCATTCCACCAGCTGACTTTTCAGTCGTGGGAGTTTATTGTTTAGAATCCTGTAGATTCTGGTGGCACCAGACAGAGAGGGAGAAAAGGCAGATCTGAAAGATGCGGAGAGAAACACCACAGAATCACCCATCAAGAACACTGAACTTCCTGCTTTGCTTTTTGAAAAACAAGGATTTCTACAGTTATAACTAAAGCTATTAAAAGTTGCCTAAAATTTTGAAGGCACTTCTGACAGTGCATCATAATTAAATCATTACACTTCCCATGCATCAAATCATCCATAAAATCCTTCAATGTAAGGAACCGATTTGCAGGTGTGTTCTTCATCCAGGAACACAGCCATTATTCTTCTGAATAAATTTTTAACTTAAGCATTGATCCCTCTTGAACATGTAGTTCAAGTTACAGATACTAATTGTTTCTGACCAATCAATCCCTAGTGAATCTATAAACTACAAAGTTAGTCAAGTGGAAGATTCAGGATCCTTATTCTATGTTAACTGACAAATTCCACAATAACTAAAAACAGGCAAGAATTATGATATGGAGGATGTACTAGCCACCCTGCAAGTCACAGGACAAAAGAAAGAAAATTACAAGAGATAAAAGTAGTTTATCTCCCATTTGAAACTGCAGCTTTAAAGAAATGTTTACTTCTTATTTCCAAATTATTCTAGAAACAGGCTTGCACAGAATAAAACACAACATCATTTTTATTCAAAGTGTTTTTTTCAGAACAGCCTATGTTCTCTGGAGTTCAGAATTTCAGGCCTAACATTAAGACTTTTTATTTAAAAAAAAGCTTGATTTCCTTGTAGTCCTCAGGACTAACTAGAGACAGAGGGGGTCAGAGGGGTCACTCTGTTTATCAATGTTAAAACCAGATCTGCAATGACCAACATTTCATTTTTAAATTAAAATGACCAACATTGTTTTTAAAGATGCAGAGCACTCCAAAAGCTGCAGGAGGCTGAGGAGCACCAGAGCCAGCAGTGCAGTGCAAGCCTGAAGGGCACAGTTTGATTACAGCCACTCCTGAAAGGGCACCTGTGCCACTGGAGAACGCCTCTCTCCGCAGTTCCACCTTCGTCAGTACAAACAAAAGCATTGTTCTGCTTGGAAAGTCTTTGGCAGCAGAATGGGGAAAATAACAAAGTATCTCTGATGTGCACAGCACATAACATTTGTTTCATAATCTGATGGAGCAAATTAATTTCTTGAGCAGCTGACAGGATATGCTTAATTAAAGGGGGGGAAAAAAGTGTGGAAGGGAGCTTTCTTAATCTGTGTACTCCCTTTTTCCTTCTCCAAGGAATTGCTGGGCAGACTCCTGCTCCAAGCAGTCTGCGTCTGACTTTCACCTGAAACAACCCTGAATGTCAGAAACCCAGAACCAGTGAAATCCTCTTGCTTTTATGTTTCTTAGATATTGTTTATATTTTTTAATGTTTCTTAGATAAATACAGTAGATGGTGACACACATTTTGACTGTCTGCTGCTCAAAAGGCCACAACTACAAAAAAAAAAAAAAAAAAAAAAAAAAAAAAAAAAGGGAAAAAAAAGAATCATCAAGGTGTCTTTCCCATAAACAATCAGTTTTTGAAAAGGTAGTTAGCACTACTGGTCTCAAATAAAATTTTAAAAATGGATCTAAGGACAACTAATTTATAAACCTAATGTTTTCCATATTTCCTTTTATATATTGTTTCTCACTGCTCAACAAATACAAAAATAAAGTCATGCTACTCTGAGATATCCTAATCAATTACTAATTGGGAAGAAGGATCAGTTTCACATCATCCATCTCTGACACAGAATTCTGGGAGAACAGTATTTGTAATAAAACTAATTCTTATTTTTAGTATGACTGTGGCTGCAGACCTACATTTTAGCTCTGAAAAACCTAGAACTGCAGAACTATAAAAAGTGGGTCACACCACCAAAAACAATGTTTGTATTTGAGCACTGAACTCCCTCACAATATAGACTTCAACACAAAAATCAAAACCAAAAGAAACCAAACAAAAAAAAAATTCCCACAATTGTTTGAACAGTGAGAAGCTTCTTTATCTGAAACAATAATCCCTTCACTTTTAGAAGTGATCTATGGAGCTTTTGTTCTTTGCTCAAGGTGGCAGAGATGTTTCTCACTCACCCCAGCCACTTAAGCATAAGTTGTTTTATCATACCCACAGTAGACAGTTCCAGAAACAGGCTCCCTTTTAACCAATTAAAACCCCCTGTTTGAAAGGTTTTGTTGGTTTTTTGAGAGGTTTTTTTTCTGAGACTGACTCCTTTACCTAAAGGTAAAGGACTGACTCCTACCAGTAAATTGTCAGATAAATTGCTGCTGCTCCCTACCACGGTTAAGAGTCAGGAACCCAGGAACAATCTGGGGATGGAAACTGCCTCGAGTCAAGCATTCAGAAGAGTCAGGGGAGAAAAAAAAAAAAAAGATTCCCTGGAGAAACACAGATGTGGGAGAACGGAGGCTCCTGAGGAAGACTCCAGCAGATGGCCCCAAAGCAGCAGCAAGGCTCAGCACAGCTCATGCAGCAAGTGCCATTCCCAGCAGCTTTCTGTACACCCAGCAAAGGCAAACACAACCCCAGCTCCACTGAGGTCTGCTGGGACCGAAGCATTTAAAAATGCACAGTTGTTTTATTAAAGTGAGTAAAAGCTTTACTTAATTTTGTCAGTTAGTTAAGAACATAAACCAACACACAATGCTAAATCTGGTCAAAAGGTGTGATCACTTAAACAGACATTTACTTTCTAAAGTTAAATTTTTTCCAAGACAGTATTTCTAATTTTCATGGTTACAGAGTTACACTCTGTGACTGTGCTTTCCAAAAGCTTCTTCCATTGTGATTAAAAAAACCTTCAAATCATTGTAGAACGTGTTTTAGGCAGACATTTCCAGTGTATTTTAGGAAGACATTTCCCATTAATAGAAGGATAGAATTAGGGTAGAGCACATATTTCATTCCATGTCATTACTCACTTCCAAAGTTAGTTGTGTCAAAGCCCTTTCAAGAAACATAGGTATGGTTTCCCATACAAGGCCATTTAAAAAGCACATGCTGCTCAAAAAGCAATGCATTCTGGTTCAACATCACTGCATTCTGAAATGGCACTTTCAGGCCTCACATGTGAGTGTCTGCCTTAAACCCATCCCTTCACAAAATGTTTCACTGCTCACAGCTGAGCCACCAAACTGTCCTTCATAGGCAGGAAGGTATGCTTGGACCCAAGGAGGTGTGCTGAGAAATGAACTTGCTGTCCAACTTAATAAAGAGATAAAAAAGAAATAAGATTCTAACTTTTCAATTTTAATTTTTTTTAAGTGAAACAACGGGATAAAGAGTATCAGATCACAGAAGCATAGAGTGGTTTGGGTTGGTTTGATCCCTTAAAGATCAACCACTTCCAAACCCCTGCCATAGGCAGGGAGAACTTCCACTAGACCAGGTTGCTCAGAGCCCCATCTAACCTGACCTTGATGTCCCAGGGATGGGACATCCATAACTTCTCTGGGAACAGGTTTTAAAGAAATCCAGTAGTATCTAGTTCTCTTAATCTGCTTTTTCCTTAAATTCCACCACCTTCTTATTCGCCCACTATGACCTTGTCATGCATAAAGTATGAGACTTCAAAACTACCTTACGAACCAAGACATTAAAGTTCTGCATAACTTCTACCCCAATATTCCTTCTGATCTCACACAGCCCCCTTGCTATTCCAGGCTGACCTTTACTGAAAGCATACTGCATGCTATGTTCTGCCAGTCTGCAGGCACAGAGCACACGCTTTGGTCAGGTTAACACTGAAAAAGAAAAAAGGAAGTGGATGCCAGCTCCTCTCTACCTCCTAAGTGCATGCAGATTTCCACTGCAGTGACCCATGGAGCAATTACCACCTTCATTTGCCAGCAAAGAAAATTGAACAGCGGGGAGATTAAGTGACTTGTACAAGGTCATGTAGCACATGTGATACAGAGCTGAAGATAGATCCCAAAGGAACTGGCTTCCAAGAGTGAATTTCCCACAGCTGGGCCAGTCCTTTGCACTGAAGAAGCCAGCAAGCAAGGGCAGGGCAGCCTCATGTAAGTCACACTGGGCAAAGACAGACATCAGCACCTCTGAGCCAGCTCCCAGTTCCAGTAAAGCCACTACCAAGCCTCAGGATAGACACTGCAGATGATGTCAGAGCAGAAGGGACCAAGCTGCTGCATCCCAACACATCCAGCACACCCACCAGCTTGCTGCCCACCTTCCCTGGTGCCCAATGCTGAGCACCCTGCTGGTCAGCCAGCTCAAGGGGGAAGGAAGAGCACCCTCAAGTGTGGGCCCTATTTTCTGAAGCCTGAGGGTTGCTAGCTTTCCCAAGAGAAACTTTACAGCAGTTTCTCATTTCCCAAGCAGCTTTGTGGAAATAACTATTCTTCCCATACCACTTCTAAGTAAACAATATTCTTCTCCCATAACAACCTCCCTCCCAGGTGATGTTTGCGTTACTTAACCAATGGAGAGAGGGGTCCATCCTATGGACCAATAATGTGCCTTTTTAGCACAGCATGTTATAAAAAGGCATGATGAATTGTAAATAAAGCCTTCTGATTTTATTCTACCTGCTAACTGCAGTCAAGTGTTTTATTAAGTGTCCAACAGCGACACTCAAGAAAGACCCTGACCCAATCCACAGGCATCCCTGGTGCTCTCTTGTCTTCTGAGGAAGGGCTCCATGTGGGGAGAGCAACCCCTGTGTGTCCCCGCACCTGAGGGGCAGGGGCATGGAGGATGTGGGACAAACACTGAGACTGCCATGCCAAAGGTTCTCACCCTCATTTTTGACATCCACATTTCCTGTCATGACAAGCTATGCAGCAGCTTAAATAGTAAGAAATTTGCATCTTGAGAAGGCTTACAGAAGAGTCACTTCTAAGCATGGGGAGAACGTATTTGGTTGATAATTTCATTCAAAGGAGTGAAAGCAAAAAGCAGAAGTTGGTAAGAGTCCCTTAAAGTTGGCCTTATGACATTGAGAAAATTGTATACAGAGTGGGTAAGCTGAAGGCCTTAAAAACTGAAGTCATCTAGTTTATACCTGAGACCAGCTGAAAGGGGGAGACCACTGGTAATGGTAACAGAATAGAAAAAGGGTAAAATCAGCCAATTTAAAAAAAAAAAACACAACAACAAAAAACAAACAACAAACAACCAAACAAAAACCCCAAAAACCAACAAAACAAGGAAAAAAGTGCTTTGCAGCAGTAGGTGTACGTTTACAAGCAGAGCAAGGCTGCATTTATCAAAGATAAAACAAAGTAGTAATTCAAATACAAGATGGCAATAATTTGTCTAAGTTTTACGTGCCAAAAGGGACCCAAATCCTCTACCGCTCCTTGCATCTTGTAAGATGCAAGATAAAACCCCGTGTAACAATCTAGAGCATTAGGGAAGATAGCATTTCCTATCAGAGACAAGTGTGTAGCACTGTTGCCAGGTGATTTTTTTTTTCCTTTATAAATGCAGATTTAGCTAACAAAGGGTTGAAATGCACTGTTCTTTGAAGAAGCTGTTTCTACTCCATTCACTTCCCAAATACCAAGGATGTATTAATTATGCCACGGTTTTGCACACAAGCCCATTGTTTGAATCAGGATTTTGTGTAAGCAGAGATCTCTGCTTACACCCAGAGGAGGACTCACACCACTGCAGTGGGCAGAGACACTGATCCCTTTGCACCACTCAGCCTCTGCAGCAAGGCACGTCCTCACAGGAGCACTCTGGACTGAGGTAAATTAATTCTTATTTATTATAAGGCAGCTAACCTCTGCTGAGGCTTCATTTGCTTCTTATAAACCTGTGTGACCTTTCAAATGTTATGATGGGCAAATCAGTATTTCTTTCTGGCCCTGTTAACACTGAACAAGTTGTGGAACTCGGCAATGAGGAAATGAGCATTCAAGCAGTGATCAGGCCCAAAAACATCCAGAGTGCCAAGACCTTCAAAGCTGTATCAGGTACACAAGAAATCAAGTGTGAGCGTGAAATATCAAAGGTCTTACTTCTAGTAAAGGACAGGAAGATTAGGGTTTCCAATTTTATACTGGGAGAAGGGGAACAAAGGAGAAAATCTAAAGCTGTGACTCCAGTGCAGGTATTTTACCCAAATCAGCAACAAAACAATCTTTAACCCAAAGCAGTACAAATACAGATTCACAGGTATTACTGCACACCATACAAAGAGAAAGAGGAGTGACTTCAAGGTAAGATAAAACAGCATGCTAAGTTGTTACCATATCACATAGCACCAATACAGAACAATTATCCACTGCCTTCTCATCACTCAGAATGAAGTTTAAAGCGAAATTTGTTACATGTTTAAGGACAGAAGAAAAGCAGAATTACAAACTTTATCCATACCATTTGTTCCATCAAAGATTAAGCTCTATATGAAATTATTGTGTACCTCTAAATTTATGTTAAAACTTACAGATCAGTGTCCCAAGTCAAAATTTATCTTTTCTCAGCTACACACCTCTGGTCTTAGAAGATGAAAGACACTTTGCTTTGTGGAACTGCACAGAGCCTGAATGGGAAACCACAGCACAGCTACATGCAGGCACACACTTCCTTTAGAAGCTGTGGGATTGCTTTATTCTCTGAAATCACGTAACATTCTTCCAGTCTTACCTCTTGTGGTCCATTATCCACCTCATGACTCCACCTGTTGGCGTTTTGCAGTTTCTGATGGGTTTTTTTTATCGTGAAAGATATGGAAGATTCAGGATGCAAGACTGATGATGTCAGTCAAGTCCCACAGAATCCTAGACATCAGCAGTCTTGGCAACTCGACAGGGTCGGGCTGGTTACAGTTGGGACGGGAGACAGCTTGTGAACACCAGGGGCCACAGGCTCCCAAAGCTGGAATACAGCTGGCACCTGGATGCAATGCCAAGGGCACCCCTGCTGCTGCTACGTACGCAGCAAAAGACTAAAAAAGGGAAACACAGGCTTATTGCTTAGTGGAGTGGGGTATTTGATGGCATAGAGACAGAGAAGCCAATGCACCCAACACCCTCTTTGCCTCAGGCTCCACCAGCAGCGTTTCCCTGACTTCTGTGCTTGGATGCAAGGTTCAGGGAGGAGATACACTACCAGGAGGAAAACCAGATTGAGTTAGGTATGACTTGAGAGAACTCCTCCTACACCAGGCCATGGGACCAGACATTCTGTGTCTGAGGGTCCTGAGAGAGATGGTCTATATGGTCTATGTGACTGAATCGTCACTCAGGTAAATGGTCCCCCTGACAGCTGAACAAGACAATCCATCTTCAAAATTGCCAAAACAAAAGAATAGAGCAGAGACATTTCTCTATGCTACAGCTGAAAAAGTCACAGTCTACATCCCTATTTCCAGTATCCTGCTGTAGTTAAGACTGCCACAGACTGCGCTCATTCAGCTTCACTGGAAGTTCACCCGCAAAATCTACATCCACCAAGCCACAGACATGAGGGCAAGAAGCCAACAATGGAGCAATCAGGAAAAAGGAAATCCCTTGCATCACAAAATTCATCTGTCTGAAACCATCTGGAAATTGACTCTTCAGGATATAAAGTTCACAGCACACTTTCTAAAGAAATGCAAGCAAAAAAGATTCACAAGTTTCCTGGGCTTTGACCCAGAATAGACTCGAACATCCTTATCTGGTTCTATATAGTTCAGAGGAAGATTTAAGTGAGAGGTAAAAATTTTCCATGCTAAGACAGACAGCCCCTTCCTCATCCTTTTCCAACTAGTCCCACTTAAACTTCTCATTTCTAAAAGAATGAAATCCTGTTGTCTTGTATCTTTGGGGTGACATGGTACAGAATAGTCCATCCTAATTGTACAGAATTTATGCATCCAAAACTCAGGGAGGAAGATACAACAGCTGCTCTCTTCAAATGACACATTTGGAGGAATCCTGTGAGTGACTTATCAGTCACCACGCAATTCAGAAAGCTGCCTGCCTGAAAGAGCCCTGTTGGCATTTTGCAATTTCTGATGGGAATTTTTTATCATGAAAGATGTGGAAGATTCAGGATACCAGACTGATGACGTCAGTCAAGTCCCACAGAATCCTAACAGTTTTTTCCCCACAGATTTTGGGAATTGGTAAAGGAAATTTATTTCCACCAGGAAAGAAATCTCTGCATGAATGAGTCCATTAGATATAGTATGAGAAAAAAGTCACTGTTCTTTTTTATTTCTGTCCACAAACCCAACAAAAACATAGTGTGGAAGTGACAGTCCCTTGTCCTTCCTGTGTGAAACAGACTTTGCCAGTCCTCATAGGGACTAGAAAAGAAAAAAATATGCCTTAAAGGGCTTTTTTTCTTAAGAAAGACATCATTTGTTGATAACCCATCACAAATAGCCGCTACACTGAAGTTTAAAGGGGGAGGGAAGTAAAAAAAGAAAAACCACACTTAAAAACAAGACCTTACTTTAGACTAAAGAAAAGAGAGTCAAGAATGTGCTTTAACCAACAGGCCTCACTAAGTGCCTGCGAGTAAACAGACAGACTTGTCAGGTAACTTGCAGGGGTTAAAAAAATTGCATCAAGAATTTCCTAATTACAAGTTATTCCTCCAGAGAAGATCAGCCTGGTTACTGTCAGGTCACAAACATTCCAACACACACTCCTTTGGCAGCAGATGCTACCTAAAGGTCTTGAAGAGTAGCTCAGTTTCCAGGCTTCCAGGGACTGCCTCTGTCATGTTTTGAGATATTCCACCACACACTGTGATCAAATCCTACCCAAGAGACTTGCAGCTTTCCCCAAAAAGATGTGGAATTTAAATTCTCTCTCTGCCATGACTTTAGGGGGAAAAGGTTGGTGATAATGTTCTTTTCTCCCTCACCTGTTTTCTAGTCTTCTAAACTCACTTTTTTCCTCTTTTTCCTCCTGATGTGTTATTGTTGCAAAAGGATCAAGGGAATGTGTAAATATGTCCAATTCAAAATATTTTTTGTGGCCCATGAAAATTTAAAAAAAAAAATAGTAAGAGAGAAGCAGAATTTTTCAAGAAGAGAATATTCAACAGGGGGATATTTGGAGGTTTTCAGTCTGTCTTGAATTTTAATTTGCTCTCTAACAGAATATTTTAGAGTTAGGTAGTCTTCAATAAGTGTTAAATAAATGCAGACAAAGTCTAAGGTGGTGCCCACAAATGATCATCGTTTGGTATCTCTGGAAACAATATCCAGTATATCTGGGGAATTAATGCAACTTTTGGGCAATCAAAAATAATCCGTCTCGTTTTGTCTCTTTGATGCACTGTTGTTTATTCAGTCTCTCAAGCTCTCTTCATTGCAGTTTTGGACTCAAGATCAAAGACCCCCTTGGCTCAGTGAGTTCCTCTTCCCCACAATTTATCAGCTGCAAAGACACTGTGCACACAGTGGCTCAAAGGGTGGGCTCAGGTACCCACAGGCCCACCATGGTCACAAACGGGCAAAGACAGCATCCACGGATCACCACAGCACACTGGCGGGTGCAGTGGGCTCTGAGGTTTGCAGATGAAAGGGCACAGAGCTAAGGGCTCAGTGCACTTTCAAGGAGCAAAAGATATAAAAGAACTCCCTCCAAGCTGACAGGAGCATGTCCATTTGCAGAATGGCACCCATCTTTTCCTCCCAGGTGTGTTGACAGCACTCAGTAACAATGCAGTCTGATGAGCACACACCATGAGAACAGCCTGTCCCATCTCCACGTGCTGTTGTTCACACACGGGGCTTCTTCCCCACTGGCTTTAAACACACAACATGGGAGCTCTTGACGCAAACAGCCTTCGTTCCTTCGTCACAGCACTTGCAATATTAACTCATTAACTGTAAATAACTGAAGTGCAGCTCGTAATGCTGCTTCCCCCAGATCCCCACAGCGCTCTCAGACTTGAGTTTTATTTGAATGGCTTTTTACCAGCGGCTCCCAAATTAAGCAAGGAAGCAAGTCCAACACATTCAAGGTCACTGTTTGTATGTCCGATTACACTGATGGTTATAACTGTTGTAGTTTTCCACCTTGCGAGGGCAGGAAGCTAGAGGTCTTCTGGGTAATCAAATGCACATGTAGAAACAATAAAATACACCCATAAAATGATGAGTGCCAAGCTCATTAATGCTTTGCCACAAACGGCAGCTAGCTCTCAGTGTTCCTAAACACCTTTTGCCTCTTTTTGTTTATCTTTGGTAGTTTTGCTTTGCTTTTTGGTGGGCTTTTTAAGTGCTCCAGGGGTGCAATCAGTGTTCCTAGAAGCCACCACAGCAAAACGCAGAAAAAAAAGACATCTGCAATTATTTTCAGTGTGTGACTGCTACCTGTATTCTTTACTCATTCCTGGAATAGTTTGTTTAACCCAACAACAGATGCATAATGAAGGCTACTCTTTGTTGTCATTTCTGCCTAACACTTGTTAAACAAAAGGTGTTACCAAGAGGGTATTCTGAACAACAGGTGTGCCAAACCAAGCAGAGAAAAGCAGAGCATCTCTGAAGCACGGTTCACCCATTTCTCATGCAGCTGTTTTCCCAAAACACCTTCTCATTGTTGCTGTCATTTGAAGAGACACAAATTATGATAAATTATTATGGCAAAGACATGCTCTCCTTTGAGGAACGCAGGAGCCTAAGAAAAGAAACAACCACAAAAGAGAAGGAGACAGGGGATTGCAAAGCAAGACCGTATCATTTGCTGGGTATTGGTGGGATTTCTATGTGTCATCAGGTCATCTTTCAGGCATCACAGAGCAAAAATACATAACAAAGAACTTGAACACTAAGACAGCCTTGGGAAGAAAACATTTAACATCCCACTCATCTCAAGAAGAATTTATTATCTGTGACCTCCCCTCAAAAACGTTCCAAATATATTTTTTAAAAAACTAGAAAAAGTCTTCCTATAGTTTTTTGTCCTTCTTGAGGAATAGACTTTGTTGGTTTATTTTTTGTTGTTGTTCATGATCTGAAAGATACAAAGGTTGAACTTGAATGCATACCCAAAACTCTTCAATGAACACAAGTATGTACAAGCTACCTAAGGATGATTTCAATTACCAACTGCTTAAATGGAACAGATTGTTCTAGAGGGTCTCATCACGACATGAAGGCTGCTAGAATTTCTCCTCGCTTTTCCTTTTCTCTTCCAATGTACCCTCCCCTAAAGGAAAAACAGATGCTGAAAATAGATTTTAAAAGGTAGGCAAAACAGGATTTCGTTTTTCCGGCTGTGGCTTTATGTTATTCTGGAAAAATAATTTTTAAAAATATAAAATTTTGAGTCTGTTTCCAGCATCAGCAAGACTGTCTTTACAAGAGCCTCAATAGGGTGTTCTGGTTCTAAATCCCTGAGGAATACCAAACCAGATCCACTTAGCCTAGGTTATTTTAATATAAGGGGTTTTTTCCTCCCTCCAACTTGGTCACCTGAGCTACTGTACACCCTGAAACTAGATTTAAACTTAAGTGTTTCTCATCATCCCAAACAAATGGGAAAAATAAATTATACCTGAAGATTATGCAGTGACAGGTAACCTTCAATGTTTTAACTGTCAAGATTTAAGTCAGCAACATTAATGATTTCATTCTCAGTGCAGCTTGTTAAGAAAAATCACTGCAGCAAAATTAGGACCTTCTAGATATTTAGTCTATGCACTAGAGAAACCATTAAAAATTAAAACATTTAGTTACTTTCCTGCATTAGCTTTAATGCTGAGCAGTGAATACTAAGGTGAGGAATTTAGGGGTTTGACTTGTTTCATGCCTTTTTTTTTTTTCTTCTTTAATATTTTGGCTTCAGGTTGTTCAGGATGGGGTTTTTTCCCAGACTCCTAAGTGCACGGGTATCTTTAATTGCTAGCAGAACTGCGTTGTCTAAGCAGCAAAGAAAATGTCACCCACAGTTCATAAAAATCAATTAGAAAACCTCTCCAGTACACACAAAGTCTATAGTCTATAGTCTAGATACAAAAATCTAATTACTACTTTAAATTAATTATCACCACCTGAAGCTTTGCTGACCCAAAAGCTCACCAAAAAGCAAACCCCTGGCCATTCTTTGAGGCACCACAAAGGATTTGATCTTTGCCTCAGCTGATGTATTCTCAAGTAAAAAAATTGGAAAATATCCCTGATTTAATAGTACTTCACATATACATTGGGTTCCAAACCAATAAAAAGCATTGCTTTCCTCTCTTTCTGGGCCCTTTCTTTCAAGCAAAGCAAAGAACAGGTTCACACAGGGACTCAATGTCTACAGACAGGAGGAGCTAAGGCACAGTGATGCAGACAGCAAACTTCAGCTCTGGATGCTTTCTGTAATGGGAGGTGATGATCCACATAATTAAGAGTTTCACTGCAATTTCATGCATATGCAAATCTATCTGCTGAGTAGCACAGAAATTTACAGCACTGAATTCAAGCTGAGTTAAGAAAACCCTCTGCCAGCTGGTAAAAAGTTAGCCAAGTGCCATTCTGAGCACCCAGGCCACACACAGGACCCAGTCACCAGCAAATAAATAGGGGCAGGGATGTTTTAAAGAGATGTGAGAAAATGTACAGGCAAAAATTAATGATGGGTTCTGAGCTTCTTTAAGGTCAACCTTGGCAGACTGTTTTTCTGGGAGGAGGAGTTAGTTTGATTTTTGGGGCCTCTTATTTACTGAAACTTTAGGCTTACCAGAGAGATAGTTCCTGCCAGGTGCCTGAAAACTGCATAGCAATAGATTCATAAAAGCCTTCTTCACACACCTGAAATCACAGCTTTTAAATGGCTCAGGAGCCAAAGGATTATAAAAGAATGCAGAGAGCAGTCTTTAGGTCTGGTAGCCCCATTCAGCAAACACTGAGGAGGCTTTCCAAGCTTTTACACCCCTGTCTCAGCCTCTGACCACACGCTGGAGACATTTCATGCTGTGGAAACATGTACATGGATGGTACAGGAAGAATGATCAACCAGTGCTTCCCCGTGTGTTACTGCAGTTATCTGGCCAACAGTGTTCTGAGAGCTTGGAGTGCTCTTCATTAACAACCTACCTGCGGGGTTAATTTCACCACCACACTGATGACTTATCTGTTTAACTTCACTGCTTTAGCTGGTACTACATAAACCTCTGCCCCTTCTTCACTCTGTATTTCTCCTCAGCTTTCTATCTCCTCCTGTTTTTTCTAACAATCAAAGCAAACATGCACTTGGCAGGCCCTTGACTCACAGGTCAAGATGACGAAAAACAAATGAGAGTGCATCTCATCGGAGAATAAAGTACGCTTGAGTACTCTCTGAATGAACACTTAGCAAGTTTTTTATTACTCTTTTCTTAAATACGCAGCATTTCAAATACTGTATTACACTAAAATCGGCAAGATTTCCACCTACAGAGAAGAATTGAAACCAAAATACAAATTTACTCAAAAAGAAAAAAAAAAACCTCTAAAAGCAAAACAGGAGCATAACTCCCTGGAAGAGCTCAGAAACTGGGTTTCTCAGAAGCTGCATCCTGGTGGCTGGGCTGCAGGGCTCCACATTCCCCAGGACACAGGCTGCAACTCACTGGGCTGGCTCCCAACAAAGGTCCTTTCATGACCATCCACCACCAATGTCTTTTAGCTACTTACAACACCTTTCATTGCAGGCACTGCCTTCTATTTTAAAAGGATGTGTCCCAGCCTTGAAGATAGTTCTGCTTGAGGCTAGCAAAAAAAGAGCAATTACTGTGGAGGCTGTCTCATGTTACACTTCATGAGAAGACTCCAGCACGATCCCTCTTATTTACTGTTTGCATAGCCCCAGTACCTAGCAACCTCCACCACGTAGCAGTGTGGGTCCTTTGGTTAAGCACCACACACACGCACACAAAAAGGCAACCTGACAGTAAAACTGTTTAAAAGGTCAGCTGTGCTCAAAGCAGATTCCAGAACATTTAATATCACTGCAGGCCTGAAAGAGCCAGTGCCTCTCAATAGGTGCCAACATCCACCCAATTATCCAAAACAGGTATTCACAGCTATGTGCACCATACCTTCTGCAGAGTTCCCATCTCTTGTAACTCCCAACAAGTCTCCTGGCTAACAAGGCTGAGTATGGAGATGCATTTGTATTACACACTGGGTTAAGGAGATTTTCCAGTCTAGAAACAGGGCATGCGTTAAGCACTAAAGTTTGCTCTTTATTGCAAACTAATTTATTTCCTCACCAGAGCTTACAAGCAATTGAAAAAGCATTTTGGTTGTCAAGCTGCTCACAATACAGAATTACTGCATTGGTTATTTTATGGTAATTGCGTAGCTGAGATCCGGAGCCTTTATTAAAAAGCCACTCCCATTTAATGAGTAACAGGAACTGCTTGCTACAGACAAAACTGCAAATCCATTCCCTGGCTGGAAGTGTGAATGCTTAGAAAGAATTCTTTCTTGAAAGGTAAACATTTCCTATTTCATGAGAAAAATCAAAGCTAACAATTATGAGGAAGCATCAAGATACATCAAGGTGAGAAGTGAAAAATCCACACCTCCCATCCATCTAAGCAAAAGGCAGCAGCACAGTAACACTGCCAGGACACTCTGAATTAAAAGACTTCAACTGGTGACCACTTGAAAAACCAGCTGATTTCAGCTATTGCTTCTGTTTCATCACACAGAAGCAGCCAGCCAGTAATAGCTTGGCTATGCACTACTCCAGCAGGAGTGTTCCTCTCCATAAATCAACTACAGACACATCAATAGCTCAGCATTTCATAAGCCAAAGCAGTTTCAACTGTGGAATTCCTCATGCAAGAGGAAGAAGAAAAAAAATGAAAAAAAAAATCAAAACCAACACAAATCCTGGCAACTGGCAAGAAGGAAAAGCAGTTTCCTTCCACTTCAAGTGTGGACAGACTTTAACACAGAAAGTAAACAACTGCTCCAGCTTCTCATTGCTTCTTTTCCTAATCTAATACACAACTGCTCTCCCAAGAGTCCAAAGAAGTTCAGAAACATACACACCTCCCAAAAAAAGAGAAACAAAAATGCTGAAGGAAAGAGAAGAATTTGAAATAAAGACAGATACATATCCAACAATAACAAAAGTTAAGACACTGTTATTTCTTTGCTACTTCACCAACCAGAAGTACAGGAGTTTGTAGGAGAGGCAATGGTATCTGTTCTCTACCTGTTCTTGGGGGGCACCAAAATAAGGATGTCCTCATTATCAGTCATCAGGACTGTTCTACTATTATTTTTGTTCCCCTTCCCAATTTCTTTGGGAATAGACAGCTGCCAACAAACTACTCATCAAAACAAAGGGCTCCTTTGACCATCTCAACAAAAGGATGAAGCATTAAATGCAAACAGCCGCAGTCACAATCCTAGAATTGGTTATTTCTGGTCAAGTCTCATTTAAAGACTTTGAAAGTTGCTACAGGAAGCAAGTGAAATCAGGTCTCATTCCAAGTCAGCTAGGGACATTCCAATGTATCTTCCATAGCCACGTGTGAAAAACACAGCAGAGATAGATGGGATACATCTGCTACTTAAGGAGCAGACCTGTGGTCAGAGAAGCATTTTGCATTGCAGCTGCTCCAGATTAACTAACTGCTGTCAATCTGCTCCATGTCAGCTGCCATGAAATACACTTTTTTTTCATATCAGCTTCTTGGTTTAAAGTTGTGGTTTTCAAGTGATTTTCAAGGAGTTTTCTTACTGCTCTTTTGTTTAAATGGTTCAGTGTTTCAGATGCACTTTTAATCACATTTAAAATGCTTGCTTAGCATTTCCAAAACCTGCACATCTACCAGTTTCTACTGATCCAGGTGTAGGCCCTCATGGAATCTGACAACTGCTCAAATCCAGCAAGAAAACTTCAAAACCAAAATCTCACAGGCAAAGCCATATACAAGCGTTGATGCAACTGTTCAAAGTGATTTTGTGTCTGGCCCAGTTCCCTAAAGGTGGCATGAACTTTGGCTAATAGTGTGTGCCAGGAATACAGGGCCCTTCAGTGAACATTAACCCTGAAGTTTTTCTATTTTCAGTATAAACGCATAAGCACCACTGCAACATTTAAAAAGGCAATCTCAAAGGATTAGGTAACACAGAACATAGTTTCAACAGCAATGAAAAGCAATCACAATATAGCAGCACCTATCCTTTTAAACCTCAACTTTATAAACTTTAACATCTTCACATTGCCCTATGCATCTCCAGTCAATCTGTTGTCAACATTCCATTTTGCATTTCTTTACCTGTGGGACTCAGTTGTTCAACCTGAGTTCTTCCTGAACACAAAGGACTTCTGCTGAATCCAAATTTGCACTCAGCAGAATGCTGCTGGCCAGAAACATCTCTGCAACAGTGTCAGAGTTGCTAACACCAAATGACGTTAACCAACCCTCCACTGCCCAGCAATTAAAACTGATAAGAAGCCTGTGTTCTTCAGGACTTCTTTTCATGTCTAACAGAAAGCTGGGGATTGCCAGCCACTGGAGGGTTTTATGGCTTTGCTTTTTATGAACGCACAGCCCAGCAGCTGATAAGTGCTTTTGTGCACTTGGCTGGTGTTTGCCCACGATCACGACTGTTGTTGGGATTTACTGGTGAGAAAGATGCCAACAACACCCCAAGGACAGCCTGGGACATTCCAGCACTCGTCAGAGAGGTGCCAATTTGCCCCTAAATCAAACATGCCACAGCAACTGCTGATAACAGCTTTAGACAAGTGCCAGAGGAGAAGCAGTCAGATTGTGTTACTTACCACGTCTAGAACAAACAGCCTCCAATTCCACTGAACTTGTGACTCAGGGGGTAAGAAGGCTAAAAACCTTCTGGATGATAGAGCTGTCAGCCAGTCCCTGATGCCACTGCACTCACACACATGCAAGGGTGCTGCAAGCAGAGCGCTCTGAGGCACCGGAGCAGGACCAGGAGTAAACTCAGAAGCACAGACTGGCTACCTGTGTGTATTGTCACTTCATCCTAGAGGCCATAAATACTCCCAGAGCACTGGATGATGCAAGGACACTCAAGGCATGAGGATCCCTGCTCCAGGAAGACCATGCTATGTGTATGTACTCCACATCTAGGCCTAGGAGAGCAGTGGAGACCCATCCTTAAAAACTATCTGGATTGGAATCAAATCTAGTAGAGATACGAAGTGCAGAGAAGGTCACAGCCAGTAAATCTCAGGGCTTCATTCGGGTCCATGGGATGTTGATGGAGCTAGTCTGGTCCACTCTTCTCTATAAAATGATACAAGGCAGCCAGGAACACTGATCTGGAGGAGTTGTGAGGAAAAAGTAAATGTACAGTGGTCCTTCTTCCTTACTGTCCAGGCTTTTTCCTCCATTTCATTCCATGAATTTAAACTTATTTCAGCTCATTACTGTAAAGCAGTCACTTTACACTCTGAGAAAGAAAATGCACATTGCCTGGCTTTCCCATGACTATTTATCTCCCTAGCTTTGCAATAGCAGTGTTGCTCCTACAGCTATCCTCTAAAAACCATTTCATTCTTCCCTACATTTATCACAAGATATGGAAAAGTGAAGAAAATACTTTCATTGCCACGCCACATCCCAACTATACAGGAAAACCACTTACTCAAACCAGAGTTCAACTTCTAAATACCTTTTAAAGACATGCTCTGTAATACCAGTTTTATTTTACCAAGGTAGGTGCTAATCTCAGTGGTGAATCCAAATTTTATTCTGGTTAATCAATTACTGCCTAAGGGACGCTTCACCCCAACTGAGTTGATTTCTGCCTTCAGTTCCTGTCTGAAACTTGCACAAGTTTCCCATGGCTGTGGCATTTCACAGCCACTAAAATTCAACAGAACACAGTCTCTTCTACACATCAAAATGCCTGAGACAGTGAGGGTGGGGAGCAGGCAAAAGAGACCTTATGAAAAAAAGAGTGACAATGAAGTCTGCCTCAAATTAACAGATGTGGTGTTTGAAGGGGATGGCGAGAGGCTGCAATTCTAATGAAAACACAGCACTTCACTTTAGCAATCAGACAGAAGCATCATCAGATTGCATTTGTTACAGGGAGGAGGAGGAAACTAAAGATACACATGGCTGTGGGGTTTGACCAGTTCACACTGACTGCTAGCACACACTGTATAAACACACTGATTTCCTCAAAGCACTTAGAGACAGTTTGATTACTAACCAAGTCATTTCCAGCAGAATTCCTCAAGAAAAGAATCTCATGGCATTTTGAATATATTATTTCAGTAACAACAAACAGACCATATACAGGTTTCCTGAAACAAGCTCTGTTTCTTTCAAGAGAAAGGCACCTGACAGAAAACTTCCCTCAGAAAAAGCAGACAATCTCAGCAGAGGCTAACAGCTGCTGTCAAAGCCTACTTGAATGTTATTTCCACTCTTTCATGTAAGAGGTATAAGCACATGGCCCTTTACTCCTGCAGATCCAGTCCACTGAAAATTTCTAGAGATTAGGCTCTTCTCACAGTACATCACACTTTCACAGTCAATTCAATTTCTCTATTTCACTTCACAGTGAGGCTTGAGGGATGCATAACGTTTCCTGTTAAAGCCACACAACAAAAGAATGCCACAGAAGTCATCAAGAGATAACCTCAGTGCTTGAAAACCAGAGCTCAATAAGCAATTCAGACACCCAAGAAGGGTCAGCATTAACACAGTACACATACAGCCTTGCACGCACTGTAAAACCTGCAGGACTTCAAAGGTCTGTTTTCTCCCTCACTCTTGTAGCTTTTTTCTCAGTTCTGTGGTTCAAACATGTAGCTGACCAAGCAAGATCATGTCATAAAATTAAATAAGATCTACAAAGGCACACAACCGACATGACTGGGTAACACTTAGGTACCTGTGCCTGTCATACTTTACATGCTGTTGAAACAGGATGCTCAGACAGCTTTAGGGTGCTGGATGACCTGCTGACACACGGGGTAAGTGAGCAGGTTTATTTTGTGTGAAGTGCTGAGATAACCAAGTACCAATATGTTCTGGGTCACGGCTAAGATAACAGCACACAATCACATGAAGTTTACACACACTACACTAAAGCAACACATGTTTAGTTATTTACTCATTGTCAGGTTTGACCACATTTTAGTGTCTTCCAAGGCAGGGCTGAAAAACAAACAGCCTCTACTACATCTATGTAGGATGAATATTAGGGGAAAAAAATAGGGCCTTATTTGCTGAAGTTTGTAAAGATCAGATAAAGCCATTGTACAGAACACAAACACTACTGATTCTTAACAGGGTCAGCACAGGACATTCTCTACTTCTTAAAGCCACGGGATGGAAGATCTTTGCTCTTGTCTCTTCCCCTGTCTCCACTGCCCTGCACAAATAATTGGGCAAAGGCATTGGAAGGGTGTAAGAATGAGATTAGCAGCAGCAACCATTTCCTGCATCCATTCTCCTTTGCTCTACTTGTCAACATCCGTACAAGAGACGAGGCACCTTTACTTCAGCTGTGGTGCCCTGCAGCTTACTGTGAAAAAGAAGACTCTAGACAATTCCAGCTCATTCTTAGATGACACAGGGGAGGGGACAGCTGCTGCAGGAAACAAACACTCTTTGAAAGCAATTCCTTACTCTGCAGAAAGAAAATACATTCACTACAAGGACCTCAGCCTTCGTTGTACAAGGACATGAACGAGCAAGAGCTCTGTAATCCTTGCCTTTGCTATTAAACTGGTGTCTTCAGAGAGAATCCAAGAAGTTACCTGGACAGATTTACTTCTGTCCACAAACCATGACCCATATTTTTCTGTACTATCCAACTCATATATAGAAAAGTATGCAATATTAGCACTGCAATGAGAAAATACTGTAAAAACCCAAAATAATTTAAAAGCATCCCTCAGGTTTCAAGAATTCAATGTAGGTTTATGGAGGAAACCAACAACTTCTGAGCACTGAATTCCCACACATCCAAGCCTGCCCAGACTCCGTGTGTCAGTTCCAGCTGACAGTGAGCAGCTTATTGCAAGAGTGGCCACATTCTGGTCTAAACAGAGGGGATAAGCTCATGTTCTTGCCCAGTCTAAAACACATAGGGAGGGACAGAGGGAAGAGCACTAATTGTTAGAAATCTACAACAAAACTACTGGTGAGGTGGTAAAAAACCTGCATACAAATGCATTTAACATATTTACTACAGACAAGAGACAACAGTCACCTGGACAAAAGTTCATACAGAATTAGCACCGTAAGATGCTTAGTCTTAAAAAAAAAAAAAGCCTTATTATAAATAAAATAATTTCAAATTATTTCGACACATGTAGTGCACAATGCCTAGCAAGGAGTTTTAATTGCCCTAATTTTGGAGATGAGTATATGCAAGTTTTTCTCCTTACTAGTTGGTACTTACCTTTTACCTTTACTAATTGCTCCCACTAGGAAGCAAATAGCTGTTCAAATACTTAAGTTAAACACATGATGATAACTTTTTAAGAATCAAACCAAATATTACTCCAACAAATGTATTCTATTTCCTATGGTTGTAAAAGAAAATGCATGCTCTATTTTTGGGGTAGGAGTAAAATTAATAGATTATGATCAAGAGCACAATTTGTTAGGATAAACAAAAATATTTTCTACTATTCCACGATCTTAGTTCACTAAAAACAGTATATTTCTCATTTGAAGTAAATACTAGTGTAGTTATGTAACAAAGCATTTACTTTTTAAATAACCTCAGCAGAACACAGAGAGGGATTTTATAGTTAAGAGTAAAAAATTCCATTTTCTATTACAAATGGGACAAAACTGTGTTGTCAAATGAGGTCTCATAAGTCCACTGGCATTAGCAAAACATATGTGAGATGTATGTTCCTGATGAGAGCTTTAATATAAAATTCAAAGATCCACATCAATATTTGCAGAAACAGAAGAAACTTAAAAGGATCCAGAGGCCCTGTCCTAGGTTTATTTTGACTTTGGTGAACATTTTTTGTAAGATATTAAATCATCACAGTGATTGGGAAGAACATATGAGATAAAAGAATACTTACACTGGGCACTTTGCTAGGAATATGTAAAGGCCACTTAAAAACCTGCAGTATAATTTCCTATTTCTGGCAGTTTATCACTTTTGAAATGATAAAATTCCAAGGCTACAGACTTGGTGCTTGATGTATTCCTTGCAAAAGGTACCAGACATTTTTTTTCTTAAACTCAAAAAGGATTTATTCAGTTTTGAGCAAATCTGTGTTCATTATCTCACAGAACTGGAAGTTCTGACACTAAAGCAGTTCAGAGAAAAAAACCTGGCTTTTGTCATGGTAGCTTTAATAAAACACTGGCTTCTCCTCTGTCTATATTTTCTTGTAATGTTTCCAAGTCTCATATTTTCTGTTGCAAAATGTGGTTGCTAAGGAAGGAAACTACCATTGAGGAAATGTGGGACAGTATTTTGGGGTTTTGTAGAGTTTTGTTCTTGTTTTGGGGGTTTTGATTGGGTTTTGGCTTTGGTTTTTTGTTATTTTAAACTACTTACACTATAGTTACACACTTACTCAGGCCCTGCTTTGCACTGCGTGCAATTTCTTACAGCTCCTTGAACATAGAAAAGAGCTGTTATTTTATTACTCTGTAAGTAGGGAAAAAAAGAAGAAGAAAGTCCATATAGCCTCAAAAATTGGTCACGTCAGACAAGGGAAAAGCTCACACCAAGCACCTCTCCAGTTCTCCAGGTGAGCATAGCCTGGAAGCCAAGAAAACTCTTCATTTAGAGCAGCTTTAGGATTTTCTATTTAAAAAAAATTTTAAAAAAATCAAAACAAACCACTGTCTAAAAACAAACAGTAAAATTAATATTAAATTTGATCACTAAAGGATTGAATACTCCTACTTATTAGATGTATAATAAGCAAGATAAATATACTCTCGCGTACATCTCTTCCTGGTAGGAGGTAGAAATACATCCCCTACTCCTGTAGCAGAGTCTTGCAAATGCCTGTTCTCTCCCATTACTGTGCCTGGTATTATAATGGTTCTCCCAGGCCATTGTGCCAGATGAAGCGTGACTGCAGGAGAAAGCTTAGTACCCCACCTGAAAACTCCCCAGTCTGGCATTCTGCTGTAACTCAGCCTTCCCACCAGGTTTATTTGCATCTGGCAGCTCTCCAAGACATTTGAAACGTGTTGGACCTCTTGTTGGCAGGCAGAAAACACCTTGCCCCCAACAAGACACTGTTTTCCATCTGGAACTGAATGAGCAAGCGTTCACAGCTTTTGTGCTCAGCCGCTAATGCACATTAAACAATCTATTAACACGCCAAATTAATGAGGTAGTGCCAAGTTTAAAGGCAGCTAAGCGCCGTGCCTGCGCAGAGCTCCCTGCAGCATATGTTGGCACCCTTGTCTGTAACACATCCAGCGCTCAGGCATTTGGAGCCCAGCCTAATTAGTTCACTGCAATTGAATCTCAACTCTAGCCTTGATTCAGCTGCAATGGAAGTTTTGAAAGAGGCCTATCTACACAGCCTTGCACATTTTTTCCCCTGGCACTTGAGGAGCCAGGGCAAGGAAGTGTGCCAGAATTGCCCAACCAACCATTTGACAGAGACACAGCAATGTGAATACTGCACTTACTGTTTTTTTAAGATCATTCATGTGCAACTTTCAAAGGTAGGATAATTCTTTTCCTGGAGGAAAGCAAACATGAGAGAAGGACTTGAAATGTCATTCTGGAAGGATGATGGGAAAAGAGAGAAGGCAAATCCCAGGAAACCCTGCCCAAACTGAAAAATGCGTAACTTCTATCTCTGCATTTCACAGTTCTTTATTTCCCCACTGTACACAACCTGTCTTCACTGAGCATTAGTGTTTGCCAGTTTACAGTCTTCTTCTTCCATTGGTTTTTAGAAAACCTAAACATCAGTACAATTATAAAGTCTTTTTTTCCTCCCCACAAAACTTCCTTGACCCAATTAATTTTTTTTCAAGTAGCCAACCATATCTGACTATGCATTTCAGAAGAGAAATTGGATTTTCCCAGTTATTGCTAGAGGTGTCTTCAAAAGGCATTTTAACTGAAGATACCTAGCTTTTCACCTTCCTTCCCCTTCAACAATCAAAATATATTTCCACAACAATTTTCAGGCAGTAATCACTGAACACAACAAATAATGCAAAGATGGTGGTTTCATCAAAGTGGCTTCAGGGTGTTCCCTATTAGTGTTGGGATTGAGAGGATCTGGTTTCTCATATTGCTTTTCTTTCCGATGACAGTAAATTACTAAGTAAACATGGATTCTTTTAAATATTATTTTTGTAGTCAATTACACAGTATCTGTATTTCTTAACCTAAGAACTTCTACTGTCCCACTGCGAGAGAGAAATGGGGACTCCTTCTGATGTGTAACTCAACTGACACTTGAGCTCTTCATGGCACAAACTTGGATTGGTCTCAGCCACAAGACAAGACAGCCCACAGCAAAAATGAAACTTCTGACAAGTTACACATTGGGAAACAGGGCAAGAGTGTGAAGCTCTGTACTGGCCAACCCAAAAATTACTATTTCAATTACATGGTCCCAAAGAAGCACCTTCGTGCAATACAGTAGCTAAGGGGCTGCACGGCAAGTATGCATGCAATAAGGAAGGAACAACAAAACCCTTAAGCCACTTCTCAGTCTCCCCTGCATCCAAAAGTCTGCCAAGAGCCCAAGCATCCATATCTGGCTGATCAGCAAACAAGGGTGCCCCTGCAGCAGCAACTGCTAAACACAAGCACACTGCCTTGAGGCAGGCAAATGGCCTTCCCTCCTCCCCAGGAATACCTGAAGTCAGCTTTCCAAGCCCTTCTCCTCTCTGACAAAACTGCTACCAAGCTCACTGATAGAGTTATGTTGCTCTGCTACAACTTGGTCTCAACTAAACTGCTTCAGAGTCTTGATGAGACAAAAAAAGCTAAACCTGGGTCCTCCTGATATTGACAGCAGAAAAAAGAACATGACCATGATCCAGTCATATTTCTTTCTTTACACTTGGAAAAGCTGTGCTTACTTTGGAGAATTGATGTCTCCTTTTTTAAAAAAAATGGAAGTGATAATCTGGGAGTCTGACTGCAAGCCACAAAAATCTCTTAACATACAAATGCTCACGTCAAAACCACAGCACTCCAGTTTGCAACATTTCTCAGTCAGGAGGAAAAGTCATGTGTGAGCAGGTGCACACAACAATTGTTTTATGTATCTTTTTTCCTCAGCATTTCACATAAGTATGAACCAGTGGGTTTGGAACAATGTTTGGAGACATGGCAAAAATGGGATTTTAAGTTGGAGTTATGCTTTTTCCTCACAATCTAACGTATGTAAAGAGCATGGTGTAAACACTGCATTGTCTTTAATAACTGATTACTGTGAGTCCTGATTCAGGCAACTGGAATATTCTACGTACCCTCACTTCCTATCTCTGTGTGCACACGCATGCAGCCATGCTTCTAAGAGTTTGCCTGTTTCCAGAGAGCAGTTTTCCAAATCCCAGCCACTGGCCACTCCAAGCTTATGTAAACAACTTGGGATTCGAACAAACTCAATGACAACCATTGCTGATTAAACCAAGCTTATACAAAGGCAAAGCAAATTGAACCAGGTACAGGTATGCAAAGATAAGACAGAAGCTGATTATCTTACATGGCAACAAAGGAGAGCTGCCACAGTAGAACAAACCAAGGGTCCATCAGTTTCCAAATTGCTCCCTCTGGTTACAGCCAAGGCTTCAAAGAACACAGGGAGTCAACACTGCCAGAAATCATTATTTGCCACACCAAGAACAAGAGAAATCAGTTCATAACTTCAGTTTCTTAGGATGTTTATTTTAAAATTAAGAGGGTGAGAAGAACCTCTTCCCTTGAGCACTTAAATCTATAATAGATAATATATTATCTGGCAACTTCATTTATTCTGTACAGTCCATTCCAACCATGGGACAGCCCACGGGTTTCCAACCCAAGGGTTTCAGCTGGCAACTATGAGGGCAGAGTTTCTTTTTCCACCTCTCCTCACAGGGGCTGAAAACTTGGTTTGTTCAGGCTGCAGAACATTCCAGCTCTCAAAGCTGCTCTCTCAAGGTGCTCTGCTGTGATAAGTGTGATAAGATGCCCTAGCCTGGAAGGTCACTGGGAACAGTGGCGCTCAGTCACAGCCAAGGCAGATTTGGTGGCCACAGGGCAAGCTCCTGCTTGCAAAGTCTGAGTCTCCAAGCAACCACCAACTGTGCTTGCAGAAGCCATGCATGTAAATCTTCAAGCACATCGAGCACAATTTACTAGTCCTGGTAAAACTAGGTGTACATATACAGTATGCTTCATCTATTTAAATGAAATTTATTACAAAATCAAACCAAGTCAAGTACCTGAACTAAAAGATTCTATCATCTCCACTAAGCAGGATTTTAAGCAGGATTTTTGAGTGCTAAATTAATAGCTGAATAGCCAGTCCTTCTTCCCACAGAGACTATTTCCTCAGCCTTCAAAAATCGAGTATAAATGAGGCACGATAATTCATTCCCTGTTCTGCTCACTTGAGATGTTTCTCCTCTTTGGTCTAAGCAAATAAGAAAAAAACTCTTAGAAAAGACTAGAATTAAATTGATTTAATCATAGACTGGGGTGACAAATTACCCTGGAGGCTGAAAACATCAGCAAGAGAGAACATACATTTTGCATATTGAAAAACAGGTATTTCAGACACCTTATGAAATAAATAATTCAGAACAAAACAGGTCATTGGCCTGTCCTGTGCAAGACAGCCAGATTCCATTCTTTAAGTCAAGGGTACCCGGGGGCCTTTGCTGCTCACCAGAACATGCATCAATCAAAACAATATGACACAAACATACCAACCTAGAATCTGTGGATTAAAGCTTGGTGTTCAACTTCCTTTTTCTAAACAATATAATATAAAACCGAGGGAAATCAATCCTGAGTATCAGTTCTTAGCTATTAGTATTCTACATACCACTGACTAAGATTCCTGAGCAGGAAAAGGGTGTGACAGGCAATCAGTAGACGTAGCTCTTATCGCTCGATAAACAGTGTTTTAACAACCAGCCAGAGATACAGGTCCAGAGCAAGTTACATGCACTGTTCCAGGAGTTGTTTCTAACTGTAATAACTACAGTATATAATTAAGAACACAGCCACACACTCCACACCATGCAGAAGACAGAAAATTAAGCCTCCAGTGCTTGTTGCTCCCATCACTGGGCTAGATCTTGGCCAGGGCTCTCTACTCAGCTTAGCTGCTTAGCTTTATGCCCTGATTTAACACCACTCCTGTTTCCTTTCCTTCCCCTCTAAACACTTAGGACAGTGACCAAGAGCTCCCAGGCAGGTGAAAGCCCCCAGAATGTGGCAGGAGGCAGACTGCAGAGGGAGTCAAAAAGACAACAGGCCAAATGAGTTCAGTTTCTTAAACTCGTCTGTGCAGGAGAGACAAACACCAGGGTCCTTGTACATCCCAAGGTAAAACCCAGCTCAGCATTCTGTGAATGACTCTTTTTACGCTGACAATAGAACAATCAAGTACTTCCTCCACTGGGAAAGGAGCACATGCACGCCTCTGTGTGTGTGTGTGATGACACCGAGCCTTTTCCAGCTCTGCACCTCATCCCCTGTATCCACCTGTCTGCACAAAGCAGGTCCTGTGCCTCCTCCCGAGGAGACGCTGGGACACAGCAGCTTCTCTGAATCGACAGATCTGCCTCGGCAGTGAACTTTAGCAAGACACTTCTGCTCTGCAGCAGCACCTGGCTGGCAGGGATAGCACTCCAAACAGGGCATTCCTTGGCACAGCTGCTTTGGGAGCTGAGATGCGCTGAGAACAGTAAAGCCTCAATTCCCTCTGCTGGTGGGAATCAGCGAGGCTGCCCAAATGGTACTTGCAGATTGCCTTGCGAGAAACAGACAAGGGTGCCGGTACCCTCTTCTGTCTCTTCAGTGCCCGAAGGAATTTGAAGAAGGCTTGGTAAGAGGCTTGAGAATATTTACTGTCACTGTCATTCGTCATTGCATCAGAAGAGTTCTGGAAAGAGGGGAAATGCCGGGGCTAATGTTTACACCATGGGTGTGTGCTGCAGGGGGAGACAGGTAATGACTTACACATACTACAGAATCCTAATTCTTGCACAGACAGGATTAATCCACGCTGCTAATACTTGCAAAAGGAAAAAAAAAAAAAAAAGAAAAGTAAGTGAAATTTCGGGCTAGAACCTTAGGTAGACAAAGGAATGTAACCTTGGTTTTTGTTTTTCAGAGTTTTCCCAGGCTGTTAACATTTTGAAAAGATTAGTTAAGATATTGAACACAGTTTACTGCACCATCTAAGCCTAATTTGAGACACCTGAAAGGTCAGAACCCATAAAAGAGGGCTACTTAAAATTCATTTTTAGGGAAAAAGCAAAACAAACAAACCAACAAACACACAAAAAAAGGAGCTCCAATTCCCAAAAGTGTTTTACATTGTTCAACCACAACTGTTAGGCACTTCATAATTACGGCCATTACTCATTTTCTCATCTCATGGCATTATCATAATGCTAAAGAGAATGCAGCCCACAATTATCTCAGCAGTTGTACCCAGTCATCTCCCAATTACATACACTCAGATGACAGCTGCTTCCCCTCCACTAAAATAAAGTTGGTACCACTTAACCTGTTGACCTAAACACTCCAGAATCCTCAAGTGTGGAACAGAAGCACAAAATCCTGAACTAACTTTAGATAACAGTTACTTAGAACTTTAAATCAGAATACAATAACAATGTCATAAAAACTGACTTTGGTGTTTTTTGTCTTAGGATTTTGACTAGAAAACACGCTTCCCTCTAGCTGTTGGAATAAGCATGTATACGTGTAACAGATATCTATACACACATGTTCGTTCATGAATACAATAAACACGCACCACATTCCCATCTGACCTTCTTACCTACATTTAACACATGCCAATTGCCCAAGGGTCACAGAAGCCTTCAGCAACACCGCAACAGAGAAGCACTGACTCCTTACGGAGGCACCTGCTGGGATACACCACACACCTACCACTTGCCGGCTTGGGTTTGACACTGTGCTCTTCAAACAGTCCTCTAGACAAAGCAATTTTTGACCTGCCTGCAGTTAAACAACACCCTCCAAACACCACCTCCTTCCTGTCCTAATGGATAGCACGAGGAGTTAGAGCCAGGGGCAATAAAAGAGGCAAGGAAGCATCACCTGTTTCTCATCCTCCCCTGACAAGACTGCAGCACTGATAACCGATAGCACCTGTTCAATTAGAAACTGCTGCTATGCAGGGAGCATCGGTATCACGCAGGTGTCACCGCTGGAAATCAGGAGCCATGCGGCAAAACTTAACAAAGAATGGGTGACACTGCTACCTACCTAATTTCAGTATGAACAATTTATTCCAACTCTCTGGGTAGCCTAATGGAGAAAACTGCCTGAAATCAGCGCCTGCACTATCTGGTAGCCACACCTAAACGCTCCTGAACTGAGACAGGGCATTTCTCTAAACTAAAAAGGCAAGCTTTCCCCCGGAGGGTGACTTCTGTTTCACTTCACACCTGCGGTGGGAAAAACACACAAAAAAAATCCCAAATCACCCACAGCCTAAAGGACCGTATCTGCACGATGCTCAAGCCCGGAGCACCGGGCTGGTCTGGAAGGCTCCGTGCCTGAGGAGCCTCCGGGGAGGGCGCTGGCAGCAGCGGCCCCGAGGGTGCGGATGAGGGCGGCCCGGAGCCCCGGCCCCGGTAACGGGAGCGCGGAGCAGGTGCCCGGGTGGCGGGGCGGTACTCACACGGTGAAGTGGTACACGAAGCACTTCCATCCCGTGGGCCGCTCCAAGAAGTTGTAGACCCTGCCCTGGACGCTGCTGCGGCTCAGGAGGGGCTTGCGGAGGCTGTAGATGGAGACGCGGGGGTCCAGGCTGACGGGGGGCCGCGGGCAGTCGGCGCTCACCACCACCACCTCGCTCCGCAGCCGCGGCGCCCGCTCCCGCTCCGGCGCGGGGCCGCAGCCCGCGGGCGCCTGCCCGCCCTGCGCGGCCGCCAGCGGGGCGTAGTGGGCGTTCGGGGCGCTCTCGGCCAGCTCCAGCGCCGCCGCCTTCTTGCCGGGCGTCATGCTGCCTCTCCTGGGCAGCGACAGCCGACCCAGGCTGCGGCTCTTGGGCTCGCCCGGCGGGGAGCTGGAGGACATGGCTGGGCGGCCGGCGGTGCCCGGGAGCTGCGGGCAGCGCCGGGCGCCCCGTCCCGCCGCCGATACCGCTGGCCCGGCCCCCGCGGGGCGGCCCCGGCCGGGAAAGGTGCGGGCAGGCGGGGCGCGCCCGGCCGCAGTCCCGGAGGCGCCCGGCGGGAGGCGCTGCCCCTGCCCGGCGCCGGCGGGAGCCCGGAGCATCTCCGTGCCGCGCTCACAATGCCGCTGTCCTCACTGCCGGCCTTCGCCTGTGTCACCTGTGCCCTCGGCACCGCTATGGCTGCGTGGAGGTGGCCTCTCACCTCTGTGAGGAGCTGCCGGGGCAGAGAGGAGGGAGCAGCCTTCCAGCAGCCCTGAAGCCCAGCAGACTTCCCTGCCTTCTCAGCCACTCCGGTGTTTCCCAGAACTGTGGCACTGGGTGTCTTGAGATTCTGCGGTACAACCTCTTACTTCCGATTTCGGACCTCCAAAGGCTGCTGGACCTGCTGCTCCACTCCTTTTGCAGGATTTCAGCACCTGGGAGCAGCAGACCTCTGCCAGAGTTGGAACCCTCCAGAAGGCTCTTTTTAAAATGAGTAACAAGAACCATAAGCCCAAACAACGGGTCTTGCAGTCCTTTGTGTTTTTGTAACCAAAGGGAGTGAATAGCTGAAGAACTGGGAAAACTGTAGAACACAGCAAACACAGTCCTGCAGAACTGCATCCTCTGCAAGTTGGGTCCCTCAGCAGCAGCATTTTGGTTCTTGTGGAAAGTTGCACATGTTTGGCCATTGAGAACTGGTCATTTTGAGGGCCTGGATAACTTTCCCGTGTGGTGGAGTTAGCTATGACTTCAGTAACTGGTGTGAATCGATTTGTCAAGGCTTTTTGCACCAATTAGTTCGTTAACAATTTCTGTTCCCAGAGTGAAGGGGAAGGTGCTCTTTGATCTGGCCTGATGGGTTTTTTCTTCCAGCTCAAAATAGAACAGCACTAGTAAGAGTGAGTTCATGGTTGATACTGGTACCCGGACAAGAATGTTACAGGGAGATAAGGTGCTAAATAAAGTTAAACGAAAACAACCCTGCTAATTGCAGTCCCATTCAAATGTCAGGCTGCACGAATTGTAGGGGAACCCGGCAAGATCCTCTGCCAGTGTAAACAAGAAAGACAGGTGGGCTCTTGTACTGATTTACACCTGTGAAGGATCTAGCTCCATCTTAGGAATACAAAAACAGAAGTGTTAAAATGAGACTTCACAAATCTTGTTTCTAAACCAACAACATCCTAACTAGGATTTTCCCCCTCCAGTGGAGCATGAAGAACAAACCAGCTTACTAAAAACAGCATTTCAAAGGAAATTTTCCTGTATGAGGTCAAAATAGAGCCTGGTTTCTCTATTTTGAGAAACTGTTCTTTCTTGAAACAAGCCTGGAAGAAAAATGGCAAGTGGAAGAAAGAATGTCATCGCTACCCTTGAACACTCACTGTTTGAGGGCCAGCCTGATAAAGTCTTGATATTAAAGTTAACAAATGTGTTTCTTTATGTAAGTGTTCCACTTTGCTTTATAGACCAACATAACATTGTCTGGGTTATAACAGAGCCTTATCCTGGAGCCAGCTGCAAAACATACAGAGTTCAGCCAAACAAGAGGCTGTATGTTCATAAGTAAACGATGTTGTTCTCCATAAAACTTTTCAAAACCTTTAAAACATATTGTGGCATGATGTTGTTATTTCTCCATCGATTAACCAAACAGAGAACAGAAACTTCACTCTATCTGAACTTAGGAAAATGGAATTTCTGTGTTACTTATGCAGCCTCCTTGCAAAAGAAAAGATTGGGGGTATGACATACTTAATGGCTAAACAGGGAAAAAAATTGGTAAGATCTGAATTTGATCTTCAGTGTTTAGTGAGAAACTGTTCCAAATAACCAAAGTTGGTTTCAATAGTTTTTTTACTGCAAAACAAAAAAAAGTCTCAAATATATTCCACAGCCTTAATATATTAAGTTGTTTTTCAGGACAGAAATAGTTTCATAAGGTTTTAGGTTGGAATTTCAATGTTGGATAAATCTTTCAAAGAATCATCACAAATTAAGAAATTTTAATGCATTTAAAATTAGTATTTAGGTAATATCTAAAGACCTTTTCCCAGAGTCAAGGAATTAATCAAAATCTACATTTTAAGAGTGTTACTGATAAATGATAACATTTCTTTAATGTAACAAAAGTCATAGTGTTAGATGATTGCCAGCTATTTCAAGGTATTGAATGGTAAAACATGTCTGGCACAAGTGAGAGCAAGAAAATACTTAAATAAAAGTGTCAAATAAATGACTACTTAGTGATGAGAACCCCACATATAATTATTTTTAATGTATATTAAGTTACCAAAATTGTATATTATTTTGCAGCATTTTCAATATGCATATTCTAACATGACTATGGAAATTCCCATTTTTTTCCCTTCTTAAGTAGCCATATCTTGATCTTAATCATGTTTATTTTACAAAACAACAGGATTACATAGGTGGTAGAAGAGAAAAGAAAACCGATAATGTGGTGTATACATGAAAGAGTTAAAAATGGGAGGAGAAGGGAGATGAGTGTTCAAATATATTTATGGAGCTGGGTATCCAGGCTTTGATAGTGAAGAGGGTAGGAAGATAGGTTGAATTAAGAGGACGTGGGTTTTAAATATTAAGGTGGAACTACTATGCTGAATTATTTCTTAGAATAATAATAATCTGAGTATTTACAGAACTGCAGCAAAATAAGTAACACCCAGTATATTTTAATTCACAGTTTGCAAGAATTGTTTTAAATCTTTATGTCTTCAAGAGGACTATGATTCTAAACATGAGCTATCATAAGTCACTGTAGTATGATGATAATACAATGAAGCTGATGGCAAAACTCCCAATTCTAGAAATTTATTTGGAACAAGACTAGTAAATTATTAGTTAAAGGCTTTTTTGAGCTACAGTAAATCAAAATTGTTTGTACCGTCCTGGGCCTGTGTTTCTGTGATCCTGTACCGAGTTATGATCAGTATTATGCCTGCAGCATCAGATACGCTCACGACATGCTGTATTTTCACTTTGTGCCTGCCAAAGCAAGATCATACTGCTGAATCACTGATGCATGTTTACAGGCAGGAAGACACCTTGATCTTTTCCCTGATGACTTCCCTGTGGAAGCTAAGACTCAAACAAACAGTTTGTATCTGAATGTTCTCTGTCTTCTGAAAGCCTTTAACACTTTAACACGTTGCAATTACAGGTTGCACCAGTTCTCCTCTGGCATGGAAATCCTCTTGTTTGCTGTTAGATTACTTTGTGGGATGGTTTTTGTTTGAATTAGGTTTGGGGTTTTTTTTTTGAATGCCATTTCCATTTCTGCCCAGTTACAGTAGGGGACATGTTGAATAACAGTTTTCAAGGAGAAGAAAGCGAGAGTTGTGTTGTCTCAATTTTTGAACTCTTTCTCTTGGATTTAGAGTAAATATTTTGTTGTGTTCTGTTTCCTGGAGAATCCACATTTGAATTGAGTGAGTAGATCATTATAGAAACACAGTCAATGAGGAAGGTAAATGTTATTCAGTACTGAACTAAGAATGAAGCCCTAGATTGTTATTATATAATCATATAGCAAGGTATGACAAAAACTTTTGAAATATTCTCTATTAATTAAAAAATTCTTCTCACAGACTTGTCATTACTTTAAAAACATTCCTATAAAAGCTACAAAACAACTAAGTACTTAGACCTCAGACAAAAAGAACAGTTTGAAAACACAACAATAACATATTAGACAAATAGACCTCAACCTTAAGATCCAAAACAAAAGCAAGGGGAAAGACACAAGGGTTTGCTTTGCTTTCTAAATCCTGGGAAGACTACAGCTTAGCCAATGCAGTAGGGAGATGGGGAAATATATGTTGATTTTCATTCATTCATCAAATTTCAATTAAGAACAGTTTTCTGTGTAGACATTTTCCATTGGACACCTTGATAATCTCATTTACCATTATTTTAATTAATCGAAATATATTAATGTACAACTTGTGTGCTTTTATGCAAATTAACTGCAGGTTTTAAATTTAAGCACAACCCTTGCTACAGGCTCCTGAATACATCCATGCATCCCAAGTGTAAATCCAGCAGGTTTTCCCTGTTGCCAGGCATTGCTAGTCAAACAGCTTGGCACACCAGCAGACACTCCAGATACAGAGAGGTGTTTAAAACTGCAGTACGTCCCAAAGTACTGACCATCAACTTTTCATAAGTCAGAGGTCACATTAATTAATTAATCACTTCCTTAGTAATCACTGTCAAAAAGACACACTTTCCACAGGTGTTTATGCAGCCCGCTTTTCTGTCGGTCACTCTCAAGACAAATGGAGCAGACAGAAAACAGCAGACAGCATTCTATTCAGAAAGTTTGAAATGTCCTTTAATTCGCTCCCTTCTTTGCTGTGGGGTTATTTTTAACAGTGGGTGCAGTGTGCTGAGGAATCTGGGCAGCAGAGAGAAGCAGCCCTGCAGAAGATAGCGAGTGGCACGCACCGACAGCTGGGCGGGGAGGCCCTGCAGTCCTGCTGACATCCCTGATTAGCATTATCTGCTTGAGTGCTATCTGAGTGCTGCTCATGGCTACATTTATATTATGGGTTTGCATTGTCTCACAGGATTTTAAAGCATGTTGGTGCTCTCTGGGAAAGAATGTTACTGTCCAACAAGGCTCAGGTTTGAAGTCCTAAGGCAAAGAAAGGAAAAATAAAAATTCTGCGAATATATTTAGGCTTATGCCTCACAAACAGTTTTTCTGTTTTGTTTTCAAACACTTTGGGGACTCTGAGCCATTGATCTCTATTCTCCAGATGCAGCTATCCAGACAATTCCTTATTCACCTCACAGTCTACCCACTGAATCAGTCTCCAATTGGGAGAAGGATGTTGGGGGGGACCGTGCCAAAGGCTTTACAGAAATCCAGAGAAATGGCATTCCTTCATGTCCAATGACATCCCTGTATCCCCTGCCTGGTCTGCTGACCAGGCACTCCCTCACAGAGGCCCATGAGGCAGGATCAGCCCTGGGTGAAGCCGTGCTGGCTGCCTCAAATCACCTCCCTCTTCTCCATGTGCCTTAGCAGAGCTTTTATGAGGACTGTTCCAGATCTTCCCAAGCACAAAGGTGAGGAGAACAGGCCCTCCCAGGGTCCTTCTTTCTACTCTTTTTAAAGATGGGTGCAATATTTCCCTTTCCCCAGCCACAAGACATTCACCTGGCAGCCAGGACTATTTGAGTGTCACAGAAAGTGGCTTAGCAACTGTGTCAGACAATTCTCTCAGGACTACTGGGATGCATCTCATAGGGTCCCATGGGTTTCTGTACATTCAGGCTCCTCAGGTGGTCATGAACCTGATCTTTATTACAGTGACTTTGCTCCCCCAGTCCCCATCCTGCTGTCTATCCACTCAAGAGCTGAGAGAACTGAGGCTGGATTAAAGATTGAGGCAAAAATTTTGGTAGACTCTTCATTTTTCTTGTTAAGGAAAATTAATTTATACAAAAGACTAGTACCAGCCAACTGGAATTTTGGTTTCTGTCAGTAAAGATCAAAATTTTTTCTACAATGTTAGAAAACTAACATTTCTTCTATTTGCTCTCTGGGTGACCAAAATCTTCCATGTGTGAGTCTGAACAATTCAGGCCCTAAATGTTTACTTGTTTAGGAACAGGACTTCAGGGCAGAGCCCTTGAAGGGCTCACAGGCATTAAGAAAAAAAAAGAAAGAAAGTGCTAGAATTGTAAGTGAACTGCTTTGGTGCATCACACCTTGTAAATGTCCCTCTCAACGTTTTCTTCCTGTTGCCAACCTATTTGCAATCTTCAACAAAGTGGCAGTAGGAAAAATAAAAATCTAGAGCTTGTGAAAGCCTTACAAAACTAAGAGGCGATACCTTTAGGAGATGTTGCTCCACACACACTTGTAGACCTGTGCATGGGTAAGCTCTCCAGTCTGTTTCAGCAGCTGCCCGTGGTGTCCTGTCCTCCTGAGTTCTTTATTGTAGTTAATTTTTCAGCAATTTTGGTAACTGAAAAGGATTCTTTTAGGTATTACTCCAAAAGAGAAAACTAAAGAGGCTGACAACATCCTGCAACATTCATTTTCATCATTATGGCAGATGTTGTGTATTTCAATCTCAGGAGCATGTGAGACTCGGCAGGAATTTTCTTGCTCACACAATGCCACACAGGATTCAGAGTTCACGTTCTTACACAGGCCAGCACGTCTGAGGGCAGAGTGACTAACAGCATTCTCCAAATGAAGAGATTGTTACATCATTTTCTTGCATCAAAACCAAACTCTCCTCCTCACATCAGTCACAAACCTTCTCTTTGCTAGGCTGAAATCAGTACCAAATAACACCGCTGAGTAAGCTCCAAATAAATTAGCTGAAATCCTGAAATACCCCCCAGATTTTTGCCCCATGGTTGCTTATGGAGAGGACTACTCTTAATGAAAGGATGTCCTGGTATTTCAGGAAGGGTTTCACTCTTAGCAGCTGAGAAAGAAATCACTAGCTATCGCCAAATCTCTTCCTGGTCCAGGAACACTTCCTGCCGGTGACCACGTTAATCTGTAACATTTAATATCCTACTTCACGTGTAAGGAATGGCATGGGACAGATAATCATTCCTCTTCAGCAGGACCCACTTGGCAACCCACTTTTGGTGTCAAGCATCATCAGTCTGACAGTTAAGCCTGATGTTAAATATCTTTTAATTGCAGGTAGTTCACGGGCAAACTTCAGTGGGAGGTTATACATGGGCAATGCAAAGAATTTAATGCTAACTCTGTGGGAGAATCAAAGGTTTTTCAAACAATCATCCATCAAAAAGCTTTCTAATGCCTAAAAAAACCCAACCACACAATCAAGAGTAATAGAAAAATTACTAGCAATGTCTCCTCCCCTCCCACTACACCTTTTCTTAAAAGAGTAACCTCTCAAGGCAAACAAATTTGGAACTGTAAAACCCAGTGGATAGACCGCAGGAGACCTGTGCAACAATCAGCTCTGCCAAACTGGAATTTCAGGTTGCTTTCACCTCACAAAATAAGGGTTTTCACTTCGCTAGGACCATCCTAACAGGTAAAGCTAAACAACGCAATGTAACTTAAAGTCTTGCAAAAATTCTTTTAACCTGTTTCATAATTGTGATTTAATGCCAAATTCCAGATACATGCCTGACCTTTTTCTAATTGGGTTAATTGCAATTCTTATCTCAGTGTCCTCATCTCCAGTGTCTCAAAAGCACAATTACCCCACAACATTTTGTGTTGTACAGTGCGAATGCTAAAGCTGAAGCTGAGCCCCAAAATTTCGTGTGTGAAGAACACCACGGCTCCATCCTTCTGTGGAAGTGAAAAAGGGAACATTACAGCACCCTCATCATCACCCTGATTGATGGCCAATTACAAACCCAGTGACCCAGGCCGTAGCATAACTACTTTTTAGAGACCATTTGTGTGCATAGCAAGGCATAACATTTGTTAATTGGGCAATTAAACTGCTGTTAAAAGGTGACACCACTTGAGGGCTCTGCTAAAGTACCACTCAGTGGGAAAATGAAGTTACTGATTTTAGACTGTCTGCACCACATCCAAATCACATTCTCCTCAGAAACTCTGGAAAATGAATGACTGCATTTGCTTTGTACTGCTCAAAAGAACGATCCATAACCTTACTGGTAAATTAGAGGTAAATTAGAGGCCTCTTCAAAGCAGATGTGCTCACCTCATTAAGTCAGTGAAGAGGAAACAACCCACCAAAGTCATATCCTACCAGCAGAAAAGTTGCTTTTTCTTGACAAAATTTAAAAGATAATCAGTTAATTCATGTTTGCTGTTATTCCAGACCTCACTATAAGCAAACGCTTCCGTCCGCAAAGCTTTTTGGTTTTTCTTTAAAGGCACCTAATACTTCAAATGTTTTTGTGTCGTCTCTTTTTATATATTCTGTTCCTGGAGGTCCCTCTAGTGGCTACAGTGTCAAGTTTATCTGGTCTGGCTTAAAAGGCTTCAGATGTTTTGCCACATTTTCTTGGGTAGATATTTCTCATAATAGACATAAAGATTTTAGTAACATCTATAATTGCTCCTACTAAATAAATGTCAAATTAAATAAAAATATTTTTCACATTACAAAAAAAATGGAGACTAATTGAACTAACTTGATACATTATCCATATCTGAATAATAGGAAGCTGGCAAAGAGAGGATCAAATTCCTGTAAATACATTGAATTTGAGAAAGTATTTTCAGTCCCCCATCAAAGAGGAAAGTCCCAGTCTCTAACCTCGGACTTGAATGACCAGAGTTCAGCACCCAGGCCTCCCACAGACTTCCTGTGTGACCTGTGGTGTGTCACTGTGCCGTATTTGTGCCTCGGGTTGTCAGTTTGTGGATGGGATAATAGCACTGTCCTCCTTTGTAGTGGTGTGATGATGAATGTGGTTGCAGGTTAAGCACTCGGATTTGCTGGGGAAGAAGAGAAGCAGGAATAGCCACTGTAAAGGTAGGGATGCTTTGGAACACTGCACAACATTCTGGTGTGCAGATAGAGCTACATGGGAATTCTTAATCGAGACATTGCATTTGGAATGGAAACACAAACTTGAATGAACGCTTTAACTGTTGCTAGATGTCATACAGAGATCCTTTCTTGCTTTTGCTCTGGGTGAAACTTCACCACATGGACAGGCTTGGAAAGGGACATTACCTGGCTTATCAGTTACACAGCAAAACACTTCAGTGTCACTGTTATCCCTGATTTTTTAAGTTAGAGGCCAGCCATTGCACATACCCCCCCTCCAAACAGCCCATCACCACATAAGTGGCTGGTTTTAATAATCAGAGGGGGAGAAATGGGAATCTACTGAGGATGCAAACCCTCAAATTTTACGGTAGAAGACACAGTTTAATGCAATGAACATTCCAATGAAAGTCCCACCCTATAAGATAAAGGAATGTTAGTAATAATTCATTGCACATACACTGGCAGGGTGAGCACGGCAATGGAAAGAGGTGAATAAACAGTGTTGTGAATTTGCAGGTGTATTTTGCAGCTTACAAAATTTTTACTCTCAAGCACCTGTAAGACAGTAATCAATTATGAATCATCATACTCAAGAATTATTTCCCTCTTAGCAGATTGGCATTAAGTCTGGAAGGCTAGCAGGAAGGGAGATAGATGTACAGGTGTGATGGTGGGCCAGGGTGGGCAGCAAGCCTCACTAGGATTCTCCAGAAAAGTTAATGGAACTGTCTAGGGAATGGGTTAATAATAAACACACCTGTTTTGAGCAGAAGGGAGAACATGCAAATAAAAGCTAAACTGACAGAATCCTGATGTTTAAATAATACTTAGAAAGATAAAATCATGTAGGATTTCAACAGAGACACTTGCAGAGTAATAGACCAGGAGGGACTGAGATGGTCTTAATCAGGATCTGGTAAAGTTTAGCCTCAGACCCAGTATTGCTCATTAATTGTAGATTAAACAAAGCAAACCACACACATCTGAATTGGAGGGAAACTTCTGCTTGGGCTGTGACTTTCACAGTGCCAGCACCTACTGCTTTCTGACAAACCTTTGCTCAAGCCTGGACAAAAATAGCCACTAACCTCAACACTTTCAAAGAACATTTCTTGGTTAAAGTCCTGCTTCATTTCAGGGTTTTAGACTTCAAGCAACTGTCACTGCTGTAACAAAGATCAAAGAATTTTTATGACTGTGATGTTATGGAATTGAACACAATTACATTCCTAGAAATATAAGCATTAACAGAAACATGGATAGTTAAAAAATACTGACATATAGGTGTATGAAGGATTTTTTTAAGCAATTCAGACTTATTACATGGCTCATTCTGAGAGAACCAAAATCCGCTGCTCTCTTGAATAGGTAGAATTTGGATATCTGACTGGTTTATGTCATTTTATAATCTAATCAAAGGGATGCATCAGAAATACATTTTCTAAATGTTTTAGAAATGAAAGCACAAAGGAATGCACACTCACAGAAGAAAGGTGAATTTAAAGCCTATGAAAATAGCAAAATCTGTTTTAAGGAAAGAATATTTATGGGATATATCAGCTCATGTAAAAAAACCCAAAGCCCCAGTACAAACATATAGGACTCATACTGCTCATTTTAATAGTAAAGGACAAAAGTATTTGAAGAAACACATTACTGTAATCATGAAAGAGTTGGGCATATCTTTGATTTCTTCAAAGTAGCTTTTATTCACAGCAGTCAACTGAGCTGCAATAATTTATACCAAATGTTGTCTGTTACATCTCAAGAAAGGCCCACAAGCAAGTTACCTAAGGAAGCATTGTGATGCAGTTTTGTACTCTAAATTCGGAACTTAATCCTTAAACAAATTCACTTTTAAGGCTGAGATGCTGTGCACCAAAATTTGAAGTTATCAGTGAGGACAAGCGGACAGTGGCTTTGGAAACCTAAATCATTAAGAGAGCACCTTGACTACAAACCTGTGCTTTGGGAAATTTGTTAAAGATTTCTGTAGCTCAGGAAAGCACATGACTCTTCTCAAAGGGGATGAAGGATTAGTTACTGATGCATTTACTCAACATCCAAGTTGCTGCAAAAATCTGGGAAGGTAATTCAGAAAATACATTCACAGTTAAGTCCACTCCTGCTTGTTTGCTCCTAATACCTCTGTGCTCCTCTACTGCTGGAGAGAACAGCTGGTTATTTGCATCTCCATCCATTTCACAGAGCTTATTTCCATCCCCAAGAGCTGTTGATCCCATTCTACACCAGCAATGTTTACTTTCATTGTCATAGGGACCAGTGTGACAAGTAAAGGGCAACATCTTCACCTTCCCAAGCAGGAAAAGGGAACAGCAGCAAATAAAAGCCACCTCGGTGCCCCTCCAGCCCTGCAGATGGATGGCCACGCTTGCTGCAGAGGACAGCCAGCAGGTAGGATCACAGGATATTCTATGGATGTTAAGAGATGCTTGTGATTCACCCAAGAAGGGGTCATTGCTTAGTCCGCATTTTCTTTCTTCTTTATCATTTTTCAGCAATCATCAGCAGGATGCAGAAATCATTGTCACTCTCTCTTCCCCCTGAACAATGAAGTATATATAAAACTTTAAGAATTCCTGTCAGTAATTTCACAAGTTAGTTGTTGCTATCCTTTGTCCACATTCACGTTCAGCAGTGTTTTTTTTCTTTTCAGAAAGTTGGTTTCCTTAGATAAATTGTAGGACTTACTGCATTTGCCCTGCTCTTCAATCAGACATCAGCAGCATTCCACTAGTGCACTCTCCACTGTTTAGACAACTTTTTAGCTTGCACAAGGAATAATCTTCATAGACTCAGGTATTTAGCTGATCCTTGCATGCTATTTGGGCCTGCAGTTTAGTGTCTGTTCTAATATTTGTTTTTCTAAATTTTTCTAGCAGCTTTTATTTTTCAAGATTGCATTCAGAACAGCAGATTATCCAACTGCTGGATGAGAGAATTAAGGTAGAAAAAGCCTCCTTTATTTGATGGTTTCTGATAAAAGGCAGTCTGTAAAGATTCTATATTCAGAGAGGGATCACAGGGAACACAGCCAGAAATGCTAATAAACCAGAGTTTGGCTAAATTAATTCTTCATTAACTCTTCACCTTCATCCGGGGAAGCCTCTTCTCCCAGTGAATTTTGAAAAATAAAGTCAATAAATGATAAAGGTGACAATCATCCTGCAACTTTGCTTTTTGTTTTTGGTTCTAAGGGGCAGCTGAAAGGGAACTGCTGGAATTCTCCTCAGTAGAATTAGGTATATGCATTCTCAGAGTACTAAGTCTATTGTCTAAAAGCCTAAAAATAGGTTTTTTGAGATCTTCATAAAAGTAAACAATATCTGGCAATTAGTACCATCCCAGATGAGTATGTAACCTATTTCAGTTTTATATTTACTATTATGCAGCTACATCTGTTTTAGTTTCATCAATATTAGAATAATAGTCAGTGTGGAATAGGAAGCAGGATATTGACAGCCATAGTAGAAATGACACATTTCTATAGCTACATTTTCACCTTGTATTAATTGGCATTAACTTTGCATAATTCCACAGAGTTGTAGTTTTTAGTTGTTTTATGAGAGGTGTGGCAAGTGAGAAAGTGACTTGTTAATTTTTTCTTGTCTTGCATTCTGTCCTTAGCTAGAAGCTACATGTTCATCCTTGTGGATTTTGCTCCTTTTTTTCTTTTTAACAGACAGCCAAAGAGCAAATTCACTGTGATTCGCTGCAGCGCTGGGTTAAACATCAGTACTATCCTGAAGAAAAAAGAAAGAGCAGGCTTCCTTGTACTGGGCAACAGGCATACACTTAAAATCTAAGGTTGGCAGGCTTGCAATATGGAGGAACCCCAAATTTCTGGGGGAAAAAAAGACCAAAAAAATACATCATAGGGCATTCAGTGGGTCTGATTTCTAAAGGTGTAGCACAGCCCAGTGAACTCAGGTGCTTAGGCTCAAGGTTTCCTGCAAGTCCAGACACATCCAAATGCAACTTCAGTTCTGCAGTTAACAGAAAAGACAGAGAGAGATTTGTGTCTAATAAAGGAAAAACCTAGAACTGTTGATGAACCATTTTGCCAATACCATTTTTGCACAATGCACTGAGTTCAGAACTGTGTCTGCAGTTTTGTTACATTTAAGAGAAAAAGCAAAGTAAGTTATTTTCCTAAGGTTTTGAATTTTCAAAGTATATTTTGTATATGGCTTATGCAAAAGAGGTTCTTGGTTTTGAATATACTTCCTCTTCGAGCTCACAGAATTTGCCTGAAGCGCTGAGCAAGCTATTGTAAACATGAGACCTTCAAAGTAGCCACACAAGGAAACACAGAAAAGGCTTTTTTTCCACTGTAAAAACTGCTCTTTTCCATAAAGGAATGCATGTCTATAGGCATGAAATTGAAAAAAAAATTGGACAGATGACAAATGGGAAAAGAAGTAAAGCTTATTTTTAGCATAGCTTGTAAACATTGGCTTGAGCTTAATGCTAGGAGTTAATTTTGTGAAGTCAGCTGTTGGCACAAAGAGAAACATTTGTGAACTTTTGCAGATTCTACAAGTATGATGTATTAAGATCCTAACAAGCTGATCTGGGAATAACTCTAAATTATTTCAAGTCTTTCCATTTCCCAAGTGGCAGTCCCTTTTATTTTCTAACATTTTGGCTTTTGGTTGTATTTTTGTGTCTTTTGCTTTTAACAGTACTTATTTGCCCCTGTCCACGCACAATCTAGTTTCAACTAAAGTTTTCAGTTACGTTTTTGTCAGCCTTGTCTGTACACTGCCCTTCCTAAAGCACTTGTTTTGAATTGGAACTACCCCAAATTTCTTGTATTTTCTTTCAGTATGGACTATGGCTGTGGTTTCTCAACACACGATTTCCAGAGAGTTGTGTAGCATCCTGCACACCACCTCAGTGAACTGATTTTGCTGAAAAATGACCTGGCAAAAACGAGCTCTTTTTATGTGAGCTCAGCCTGATTCACTGTGAGGTCACACAAGGAGCTGTGCTGGCACAGCCTCAGAGTAACGTGCCACGCTGTGGGAGCAGAGCAGAGCAGGGAAGGTCCAGGAGGATTTGAAGCAGGTGTCAACCTTCCCCCATACCCCATACACAACATGCTATGCAAGCCCTGCCAATTCCTTTATTTTCATCCAACAGCCTTGCTGTGTGTTGTCTCTCATCAGATCCATCTGCTCCTTGCATCGTTTACTTCCCCCAACTCTACGTTTCCCTTTTATCACCTCTCCACCTTCTCAGGTTTTCTCCCCAGAATAAATCCACTCCTGCGAAACTCTGGCTGACATCCATATGCAAATTTCTGCAGATTCACTAAAAGTACATTATTCGAATAGCCTCTGGTCCTCTTTACTTTGTTAAGCAAATGAAGACAGGAACAAAAAACCCCAAGTACCTATATTTGCATTAGCGTTTTGCACTGTTCATTTGTTAAAGACTCGATGCTAACCCAAAACCAAAGCACTACCCATTCTCCTAGAAAACAGTGGGAAGTCTCCTTTGAACAGTGGGTTTGCTTCGAATCCTCGAGTCCTGGCAATTGCAGGAAGGATCCAGCTCCAGACCTATAACCTCGAAATGTTCAAACAAAGCCTACAGAAGCTCAGTAACAAGACTCTCTTCCCACACATCATTTATAGCTTGTTTTTGTTGATGAGAATTTTGAAATAATTTTTCCCTTCTTCATTCAGTTGTTCTGATTTTTGACTATGCCAGACACAGTAAAGAGGAATTGCTTGATAGAATGTTCTTTAGCAATTGCTGTTCTAGAAGGGAAACTGTCAACCCTGATGCTTTTAAAAGCTTCTAGTGGGGCCAATTCCCATAAATATACCTGGAAACCTAACCCCCTTCTATTTTACTAGGACACTTCTATGCTTCACTTCTCCCCACGATTTTCATTCAAGTTCCTGATTTCCAGTCTGGCCCTGTGTCTGCAAAACCTCTGGTTACTCTACACACTCCCAAGGTTATCAACCTGAACTAGCCTCTGTCTCTGTCCTAGCCAAACTCTGGAGACCTTCCCACAGGTTATTTTTGCATCCCTCCAGGTCTCATCTCTGGCAGTTAATGGCTTTCCTTAGCCCTCCTGTCTGCACGTGAGAGAAGTGTAGCACAGCATAATTCAAGCTGGACTTGTCTTGACGGTAGTTTTTCTGTCGTTCCCTTTTTCCATTTATGCCATTCTCAGAGACTGATTTGCTACAGGCATGACAAAGCCATGTGCAGGACAGCTGGCCATGATTTCTGCTGGTGTGTTTCACCACCCCTAGGTCTTTATGCTTTATTCAGCAATTCCTTGGCAATCATGGCAGATGATTCTGCTTTGTCATTAGGCTGTGATGCAGAAATGTTTTGTGCATTCTTACCAGAATTTGAATGTGCTAATTTATGACAAACATTTTCGAAAGCTGCAACATAAATATAAGTAAGACAATATTTGTAATTGCACACAGATGCACATATGTTTTTCACACAGATATAAATGCATTTATTTTCCATAGCAAATACGTTTTTTTGTTTCACATTATATTTTTATATTCCCACAACAATTAGATATTTTTCCCTTCCTGGATTCTAGTTAATGCCTTCCTATACCTCCCTTTCTGCACTGCATTTAATCCTGATTTAAGTACTGGTTTTGTTTCTTCACCCTTAAATGTGCACACCAGTTAAAGTCCATCCAATTCACTTTTCAAGCACATGCTGAAACTGAATATGAAATTTGCAGTCCTTACTCTGTCCTTCATTTCACTCGTATTCTTTATTCTGATCCTCTGCATCAGCTTTGTTCTTCATATTTAGCAGGTTTGAATTCAAATCAGCAATGAAAATGCTGCTACTGTTGGAAGCAAATAATTCCATTACACTGTTGCTGGCACTGGCCCAGTAAACTCACTGATGCAGTTTTCCTGGAGTGAGTACTTGCACTAAAGTCAGCAGGAGCGTTCCCACTGGAAAAGTTACATAAGGGTATGTGTATCTCAAAGATCAGAGCTGCAGTTGCATACCCAGCTCTTAGGGTTTAAGGTCAAGTCCTTTGGGTCACACCATCGAGATGCCATTGCAATCAAGAGCTGCTGTCTGGTTGCTTTCCTTGTTCCCCACCCAGCAGACAACAGGTTTCATCTTTCCAGGGAAGTCTTTCTCAGAGTGTGGTCACCACTGTACCCCTGCACAGCCCTGACACCATTCTTGCCTTGAGCCTGTTCCTTGCTGTCCTAACCACAAATACAAACAAATCTTTCCTATCATCCTTTTGCACTGGTAGACTATTAAATTATCTTTTTTCCTCTCTGCCTTTTTCCCTGCTTTTGGTAGCACAATTCTAATTTGTCCAAGCTTTCCTTCTCTTTCAGCACAAGGTCTCTGTTGTTTTTGTTGCTGCAGCTCGAACCTTGTCCAGCTGGTCTGTAATTCCCCTGAAGCCTGGCACCCAAATCCAAACATGATACTGCAGCTAAAGCTGTTCTGATGAACAGCTGAGTGACTTCACAACAGGCTGTTTATGCTGTCCTAGGTGTCATTTCTCTTTTGTAAGAACAGCAAAGCATTACTCACGTCTGCTCTGAGTTTTCCCCCTTACCATTCACTTCAATTAGTGTGAGCCCTCTTTTTTTCTGACCAATATTTGAGGCTTCTTTTTTGCTAGGATTGCTAGCTCACCCTGCACCAGTAAGGACATGGGAATGGTGTAGTTCTCTTTTGCTCCACATGAAAGCACACTTGAAAGTTTATAAATCAATAGGTTTGCCTCATCTGCCACTGAAGCTGAAGGGAGGGGGGATTTTGTGACTGGTTTAACATCAACAATACTGCCTTACTATATTTAATCATTTCACCTATAGATTCAAATGTACACCTTGAGTGGGTGAAGGAATCTGACGTGATTCAGAGTCAGGGTGTGTCCCAGCCTGCTGATCAGCGGCCAAGCATGAAGCAGAATTCTTACTACTCCTAAGTCATGAGAGCTGGTGACTGCCACACGCCTACTCTCTTAATGGAACCATTGCCCTTAAAGACAACAGCTGAGGTCAAACCACCCTTTGGCTGGGACGTTTTCAAATGACATGTTTGAAAGCCTCAAATCTGACCTCCCTTCCATGGACACAGCCTAATACCGGTCCAAATCTAAAGGAAGGGTGAAGCAGACCCACATTCCTCTCACCCCTCTGGAGGTGAGCAATCTGTCCTGTGTTACCACACAAGGAAGCAGAGATGCACATCCACAGTGGACTAGGTGGCAGTGACAATGGGTGGAAAGAGACAGTGGAAAGCTGGGGGACACAGCCAGAGAAGCTGTGGGATAAAAGGCATGGGGTGGGGAGGGGACAGAAAGCAGAGACAGGAGGGAGAAAACTCCCGCAAAGAGGGAACACAGGAGTCAAAATGTTTCCCTGTGGTTCTGATCTAACACTTTTTCTGAATAAATTCTTCAGAAAGGAGTCTCTGCGAGGATTCTCCTTGTGGAGCTTCCCTAGAGCAATCACAACTGCCTCCTGAAGTGATTGCTCCCTAACAATTTCCTACATTCCAAAAATCTTGAGTGCTGAAATCAGAAGTTAGGACCATCCAAAAGGAAGGAATAAAGAGCATTAGGACCTGCAAGCTCCACCACCACTGGTTTATACAATGGTGCAACTCTTACAACTCCTATTCATGAGGTTAAAGAAATAATGATTCATAAGACTGGCTGACACCTGGACTGATTTAACCAGGCCATCCCTAATGTAAATGACAGTGACTCACATTTCCAGATGTAGGTGGAACTGCCAGTTGTCTTTTCCTCAACTGTCTTAACTTGCTTTGCTAGTTAGAAATAGTTTTCTAGGTTATATTTCAAATCTGGTAATCATCAGAGGTACATTCTTTCCATAGATGTTTGTATTTGTAGTCGATGGAACATCTAGGACAGAATTTGACCTACAAACTTAGATAAGTAGCAGCAACCTAGATAGAAATATATGTACTTAAGTCTGAACCAGAACTAAAGAAAAATTTCTTGATATATACACATAATTTAAAATATGAATGCACATGTTGTGGCAGACAAGATTTTTGTGGGTTTTTTCCCCTTACTCCTGAAGTTTTTCAGAATTCTTACCTTTAAATAGTATTTTCATTAAGTTTAATGCAAAGACAGTCTCTTAGATAACGCACCAGAAAACCTTTAAATAATAGGACAAAAGAAATGTCAGAAATTTCTAAAATGTTTAGCCAAAATAGTATACACAAAGGGAGAAAATGATGAAATATCATTCCCCATTGGTTTTCATCCTAAAAGTGCTTGGATCTCTTCCTCTTTCTGGCAGCCTGTCGATCCTTTCCCAAGGCTTGTCTCAGACCCCTGCAATTAAACCACACTCTGTGACGTGACAGTGACACGAGCTGGCCACAGCTGAGCTGGCTGCAGAGTGTGTCATGGCCTCAGCACAGAGATTCGACCCAATTACTGTGACCTGACACACTTGCAATCTAGTACAGTCCCAAGTCTCAGAGCAATGGACCCTGAAACCACCAGACACGCATGTGAAAGCTGAAAGAAAACAAGCCAAATAAGGTGTTCTGAAAACCCATAGTTATATCACATAGTTTGTTGATACTCGCTTCCTTGCCTGCTAGGGGACTTTGGGTGAGATACCCACATGCTTTTTAAGAACAGGAGTGTTGACAGTCCCGGAGGAAATGACGGGGCTGATTATACCCTGCTGGGAGCACACATCAGGGCCATCACGCAATCCCTGTGCTGCCTGATGGGTGTGCAGTGACGCTGCACTGCAGGGCCCAGCGGTGGCCAGGGAGGAGCAGCCCCTGAGCAGATCCATGCAGTGTTTGGTGATCCTGCCCCTAACAGGGAGGGGCTACACTGCAGCAGCTGAGACAGCTCATGGAGGGAGGGAGGACTGACCCCAGGTGTGGTCAGTCTGTGCTTTAGAACCACATGCACACACCTGATGCACCAGGATTCTTCTGGTGATTCTGCAGGGTTCAGAACAAAACAGAATCACAGAACAGGTTGGAAGGGAGCACGGTGGGACAACTGGTCCAACCTCCCTGCTCCAGCAGGGCCATCCCAGAGCACAGGGCACAGGAGGGTGTCCAGATGGTTCTGGAATATCTCCTGTGAGGGAGGCTCCACACCCTCTCTGGACAGTCTGTCCAGTGCTCGGTCACCTGCACAGTAAAGTTGTTCTTCCTCATGTAACTGCCAGTTAACAGGTGTCTTCCTCACTTTCCAGTCTTATAAAAGCTTGTGAACAAAGCTTCTGTTTCTGCATCTTACCCATTCTGGCCTCCTACACTGTTTTTCATCACCATTGAGAACCAGATTTCCTAAACTGAAAATAAAATAATGTCCTATTTCAGGGAAAAAACCCAACCAAACAACAACAAAACCCAAAACAAGCAAACAAAAAACCCCAAAACAAAACAACATACATACATAAAAAAAGACAAAACAAAACAAAAAAAACCCAACACCCCAAATGCAAGAATGTTCCCTATAAATCTCAGCAGCCTGGCATCTTTATTCCAAAAGAGAAGTCACGGATAACTGGACTTAAAATGAACCACTTGAGGACAAATTAACCGTTGGATTATTCTGTAAATTGCTGTCTATTTCAAGTTCATTGCTTGTGTGTAGCTATAAATAAATGTGTACTATCTAGGACAGGGATGCACAGTGACTACAGTACTATGAAAATTCAGTCCTGAATGTTTTTTTTCTAATCAAATCCTTTATTCTGTCATGAAGTTCCAGAAAGTGATTTCTTTGTAAATAATAATAACCAATAAATAATGTGTTGTTATTACTCTATATTAACTATTTTTCCCAGAGTATTCTTTTCAGTGCTCTTATCAGATAAAGCTTGTTCTCCTGTGGGAAACTGGACACAGACAAAAAGGTGGGCTTTGCTGTGACTGCCACCACTGAAGATCCAAGTTCTCTTAGGTAAGACTCTTACAGACTATTCTGTCATCTCGGTGTTCACAGTAATCACTCTGTTCTCTCCAGAAGGGAGCAGCATGCAGGCAGGGGGAATGAGAACAAGAATCTTTAAAGCAGTGATCTCTGACAGGAGTTTGGGGTGGCTACAGAACTGTGACATAGCTGAAAGGGAAGCAAATCATGGGAGGGTCCACAGCCACTCTTCAGAGGCAGATCATAGGGAAAAAGGCAACTCGTAGGAAAAAACAACGTTTTCACAGCAAACAGGAAAGAAGAGAAGAAAATACCGAGGCAGGTGTGGTGAAGCAGCCGGGATACCGCTCCCAAAAGACTTCCCAGCCCAAGGGAACGCCTGGAGGGGTTGCTCCCTCTACTGGAGCATCCTAATAGACCCACAGGAGACTTGCTGGTTTGACCGGCTCTCAATCCCACAGCAAAGCTCTCAGACTAGGAAATAAAAACTAATGCAGTGTTGATTACCCTTGCTGGCTTAGTGTCGTGAGGATTTTTTTTAAAGAATATGTAGTTCAACATGCAGGTGAAAGCAGAGGGGAGAGAGGTATTTTATTGCTTTTGTTTTGAAGAGAATCAAAATAAGGCACACAAGTTCAAATCTGGATTTTTCAGATCACAATTCTGTCAGTTCAGACAAACTGGAACACAGGAAAAGCAGGCAGACCTTTCCAGTGTCTCGTGTAATGCAGAAGAGCAACTCTTGCTGCATGACCTTTGCTCTAGGACAGCCTGGCCTTAAATACTTGGGCTCACAGATAAATAGCCTACTCCTGCAGGAAGCTGAGAGTAAACCTCTCCTAAAGCATCTCCAGACAAACACAGCATCACCACTTGGTTATTTGGCATTCTTTAGTCAGGTAAGAGAGGTCGGAGCAGCACGAGGCACAGTGACAGCAGGAAACCATGACTCAGACACTCACTGACACTGCTCCACTCTTGCTTGAAAGAGTTGGTGGCTGAGATTCCTCTTTTGTAGAATCAGGGTCACCTTTGGGCTCTGAGATTGCAGGATCTTGCACTTTGCAACTCAGCTTTCTGACTGCTGAACGAGAGTTCAGGAAGCCTTATTTCTTCATGCCTTTTTATACCTTAGGTTACACAGTGTTGGTGTGGAATCTGCCTTCTGTATACATCTGACATGTGGTACAAAGACCTCCAGTTTTAGCTAAACATTACACGCATCATAGTAAAAAAAGCAAAACGTTCGACTAAAAGCTCATCTAGATATATTTTAATGGTTTCTGTGGCCTCTCCAGTTTAAATGGCTTCTTATTTGCCAACTTTCTGTCATGCCAGTGAACATCTTGGTCCACTGGTGCCCAGTCACCTTCCAGATTCAATGGAGGAAATGGAAACCAAGCTCTGCAGCAGCGACAAAGAGGAAGCTTTCAAAAGAGAATTACCGTACTGCACCGGAGAAATAGACTTCACAGCTTCTGGGAAGAAACATGGAAAGGTATGGGCACTGAGGGGTTTTAACCCTTTTACAGTATTGCTGTTGTTCAGCTGTTACTTCTGTTCAGCTGTTTCTTAGCAGTAAACACAGAATCTGCAGCAGTGAGGGTCAATGTGCCAGAGCAAGGCACCACATTATACCCCACGCAGGAACCATGCCTTCCTGAACATGAATGTGGCCTAAAACATTTAATATTCAGAATTCAATCACTTGATTCACAATTACATGATACAAGTACAGGTGATCACTTTTCCCTTTAAAAGAAAAGTCAGTTGTGTGCCCTGCTTCCTTCATTTTGTATCCTTTCCCTGGTTTAACCCACCAAAAATAAATCATTATGGATTTTTACATTTTAAACATACTTTTGAGCTGTTTCACGGTTTTCCCTAAAGTTCACTCTCTGTTCTGCTGATATGCAGAGAGGGATGTATATGCACTAACCCATCTCCTCACTAGTCCCATGCACAAGTTAGTACTAGAGCAGAAGGAATTCCTAGGAATTCCTGAAATCTGCTTCAAGGTTTTGTTTCATCATAAAGTCTTAAGCAGAAAACCAAAATATATACAAAACTGGAAGAAGCAATAGATTCATGTAATATATCCTCAAAAAACAGATATGAAATCAGGCAAATATTTCAGCTTTTGCAGAAACAAAAAACACCTACAAAATTTGTTGCCTTTCTAGGCTACCATGAAACTGAAGTTCAAGAGAAAGCTCTAAGGAAGAGTGTGATTTGTCAGTCTGCAACACAGAACTAACCCACGGAACTGACCCAGTTAGTGAGATGGCAATTTACAGAAGTCTGATAAATTAATGAGTATTGAGTTCTCTGTCAAACCTTGCTCAAACAATTTTTTTCTTAAATATCCAAGTTGATGATAATTTCCCTCTGCACTTTCCATGAACAGACTCTTCACTGTATCTTTCTGCCCTGTTGTTATTCATTGTGCTTTTCTTGTGTTTGTTGAAGTTTATGAAGGTCCGGAGCACCATTCACCCTGGAATTATATTTGAAGTTATGCTCAACAAATGGAAGCTACCTGCTCCCAATTTGGTTATCTCTTTAGTGGGGGGAGAAGAAAATTTTCAGATGAAGCCTTGGCTAAGGGACACCTTAAAGAAAGGATTGATAAAGGCAGCTGAAAGCACAGGTGAGTGCTTTAGGCTTTAAAGAAGGAATTTGTATTCCTGGTGGAGTCTCACACCTAGCCCCCAGTGATCTGGTAATGACAGTGGGCCGGCTCACACGATTATTTTTGAAAATTCAAGACTTTGCTGAATGTAACCTACATGTAAATACTTTTGAGAATACACGAGATTGCATTATAGTAGCAAAAGGAAGTTCTTTCAAAGTAAATTACTCTAGGTAACCATTTCTGAAGTATGAAATTACCTGATATTACTCCTTCAGAGGTGACACTGGAAAGCATCAAAATGAGACCAAATACAATGCCCCTCTTTTGTGCCATAACAAAATAATTCTGCAGAGAGCAGAGCAGTTTGACTCCAACAAGAGTGAATTTAGGTTAAAAATAAGAATTTCTGCATTCCCACCTGCAAAATAACATGAAAATATCTGCAAGCATTTCACAGCAAGCTCTTGGTTTAGCTTCACTGTTCCAGACAAGATTACAAAAAGCAAAAAGTTTTGCTTTTTGTAATGAGACAGCCCAGTACCAGAGCTGGTTTTGGTACTTTTGTGCCAAACAGATATTCTCCATCTGCCTTCTGCACTTCAGAGTGAGCAGTATCAAGATACCAGTTTCTTTATGGTACATATTTGAAAAAGGCCAGCTTGCTGTTTAGCTAGGGTTCTCCAAATTCCTTGTCACTGTAACAACACTGCTGTAAATTCTGTTATCCTGAAGAATTCACTCTCCACACCCCCAGAAGAACAGGAGAAAGAACTCCAGATTAGGCAGGTTGTACCTGAGCTCTTCTGCAGAGAAGTGATTGCACGGGACTGTTTGGGCCTCTGTTCAAGTCAACAACTTCCCTGCCTGTGTCCCTTTCCTCTTCCCTGTGAAATACTCACACCTGCCACGTGCAGGGATGTTTCTGCTCATATGTAGAGTAACTCCAGAGTGGACACAGCATTCTGGATGAGCATATTAACATCAGAGTACAATGGCAATGTTGCATCCTGTGATATGTGAAGAACGCTTGCTTGAGCTCATAATTTCTTCTTGCTTTCCTTATTAAAGTCTTATGTTCCTGGCATGTATTTTAATTCTAAAAGTTATAGTCCATCAAGACCTGTCTTCACTTTATTTATTTTAAAAAAACCCCTTAAATCCAGTACTGTAAGTAATACTACTTGACACACAAACACATTGCAGTACAAAGAAATGACCTAGCTGCTTTTGAAAACAATTCCAGGTGCCTGGATTTTCACCAGTGCCTTGCGTGCAGGAGTAACAAGACACTTGGTGCAAGCAGTGCGAGATCTTGCCCTGGCCAGTACCTCATCCACACGAAGCGTGATTGCCATAGGAATAACTTCACTCAGGAAAATCCAGCACAGGGAAATGCTGGATAACACAAAGGTATTTTTCTCTTAGTCTATTGTTCGGATATAAGCCGCACCCTTAGAAAATTTGTAAGCAGTTGGCAGAACAGCTCTGATACAACTTTAAACAAACAAACAAACAAAGAAACTGAATGGGGTTTAAGCTGTGTTTTGGGAGGGAGCAGGGGTCAAGGGCTGTTGGATGATTCTGTGCCCTCTGCGCCCAGCGGGTGGCAGCATCAGGCATCAGCACAGCGTGGAACGCCAAGAAAACACCCCGCAAAAGGGGACTTCTCATGGATTCCTCCCTTGCCCACTCACTGCAAAAACACTTACTCCTAGCTATCACTTAAACACTGCAAAAAGAGTATTTCATATTATGGGACACCAGACATATATATTCCAGGACAAATTTTGCTTTAGGTAGCCACTGAATTGGTATTTAATACACAAAAACTTGCTCAAAACCACAGGTCAAAAATACCAGCCGTGCAGGATTTCACCTAGTTGTGGGGAGCTCTATGGAATTCTCAAATTGTGTCAAGGGAATTAAAGTTCTTGGGAAGACGACAAAAACAATACAGCAGCAAATAAAAAACCTCACCCAACGAAAGTGTTGCTGATAGTGTTGCTGCTGAATAGACATAGAAGTGGCATGAGAAAAAAAAAATAGCATTCCCTTCCTGTCCCTGGATATACAGTCTGTCCTAAGTGGAATATTATAACAATAAAACAGGTGTTTAGTGACAATGAATGACAGTTTCCCTGTAATATTTTACTTCCCTGAGGAAGCCAAGAAATAAATGACAAAGACAGCCTTTTGAATTTACACCTAGTTGTTCTCTCACACAAGCCTGGAAGTAGCATCTAGAAGCTGAAAGGCTGCCAGACCATACCAGCAATTTATTGTCATTGGTCTTTCCTTTTTTTTCTTTTTTTCCTTTTTTGCCAATGACAGTCACCTGTGTGTTCTACCAGCTGGAAGACTTTAACTCTTTGTGTTGCAAGTGGGCCAAAAGAGCCTCAAGGGAAAGAATTTGGTTCATTGTATTTTGAATTTTGCCCAGGAAAGTTTGCAAATGCAAACTATTTCACCTCCCTTCTAGGCTAAGTGATCAAAATGCATCTGGATCTTTCCCCATCAGCAGCTACAAAGCAAGTGCGCTCTTTTTATTTTCTCCACCTCAACTAAAGCCCAAATTCTTTATCAAGGGATATTTTGCAAAGAGGGGTCCTGACCCTGTGACTTCTGGTGCAGGTTCCCCCCAGAGATATTTTGGATTTTAGTCAGTAACTTTAAGATAAAGGAACTACAGACAGGGATGCTGATCTAATCCCAACTCTCTTTATACTTGGCACTAACACAAGCAGCTTGTTGTGTAAAATGGAGCTAACAACCCACACTAGCAAGGAGAAAAACAAGCCCTGAAATCAATGGATCCCTCCCATCCCTTCTGTGTTAATAGTATGCTTTAAACATCATTGAAAGATCACTTCCACATTTTCAGAGAAAAAAAGAGGAAAATCCCCAAAGGCCTTTTTCAACTGGTTGTTGTGCCTCTGGGTCCTAATCAAAGGCCAGATCTCTGGTGAGGAGGCCTAATGTTACATGGCAGCAGAATAGAGGAACGCCCTCTGTCAAAGCAAAATCTGAAGGAAATCAACTATGTCAAGAAGCTTTCCCCAAGGAATGAGAGACAGAGAGAAGAAAGTGAAAGAAATTTGTGGCACTCGCTGTTCATAAGAAACATGCAAATTTATTGCTTTTTAGTGTGAGGAAAATGCAATACACAGTGACAACTGCCAAGCTGACAGTCTGAGTTTAGCCCAGCAACACTGCAGGAATTGGAAAAGAGGCATGATAGAAGGAAATACAGATTTTTAAACAGTTGTGTTAATCTACTTGCTTGCAAGAGGACAATGATTACGAAAATGAAAAAGAATAATCAGACATTTACAGCCTGGAATGATGTATCAAAGTAGATGGGCAACAGAGAGAAAGAAAGATGCATTAAGAAAGAAAGGGGAGTTTGAAAAAGTGTACATATAGAAGCCTATGCGTAGTGCAATATTTAGAACAAAAGACTGTAGCAGGGGTTCTGTTTTACCTAGAAGATGAGTTTATGCAAAAAAGAAACCCAAAAACCCACATTAATAAATAATTTCAAGGTATAACACCACTCACCCAAAATAAAAGAGGATTCCCCTTTCTAAAATCTGCCAGTCTGGCTTTTAGAATGCAATTTCCAAACTGAGAATAACCATCAGATTTCATATAACCCTGTCAATTAAGTAAAGCTGTATATAAATTGACAGGACCATGGAACAGGCTCACTCATCCACATGGACAAAACACTACTGAGATGAATCGTTTACCCCTCTTTACACCAGCTGAGGCTTCACATCTCCATATACAATTATCAGGCCTCGTGGCCCCTTTCCATTTGTCCAATAATCAATTCCAAAACCTGCATTCCAGAGATGATGGTTGATCTCACTGTGTTTTTCAAAGGCCAAGAGGGAAACTCCAGCTCTCTGTCCTGCCAAACCTGGCAGCTTCTAGAAGGAACAGATTTTCCCTCTTTGCCCTTTTTTAAGAGTCCATCCAAGTGTCTCACAGGTGGTGAGCAGTATCAGGGCACACACAGCACAGAAATGAAGGATATTAAAACACGGGCTGGGCTTTGCAGAGAGCTCTGACATCTCCCTTCCTCTCTCTAGGGTGAAAGTCTTGTACACTACCATTCAGACGACAATATCCAAGGCCCACCATATTCCTTGGATCACAACCATTCCCATTTTATTCTGGTGGAGCACGCCACTCCAGAGGAGCTGGATGGAACCACCACGCTCCGCCTCGCCCTGGAGAAGTACATCTCGGAGCAGCGCACGGGATACGGGGGTAAGCAGATCTGAGAGCAGCAACACCAACAATCCTGCCAGCACTGCGGGCCCTGGCCTCACCAAGGGAAACTCCAGTCTCAAATCCAACAGTGGCCTCGTGGGCAAGACCAAGTCAACACAGTTGTCATGGCGTGAGAGGCAGGAGGATGGTGGCTGCTGAAGCTGAGAAAGCTGCTCTTTGAACCAAGGATCTGGGCTTTTATTGCATCTCCTTAAATGTAGCTCAAAGCTCATCTTCAAAGCGCAGCTCAAATTGCCTTAAAAGACAACATATGGAAAATAAATCCAGCTTCAAGTGCCTTTACCAGTGGTTCTAAGAGATTGATAGTCACTGTTGTATACTTTTATCCCCTCTCACACACAGGGTCTTGAATTGCTCCCACACTGGAAGAAAGGACTTGTTCCAAAGCCCTCTGAAACATTTTAAGCCCTATTTGTTTCGGGTTAAAATCTTATCCTGGGTAAACACCGTAGTATATAATGTCTATCTGAACCTCTGGGACCTTTTTTAATAATGAGAACTAACTATTGGGCAGGTCTCCTACTGCTAATTGTGGGAAGAGCTCAGCTGTCAAGATAATACAGTTACTTTTGCCTTTGCTGTGTTTGTGCCATGCATGCAGGGCTAGCACAGCTGAAACAGGAGGCAGAGCTCACTTGCTCACAGCTGTGCATCAGTGAGATATCCACTTACACAGCCCACAGGGAGGTAGCACAGAGGTACCTGAGAGCACAAATGCACCTGAGGAATCCTGCCCTGGTGACTCAGACAGGGGACCACAGGCAGGCTGTAAGGGTGGCCTGAGGCTGCAGTGCTGAGCATTACAGAGCAGCCTCTCTCTGCTCACAAACCAAATCTGATTGAACAAATCTCAGGGGAACATAATTCTGACAAAGAATGCTGATTCATATGACAAATATTTTGCTGGAGCATACTGAATTCAGTGTTATCTTCTATAAACAAAGCTATTGTAATTCATTTAAGATCATTTATAAACAAGCTTAGCAAAGCTATGTGGCTTTACTGAAGTGAAACACTTTAATAAGGTCATGCGGAATTTCCCAGTTTTTTAAAAAAACACCTAAAAGTCTTTTAGAGGAAATTTTTAAAATATTGAATATTCTTTGCAACTGAGGACTTTCCAGATTCGCAGCGTAAAGTCAGAATGCACCTGACCCTCCTCTGGCTAAATTTTACCTAAATCTATGGTAAATGAAGAATATTTGTAGCATTAATCATACCTTGAGGAACCTGCAGTCACAGAGGTCACTCTTCAAAGAGCACCACATTAGAGAGTGTGACAACACTACACCATTCACTAAAGCAAATTAAGTTTCTTGCCAACTGTATCCTGGCTACAGCTCAGTCCAGCCTTATCTCTGTAGTCATCCCAAAAGACAGACAACAAATTGCAAGGAGAGATCTGTACTGAGTTTTGGGACATGTACAAAGGGAAACATCAAAAAATTGTTTGAACCAAATGCCTTTTATCTTCCAGCTGAAAGAGGCATTCATCTCATGATATTACTGTTTTGACTGTGCCCTTCAGGCCAATCTATAGTCACCTTTGCATTACAGAGTTCAGCATTTACAGTAAAAACCATCCAAAACTCTGTGGGTCCCTGTGGGAGGATGGCTTAGGACAGGGATCCAGACCTCATTTCTTCCTCCAGTACCATGACATGTTAAATATTTCATTAGCATTTCTTTTAAAAGTATCAGACTGTGCTATTATTAATCACCACACCAGGCTGTGCTGAATTAAACTTTAAGCAGAGTAATAAATATATGGTTCCTATCAACTTGTATGTGACACATCTCATCCTACCCAGTCTACCCAGTCAGCCTCTTCATATTCTTCAATCCTCCTTTCACAAGGCTTTTGTCCTGGACTCCAGTCCCCCTTCCAGCACACACTGGGCACATGCATAACACCCAGGACAAACTGAGAGCTTTCCATCTCCAGATGTGTCTTACTATAAACACTGGAGGATGCCTCTCTGCAAACCCACCAACCTCGCGCTGCACCCTAATGCAGCATTGTTCCCCAACCTGACAGCCCTGAAAATAACTTAATAATAACTTAAATATAATATATAATATATTAAATATATAAATTAAATATATTATATATACTATAATAAATAACTTTAAAAGCCAGCAGTGGCATGACACACAGAGGGGCCAACATCCAGATTTTGCAGCTGAGGTCAGAACAGCCTGGACTGCTTGCCTGGGGTCACTCAAAATTTCCAGGGCAAAGGTGCCGTTGTCCTGAATCCTAGCCCAGGACACCTGTGTTAGGTTGGTGTTATTCCCTTCCTTTGCCACATCCTTCTGCAATTGCCTGCCTTCTGCAGGTTCATGTAGGGACCAAAACAGCACATGAGAGGAGAAATATTTTCAAGGGGTCAGCAAAACAGCAATAGGTTTGTGAAAGCTGTTTCTTTTTAAAATTACATCATCTATTTCACAGGAACGGGTAGCATCGAGATCCCTGTGCTTTGCTTACTGGTACATGGAGGACCAGGCACACTTGAGGTAAGAACCTGTTTTCAGCTGTAGAAAAATAAATTAACTGGTGCCAAATAATTAATGGAAAATTTGGCTGTACGACAAACACATTTATTGGCACTTCACATAAAGTCAAATTTCACATCTATACACCATTAACAACTGAGTTCTGTTAATACTAAATTTGACAGTATTTGTTTGGGAGAAATATTTACTTTTAATTAGGCACCAACTGATTATTAAAACTTCCACTGCCAGCTTATCCAGTGGGAAGAAAGAATCCAAACCCAAAACCAACTCACAGAAACCAGCTCCAGATCTGGGGAAACAGAAATATTGTGTTATTACTTGAGAACATACACAAAAAAAGGAGAGGAATCTTTCAGTGCTGTTCAGCAACAACGACAGTTGCCTGTCCCAGAGCTCAGAGGAAGCACAGGACCAGGTTTGCTGCTAAAATGCCATTTAAAATGGGAGTGTCCTGGTTCTACTGAGTGAAAGCACATTGTAGGATTGAAGGCTGGAGTGTTGTCTGATAATAACCCCCAATCTTCTTCAGCAAAGGATCAGATTTGATTTTTTTTTTTTTCCCTGAGTGGTTCTACAACTTAAAGAACCTGTTAACAAGGAGATAGTCTTTGATTTTTATACTATTTTACTTTTCTTTTTCATAATACTCTCTGTCTAGAAAACCTTTAGAGAGACAGAATTTAACTACAGTTTAAAGTTTCTGAGTGCTGAGACTGACATGCGAGCTGGTAACCTCTTTCCAGAATAATGACTCCTTTCTGGGGATGTTTTCCAGTTTCAGTTTCTTGTATCTTGTCATAACTTTTGTCACCTGGACTAAAACACACACTTCTATCAGAAATCTCACTGTTTAAACAAAGATTATGCCACCTCATGAGCTCACTTGCTTTCTTTCATGAGAAGCTAAATATTGCAGTGTTTCCTATATCTCTGGTTCAGAAAAATCTCATGTTATGACATGTAAATCCTCATTTCAAAGTTTGCAGAACAGTGTGACTGGAAGACAAAAAGTGACTGGCTGAAGTTGCTCTAAACTGACATGTACTTGGAATGGATAACTGGCCACACTTTTTCAGAATATCAATTTCTTAAATGGACTTCTTAAAATGGATAATACACACCAGAGACTATGAACAGTTTCAAAAACCTCAATACATAAACTAAAGAAAAAAAAACAACAAACCCTGCACCACAGCTGAATCAATGTGGTCTTGTATAACTCCAGAGGGAGAAACAGACTGGCAGCAAATAGACATTTTGTAATTATGATGCCATGGCCTCTGCTTTCCCCTCTCAACAACCTGCCTGACTCATTCTAATTGCACAAGTAATAGAATTAGTAGCCTTTAACTTTTGTAGTTGCTATGATTCAGTGGTTTTTTTTCCTGTAGCCCAATGTTGTATTCCCACAGGCAAATCCCTGATTTTCAGAACATATTCCCATGTTTAGCAGACAGGGAAAAAAAAGCCTATACAAAAAAGCCTGCTGATAATTTCTGTACTGTGTTACTCTTGCACTTGACTATGCTAAAACAGAGACTTCAGGGAAAAAAATGTCAGGGTCAAAGAAATTTTATGCATTGTTTGTCTAAATCAAGTTGCTTAGCTACTCAGCAGATGTGTCATGAAAAGAAGCATAGTCAGAGGCCTACACATGGATGACCTGCTACAGAATTTAAAAACATCCTAATAGCTTAGAGGAGCCTGGACTGATTCCATAGTGAATCTGACTTAGGTACACATTTATTCCTGGTCTGCTAGAAGTCCTTCCTTTGAATAACATTTTCTTTCCACTTATGAATTCTAAAAATGTCCTATTTTACACTACAGAGAATTTGCAGCGGGCTGGAAAATTCTGCTCCCTGGCTTATCTTAGCAGGGTCTGGAGGTACAGCTGACATCTTAGCTGCATTCATGAATGACCCACAGCTTATCCTGCCAGAAGCTGTTGAAAAGCAATTTAAGGAGAAATTCCCTGCAGAGAGCTTCTCGTGGAAGGACGTTCTCCAGTGGACAGTGACAGTGAGTTCATGTGTTTGATAAGTTGTGACACAGCTTTCACAAAGCTGTCTCCTGGCACTTGTAGCTTTGGCAGCCCCTTCAGTATAGGTATGGCAAGAAGCTGCTCAGAAGTTTTGGGAACTGCAGTGCTTTGACACTGGTGTCATAGAATGCCTCTCTAGCATTAAAAATCAAGTGGTCATTTGATCATGCAAACTACTTTGTTGCCCCAGTAATTCAGCTGAACACTTAGGGCTCTGTCCTTCCTCAATTACATCCTCAAGTAACACCAGCACCCAGGAACCCCACAGTCCTTCTGTAGGACACGAAGCATTATTTATATCCACAGCTGCAGAGCCTGTGCAGCTGTGACAGAAGAGACCTAATTCATGATCTACAGCTGTTAAATGGAAACCCAGTTGTGGATAAGCATGAATAAATTAAGTAGAACGAAACATGTTTAGAAATTATCCTATTGTCAAATACTTGTTCTTTAAGTATTATTGTTCTTAAAACAGAAAGACAAAACAGATTCAGAGATCTTTACTCTTTGTCTTGGGGAACACTTGCCTTTTAGAAACAAATACCCACTTTGAGCTTGTCCTTGTGTGAACACTGAAGAGCACTGGGTGCCTCTGAGATAAACCAAGTCCATCTGACCTGGCCCACTACTTATTCTTTGCATTCCACACCGTAATCCTCAGCTTTAAAAGTTCCACATACTAATTCCACTAGGAAGAACTTTACCAGATCACTTACAAAAGGGGATGAAAGGCATCGAGAAGTAATATTGCCAGAGGCTCACAAAGTCTCAGTGCAGCTGCACTGCAAGAAACAAAACTCAATAAATAGAGAAGCAGAAGGAAGAAGTGTGGTACATATATCAATATTTGAGGACTTTTACTCAGAGAAGAGTTAGAGACTATGCTTTTAAATAAACAACTCAGAGAGCAGAACTTAAATGTCAAAGCAGGATGAGGTAAAATGAAACTAGCGGTGTCCTGGCTAGAACGTGACTTTGACTCAAATAAGAATGTAAGTTAAGGCAGGATCTTTTAATTAAAGCACTTCTCTGCTTCTCAGGGTATCCAAGTTCTGTTTCTCCTGTCCTGGTAGGTCACTTGGAAAAGGCAGTAGCTCTCTCTTTGCCTTAGGACTTATTTATATCTGGGAAACTAATAATATTGGCCTTCTTGTCAAATCTCAGCTTTACAATTAGAACATAAGTTTTTGGGAATTACTGTATGGATGGTCTCCACTGGGCATTTGGGCACCAATGTACATCCAAAGGACAATGTGTAAATTTACTTTTGTTTTGACTCCAAATAGATTCAGAACATTATTTCACACCAGCATCTTCTAACTCTGCACAATTTCGAACAAGATGGTTCAGAAGAACTAGACACAGTCATTTTAAAAGCTTTAGTAAAAGGTAAGATACAACAAATGAACATCATAATTTTGTCTTATTTGACTTCCATGCCATAAATATATTTCCTCTTTTCCCAGTGCAAGTTCAGTTGACTGTTGGATCAGATTTCATTTTTGATGCACTGTTCCTTTGTTTGTTTATTGACAAATTAACTGTGGCAGTTACTGTAGCTCTTGTAAGCCTCCTTTAAGCTAGTGTTTGCTTTTCAATCTCATGCTATTGTATGGTACTATTTTAGTCACTCCTTTATTTCATTATTTGCTTCTCTTTATAACAGAGGCTGTAAAAGAACTAAAATATAGTAGAGCAGTATATTATTCCAATTAAACAATTTAAAAAAACTCCATGAAAACAAAACCAAAACCCACAAGTAGACCAAAATTGCCTTTGTTTCAGAAATAATCAATTTCTCCTATAAGAAACCTCCACTATATCTTCTGAAAGAAGACATTACTTCTGCTGCCATCTGTTTCAGTTTCTGTTAACTTTATGGGTTGTGTTAGATTAAACTTAGCATGGGAGAAAAAAAAGACATTCTGTTCCTGATGTGCTAATTGACACGAGGCAAAACCAACAGCCAGTGCTGTCCCCAGCTTTCTGCAGGCCAATGTCCCTGCCTATCCAACAGGCATTTAAACTTAATGGTTTTAATAGAGAGTTAATTTAGGAAAAAACACCATTTTTTAATATTAATGTTTCTTAATTTAGGAAAACATTGCTGTGAAGGGTTTCTGGTTAAGCAACCCATAAATCTGTGATAGCTGAAGGCAAACTTGCATTGCTAATCAAAGTACCAATATTGTAGTAAATTAAACATAACTGTAAAGTACTGACTGTATTTGCATTTCCTATTTTTTTCCAGCCTGTAAAAGTCAGAGTCAGGAGGCTAAGGAATATCTGGATGAACTGAAACTGGCAGTGGCCTGGAGTAGGGTCGACATTGCTAAAAGTGAAATATTCAATGGTGACGTGGAGTGGAAGGTACCAGGATTTTTTGCCTTAGAGGACACTCAGTCCACTTAGAGGGTACTGGAACATCTCAGAAGATGGCTTCAGTTTTTAACACTATCTGCACACTCTACTGAGAGACTGGGTAGGGGTATAATGCTTCCCGAGTCTGTTTGTCTTTCTGCCTCCCTACATGATAATGGCTAAAGACAGAAATAACTCAGTGGTCATCATCTCTTTCTTGAGCTATTTGAGACTAACAATCATTCTCCCCTTCTGTATAGGCCTTTAAAGCAAACAAACCAAAGTTTACACAGCATAAGAAGCAGGCAGATATTACTGTTAGAAGGTGGCATGAAGAATGTCACTGTTTTCAACTGCTGTGTAAATACCCAGTGTGGTGGGTACCTCACACTGAGTCCTACAGCATGCAATTTATGTTGATGTTTTAATATTAATGCTGGCACAGATATTTTGTCAGAGAAAAATGAAGAGAGTGCCCATCTCTTTCTCACTGTACTCACTGTTGACTGATGGAAGACAAAATGTGCATGTCCTCATGTTAAATCTTACCTCTCTCATCATCCATCCATGATTACCCCCCAACATTTCTTTTTTTGGTTTGTTTTTGTTTCCTTTTCATCAATCTAGTCCTGTGACTTGGAGGAAGTGATGATGGATGCTCTGGTGAACAACAAACCAGAATTCGTGAAGTTATTTATTGACAATGGGGCTAACATCTATGAATTCCTGACCTACAGTCGTCTGCAGAGACTCTACTGCTCCATTTCTCGCAAATGTCTCCTCTATGAACTTCTCCTGAAGAAACACGAAGAAAGCAAACTGACCTTGGCAGGGCTCACTGGGCAGCAGCAAAACGAGCAGAAGGAGATCTGCCCCCTCTTCACCCTCAGTGAGGTCTCCAGAGTGCTCAAGGATTTTCTGCATGATGCATGCAAAGGTTTCTATCAAGACCTCAGACATGGAGGCAAGAAGAAATCTGTGAGTCACAGCTTTGCATCGTAGTTCTGCTCCCCTCCAATTCAGTATTTGTAGTATTTTAACTAGGTCTAGCCTGTGGGGGGAGCAGGGAACAGATTTAGTTAAAGAGGTATGGGGAACACAAATAAGATTTGCATTTACTAAGGAGCAATTAGACATAAAAATAGTGGCCTGCTTTTCTCATACAGAACTTCAAGAAGTAGTACTGGAAAGGCTTTTTTTTTTTTTTTTTTCTAGAAGAAAGAAAAACAGTCAATGGAGATTTTCAATCCCATGTCTGAAAATTGTCATCTTTGTACCTGAAACTATTTTTAGATTTATACTCAGTACGAATAGACCATACTCAGATATTGATGTTCAGTGATATCCAGTATTTGGTATTTGCCTTTAGATCATTTTAGTCTTTTTATAGAGTGCCAGAACACAGAGCAAGAAATAGGAACAACTCTGTGATGTGGCCCTGGGAAGCGTGCTGGCCAACATATCACAAGGATAATATGTGATGGGGAATGTCTATAATCCACAGTGGTGCAATACATACATCATCATTTTTGCATTTCAACAGTGTATTTAACATTAAAATGCCTAAGTACCAAAGTGCTTGCAAAAGCTTTGAAAATAAGTTTGGGTGCAAGGTTTCAAAACAAAGATGTATAAAGAAATTTCATTAGGGTTCTATTTCAGACAAAGTAAATAAGCCTTTTGGTATTTGCCAAGTTCTAATTACACCTAAAAAATAGTTAAAACTAGAAACTATTTTAAAAAAATCTTACTTGAGACCTTAATTCACTTTTCCTTTGATAAAGCTTAGCTTAATTAATTAGTAGTATGAAAAGTTAAGTTTGAATCTGCTCAGGGTGTCTTCATTCCCAAGGATGAACAACTTGAGACAATTCCTCTGAAGTCACTAAGCATACTCCGGACTTTCAAAGTTGCCCCCAAAACCTCTTAACCTTTCTGGCATTTGGCAGCAAGTGAGCTAAAGCCCAGTGCTGTAGATAAGGCCCAAGTCAGAGATCAGCTCCTGCTGCCTCCTACTTTTTCCCTTTTAAACCTTCTTCCCATGGCTGAGTCCCATTTTCATGGGCAATAGAAGGAGCATTGCAGTGCTGGGATGCCAGCGTCACTGCTGCCAAATTTTCTGTCTTTTTTCAAGTCAGGAACTAGTGGTCACAAAGGCAGGTGAGACTTTTAGGACATCTTTGTCTCTTGCAAAGCTTTCAGTGCAATTTAGTTGTTTCAATAGCTCACTACAAACTGAAGAAACATCCCCCAAAAGTGCCATTAAAATTAATTTGAACAGAATCCCATAATTTAAATTATTAAAAAATGTATTCTCACAAAACCCAGTTTAATTAAACATAAATACACCCTGTCTGCTTCTAACCAACACAATAGATAAAAAGGTAGTTTTTAAATATACATAAAACTCACAACTTGACCTAAGTGGCTGCACTTCCTCTAGACAATTTTTTTATCAAGTGCTAAAGGAATAAGCAGTGTTCTACTTAAACTGCTCTCTGCATGAGGGAAAGATTTCTCAAAGGAAGGACTAAAAAGGGGTATTGATGTACTCTATTCTTGTCCAATACAGGGCCTTGGCAAGATTTATTTCTGATGAAATAAAATGCCTTTTGTTCCCTTTTCTCTGAAGCTGTGTCCTCTGAGGCAGCCGAGCAGAGTCTGATATAATTGAAGGCAAGAAGCTCAGATTAGTTAATCACAGGTTTGTCTTGTCTGATATTACACACCAGTGGTGAAACCCCAGCCTTAATAAAGTCAATGAAAACTTCAGCATTGGCTTCAAAAGAGTCACCATTTCATCTAGAATGTTCTCACACATATTGGGTTATACTGCAGACAGAAGGATCCTTTAACTCAGTGCAGAATGAGCTTTTAGTCCTACTGAAAAGTCAAAGAAATATAAAGTGGCCAGCGAGGCTGAGAGCATCTTAGATCGTGTCGTTTGCATGGGGTGCAAATCAGCTTTCAAATTCTGCGAACCCTATTTCAGGACAAAACGAACACAAAGCGATTACCTGGGCCCTTGGATATGAACCAGAAAAGCGAAAATCCTTGGAGGGATTTGTTTGTATGGGCAGTACTTCAAAACCGGCACAAGATGGCAAACTACTTCTGGGCTATGGTAAGCACCGAGCTGTGGCCGCTTCAGGTGAAGCACTGGCATATTTCAAGTTTACGAGATGTTTTTTTGCTCAGCCTCGCAGCTCAGATGACAGATAGGTTTGTTTCCAAAACACCAGAGGCGGCATTTATAGGGCCTTTCATCTCTGCGTGGCTCCTGCCCGCGGGGAGAGGGGAGCAGGTGGAAATCGGCGCTGGTGCAGCTCCGCTCCCGAGGGCTCTCCCCCGCTCCCGAGGGCTCTCCCCCCGCTCCCGAGGGCTCCCCCGGGCTCCCGAGGGCTCCCCCCGCTCCCGAGGGCTCTCCCCCGCTCCCGAGGGCTCTCCCCCGCTCCCGAGGGCTCCCCCCCGCTCCCAGGCAGGACTGGCGCCTCCGACAATCGGCGATTGTTCGGCTCCCATCGTGACGGGAGGGCACACGGAGCAACGAGGCAGCTTCAGCGTACGTGCTCCATGCCTAGGGAGCAGCGCTGCGCTCTCCGAGGCTGAGCTTCGAGCCGGCATAATCGGCTCCTGTTTGACAAGGCAGCCCTGTCCCCGCATCTGGGAGCCTCCCTGCCCGCACGGAGGCAGAGGGGGAGCGCTGAGGCTCCACCGCTGCCATGGGAGCGCATCTGGCTCCGGGGCTGTGTGCCAGCGCCCCGGACTGGTGCCGCCGCCAGCGGGGCTCCCTCCTTTCTCCTCCAGCTCTGCCGCAGCACAGCCCTGCCGGAGGGAGCTCCACACAGTGGGAATGTGGTGCTCCATTTGCAGAGCACATTGTTCGCCTTTCAGTCTTTGATTGCTATCGCAAAAATCAGGTCCCTCTAAGAGCTTAGAGCCAGAAGTCTCCAGCCTTACAAGGCACAAGAAGAAATAACGATAAAAGAAAGAAAATACCAATAAAGTACCGTGGAATAGTTTGGGTTGGAAGTGACCTTAAAGATCATGCACCTCCAACCCCGCAGCAAAGGGCAGGGACACCTTCCACTAGGACAGGTTTGCTCAATGCCCCCATCCAGCCTGGCCTCGAACACTGCCAGGGATGGGGCATCCGCAATATGTGGTTTTAATGCTCAAATATCATCAAAACTCTCATTTCGGTCAGCATTTTCCACTTTCAAATCTGTATTGGAGGGAAGATTTTTCTAGAAAGGCACGAACTTGTTGCTGTTGCTGTTCGATGTGTAGCACAGTGGACTCTTCCCCGTCCAGAAATGCCCTCGGCTGGAGGGTGACAGCAGCACCCCTTTCAATTCCACAGGGCCAGGAGGGCGTAGCCTCAGCTCTGGCAGCCTGCAAGATCCTTAAAGAGATGTCCCGCCTGGAGACAGAGACCAAAGCAGCCTGCACAATGAAAGAGGCCAAGTACGAGCAGCTCGCTGTCGGTAAGTAATGGCACTTGCTGAATGGCATTGGAAATTTAAGAGGGAACTGCCACTGGAAGGCAAGCAAGTGAAAAAAATATACTGTTTCAGTTGTAAAAGGTCAACTGTCATGAATAATTTAACAGCCTTGCAGCACAGGCAGTCCCAAACATTCAGATACAGAGGAAAGACTTAAAACCCACTCATTTTGGAAAAATCTCTGTTCCAAGACAGGCCCCCTGGGATGCACGGATACTCTCCTGCTGCTTGTTGGTATTTTAATTGTCTGATCTTAGTACAAGGTCTGTTAGAGTGATGTGGAAGGCAGAATAACCAAAACACTTCCAGGCTCACAGCAGTCTGCTCTTCCTGCAATATCAAGCTTGCTCTGTAAGGGCCACTAGAGCAACAAGTTTTAAGTTTTGTCATTGCAGCTAAAAATAATTTAAGATTACCTCACCCAGAAGAGGGCCAAGTGCACTGCACACTGCAGTGAGGCTCAGGCTGGTTTCGCAGCAGACAAGATGCCCCTCCCTACAGCAGTCGGATCCAGGAATCCGCAATGCTGGAATGCTGAGCCCTCTCCCCTTTGCTTGCTTCAGAAACAGATGTGTGCACACAAGCTTCTCTGCTGATCTGACTTCAGTCCAATCCACACCTTCGCTGCGGTGAGGAGAGGGCTTTAAAATACATCCCACATGGAAACAACACAGAGGCTCCTCTCCCTTTGAGATAGTTCATCAAGCAGCTGAAGGCTCACGCAGGCATTGCTACGTTATTGGCACACAGATCACATTTTCCATCTTCTCACAGGGCCATTGTTACTTACAAAAATTAAAAATCAAGTTCTTGTATAATCACAGGGCTCCAGTAGTTTAGTCATGAAATTATGGGGCCTAATCCAGTACACAGAACTTCTGCTTCTTGGCTTTGCTAAGTATTAAATCAGATCCTCAGTTTTCATTTCTGGCCTGGATTATGCAAAGCAAACTTTCTTTAAGAATGATAAATACCACATCAACTAGAAAAGATGTCTGTATATCATAATAAGTGCCCTTGATCTTTTTGCCCAGCCTCACAGTGTAACAAGGTGTAGGGTGGCTTAGGAAAGGTAATGAGATAATCAAGTTAGTCAGTAAAATGGAACAGACACAAGAAGTCAGATCTTTTCTAATAAGATGATCTTGATTTTTTTTTTTTTTTTTGGACTGTTTAAATTTATCCTGGTTTCTAAGCTCCAGGACCAGTTTCTCTGGAAACAACTATGCCATAACATCCCACCAAGCCTAATATTACTTTATGTCGAGTAGCTCTGTCTTAAAATGAAGGATCTGTTGTCTACAAGACAAAGCTGAGCTGCTTGTCTTCTTTAGTCTGTTCAGGAGAATGAGGGCAGCATGACAACTCATCCTTCAAAGTGTAAGAGGATCACCCAAGAGATACATTTTTTGTCTGTGTTTCCCTCACATGGCAGAACTGTTTAGTGAATGCTACCACAACAGTGAGGAGAGAGCGTTTGCTCTGTTGGTGAGGAAAAACCAGTACTGGAGCAAAACCACATGCCTTCAGCTGGCCACAGAAGCAGATGCAAAGTCTTTCTTTGCACATGACGGTGTCCAGGTAAGTTTTATGTGCTCCAGGGCCTTGAGTTGGACACAGGAGAGGATAGCACAGGAACTGAATAACCCCAATGTATTCCCCTATGAACCATTCTTCGGAGAAAGGACTCTTCTGCCCCCCTAGCAACAGACAGAGAGGACATTATAGCATGTCCTTGCCAAAACGCAAAATTCCCCCTTTCCCCACCCTCTCATCCAGCTGGCACACAGACCAGTGTGCTGAGGAGAAGCTTTAGCCCTTAATCCATCGTGTGCTTTTTATTCCTTCCTTGCTCACAGAGGAGCATCAGAAAAGCGCTGTAAATCTGCCTGGGGCATAATGAAGCTGCTCCAAGATGTGAGGTAACTCCTTGTTCAGATTCAAGAGAGAGCTCACTGATAAAAGTTAAATTGAATTACTGTTCAGCTTTGCTCTCTCGACCTGACTCCTCTCTGCATACACAAAGCTGAATTAAGAGTGATGCTGCTTTTATCTCCCAGTGCCTGACTTGGGTTTCCTTAGTACTACAGATGCTTAATTCCATTTGGCTTGCTGTTCTTTCCACTGGTCTCCAAATAACTCTTTGCATACTCAACATCTGCAGAAGGACACACAGAGAACCTGTTTGCTCTGAAGCTGTGAGGTTTTCAGAGCCCTCACTGTCTTAGGAGACACTGAACATAGATGCACTTCATCTGCAATCTGATATTAAAGCCATCTCTTCTCTTCTTGACTTCCAGGCCTTCCTGACAAAAATATGGTGGGGAGACATGTCTACAAGCACACAGATCCTCAAGTTAATCTGTGCATTCTGGTGTCCTTTCCTAATCTACACAAATTTAATATCATTCAGGTACAAACTTAACTATTTGGGTGCAGGAGATAAATAAGTAAGTGATGAAAAATAAGCCATAAAAAATATCCAGACTCAAAATTTCTCCCTGAAGTGATTAAAAGAGTAACATCACCTAGTATCACCTAACCAAATCAGTTTTCTAAAGGGCTGAGTGATTTGTGTGTCCTGTGCTAGTGCCTGTTGCCATACTTAACAGACCAATGCCACGGTTTCACAGAGATCACTCTATTTTGCACAGCCCACAGGAAAGCCTGTTGGAATTCCGTCAGCTCCAGGTTCTACACAGCAATGTGTAGAATATCTGCAGCTGTAACCCCATTTGTTTATAGATTTGGAGATGCCTGGCTCAAACCTCAATATCTTATCCAAGGAAAACAGCCATCACAAAGCAATGTTATCAGCCACAAGCCTTGATAACCATAATTCAAGCTTAAAAACACAGGACTGACATTAAATTTTCAGTCAATCAAAATCAATTAAGATTTCCAAATTCAGTGCCTTACAATCTTATGTTTTCTTGAAAAAAAGTCCGTGCACTATAAACCCCAACAAAGCAAAACAAAAAACCCCACACCACAAAAACCAGCCAGCTAAATAAAGTAAAATAAACAAAAAAAGGAGGGGGAAAAAAAAAAAAAAAAAAAAAAAAAAAAAAAAAAAAAAAAAAAAAAGAGCAGCCAAACTGCTCATATGGTCATAAAAACTGGGATCTGAAACTTAAAGAAAACCTCATAACATCCAGAGAATTATGCACAAATCAAAAGAACTGGCAATATGAAATGACATGCTGTTATGAAATACATGTTTCTTAACTCTTAAACTACATAAAAAGCAAGAAGAAAACTTGTTTGGCAATGCTGATGTAAGATTTGCCTTCTGCCAGTGTCACTAAAGATGATCTCCTGGCTGCCAGATTCACAAATTCATTTAATGTGATATTTTGGCAAAATTTTCATTGGAAGGTTTAAAAAATTATGTGTAATCAAAGCAATCCTTTCCAAATTTCCATTTTTTTTTGCCTCCTTTCCCTGGAATAGCAAAAACTGTCACATGTCCCCTACTGCTTCTGGCATTTCCCTTCTTAATTGCTACCAAGGGTAACTAGGAATGGAGCAGTGAGCAATTCTCTTCCAAGACTGACTGAGGGGTTTATTTCTGCTCAAATCATAACTAGTTTGAGGAAATTGAGCATCCTGTTCCATTTTTGTGAAGCACACCAATTATCACTTCTCTGAATCTCGTGGGTGGCTTCAGGCCTCCTCCATAAAAATAAACAGAATTTGTAAAGATGAGGTTTATGCCCTATTTAATAGCTCCCCAGCAGAGCAGATCCAAGGTAAGTCCGTGGTAGCAGTTCTGTATCAATGCCAATTCAGGAGTGAAAAATGGCTAAGCTTCATCTTTTAATTAATGAGTTTATTTCCTTACAGCGAGGAAAAACAATCAAAGGATGAGCCAGAGCCATTTAGAGAGCTGGACAGTTTGGATTCAGAGAGGACTCCGTTTTTCTCCAAGGAAGAAAATAGGTAAGTGTAAAACCTTCAGCTAATATAACTTCTATGACACCAGTCAAAGAACAAGACAATTCTTGTGGATTAGTGACCAGTTAATGATCTAAGGAGCAGCTGAAGGGCCAAGAAAGTCATTACTCCTCAGGAAGTGCTGTGCCCTTTGATTACTGCTGTTGGTGCTCTCTAAAAGGAATTCAGAAAATAAACAGGGATGTAGCAGTGCTTTAAGGAGACACCAGTTTACCTGTTCTGAGTGGCTAATTTCTACAGAACAAGGAATTTACTTGCATTTCCTGACAGTCCCATCAGCTCATGGTGAGCAATACACAATGCATTTTAGGAAGTTACCAGATTACTGAGCTGAGCAGAAAGAAGGTACTCAGCAAAACCTTACATCACTGCGTACTTTCTTACAAAGGTGTCCTTGCACCCCTCAGTACCAGGGAATTTGACTTTGAGTCAGCTTCTCATGATCTTAATTTATATTTTAACAGATGAGCCCTGAGGAACCTTATGAGTTAGAGGGAGCATCACACGAGTGGGTAACTGAGCAGAAAGGTTTTGTCAGTTGCTTGTGGTCAGTCATAAATCTTTGATTCAGAACAGAATCCCCCCCTACACCTCTACCACACACTCATCACCAAAACCTGGGAGACCACGAGGACTTAAGTCAGAATAAGTCAAGATAAAGACACTTGATTAGCACAAAGTCCTCTTACCAGCTACATAGTGCTAAATTGCCACTTAGTTTTTCCATGATTTGAAGAGAACTCCAGAAATATGTGAACAGTGGTAGAGAGGAAGCATCAGCTGCAGTATGAAGTCCTGGACCGAGTCAGAGTTATTAGGCTCTATTTTTACCTCTGGCATTTAACTGCTGGTATATTGGAGAAAATCATTAGTTCTTCTCTCTCCCTCCCTAACCTATAAAATAGGTGTAAAAACATCTGCCTCTTGGGAGCTATTTGCAAACAATATCATAAAGCACTTCCATATCCTGAGTGCAGCATGGTTTGGTCATTACATTCCACATTCCAATTGCTATTATCCTAGCAATTTATTTTAACAAAGAGGCTCTCTCCCTCCCAGATCTATTTCAGCATCTTACAGTAAAGCTGCAATTATCTGTTTATGATATTAGCCTGTTACCATGGGAATTTATCTCATGATGTCATAAATTGAGAGGTAGTACAGAATCAGGTATATAGAACAGATTGGCCACAAAGAGAACTTTTTGCTTGTAACAAATGTATTTAATAATTAGCAAGATCGTCAGAGGAAATTAAAAACCAGTGAAGAGTCATTGTTTATTTTCTGTGAGGTGAAATTGAAAACATACCCTAGTGTGCACATCCTTTGTTGGAGATCAAACTTCTCAGAGTAAGAATCACAAAATTAAAGGTCCAATAACATTCCTAGCTTACACAGGAGAGCATTTTATGTGGAAACAAATCCTCACACAAAGATCAAATTGCTATCAAACTTGCATTTTCTGCGCAGGATAATTTCCATTGCCAATAGATACCACTTCATGTTCCAAAACACAGCAAAACAGCTGGAGATGTACAGGTCAAATTTCCCTTCAGTTACCAAAATACTTGCGTCATTCCACCACACTCAAAGACAACCTTAATACATAATTTATGAGGCAAACTCTTTTTGCTAAAAGTCTTCTATATCACTTTTTTTTTTTTGCAACTTACTCTAATTTAATCACAAAGGGCAAGATGCCAGTTCTGCAAAGGGGCAAGGCATTCTTCAGTAGGTCTATGAGATTCCAGCAAGGATAGGCAAGAAACACGGGCTTAGTATGATCCAGCACTTAGAGACTGCGTCAGAAGTTTAAAGTCACAGCAACAACAAGAACTTCTGCAGGCAAAAAATACAAGAAAATTCTAGAGCCAAAATAATTAAGAGCTGACTCACAAAAATTCATTGGCCATTTTCTTTTCTTTCCTGTTATTTAGGTTTATAAAGAGCAATTGCTCTTCCCCCTCTCCTTGTGCATTTGCACTCCATGCAGGAACACAAGGAAGTTAACAAATAAAAATAATACAGCTAAACTGAAATAACAAAAATGTGCACATACTTCTGATGTGACTTTGTTTTTCAAAACCTTCTTTTGGATTTCAAATATTTCTGCTATGGTAATGAGATTGCTCTGACTCCTACAGCCTTCCCCCTTGGCCAGCCCCAGCATCTGCCTGTTACTATCTTACAAGAAGCTTTATATAGACTAGTATTGAGCCTATTCCCATGAACTAATTTTAGGAGATTGTCACCAAGCATGTATTCTTTTTGGTTTGCAGAGGAAATGACACACTGGAAAAACAGAACCCTTCTGCAAACACAGCATGGGCGACATTCGTGTTTACCCAGTGGAGAAAATTCTGGAGTGCCCCTGTAACTGTGTTTATGGGGAATGTTATAATGTACTTTGCTTTTCTCTTTCTATTTACTTATGTCCTTTTACTGGACTTTAAGCCACCCCCACCTCAGGGTCCATCTGTTAAAGAAATTGTACTCTACTTCTGGGTGTTTACCCTTGTCTTGGAAGAGATCCGACAGGTGAGTAACCTGCATCACCTTAGCAACAACACAGTAAAACCTGCAGCAGCATTTCCAGCAGATTTACAGTCTGTATGACTGTACAGAACTTACCTCATCCTAAACATCTCACCTCTCTCTGCCAGAACAAGCTCTTCCTCCACCATATAAACAGACAGCTCTAGCTGTTTTTCCATCCTACTCCAGCCTTAGCCAAGCCAAGCAGGCTGCCAGCATTCAGGTATTCTTCGCTTTGTCAGGTCCCTCTCTGATTTCACTCCCCAGAACTAGGTCCTCTCACCACAAATAACATAAGTTGGAAGTTATATTCTACAGCTGGAAACACGGTAGACAGCTCTACATCCTTTTAGGAGATTCTTCCCTGCCTGGGACTGTTTAAAAAAATCACAAGTAAATGAATTCAGATTATTTGTGGCTTTTCCTCAAATATTTTTCAACTCAAAATATTAGCAGATCTCTTTTGGGCTTGATTTTCTTAAAAACAAAACAAAACCAAAAGCCCTTCTCCATTAGTCTCCTATTACTGGTTTTGGAATGTCCTCAGTTTAAAAACTGAAATAACAATAGAGATGCAAGTGTGTTGCTAACTGTGGGTGCATAAAGCTCTTCTCTTTAGACACACACAAAAAACCCCAGTTACAATCATTTACTCTGGAAGAACCAATAGGTATTCATTATTTAAGCAAAAGAGACAGAAAAGTTTGTCACAATTTATTTGAAATTATGCAGCAAGGCTATAACCAGAGGAGGACATGGAAAATATCTGGATCAAAGAACATTTCATTATAAACCTGTAAAACATGAAGCCTGCCAGGCTAAAACCCAATTAAGAAAGCCAACTCCTCGCCTAGATAATCAAATGTGCCTTTACTGACAATTCCAGTACACAAATGCCAAATCTGTTCATGCTGTTTAGACAGCAATGCCTAGAAACTGAACTCTGACTGGAAGCTGCATTGTTTAACAGCTTTTTTTTTTTTTTTCTTATTACACTCGGAATTTGGTTTTGCTCTTTGCAATGAAAGAAAAAGGCAATTATGTTAAAACTCAAAAGGAAATAGTGAAACTGGAAAGAGATTGATACCAACACTTATTTCTCCTTTTCAGAGTTTCTATACAGATGAAGACACAAATTTAATGAAAAAATTTAAACTGTATGTGGAGGATAACTGGAATAAATGTGACATGGTGACCATCTTTCTCTTCATAATTGGGGTAACCTGCAGGTATGTATTTGCTCCACGTGAGGTGGCAAGCATCAGTACAAGGGCTATGTACATCAGCTGACTCTCCTATGCATGAGAGGACAGGCTCTAACACTCATTTTTATAAGCTTTGAGACACGTTTCCACAGTAGGTGCCTCTAAAATTCTGTGGAAAGCATGGAAGTTTCTCCAGAGATAACAAAAAGATATATTGGTATATTCAAACAAATGTACCGAAAAGCTCAGCTTTTGTTTGTTTTTGAAAATCCGCTTTACTCAAGGTACCTTTTTTGATTTGTTAATAAATCTCATTGAAGCCAAGAGAGAGAAAAGAGTGTTCCTCCATGCTTTGGTTATTTCTCATCACTGTACAGACATCAGCAGTACTTGCTGAGAGCTGACATTTCACTCTGTGTGTTCTGCAGGATGCTGAACTCAACTTTTCAAGCTGGCCGTACGATACTCGCCATTGATTTTATGGTGTTTACACTCAGACTTATCCATATTTTTGCAATTCACAAGCAACTTGGACCAAAGATCATAATTGTGGAAAGGATGGTAAGTGTGCAGTCTGTCTCAGATAAATTCTTGTGCCTTCTAAGAAATGGAGAGTAGGAAATCTTGTCTTTAGGAAAGAAATAACTTTATAATGTCTTTATTTTTACATCTTCAAGGCCTGTCATTTTGCAGGTATTTTATTGCAAGATGCAATGTTTGAAACAGATCCTTTCAAAGAGCTCTGTAGTGCAGTAAGCTGGTCCCAATTTACTAATCCTTGTACCTCACCTCATGAAGTACATTTATCCTCAGACCTGGCAAACAAAGAGCAGTCTTTGCCTTACTGCTATTCCTCCTACAGCCTAAGCTGTGTGCATCCAGGGCAGAGGCCTCAGGCAGATGACAGGCCATGTGCAGAAGGGCAGGGCTTCTAGGGAATGACTTGGGGAAGCAAATTATATGTTTTTTGCAGCAAGTGCAGGAAAAAAAGCATTGAAAAAGGATAGTTACAAGTTTCCTATGTGAGTTACTCTTACTTGTACTTTTTAGCTCCTCATTACAATGAAAACATATTAGTAATTTGTGAGCAGATGTTGGAAGGTGTTGATAAACTATTTCTATGTATTACCCCTGTCCTGCAGGAAATGAGACATTGGGATTACAGTTACTGTGCTTGGGTATGCATTGGTATGTTGAAATAGCTTTTTATTTAGGTATGTTAATCCTCCAGGTCAATTAGCTCATGCTAACTGATTAATAGTGTTCATACAATTGTAAGTACCATTACAGAATCTACAAATATTTGATTCGTGACTCACAGCAGAACTCAGTAAAAGCTCTACAGTCTAAACAAGCCTATACATTGAATAAACATAACTACCAAGCTATTTGGATTTGTGTACAAATGCAATAACTGGAACTCTAACATGACATTTGGTTGGACTAGCAAAAGGGTAAATGGCAAATAAATATTTGTTCTTGTTAGTTATCTAGCTTGTGGCATTAGCAGACCTCTATTGTAAGAGAACAAGTCAGATGTACAGCTCCTAACCCTTCTTTTGCTGCCTGCCAAGCTAAACCAGGGCCTGGAACAAGTCCTGCCTGTGTCTACTCTGCTGGCACCTGAAGTCCTGCAAGGTAACACTGGGACTGGGAAGATACAAACAAGAACAAAACCAGCAGCCTAGCCAAAACCTCAACAGGGACCTTTCATCTTCACCCCACCCAAGCCAGCATGATGCCTCAGCTTTGGTATTTCAGTGTTGAACCGTACATCAAAGGAAGAAACATTTCAGAAAATGAAACCTGCTTGAAGGGTTCGAGGGGGTTCAAGCAAGACCATCTCCCTTACTTAAGAGAGAGGCAATCCCAGATGGTCTCTCTCTCTGTCTTTCTCCTTGTATACATATAGATTTGCTGAAACAGGTCTGGTTATTGCTAAAACGCCAGAACAATGCTCATTCCAGAACAATGCTCATTTCCAGAGAGACTTCAGATTGGAAAAAATTAGTTCCAGACTTGTCACTGCTCCCCCACCTCCATGATGCCATTACAGCCCTGCAGCATTCCTAAATTTTAGACCATCCAGAAAACAAAACAGATTGATGGAAGTCACACACCAACTCTGTCTTGCCAGGCTTAGAGAAGATGTTTCTAAACAGAACTCCAGGTAATATCCTGGAGCTCTGAAATGCCTATGCTTTTGGGTAACTGTACAATCCAATAATCTCATTGAAATGAATCTACAGTCCCTAATGAACTCTGTCAGATCAGATGGGGAGAGGATGAAGTGTTCCTCTTCCACCAGGGAAAAATTACTGCACTTGAAATGTATATTAGATTTTTTTTTTTAAAGTAAGTGTTTTAGGATTCAATTACTTCTACTTCTGTAGAGAAACACAATGTTTAAAAGCAGGAAGCCCTGAAAAGAATCTTTTGGATGCATCACTTAGCTTGAAAACTGAAGACAGAAGGAACCTGATCCTTGCAGCCTTCAGTGCCTGCTGTATCAGGCTCAATATTCATCAATGAGCACTGACTGCTATCAGGAGTCTCTGCTGCAGCAGAACTCTTGTAATTCACAGCAAAGCAGTCCACAGCACTGAGATATCTCACAGAAAATATGCACTTAAAAGATAAAATGTGACAGTAACGTAAAAGATAAAATGTGTTTCATTTTTAAGTGTTTGAGGATTGGAAAGCAAGATTTTAATTTTAAATGTGCCTTTATCTAAATGAGCTATCAAAGTGGAATGCTTACCAGAGGCCAAGGACAATATGGCAATAGCAAGGTCAGATGAGGAATTCCATGCATGGAACTGTATCCTATTCCACCTCCTTTAACCTGAACAAGCTTGTAAAGAAACAGAATCATTTGAGCCACATCCATACAGAAAGACCACTGTTCCTTGACTACGCTATCACAGTCACTGCCCCTCCTTTTCTCCCCTCCCCCTCTCTTTTGTAGATGAAGGACGTTTTCTTCTTTCTGTTTTTCCTGAGCGTGTGGCTCATTGCCTATGGTGTGACAACTCAAGCTCTGCTCCATCCCGATGACAGCCGAGTGGAATGGATATTCAGAAGGGTTCTTTATCGGCCCTACCTGCAGATATTTGGCCAGATTCCACTGGATGAAATAGACAGTGAGGAAATTTCTTTCCCCCTAACCTGGCCATTTTTGAATGCACACTTCTGGATTAGAGCATGGAATTCCTTCCAAGTACTGCCCTTTTTTAATTTTGCTTTCTTGAATCTTTGTCCTAGGGGCCAAAGCTTACACATGGCTGTCACACAAATAGTGTATTTGCAAAGAGATAATGGCCATTGTGGAGTTACATTAGAGCATAAGGGCTGGCCCTATTTAGATAAGCTCTCAGAAATACACAAGGATTTGCAGTTTTAAAGGCTGGCATACCTGCTTTCACTTCAATCCATTTCCTTTCAGTTTAACCTAGACCCAGATAACCCTGTGTAAACTCAAATAATAAATAACAGCACCTCTACACATTTTGGCAGTAGTTTAATGTAACAGTGCATAAGCAGTACTGCCCTGCCCATAAGCAAACACATGCTTTTGAATAAAATTACTCTAGAGCGTTTATTTACTCTGGAGATAAAGCTGCCCAAATCAAATAAGGCTAGTAATTGCTTATGTGCAGCATTGTGAACAAAACAACATAAAAGTAATCATAAGAGGCTGAAATAATTAGACATAAAAGTTCAAAGGCAACATTTCTGATAGGTAAACAGGTAAAATACGGAATAGGTCACCTTCCAAAGAAGTCTGCAGTTAACATCACAGCATTTAGCCAGTGCTAAGTGTCACTGGCGATAATGAAGTGGGATTCAAACTTGGAGTAATGTAAAACAACAAAAAAAAGGGCCACAGACAGAAGCAAATCAGTAAACATGCACTCATGTTCCCTCTGCTTAGTAAGAAAAAGCATGTCTTAGAAAAGCTAAAAAACCTGAATGACACAAGAGAGGATTGTGATTCATGCCCATTTCAAATACCTATGGTGTAAGCAGGCACAGCACAATCAGTCATCCTTATTTCCATAAAAGTAATTGGAAAGAAACAAATTTCTGGAATATAATTCAACTCATGTACCAAAAAGTCAGATGTAGCACTGCCTAGAAAGGTGTGTTTCTCTCCACTGAAATTCCAGTGGGTGTCTCTATCTGGGTAAATAATTGGTTAAGAGTAACAGAGAAAAAAAGAACTAATTACATGGGCAACTTCCAGAAGGGATTAATTTGTCCTAGGGCCCACTGGGTCTTATTCTGTTTAATATCTTTATGAAATATATGGAAAGGGAGAGGGGTAATGAGGAGGACAAAATCTGCTGACAAAAATACATCACTGGGTAGCAAAGACAAAAACGGACACCTAAGAGAGGCAGAGGAGCCTCACGGGTGCTGAATCATCAAATAAAATTCAGTGTAGATAAGTATAAGGTAGTGCCCTTGGTGAAAGAAATCCCAGCTTGGTGAGCTTTGATATAACCACGTGCTCTAATGAATGCAACCAGGGGGTTATCTGTGGCACCAGGGAAAAGGATTACTAGAAAAAGAAATAGAGGGGGGAAAAGTAAATATCATTATGCAACTCTAAACTTGTGGGTTTAAGTCATAGCTAGAGACAAAATGCAGCACTAGACCTCTGGTCCAATGCAGTAGAATTCAGACTTTCTTCCTAACCTCTACTGCAAGCTCAGATACACAAAGCACTTTAAATTTAGAATGAGGAACCCCATTCACAGCTTTTACTGAGTTTTTTCCTCTTACCCACGTGCCAGGCATGAGGATACAACAATGTGGGAGAACACAAACTCAGAGGTGGTTTGACTTGGAAACTCAAAACTAGTCTAAAAAGGATACAGGCCTTTCAATACAATCCCTTTTTGATGAACACTACTACAAAGCCAGCTGTGACAGACTAAATGAGCAGCCAAGTTGTGGAGGTCTGCAGTGTCCTAGGGCTGCAAATGTCTTGCACAACAATGCAATGCCTTTTCATGTACACAACATGATTATACTTCCACAAAATCAAAGAAAGAAACATGGCATTAGGATTTGTCATAGCTATTTTTTTTCTCCATCTTCCTTTGCAGCATCACGAACATATCCCAGGAACTGCACGTTTAACCCCCTGCAGGTTCTGCAGGAGAACACACCATCCTGCCCTAACAGCTACGCCAACTGGCTCGTCATCCTCCTGCTGGTCATCTTCCTACTCGTCACAAACGTCCTCCTCATGAACCTCCTGATTGCTATGTTCAGGCAAGAGGGATTTCACCAAGTGTCAGGACAGAGGCTGCAAAGCTTTAAGTGATGCCCACATTTACTACCCCACTGCTGGCTATTCCTTTTGGAATACACTTGTCATTTTCCTCATGAATATTACTTGGCAGAATCCTGTGATCAGATAGCTCTTAAGTTCTCATCATCCTTACTCTAGCCACTTTGGAGACAAGGTGAAAAGAAGCCTGCCTCTTTTACTGCTAAAAATTCAATTAAACATGCACAGAAGGGTCTGAGTCCTTGGCTGTGTGGAATCAAATCTGCAGGTGCACAGCAGCCATAAACTTGGCAGACTTTACAGTGGATGATTTGCACATCAGGGAAATGCTTGTTGTCAACACAGCTAATAATGATTCATTTGGCTGCAGAACTGATGTGGCATGTTTACTGATCTTTCCTGAGCAAAGCAGGGTTATCTTTCTTAAAAAACAACAACAACAACAACAAGCCAAATAAAACAAATGTATCTTTTAACATTTGAAGACTGCAACTGCAATTATTGTAGTATCTAAGAATTTGCACAAACTTTAGATGAGTTAACACTACTTGCTGACTTTGCTGTTCCTTTTTTAAAGTAAATACAGGACTAAATTTTGTTATATTCATCTTCAGCTTGTTGTGGTGAAAAGTTACATGCTTTTTTTTCCCTCCCCTCAAATTACAGTTACACTTTTCAAGTTGTCCAGGGCAATACAGACATCTTCTGGAAAGTGCAGCGCTACAACCTGATCGTGGAATACCACGGCCGGCCTGCCTTAGCACCACCATTTATCATCATCAACCACGTTACTCTGGTTCTCAGAAGACTCTTCAACAAAATGGAACGCAAGAAAAAACACCTGGGTGAGTTGTTAACAAATGGGATCAAGCAACTGTAGAGCCCAGCTCTCTCCAAGGACATGGTGCACACACAAAACAGCAGAGCAAGCTGGATTTCCTCAAGCCAAGAGTCACACTTTATTTTTAATAAAGAGTGCCAGGAGAGTACAAAAAAAAATTAAATTCATTATAATTTAAACTATAAACAGTTTCCCACAGCGCATTTCTTGATGCAATATAGTTATTACAACAAAGGTAGCAATATAAAGTGGGTTATAAGTATATGATTTCTGAAGATTTAACAATTGACAGGTTTAAGGAATAGTTACTTCATTTGCTTCTGAGTTTTAGCAATTATGAACCCTAAAAACAACCTTCTTTTAGCATATCAACTTTTTACTACTAGTATCAGAGAAAAAGGGGTAAAATATAATTCTTATTTTTCCTACAGAAAGAGATCTTCCAGTGGGCCTCGATCAAAAAATCATAACATGGGAGCTGGTGCAAAAAGAACATTATCTTGTAAACCTTGAGCAAGAAAAGAAAGCAAGCAATGAGGAAAGGCTGAAGGCCACAGCTAATAAGTAAGTTGTTCTGACTCACAGTGAGAGTAACTTGCAAGCCTTCAGCTTTCAATGAGCTCAGCATTGAAGTTCATGTGAAGCTTCTATAAAGGGTCCAGCTGGAATGCAGTTAGGAAATACACAGTCCATGCAAACATGTGAGAGGCCAGCATCACTACAATGTTAGAGTGTTTGTCACTCCTGAAGTATGTGCAATTATAGACCTGCAAGTTCCAGCCAAATCTGTGGCCAAGCTCAATAAAAAATCTTATTCATGAAGAAAATTATGGAAAACCAGTTTGTGTGCTAGACTTTTGAATGGAAGATAACTTGAATTAGCCACAGATGCAGAAGAACAAATACTTATGCCTTTATGGCATGCGACTGAGTCTCCATTTATGTACTTCTCTATATTTCCCCACTAGGAATATCACTGGAATTGGTTTAGTCTGATAAAATAGAAGTCTTAAATTATTTTTCAGATGTTTAAACCTTTAAGTGAGACACAAAGTAGTTATATGCAGGGAGAACAGAAACATCTAAAACTCAAAAGCACTCCTTAAAAAAGGTTTTTAACACCTATTTCAGCTGTTTTCTCTTACAATAAAACAGACTTCAAATAGAGGTGCAATGGGTGTGATAGTTACCATAATAAGAAAGTTCCATGGAAGTGTTCCTGTGCTGTCTGCTTTCTTTCAAAATAAACCTCCATCTCTCCAACTCACAGAACAGCTGGAGACCACAACAGCATACTTATGTTCTTGGAAAATACTCCTCTGCCTCTAATTCACATGGACCCTTAATTCATAATAATTTAGAATGATTATATAGGTTTAAATTTTATTCTCTTAAGCAGATCAATGACAAACCCTAGGAGTGAGAGCTTAATTGCTGAGATAATGCAATAAATATATGTACAATTGCTTCCAAATAAAGAGTCCTTTATGTAATAAATAACTAAGATGGTACATTGTAGGTGAAGTTACTGGAGGGGAAAAGTGAGACTCCACCTGGCTTCACAATATTTCAGGTATAGCAGAGCCAGAGAAAAACTGGAAGAGATTCAAATGAACACCACTACCCCCTTGGTTTTTCTTTTTTTTTTTTTTTTTTCTCCTCTTACCTGGCAGCAGTGTGATTTTGAAATCTTAGGAAAGCCTCAGGAAGTGATTCTTTGAACTTTGCTTGCACTGAACCAATCTCAAAAAGCTTTAGACCCACCCAGCAGCAGGTTTTTTCACACAGATGGGATTAGAACATAGCCTGTGAGAGGGAAACCTTGAAAGAGTAGCTAGAAGAAACCAGAGAGGGATTTGCCAAGCCTATGAGGAATCAGATGCTAAGAATAAGGAACTGATGGGAGAACAGGTGAAAGATGCAGAAGGCATGGGGATAAGTCAGTGATTTATTTGGAGGCACTATATGGAAGTTCCTTAAGCAATCCCTTTGGACTGCATGAAAAAAGGCATTTGACTGTCAAGCCAGTTTCCAGAAATGAATGCTTGCATAAATTTTAAGTGGCTTATTTCTGTTGTAGCCTCAGTTGTCACACCAGGATTAGTTTCCACTGGAATTGGATCTGTCATTTGTGAGTCCCTGGACAACAGGTGCATGAGAGTGTTCCAGAGATGCTGCTCTGCCCAGAAAATACTTCTGTGAACACCTCAAAAGGACAAAACTTTTAGGGGGCTGTGGGATGTCTAAGCAGCACAGAAGGGCCATGGGTGCAGTAAACTTACACGTGGTTTGTGTCCTTTTTGCTGAAGGTGTTTGCTTTGTTTCCACAGGGTGGATAATTTGTCTAAGTATTTTAGTGGGTTGAAAGAACAAGAAAAACGATTTAAAGCTCTGGAAGCCCAGGTAAGTAATATTTTCTAGGCATTTCTATCAGCTTTAGGATTTCACCATCTTTCTCTCATTTAATAGTGGTCTGGCAGACCCTACTTAGGGATAAAGAGATGGTAAAAAGGATCTGTATTATGGTTTCACTTTCCTTATTGCTTTCTGGTGATAAATATATGTAAAGAAAAACTCCTCCTGTGAAAAGGAGAAAAGGGAATACAACATTTCTTGCTCTCTTTGGTAGTTTACTTGAGCGTGTTTATTTCCTTTGTTAAGGATGCTTCTGGAATAGAGCACTTCATCTTCCCCCCCTCCATTCTTGTCTTTCTTCTAATCTTTTCTTTTTTTCTTTTTTAATGTCAGCTTGGAAAATACACACCTTCTGTCTGATCTGACCTAATCTTCTTGTACATCGGTTTTTCTAATTTTCTTAAGATACCAGGTACCAACACCTCAAAAGGGAAGTGTCCAGCATACAATTATGAAATCCAAATAATCACAGGAAATTCTGTCCTGCGCTTTTGATGACAAACCCTTGCAATATAAACAAACAACATTTCTTACCCAGTCTGAAAATGTTAAACCACCTGCTATGTAGCACAACTCTTATTGTTTTCTTTATCTCTATGGCTCTCCTGTATAATTTTGGCCTCACTGAAAGTTCTTTATCTTAATACTGCTGCTACAGTTTCCTGCTCCCTTCTTATCCCTTTTATGGCTTCCTGAAAAATATCAGGCTATCCAGGTCCAACAGAAACACACAAGGAATGCTTTAGTAAGTTTGGGCCAGCTTGAGGTAAGGCAATATACTCACAGAAAAGGGCAGGTATTTAATCACTACCTATTTTGTAGGTTTGCTACTGTACAACTGTTATCTCCTCCATGGCAGAGTCTTTAAACAAAACCAACCTCTTGTGCACTCAACCAGCTCCAAACTACACATGTAAGTACTGAAAACAATCACAGAAAAGCTAATTAATACAGCTGAACAACATAATTTTAAAAATTCAAGGTGGGAAAAAATTATTGTAAAATAACCCCATAAGGAGATTCCTAGAGGCAATGGGAATATAAACAGGGAATAGAATATTCTTACTTCAGAATTAAAAAAATTACCTTTTGTAAAATACATTTAAAAGCTCTGGGGCAAGTACTGTCACTTTGGGTGAGTTAGAATAATTCTCATCCAGTTCAAGCACAGAAACAAACATCTATTTGCAACAGAGGATTGCCATGGGAGTTTCTTCAGTTCAAGATAATCCTTCTGAAGTATTACAACAGTAATACTTCAATAAATGCATAACAATAATAATTAAAAATAAAAACTGAGCAAGTCTCCTAGCTTTTTTTTTTTTAATTCAGAATTCATTTGCCTTTAGAGCTGTACCTATTTCTGTCAGTTAAGAATCATGTCCTGTGTCCCAGGGCTCCTCACTGTATGGAGCTTAAATTATTAGAGACAAGAACTGTTTCTCAGCCACTGCAGGATAGCCAACTCAATAAAGATTTTGGATATCCTTCTTAATGATCTATTTCAATACCTACCTATTGCTATCTATTACACAAAATAGCTTCCAAAATCCATAAACTGAGCATATACTATCTGGAAAAAAGAAGTAGCTGGTAAACTCAACAAAGTCATGACAAGATCTCAAGTCACTCAGATTTGAGCTAACCTCAAGCTCTACTTAATTCTGTCAGAAGTTTATAAAATACTTATGTGAGTTGCTTCATTATCAGTATTCCAATAAAAAACTCCAACCCATAGCAGGCTTCCCAGACACTTTAATACTGTAACTGCATAAAAATCAGAAATTTAAATAGCTGAAAAATAAGCCTGTGTTTATCATTTACTGAGCAAATGCAAAGTAATTCAATCTACAGCATCATTTTTTCAATATTTTAAAGTTTCTTAAGCAATCACTACTATGTGCCCCTTGTCCTAAGGCTTTTAAACGAGCACATGACTTTTCCAATCCTATTAGGTGTGAAGAGTGCCAACACAGAAGTGCCTTTGCTGCAAAGAAGTGAAAGAGAAGAGCGTGCAGATCAGTTTGAGACTGACATCGAATACATTGATAATTAAGTTTTATTCTATTTCTCCACATTAAACTTTTGTCCTACTGAACTACTCTAGAAGTCAAATCATCATCTCTTGCAGGCCTAAGGGCAACAAGCTCTCTGTGCTAAGCACTATCAGTGCTTGACATTACTGAGGATTTCTTGGGCCTTTCTGCTTCAAGTTCGTGGGCTTGCTTTCCTGCTGCTCCCATAGCACTGGGCCCTTCCTCCAAAACCATGCCACAAACAGCGCTAAAGCTTTCTCCTCCAGGGTGACTCTACCACCTTATTTTCTAAATACCATTTGTTCTCTAGGTACCACACCCTCAATCCACCATCATCGCTGCCAAATTCCACACTTCTCTGTTCAAGGGAGCCTCCCTTTGGAAGGACAATCATTTACGCACTTAAAAACAAGCTCCTTCCTTGGCCAAGAAATCAAGCTCGTACTCCTGAGCCGCTTAGAAAAGGAAATCACGAAATAGTTTCCAAGGAAAGGGCCCGAACACTGAAGCATTACAATCCCCACGGTTCCTGGATTTCCTACAGCTCTCAAACACTTGCACTCACCAGCTTCTCTTCCCACGCTGGCTCCTGTGAGGTGTTCCTTTGCTGGTATTCCTTCTGAGGGGCTCCTCACAACTCAGAGGCCAGCATCACCTGGCTTTTGTTGTGCCCATGTCCCACCACAGCTGCTGCCAGTTTCCTGCTGGAAAGGAGCCTTTGCCTCCACCTATCACACCACATGGAATGCCTCCTCTACATCTAAGCATCTGATTTCAGTTTACTTTTCTTTCTCAAGGGTCAGGGGGAAAAAAGAAACCACTTAAGAGACTTTAAAACAAGACTGGGTACCAAGAATTATCCTGCAGCCTAGGAATTTAGGCTGTTTGTGGCTTTTTCCATTACTTAAACTGGCTTGTACATTTTTAGCATACAAATGCTCACTGGCTTTATTAGGATTTTGCAAGATATACCACTAAAATATCAATACCATCCTCTAAGGGGAAATTTCTTTGGAATAATATAAACAGCATCAGAAGGGGGAAGTATTGGGCTGTGTCTGACTCTGATAAGCTTCAACTGCATTTCCTCACACATATAATATTGTCTCTATGCAATGTAATTGTAGATTGCACAAAAGCTTTCTGTTACCAGAGGTAGGAAAAAACCAATAAATCTCAGCTCTGACAAAAATGAGTCTTTTATTAACAGATACTAATCTTGTTATGATGGCTTCATGAAACAGGCATTTGTCCAGTTTATTCAGCTGTGCCCCAGGCTCGTGACTCCATTAGCAGCCATAGAATTTTGATAGTCCTACCTGTTCCTCACCCTGGGCAAGCAGAACTCATAAACCCAGTAGGTTTTTACTACTGAGCTGCATTTTTTGTTAAGAAATAATAGGTATCTCCCAACCAGCGTTCGCTGCTCTTGGCAGCAGCTTCCACTTTGAAATGGCTACTGTTTTCATTGTGACCAGCACACAAATTATCCACTGGAACCCAAAATCTACCCATTTGGACTTACTGTGTGTTCATTGGAACAAGCAATGTATTTCCCAACGACCCACTAAATAATGTGCATCCAACTGCACACTCATGAGAAAATACATTCTGCTCTGAAAGCTAAAAGGTGAGTATAGAAAAACAGAGCACAACTGCTCCTTTTACACTGTTTTCTGCTGCTTCTGCCAAATGATGCCTCTGTTTAAACACAAAGCCCAAGTGATCTGGGCCTCACAGTTAATTATTGTTAAGATGGACTCCTCCCCGGAGGAAGTCACCCCTCAAACACCCTTCAGAGTCTGAGCAAGCACAATATACCAAGAAATATCACAAACTCTTAAGAATTAATCTTTCACTACACAGTTATAAATACTACCCTTAGGATTGGTTCATTTAGAATACTGACAAAAAAAAAGTCAGTTCAAACTGACCTGAACTAATTTGAGTTTCAAATCACGTAACATTTCAAAGAATTTAATCTTTCAACCTTATTTATTAAATTTGCTAACACTGTGGAAAAACCCACTATATTTGACATTCCTTACAATGTGATTCATTGTATGAGATGACTCATCCCATGAGGGGATTATACATTGTGAAATGATTGAAAACATTAAAAATGTGAGGTTTAGCATCTATAAGACTTGAAGAAGTTAACAAGATGGCAAAGTTAGAGTAACACTTTAAAAAGTTTTCAAGACAGTTTTGAAATCAAATAAAATGTTTAGTAAAACTCCTACAGCTGCATTACTCAGCATGGTTTGGAGATGAAATCAAGTTACAACCAAAAGTTTATTGTATCACATAGAACAAAAAAAATGTCCAGCTGTGGTATAAATACCTCATTCCCACAAATACCCCAATCCACATACAGAATCAATATGGAAGTAGCACTTCCTGGAAAGGACATGCAAAGGTGCAGACCATCACATCATATAACTATGAAACCACTGTTCTGCTTTCACCCTTAACAGCAATGAGAGATGGATGTTTTTAAACAAGGAAGTTAAAGGGTTTTCCTTCCTGGGACAGGGCCAGAAGAAATCACATCCAGCGGAAGACTAGGTTTTATTTTCATTGTTTAAAAATCTCTACATAATGAGCTTATCACCTTTTCTCCAGGATTCCACAGGATTTGGGAACTATTCCAAAACTGGGAGATACTAGGAAGTCCTGCAGCCTTTTAGCTAACACTTCTGTTTCTTTGGATACTTCAGCTCCAGAGCAAGACCAGGGAGCTGTCTGAGCAAACAAAGCACACTTGATTCTCTCCTGCCAGGATGCAATTACCCTGTGCCCATGGACTTCTCATAAGCAAAAAGTCTGGAGTTTATTTCAGGTAGCTTAATTCCTAACAATATAAAACATTCTTGGTAGCTATGATGCAAATTGTTGGACAAAAAGCTATCACGTGGTTTTCAGACCAGAAAAAAAAAAAAAAAAAAGAGAAAAAAATGAACAAGACAAGTCCTGGGATGTCTCCAATGTGCTTCATCCTTCAGGATTCTTCCTCCTCCCCTTCATCCTCCACTTTAGGTCGGAAATTTTTCCTGCTCTTCTTCTTACTGCAGTGGAATCCAACTGGTCCCAGCGATGGCTCTTCACCTGCATCACTAAGCCTTGCATCAGGTTTATATTCTGTGTTCTGGTCCCCCTCCATCATAGACTCCTCCTCCTCTGCTGCCTTTCCACTGCCACTCTCTAAGTGCCCCAGCTCAACCTTATCTTCTTCCCTCACGTCATCAGTCTTCTTAAGAGATTTTCCTTTCAGATCTGTCTTCATCTGTTTCTTATCATCCTCCCCTGATGATGTTTTCTTTTCCAGTCCATCAACACCTCTTTTAGTCGGTTTGGTGAAGACAATCCTCCCAGCTCCACAGCTGGAAGGGTCCTGGTTGAAGGACTGGGTGTAGCTATCTTGGGTAGCCGAGCTCTGTTGCTCCCCTCTTTTCTTCAAGCCACACAGAAATTCCATGGCCACGGCCCTGTTAGTCCTGTCACTGGACTCTGAAACTCCCTCTAGGCTGTACTTGGTCCAGCGCTCTGGGTGTGCCACATAGTCAGGCACTGCAGGAGAGGTTTTGGGAGCCTGCACGGGTCTGGCTTGCCTTCCCATGTTTTCTGGGACCACGCTACCTGAAACTGTGGTTGGAGGCAATGGACGCTTAAACCTCCCGTCAACAACATTATCTTCAGGCATGGAGGGCACAGACAGCTTGGCTGCCTCTTCCAGGCAATCAAAAATGCTCTGGCTACGGAGAGAGAAGGTAGAACTCATGCCCTTCAGATGGAACGGCTGGACAGGAGACCTGTGACCGCTGTTTGAAGAGTCGGGTGTCTCTCCTGATGTGAAATCCCCCTCATCTACAGATGGCTCCTCGGGAGATATTGTATCAACTTCTGCTTCACCCGCCAGCCCCAGGTCATCAGAGTCAGAATCGCTGAGCGACACCGTGTCTGAGGGCAGAGCTCCTTCGTAGTCCCGGGCACCATCGGCCACTATCCCCAGAAAAGGTTCACCTGCCTCCTGGTCTCCCATCTTTGAGCTGCTACTCCACTGAGGTCTTTGATGTAGGCCCAGGAACAACTCTAAATACAGTTTTCCAAATGCCCAGCGAGTTTAGTGCCTAGAATACAAAAGAGCATAAAAACTTAACTGTGAAATGAGAACCAAGAATGAGACCATCACTCTGTGTCATGCAAAGTAATTATAACTGCAATATAACAGTTAGCTGTGCTTTAGGGATTCCTAAGCAATTTTGCTTCAAATGAAAACATTATTTAAGGAATGAATGCACATTAAAATTGAAGATTTACACAAGATTGAATACAAGAATATGAAGTAAGTAAAAGTAATGCTACCAAATTTCATTACAGGTTACATCAGGTCCAATTACTAAAAGATGAACACAAAGCTCTTGAGTTAATCTGAATCCCCCGAAGCTGTCTTTATACATCTTCCAAGAGACAGCAATGATTTCTGCATATTATACCACGTGTTTATTCACACTGTAAAAATCCACAAAAACACATCCGATTTCTCACTTTGAATTGGCCAGTACAATCCTCATTGCATTAGCACTGAACCTGCTGTCCCAATTGCCTATTACAAAGGTCACTATCACTGATCCCCATCAGTGACAGAAAACCCACAAAAATATCAGGGCCACTGTTTCAAGTCTGCTTTAACGTGGCATAAAGTCAAAGCTCCACTCCTTTGGCTTTAAGGTCTCAAGTCATTACTAGATTCCAGGAATCAGAAAACAAGCCAGGTCAAGAAATCAACCCCACTGGATCAAGAAAACTAATCACACATGGAAACTAGGAGAGGTGGCAACCTCAGGCCTGCAAGAGCTGGCCCTTCAGTCAGTAAATGACAGCGTGACTTAAAGCCTGACTTTCAGGAGCAGCTGGATACCTGACAGTGCCACCTGCTTGAAGGGAAACTCGCTGAATTCAGGTGGTCAATGATCAAGCTACCCCTTGCTGGGCAATTAGAAATAGAGCTGGTGCAGACACACATTTTGGTTCAGCTCACGTGAATTATGGAAACAGTTCTAACATATTCTTAGAATAAGCTTGACTACCTAATTATGGGCTCTTCTGAACCGATGCAGTAAACAGACATGGAAAGTCTGTCAGTCACTCACTTTCTCTTGAGACTGAGTCAGCTTCCCCTCCTGAGGGTCAGTTAAAGCCACCAAAGATCTCAGCACTTCCAGCCTAGAAAACAAACATTTCCATCATGATACTGGAAATGTAGTTTTAAAAATAATTCCGTCCCCCTGAATCATCCAAAGCTGCAGAACTGGGTTCTAAATCTGACACAAACTCATGGTGGTATAAATATCTGCAGATATTATTGAATTTTTGGCAGAAGAACAGTACACAGCCTAGTAAGGCAGGCACCACTATATTTACCTAGTCTCCACATTCACACTGCCAACTTTATCCTGTAGAACGGCAGAGAGGTTTTAAAAAAATTCAAGCTGTAATTTGCACATGTGGAAACCCAGTACTAAATAAACACTATTAAATGCAGCTAAGAAGTCACAAAAATAATAGTTATACATTGTAAACATTAAGTGCTGCTAAGTATTAAGACCACGGGTAACACAAACTTCTGTTTTCAAAGAAACGTCATATTCAAAGTTAAGGCCAGATTTTCATGAAGAAAAACCACAGAGAACCTTCAGAGCAGTGCTGTGTGCCATGTCAAGGCTGGCTGTCTTTGACAGAAAGGATCTGACGGCTGCTTTTGAAAACACTGCCCTCCATGTAACCCCTAGCAGGAAGTAATCTTCTTAAAATGATAGAGTTCTGCTTAGTTTCAGAACAGAAACTAAATGAAATGAAAAGAAACGACTACAACTCAGAGAAGGCCTTGAAGTGCATAATTAAATAAAATAGCTGTTTTCAGACGGCAATAGAAGCGTTCATCATGGGCATCTCTTGTCTGAGGGCACTTACACAGGAGAAATTCTGCTCCTACGGAGACATTTTAGCCTTAACAAAGGTAGTGGCCAAACATGCTGGCCCTTACAGCACACCGGACTCACTCACAGGTTTGTTATGGTGTCATGACCATAGCACGACTGGGCAAGGATGACTTCTCTCTGCACGGGAAGGTTCCCAGTGGGCTGCTCCATGCTGGTGCTGCTCAGACAGGCTCTGTGCGTCCTCCTGCTGCCTCCTGCGGGGGGACGGAGACCTCAGTCACCGCAAACCCGGGCACGGGCCTGCTCTCACAGCGCAGAGCACCGCACCAGCGCCCACACAGCCCCTCGGGCCCCACGCCAGGGAACAGGGAAGAGGAACAGGGAAAGGAACACTCGCCCCGCGGAGGGGAGGGTCACGGTGCCACCCCGGCTGTGCTGCCCCGGCCCCGGCGCCCTTCGCGGCCCGGGAAGCTGCTGGGTGCGAACCGCCCGCACCACACGCGGCCCTCGCCGGCCCTGCACCCCGGGCACCGCCACCCGCCGGGCACACAGCGCGAACCGCCGGGGAACGGAGGGGAGAACATGGAATGGGGAGGCCCCGTACCCCGACACCGCACGGCCCCAACACCTTCCACAGCAGCCGCCCGCCTTGCCCGCCTTGCCCGCCTCTGCCCCTCCGCCCACGGCCCGCGGCGCGCCGGGACACCGAGTCCCTGCCAGGCTCCACGGAGCGGCCACGACGGCGCCAGGACCACAACTCCCGGCGGGGACAGAGGCACGGAAGGGGCCGGAGCTTCCCTCCCCTTCCCGCTCCGCCTCTCTCGGGCCTCCTGGGAGTTGTAGGCGGCCGCCTTCCCTCGGCGGGGGACATTTTGCGAGCCGGGGAGCGGGGCCAAGCGGTGCTGAGCGGAGGGACTACAGCTCCCAGGGCGCACCGCAGCGCCGACATTTCGCAGCCTGTGCGGGGCCGTGCTCGGGGCTCGGTGCGGGGCTCGGTGCGGGGCTCGGTGCGGGCCATGCTCGGGGCTCGGTGCGGGGCTCGGTGCGGGGCCGTGCTCGGGGCTGGGCCCGGTGCGGGGCTCGCCCGTGCACTCCGGAGAGCCGCGGTGCCGCCCCGGCGCTGCCCGGCGCCCTGAGGGGCAGGCACGGCACCGCCGCCGCCTTCCGCAGTCGCAGTCTGGAAAAAAGCCCCGTGTCACAGCTTTTGTTCTCATCGAAAAGCAGGGCTTGGCCACCACGAACACATCCGAAGTTTTTTGTTTTGTTTTATTTATTTTCATTATTTTTTTTCTCTCTTACGTGTTTATTCTTAAACCAGAAAACCCCAAGTCACTTGAGGCATTAAAACTACTGTCCATCCAAAAAAAAAAAAGTTTCCATTCTCTGGCCTAGAAGAACATTTTTGGTGCGTGTGTCAAGAAGTGGAGCTCTGTCTGAAAATGTTTTATTGGCAGTGGCCAAAGAGGCTTGATTTTTGTTTTTCCCCTTATTTCAGCAAAAAGTTCAAAATTTCACTGCAAATACATTTCCCAAGAGGCTCCACTATTCAGCTTGTTTTCCCTCTGTTTAGGAAAAAGGGTTTGTCGTGCCGGGGGGTTGTGCCAAGCAATGTTGTGGCTGCAGAGGCTTCACCGTCTCCCTTCAAGCTGGGCCTCACCGTGACTCATCCGTAATATAAACTGCAGCCACTTCGTATGCATCCTCAGTTTTTAAAGACATACTTTTGCTTGCTGGAGTGTTGCTAATTACGGTAATTTATGACACAAGGTCTGTGTTTGGAATGCACTTGGCAGCAGTGATGAGGTTATTGCAAAATGTCTTCCATCTAGCTGGAGTCGTGCTGTAGTTTTAGAACAGCTCTAAAGGTGTTTTCCCACTTGGTGATCCTATTATTTTTTTATGTATATGCATATGGTAGTACAGTCACAGGCATTCAAATGGGTATCCAGACAGAGGGAGGAAAGGAGAACATGGATCTTGTAGCAGGTGAGCAGGAATGGAAAGGAGGAGAGCAGTAAACAGGCAAACAAAAGGAAGAGTAAACCTGAGTAAAGGCTGCCAGTGCTGTGTAACACGGTCTAGGGTGTTGGGGAGACAGCAGGAGAGAGTCTCTGAGCTTAATAGGGAGCAGGCATTAAAAAGGATGTGGAGTGGCATGTCCCATTTCTGTAAGAGTGGAGACAGGCAGTGACACAGCAAACTATAGTCTGTTTAACCCTATATCAGGCAGGGCAACAGACTGGTGCAGCCAATGTTTTGAACCTTGGTTCTTTGTTAGGGGCTTAAAGGGGTAGGAGAGGAGAGGGTAGGAGAGGGTAGGTAGGAGAGTGCAACACCACCTCCAGTGTCTCTGTCACCTGTGGATGTGGGTGCCTTCAGGGGCAAGGCCATGTCTCCATTTCTAGATGCTACAAGTCCTCACTTTTTGCCTGGATGCTGTGTGCATTGATGAAAAAGGAACCTGAATGTACTCTTTTCCTCTTTCCTGTTTTATTTATTCATGAAATTAGCTCAGCTGTTTAGAGCATGGTGCTAATAAAACCTAAGGCTGTGGGTTTGCTCACTCTACAGGCCATTTACTTAAGAGTTGGACATGATGATCCTTGTGGATCCCTACTTAATAGTTGGACTTGATGATCCTTGTGGATCCCTTCCAACTCAGCCTATTCTGTGATAGAATCTGTGATATTTAGTATCTCACGCAGCAGAGAACTGAGGCTGAGCTGCTCATCCTCTGGTGGCTGAGGACAAGGCAGCTTGCAGCAGTGGAAATGCTGGTGTGTTGGGACTTTCGCTATTGCTTGGTGACAGCTGAAATAAAAATAATGAGTCAGAGTCTGAAGACCGACAGATGGTAAAGTGTTTTCCCCTTGGCCTGAACTAAGGTGGCTTGAAGAGGGGGCTGGAAGGTGGAACTGAGCTGCAGCACAGGCCATCGTCCAAATGAGCGGGCTGTATCCAGCGTGCAGGCTCCGAGGGGCCGCTCGTTTGTAGGGATGGCTCCGTGTGTCTGCAGGAAGGCAGCACGTCCCTGTGTGTGGGGGTGACATGTGAAAATGCACAGGCGCCTCATGCTCCTTTCCTGCAAATAAATCTGTCCTCTGGCCCCATCCAGTAAGTGTTTCTGCTGCTCCCTGGCAGTCTCCTGCTGCTGCTCCTGCCCTCGGAGCCTGGGGTGGGTGCCTGGGGCAGGGACAGCTGGTCCCTCCCCTCACAGCTCTAGGAAAACAGCAGGCCATTCCCCAGCAGCCACCCAGATCCTGCAAGCCAGATGGTGCAATAAGATGCACATTTTAACATGCACTCCTGCAAGGAGTGTGGGAGTTACTCAGATGTGGCCACATGCGGCTGATGCTGGAGCTCTTGAAGGGAGGTGGGATGGGAAAGCAATGTTTTCCTGCAGGCAAAAAGGAAAAGTGGAGTCATGACCACCACAACCTCTTCTGCTGGGAGAAGGCAGTCACACCAAGCCAGATGATACAGCCTGAAGGAAATAAATGGGTTATCATCTCTTATTTGCCAGAATGAAATCCTACAAATGGCCTTGAAATCCCCTGTGGGGTGGGTTTGCAGGGAAAACTACTGCGCTTCTACACTGAGCTTTGCTTACCTTTTACTTTGTACTTTCATTTGGTCCTGCAAGTGGATTAGATTTATTCCAGTGCTGTTTACCCATGTTGGTGCTATTTTCCCCTAAGGTAACTACATAAAATTAGTTCCTGTGGAGTGAGTTTTAATACAGGCAGGCTATGAAGGTCTTCATCAACTCTATTCTTCACAATAACAATGTTATTGCCAGCCTATAGAGGACCTGCAGGGAGACACCCCAACCCCTTTTTTGTTAGACACATTGCATGTGTGGGAGGGAACTGAAGTCCTTTATGAGCAAAATTAGTACTCTCTGCAATTACTCCAATTTTTTAAAAGAAACAAAAACAGTTGGGGGTGTCTGTTCATTTTGATTTAACTACAGAATATTTGCACTAAGAAAACACCTCTCCCAATCTTTCTGCTTTTTCCTTTTTCCTATCCCTGCCCCAAAGTGCGCGATACTAATGTGTAATGAAGGGCTGAAAAGGGTCACTGGAACCAGCTGAGGGGCCTTGAAGTTAACATTAACAAAAAAACCCCACAGAACCCTAAAACTCCCCACACCTCTTGTTCCAACAAGACCTGTGGGAGCTCCATCAGCCAACACTGAGCCTTGCATTAAGAGCATGAATCCTTCCTGGAGGAAATCTCAGCAGTTTGCTTGCAGCCAGCAGGCAGGGTGTTGTGTGCATGCCACCTCGCCTGGCCCAACACCAACACCTCTCAGTACTCGGCAAAGCTGTGTTCTGGCGGGAGGGAATGCCCTAGCAATGCAGGGCCAAGAAACACTTTTTCCAGGAAAAAAAAAAAAAAAGGAAAAAAAAAAGTGTGATTAGACTGTAATTAGAAGTGTTACTTGCAGCCACTGGCACTTGAGCTGGGTCATCTAAATCCAGTGAGAAACACCAGGCAGTCCGCAGTAATTGAAAGTTTATATACGCTCTAATGCGTCTGCAAGTGTGAAAACAATGTGGGTTTCAGTTTGCAGCAGTTTTAGCACCTGGGAGGTGTTTTCTGTTTGCTCCGGGTCCCTGAGCACTGAAGTGAACCATCAGACCGCCAGAGGTCAGCTGAAGGGGCTGCACTGAACCGCACTTCTGCGTCCCATTGCTTCGCTTGTGCCCTGTACACGGCAATGTGATGCTCCCCAGGCTGAAACTGAGGAGTGGTCTGGAAAAAATTGCAGCCTATATCCAGTTCAGGTGCACAGCATGTTCAGGTATTTACGGGACTTGGCGTTCCTAGCCTGTGTCAACTACATATTTAAGAGCTGGTCAGGGAGGTAATTGCTTCCCTCTCCCCTTCAGCACCCATGGTGGCAGATGTATCCTCTCCCAGGGTTGTAATTCCACTGTTGCCGACGCCCTGGTGCAGCTCCCCAGCCCTACCACAGCCCCGATGGAGAATGAGATTGTTAAAATAGTCACCTTTTTTCCTGCCCTAACTGGAAGGGCTGTGCTGTCATGCCCAGCAAAGGAAACAGTGGTTCAGAGCAGGAATGTGAGCACTGACACATCCTTCATCCCTGAGCCCGGCAAGCGGAGCTGGCAGGCAGAGGAGGGTGCGGCCACATCCAGCAGCGAGGGCGCTTTGCAGAAACCTCCGCCACAGACAGCTGTGGCATGGGAGAGCTGGCTGGATGTACTCCCTCCTGTGAGAATACTGCAACTCTTGGTTGCAGCTTCGAAACCTCTGATTAGGGAATGGCATAAGCAATTTATGCATGTTAATCACAGCTATCTTAGTACAAGACAATTAGGCTCATTGCCACTTAGAAAACAAACAGCCCAGAAGAACCTTACGAAACAGAGCTTGCCAAAGCAAAAAAATACCTCCAAAACTCTAGGAGGATTTTAAAAGAAAAAATAAACCAGTTTGGGAAGGCAGGAGGAAAAGAATTTCCACTGGAAAAAATCCTGGCATGGTCTAGTTTAGAAAAATACACGCTTGTATTTTTAATTCCTGAAAAATCTTGTTTCACAAGGAAAAAAAAAAAAAAAAAAAAAAAAAAAAAAAAAAAAAAAAAGAGATTCCACAGTCACATTCCTAGGCAGCGGAATTCCACAGTAAGGTCTCCAGTGACTTTCCAGGTCCTTCTGACCTCTGGAGAAAAATGTTAAAGAGGAGCATAAGCCAGGGTTGTCAGAGCACAAACAAGCTGCAAGCACTCCATCCACCCTTCCCCTCACAGTCGGTTATCCACATGGCCTCACATGCTCCGACAGGGCAGGACTGCTGTGTTCCAAGGATAACCCATATCTCCACACAACCTTAAAGGGGCCTGTTTTACTCAGTCCTCTCCCAGTAGCATATTCAGCTCCTCCGTTTCAAGCACATCAATGCTCATACTCAGACCTGACATGGAAACAAAGGGGACTGCATTTAGCTGGGGAAGGTTTAAGAGCCCAGCTACAATTCCAGTCTGAGGTCCCAAGGCACACACCATGGATGCCAAATACATGCTGTGCTTTGCCAGTTAGTCTCCACTATTGTTTCTCCCCCTCGAACACCAGCCTGGCTTTGACAGTGACTCATATCAGCTTAATCCTAGCTCCAGAGGCTGGAATAATTTTATCCCCATCTGGAGCAACGATGCAGTGTCACAATCCAAACATTTTAAGACATGAAGCAAAGAGCATCACATTCATGGGAAACCACCTAGAGGGTCAGCTGAGGACAGTCTTCCCTGCAGCCCAAATTTTGCTTTAATACAAGAATGAGACAAGCCTGATCCCTTGGAAGATGTGGCAGAAATCAGTACGCGATGGAAGGAAACAAGATCTGACAACACATCATTAAAAATCCACTAACAAGGGGGAATTGCTTTGTTTCTTTTTTTGTTTATTGTTTTTAAATACCACTTTTTTTTTTCTTTCCAGAAGTCATTATGTCCGACTCCATTAACATTCAGGTAAACAAGTGAAAGAACAACAGATGGGCATGATCTCGCAGCACAGGCACAGCCGCTGGGAGCAGGGCTTGCCTCTCTTTACAGCAGCTCAACGCTGTGTTCCCTCCTTGCTGTCCCTCAGCCCCCACCCCCTCCCTCTCTGCACCAGCACGGCGTGGCAGCCAGCAGGACATTCCTGCTTCAAACACAGTGCAAAGTCCAAGCCGTGGCGGCAGCAGGCAGGCAGATGAGGACCACGGCACCTGGCCTCCCACCTCGCTCCCAGCCAGGCTTTCCCCCGATGGTGCGCAGGGCAGGCGGGACAGCAACGGTGGCATTACCAGAGCATCCACAGACAGCAGACCAGCCCAGGCCTTGATGGCAGCACAGGGCATTTTGGGCCATTTTTGGTCACTTTAGGAGGAGCCGCTTGACTGTGACAGGACTGCCACCACACACCCCTTCCCCCCCACCGAATTTCAGCATAGTCACTGTTTTTTGCAATCCACATTAGCTTCTCTACAGCTGTGCCCCTCTGCCCTTGAGAGGGGGCACAACTGCAGCAGCCACCACTTCTGGCAAGCAACCTTTTTGCCTTCCCTCAGCACCAGTCCGGATGCATACTCAACCTGCCTGCAGGCCCCCCTCCCAGAGGCTGTAAAACCCATGCTGTTGAAGCCTGGTTCACAAAGCATCCTGGCGTTAAGGTTAACTGGTTGTAAAATTGCAGCAGTTCATCACACTATGCACACTATGAGAAATGTTTATTAAATTGATTTTTGTTTCATTTCTTTAAAAAAAAAAAGGCAGAAAGAAGTTAAACACACTGCTTTGTGGCATGCTCCACAGTATGAAAAAATTCCAAGTATTCAGTTAAGCTGTCAGAGGCTCTGTTTGACCTTCCCATGCGGTCTTTGAACTCAGACCTGGACAGTTGATACTCCTCATCCCCACCTCAGCTCACAGCCATTTTCTCAGCTGCCACTAGCTCCAGGAGGGATGCTTCCATGGAGAGGGAGGGCTTTGTATTTACAGCTTGTAATTCCATCCTTTTCTTCCCTGGGGTGTGGAGAAGAGCAGTACAGGTGCCATGTTGCACACACAAAGGTGCAGGTATGCAGGAGAGGCGCTGGGCCAGAGCAGGGATCCTGCCTAGTTGGTTTTCCCCCTTCACCTTAGCCAGCTTTAGGACTGACCAATTGGCAGAAGAGCCCTGTTTGTGGCTTTTGGATCCTGAGGGCTTGCAATGGGGCGAGTCCCCTCAGCCCTTCACAGCTCCCTTTCTAGTTTGTGTTAATTCAGGTCCAGCTTCACAGGAGACCAAAGTTTTTTTCAGAGAGGGTTTCTCAACTACTTCATTGCTCTCAAGCATGACAGTTCCTCACTGTCCCTGTTCTCCCAGGGCTGACTCCTCCAGCTGAGGACCATTCCATCACGTGTGGGGACTCAGCTGGTAACTAAAGAAAGCATTGCCCTCTCTGCAAACATCCTTCTGTCCCTGGTCCCACAACCCTTCTCTTCCCCTTTCCTGCAGAAGGTGCTACAGAAACGGGAGATGGCCCAGGAAGCTGCCTCTGGAATTCTTCACAGTGGCAAGCCACCTCTGGAATGAGCTAGAGGGTGAACTGCAATCCCCGTGGGACACAGTCTGAGCAAACTTCCTGCTCCTCCTCCTCTCACAGCCCTCAAATTCCCTCTCCAAGTACCACTTTCTCCCAATTGCTCCTGCCTGGGACAACCCAAACCCTTAAGTACAATGTCTGAGGACACACCTGACCTGCACTGAGACTCAGTCTGTCTTCAAACAGAGCTCCAGCTATGTACACAGCATCAACTGAATACTGAACAATATCAAAAATACGGTATAAGGAAAAGAAAACAGAATTGAAATGCTTAATGGCATATCTATACACATTTACCAACAGTCAACAAAAAAGGTGGCAGGTTACACATCCATTCTGTATGCTGACAATCCTGATGCACACAGATGTAAACACACATGCTTGGATGATGCATATACACATGGCCACATAGCAGAGTAGATGACCTGAAGGAGCTACGCTGGGGAGCAGGGGAAGGGGTTGCCTACTGCAAATCCTCGTCTCATTCTCAATGTGCACAACATGGACATTCAGGGCAGTGTTGCTTTAAGGCTATTTCTAAGGCTGAATCTTTTCTTGTCCAAGCCCTCAATATGAAGATCTGTTGAAGCACTTCCTCCTCTTCACCCAGCACAACTTGATATATATATATATATCTATATATATTTATCTATATACTTTTTAAAGGCCCTATATACTAAAAGGCAGGAACAGGAAAGGGGGGAGTAGAAGGGAAGAAAAACTTCTGAATGGATCAATTTGCCCCAGTGCAGGAATCTTCTATCCTGTGGTGGCAACAGCCATGACAGCCACGTGCAGTGGACAAGGTACTAGTTTAAAATGATTGATGATCACAGGTCTCCCTCCCTATCAGATCTGAAGCTCTTTGTTGTGACAAAGGGGGAGAGTGAAATACTTTAAGCAACAGAAATACTCCTGAAATGGGGAAAGTGATCGCCAATTTAAACTCCTCCCCTCACCTGCTTCAAGGTGGCAAAAGAGCTGAGAGATACTATAATTTCCAGCTCAAGTGCCTATACGGCTAAGGAAAAGGCTTTGCTTAAAAATATATATCTATAGAACTATACATATAGATCATCTTTTTAGTGACATTCTGAATTTATTACATAGCTCCTGGGTCACTCTCCTCCTCTATCTACATGGTGACAGAGTGGCATATAAAAGAAGCCACAGACATCAAAGTGATAACCAAAGTTACCAGATCACAAGAATGTGTTTCAACTGGTGCGACCTAACATGCTAAATTACCTTGATTTTATAAGCTGATCTGCTGTTAATATAACTGGAAGGTCTTAAAAAGAACCTTCTTTTTTTCTATAATCAGATTGTGACAATTTCTCAGCAATATTACAGTGTGTGACAATATGCTATAATTAAGAATAATTTCACTGAACAAGAGAGTCATGCAAAGATGAAATTTTAAGCATGTACGCATATGGTTGGGAACACCCAAGCATCATCCTGCAGTACATAAAAGCAGGATTTCTAAAGTCAAGGACTTTTTTTGTGTGTTTTCTTCTTTTTCCAATATCATTTCTATGTAGGCATTAGCTTAACAGTGGAAACTTGATATAGAACTAGATTCTCCTTGAAACATATAATGAAACACTGAAGGACATAAAAAAGTAATGTAATTATCAGTTTGTTATATTTGAAAAACTGGGACTAAAATTCACCCCCAGCCGCTGACCTTTTAATGCAATGAATCAATGGAACTGAGCCAATTTATAAAGTTATAGCCTCAAGTAAAAAAAAAATCACAAAACTAAAAAACATTTTTACTTATTAAAGAGTGAAAAAGTTCCAGCATGACTTCTGTTAAGGACTGACCTACCAATGGGAGCAGGCTGGAGAGGAACAGTGCCTGTGTTTCCCCTGGGATACATTGCAAGGGAAATGTATCCTTTCCCCTCCTCTCTCCCAGGATTTGGACAGTCAGCCAGGCTTCCCCACTGACAGCCTGGAAACACCAGGGAGCTGGGCTGATGGTTGGAAAAGATGAGTAGAAATTAACAAAAATACTCGATTCTGCTTCAGCATCCAATTAAAAAAGTTGGTAAAACCAAGGCAAAGTTTTCTGAGACCAGGCTGCACGCTTCTCCTCCACACATCTTCCACCAATGTTACTTCTGAGTTACTGGGGGTGGGGAAGGGGGAGGAAGGACGTGATCTCCTACTACAGCAGCTTTCCCATCACACAAAACTGATGTGTAACTAACTCAGCCACAAAGATACGGGAAAGTTTTATTTATTAAAAAAAAAAAAGTACTTCAAAATAAAAATGATAAGTACTGTATGGTAATATTGGAAGCATTTATATACATAATTTTCTTTGTCTGTTGTTGAAATGTCTCCTGGTCACTCGGTGGCACTTGGGGTCCCCTCTGCTCCCCCCTTCCCCTGCCCAGCTCTCACGGCTCAGTAGACGGAGCTGTTCCTTATGCCACAGCACAGCACCATGCTCAGGATCATCTCAAAGATCTGTGGAGAGACACAGGGCCACCAGTGAGGCAACAACCAGTGCGATGCAGGAGCTCCCCCCATCCCAAGGTCCCCCACTCCACATTAACACTCTCATGCCAGAGGTAAGGGCAGGGATGCTACGTCTTTGTAGCTGTTTTCATATGGAGCTGGCCACTTTGAGATAAGGCGCTGTCCTCCTGTCTCTCACTGGAAGCAATGCTGGTACCTGACAAGCATTTTGGCTGCCAACTACACAGCAAATGCCTCAAGATCCCTCCAGTACTACAGCCCAGCCTTTGCACAGATGCCATGCTACGCCTCCACAACACCCAGCCCTCATTAGGGAGCAAACCCAGTGTGGCAAAGCAAGCAAATCCCTTCCCACCACAGACCCCAGCAACAAAACATGGCAGCCCGTACAAGGAGTCATTTTGGAGGAGGTTTCAGTGATGCTCTGCCCTTTCAGCTGGGATTCCAGGTGCTCCTGCTCTACTGAGCTTGCCAGGTCCCTCCCCTAACATCCTGACTCCCCAGAGGGATGATGAAGCCCTTGGTCTCATCATGTTCCAGAGCTCTGTGGTGCATAGGGCTGCTGCTGCATGGAGAGTTGCAGGGGCATCCAGAGGAGAGGGATAGATGCAGCCCAGCTGGAAGAGGACCAGGGTGCCCTGAGGTGGCTTTTCCCTGTCCCACCAGGCTGTCACACTTACCATGATCACAGCAACCACGACGGCAGCGATACCGATCAGGTAGAGTTTCCCGGAGAAGAGCTCATCAATTTTTTTGTGGCAGCTTGTGTTCTGAGGCAGAGAAGCACACCAGTCAGACAGCCTGCTTTCCCCTCACCCACCCCAGCACTGAGAAAGGCAGCTCAGCTTCCCCCTGGTCCCACTTATGCCCCCAGGTCCTGGCCCCAGGGCTTCCAACCAGACTTTACCCCTCTGCACCTGTCAGTCCCCTCAAGCAGGAACAGCAAAGGAAGAACCAAATGGGAACCTTTAACATCCTTCTACACCATCCCCAAATAAATGAAATCTCTATCCTTTAGCTATTTCCCAATAAATCCCCAAATTTCCTTGGCAGCCAAGGTTTCCTGAAGCAGCTGTGCTGACTGAAGAGCAGCTGTGCCTACCTCAAAGAAGCTTTTCAGGGAGTCCTTTCGGCAGAGGTCTTCCCTCCACACAGGAGTGAAAGTCGCTGTTACAATGTCGGAACCACAGCAGTCCAGCTACATGGAGAGAGGAAAAAGGAAACAATGGAAAGCCAACATTAGCAGACAGCAAACACTTATGCAATGCTTTCCCCACCTTTGCACATTCTTGAAGCCACCCAAGATTGAGGAGGCATCTTGGAGTGGGAAACAAGGGTGGGGAATAAGTCACCAAACGAACTTTTTTCTTTCCATGCAATGCAGCTGCTTCCTACAATAGTCCCAGACAGATCTGCCATAGATATGCTGGAAGAGAGTGAACCCAACTCTCTCCAGAGATTTTTTTTTCCTGCTGAATGGACCAAATATCAGGATTAATTCCTCAGAGCTACATTCTTCTTCCATTGAATTTTACTTAAATCACGGGTACTGAGGTAAATTAAAGGCAACTTAATCAGAGTTTGGTCCAGACTTTCCAGCACTGTGTGATGGAGAGAATACTGAAGAGAGCACAATTCTGCTGTTTAACATGTAGGAACAGCAAACTTGATAGGCAAATATCTGCACTTAGCATCATTTGCTTTAGACTCTGCTTTTCCCATCCCTTTTCCTGACCTCCATTATTATTTCTCCAACAACCACCACCATCCTTACCGTTTCATGGAAGCTCTTCACTACAGTTTTGGCATTGTTTGCATCCGATTCTCCCATGAGCGCCTGTTGAAGCGCTTGATCATAGAACTGCTTCACGTCTTTGGCTATCTAGGAAAGACACAGGAAAAACTCCCTTTCAGTCACAGGACGAGGAGGAAACCTATCCAGCAGATGTGCCTGAAGGACAGGTTCCCTCTAATAGGACTTGGAGTAAGATGAGCAGTCTTTGAATAGATTTGGACTTCATTTGTTTGCACATGAAGAATGGCCTGTCCTTCATAGGGCTCCAGCCCTTCCAGCTGTCACAAATATTAAGAACCCCATCCACCAGCCAGCAGATTCCAGCCAACACTATCTGAGGGCTCCACAGGCTCTGTCTAGGAGATAAAGGACAGCCAAGGCCTGGAGGGTGAGCCACAAGTTGAGACAGCCTTCAGCCCATGTGGATGTGCTGCTGGGCTCTGGAATGCAGACACGGCTCATTGTGAACCACACATAGACAAAGCACATTTCCCACTCAGGCTGCAGAGGCTGGACACGCTGGAAAAGTCAGGAGGAGGTGGGGTGCACAGGCAAGGCTGTCTGTAAATACAGGCACCTCAGCTGACTGAATGGATCAGAGGGGATGGCAAGAATTTGGGAGAGATTGCACACTAAAGCCCCGAGACACAGCTCATTTGGGTCAGGAAGCTTAGGTGCATTTAGATAGATTTAAAACACCAGCTGGGTCCCTGTGGACACTGCTGTCCTGTAAGTGACTATGTGAGACACCTTATCCATACTCTAACCCTGCCACCTGGCTGGTGAACTGCAGCCACCCATGAGGGCCTGCTCCACAGTGCAAAAATCTCCTGACTTTTAGGGGAACTGGCCTTTTCGCTTCTCCTCTAACACCCTTCAATAATTTGAGAGAGAGAGATGAAAGAAGGCCATGCAAGAGAAGCAAAAGAAAAACATTAAAGCAAGAAAGGGAAAATGCTTTCTAGAACATCTGCTCTTGGCAGCACAGGCTGGATTAGCATACCAAAAAAGAAACTGCAGCAAGATGATGCATGATTTCAATCCATTATTGCAAAACTCCTTCATCACTACTCAAAAAAGTTTGCTTTGGAGGATGATATTCTCCAACCAAACCACTTCATTCTGGTACATAAAAAGTTTTAAAAAATACTATTTATTGCCTCCTCATTCTGAATCTACAGCATCTGCGAGAAGGCAGGCTGAGGGAGAGACTGCCTTCAGCTTTGTGAAAAAGTGTCCCTTTTGAAAGCCTCTCTAGGTGGCTGAGATCATTCAGTGCTTCCCTCTCAACCAAGGCAGAGAGAAGCAAGTCTGCCTTGGTTGGGAGGGACTTCAAAATAACCCATTCATCATCCAGGCTGCAAAACTAGCTGATGCCAACAGACTGCCACCCTTCATTTTAAACTGCAAAATTCATTTTAGGGGCTGAGGTCATCACTTCTGTATTGCAAAATCCTGCATTTCTCAGCTTTATGCTCTAGTGGCCAAGTGCTTTCTCCCCAGGATGGGACACAACAGCCGTGGGGTCCCTCCTTACTCAGCCTTCACTTTTTTTTGCTGTTGGTTGCAGTTGCACATCTTGGACTCTTCAGGATTCACAAACTAACATCTGCAGGAGGCACAGCCCCTCTGCGAAGGTTAATTAGTTCCTTAAAGTTGCTAGGAAACAGCACCCTGCCTGCATATTATTATGCTGAGCCACAGAAGAGTTTATTCCAGTGAAGTTGTGCTCTCTGCTGAATGACTACAAGGGTGTTCACATTCAGGCCGAGCCTGTGAGCCACTGCCCACATGCATGAGAACGCTGAGCAGGCCAGCACCTACTGACACAGCTGGCTTACGTCTCCTAGGAAAGCCAACACATTTCCTACTCTGCCAGAGAGTTTAACCTTGGCTTTGAGCACAAGCAGTCCCCTTCTCTCCTGCAAACCCCTGAGGCCCAGTGATAACACCCAGCCCGCTGCTCGCTGCAGCACAGCTGTAGTTCCCATACAGGGCACTTTAGCATTTCGAGACCAAACCTGTGTGTGTGTGAGCACGTGACCACAGTGAAGGGAAGGTGAGCAGAAACAGAAAGTGAAAAGCTGCGATTTCAGTTCTACCCTTCAGTCCACCTCCTCCAGCCAGGAAACCTTATCCAAGCAGTCCCTAGCAGGGTGCCTGGGACAGACACAGGACTTGCAGCCCACATGTGTGCACAGCATATGGATCACAGCAAGCCCAGTGCTGGCAGACAAACGGCCTGAAGCAGGTTATGAGACAGTGGAGAAGAGCAGGAAGCACCAAGCCGTCCCGTGACCGCGGGCCCTCCCTGCACGGCATTCCCGCCCTTCGGCGCCCGCGGCTGGGGCCGCTCTTTGTTCCCTGGCACCGAGGACGTGCAGATGGCTTTCCTTCACAGCTTCGTGCAGGAATCGGCCCCCTCAGTGACTGACAGCCTGGCAGCACCCAGGAGACCCGAGTGAGACAGGCTATTTTTGCACTCCATACCCTAAGGGGCAGCTGCTGCCGTCAAGTGCTCGCATTTAAAGTTCATCAGCCCGGCCAAGAGGAGTGGGGTGGCCTGCCCAGGTCACACTCTAATCCAAGTCCCCGTTACTCAGTCTGGAAGCAGTCTGGGAGCAAAACAGCTCACATGCTGGAATGTGCTGTGCTTCTGCCCCAGCCTCCCAGTCCCACAAACACAGGCTTTAGAGTCTTACTTGGTCTTTGTTGACAAAACCCCAAATTCCAGCCGCAACTTCGCAGGCAAACAGGATCACCAGGCAAGTGAAGAACTGCAAAGACAAATCAAGAGAGGCATCCTTAACAGATTTGCAGTATCTAGGTGGGGAGAGGTGTGGAGGGGCACTCCCACTGACAAATCAGCAAGGTGTCATCTGACTTCAAACCATTTTCTCTCCCATACATGCACTGAACCCAAACAGATTTTCCTGTAACTCATACACCACCCCATGCCCAGATTGTTGAGCCTTTCCCACAAAGGGACTGGCAGGGATGAAGATGCCCTGTGTACCACAAGATACATTGCTCCGCTTCATGCACCTGCAGGACCATCCAGACATGGTTTCTGCTCTGTCACAAATGCTCTGAGGACTGGAATTGCCAGTGCAGGGTTAAAAGCATTTCAGCTGCTGAGGAGCTGGGGGTGTCAGGGTGTGATTTATGGCCAGCTCTCTGGCATCCACAGCCCTGCAAGGCTACTGCAGTTTTTTGCATAAATACTAACACTGGCGTTTTCCCACAGTCCCACCCTGTTTGTGCAGTTCCAGCAGTCCTCCCTGCCATTCCCCCTTTTTGTTCAGATCACGGGAACACGTTGTGATGGCTGGTCAGCTGGACTGGGAGATTGAAGCTCTAAACTCATACATCAGGGTCACATGAGAAGGCACAGAGAGGAATGCTCCATATGCAGCCAACATCACCTCTGTGACAACATCACTCAGTGACTTCTTCCTGGGAAAAGCCCCAAAGTGAGAAAAGTTGCCATGGAAGTCAAGAAGCAAAAGAGGTGAATGCAGTCAAGGAAAGACAAAATTACAGTACAGGGTGGGAAAACAGCCCCTGGCTCCTGAGCAGTCTCTGTTCAAAACATATTCAGGACATTTTCTCCAACAACAGAGGAAACAGGAGTTTCCAGAATGATGCCACAAGCTGACTCCCACATGCAAAAGTAAAGGGTTATCAGCAAAACAGAAACAAGACTGTTAATCCGACAGCAGGAAAGGACTCCCAACTTGCCCAGTTCCTGAACAATCAACTCCTATGTGAACACCTGTCTATCCCTGATTTTGTAGGAACATCTTTGAAGGACTAGGTCCCACACCCCCCCAGGGCTCACATCACCCTGAACTGTGGGTGCAATGCCAGTGTAAGTCCGGTTAAGCACCAGGGCTCACTCTTGCAGTGGTTACCCTTCAGGGAAGGATGGTTCATTTATCTCAGATTTGGAGGGACAACTTCCTGCAGATTCAGTTCTTCTGTAAGTTGGCTGCAGAACACCAGGAGATGCAGCTTGATGCTATGGGAACATAGTGGTGTTCCAGGCCAGGCAGGTGGCTGTGTCCCAGCCCCTTTGCAGGGAGCAGAGCCTGCTCCATGCAAAGTGACTCCCTCCTGTCTTCCTTAGGTCTTGCTGCTCAGCTTCCATGCCACCTTTGGCACAGGATTTTAATAGCATGGAGCTTCCTGGTACTTTTCCCTTTTCCAGGAAGCCCAGAGTCACTCCCTCAGCTAGGTGGAGGAGAGGGGAGTGTGGCTGCTTCCCTAAAACACCCTGAGGATGCTGCCTGGAAATGTCCTTGGAACACAGTGGGAGCCTTGGCCAGTGGAAAGCGTCATCATGGGGCATCTCCAGACTTTTCTTGGCAAGCCAAGGTGTGAGCAAACAGGCAGTGCACAGCAGCTAGAGTTGCTAATTTCAGCCAGAGCAGCCTGTTTCCCTGTTGGACCTCGGGTACGTTGTACCATCTGCCCTTCTAATCCTCTAACTTCAGGAGGGAGTGAGGGGTAGTTCAGGGTCTGTAATCACTTGCATTAAAAAACAAAATAAAAATCCAAAGCTGCCTAACTGCTTCAACAAGCCCTGTCAGATTTGCGTGCAGGCTCCTTGTATTCCCAGCAGCCAGGATAATACCTACAAACTCCTACTGGAGGTCCCATCCACTACGTTCAGAAGCATTTTATCAACTCTGGGGAAAAGCCTCCCCATATTATTGGGAATCAGCAGCAACCAGAGATGAAGTCATCTGCAAGGGTGAGAGAAAGCAGCTCCATTTCCCTCTGTCCCAGCTGAGCCCACACCCATGCGTTGCTACACTGCCACCAAGAATCCCCTCCAGCTCAATGAAGCCAAGTGCTGGAAAGTCATTCGAATTAAAAAAAAAAAAAAAGTTTTACCCTTACAGTTTTATTTTTTATACATCAAGTTTAAACTGAACCACATGTGAGAACTTGTTTTAAATACATGGGTCTCCCTTGCTCCCAAGGTAAAGGCTTTTGGTGTGGCTACAGTTTATCCAATTAAACTCATCCTGTGCCAGGAATCCTGAGCTACTGCCTCACATCAAGGACGCCTGTAGCACTTCAGTAATGGATTTTCCAGGATGTACCTAGATGTTCTCACTAAGAAATTATGGAAAGTCTTTGCTGTTTTCTTGTCCAAACAGATAAAAATAGTAGATGATTCCTTAAAAGAACTAGAATTGTTACAGGCAGTCTTGAAATAGAGGAGAGGGGATACTGTAGGGAACAACAGGTAAGAAAGAGAGTTTAGTGGGTGCTTGGCAAAACAGCCAGACCATGGGGGGATAAAAGCAAGGTGGGGATTCACATATAACAGAGAAAGAGTCTTTAAGAATCCTGCTGATGTCACTGCTGCCCTGCAGCCAGGCACAGGCAGGACACTGCAGCTCAGCCAGAGCTCCACAGGCCGCACAGAGATGCCCTCAGCCACACAGCACTGCCTTGCTCCTTGCAGAGCTCACCTAGTTCCCACCTCCGGGCTCACACATCCCCCCGCCCGCCTGCTGGAAAAGACCCCCGCAAGGGAAGCACAGCCATCCAGCAGGGAAATCAGGGAGCCAAGTGATTTCCAAAGCTTCGCGTTCCTTACCGTCCCCAGCAGACACTGAGACTCCTGAATGGCCCCGTAGCATCCCAGGAATCCCACGAACATCATGACAGCTCCCACTGCAATCAGGATGTAGATTCCTGCAAGGCAGAGCCCCAGGCAGACGCGTTAGTGCACAGCTTTGTCCAGCAGTAACCAACCAAGCAGAGACACCAAGGCAGCACCCTCGTGCCTGGCCGGACACTCTGGCTCCTGGGGCAGACACTATGGTGTGCAGAATTAAGGCTGAGGAGGTGTGAGGAGAGGTGGCAGCAGACATAATAGAATACAGCCTACATGACTTGGGTCTCAAAGTGTTTGAAGCTGCCAACACTAGAGCTTTAATAACTCCATCACCTCCAAAATGAGAGGAAACACTGAGAGTAGCACTAGGCAGAGGATGGAGGAGGCAAGACAAGGGCTCTACAGCATCCTCGGAGCTGTAGCGTGGAGTTCTCCTGGCATGCTGTTTTAAATATTTAAGCAGAGATGAAAATTATTAGTTAGCATATCTTGTAAAATAAACAGTAAGGCACATGGTTTATTTATATTAAACATCATACAAATATTTATCTGGCTAACATTTTAAAGGCAAATGAACCACAAAACCAAGGGGAAAGTGCTGCTTAAGCATGTCACTTAAAATCTGGTGCTTTTTTTATTACAGGTTCTTCCACAGAGAGTACAACATTTTTTACTTTAACTTATTGAATTTGCACACACAACTTGCACCGTAACTAGTTCAAAGCTTGAAATGAGGCACCGGGAGTGGCTCAGAAAACAGAGGAATAAAAGTTTATTCATTCAGGAAACAAGAGCTTAGCTGAAGGCTCAAGTCTGCTGCCGTGAGTAATCACCATGGTCTCACCGACCACGAGACTGGTGAAGCCATAGTGATTACTCAGCCAAACACTACCAGCTCAGTTAAATTTGACACAGCTTTCTGCTGGTGTATCCCTTATATTTAGTGCATTTTTGGTTAACTAATATTCTCAAGTATTGTGGTTCTGCTGCTCTCTAAGTGAATCTTATTTCCCATTGAAAAGCAATTTGATACATGCAAAAAAATTACAAATCAGGTAAAATTGCAGCCACTATTTCTAATGGACAGTGAAGAAAAAAGAAAAGAATCACAATGAGGATAAAAGAACATGGGGTATCCCAAAGGTAACAGCAACACAGTGAATGTTGCTAGTGTTTGGGAGACACATCCCTTCAATGAAATATTTTCTACTGCTATGAGTGAAAATGTTTTATAGTTATTAATCAGACTGTCATCTCTCCTTCAGGAACAGCCTTAACATATAAACAGGGCTCAAGATTAAAACTGTTTGTACATGCTTGTGATGTTTAGGGTTTTTCCTATCTCCGCAGTTTTTAAACAATCTCCTGATAATTAAAGTGCAAAGTCTAAAGGCCACGCACTGAGAGCAGAGTGAAGTCAAGTAAACCCTTCTCTAAAAACACTAGACACACAATAATGATCTCCACTTTTTAAACATTCCCTTACAGATTCTTCAGACTTGGGAAAGGCTGGACTTTGGCTCCAGCCCTTTCCCTCTTTGAAACAAAACCCACCAGCATGCCAAAGGCACAAGCGCCGATGCAAGGGCTGACTTGGCGAGCGGCGGCGGCGGAAACGCCGCCCCAGCGGCTCCGGCGCTGGGACCCTCCGGTGTTTCTCAGCAGCACCGTGCTCACTCTATTTTTAGGCACTGCAGGAGGGAGGAAGCCAGCTGCAGGGGAAGTGCCACAATGGAGCACGCTGACCCCGCAGGAAGCCCCTCTTCACAAAACCTGGGGGGAGCCGTGGCTGCAGACACCAACATCCTTGCGGCGGCACCGTCAGCAATGGGGGCCGGGGGTTCCTGATGTGTGCTGAAGGGTTTCAGCAGCGCCCAGGAGCCACGGAAACCCAACAGGCACAAAGCTCCCCAAGCGGGCATGAGACACCTCCTTAGGTGAAGGTGTGCAAAGAAAGGAAAAACACGCAGAAGAAACCTCCCAGGAGAGCTTCTTGGAAAAGACAGGCCAGCAGATTAAGTTTTGTAGGCTGCCTGAAGTGGAAGGAGGTAGTTTTGTCCCAATGGCTGGAGATAAAATGAGATGGAGCAGCTGGGCAGGGAGATAGCATGGCAAACAGTGGGCTGGGCTGTGTGCAGGACAGAGGGGCCCCAAAGGGCTTGGAGGTGGTGGAAGGCATTAATAAACCCTGTGCAATGAAGGCTGTCTGCTGGACAGCTGCCAAACCCCAGAGAGACTGACGGAGACTGTCAGACGCTGCATAACTGCTGTCTCACGAAGAACAACATGCCAGCAGTGATGTCCCAAAAAACGATCTGCTCACTGTCACCAGAACCTGCTAATGCCCAAGCACCAGCCCTCGCCACTCCAGCTTGTACCAGTGAAACTCCTGGCTCAGCTTTGCAACCCAGACCAAGGCAGATTTTTCTCTTTTAAGCGCTGGGTAGTTCAAATGACAAGTCTTCATCACAAGTCAGAAAATCAACTTGTCTCATCCCTGAGTGCAGCAGTTCCTGATTTCTTTTTCCATTAGAACAGCAGAGAGAAGACAAAGCTGTGCTAGGGGCAAGCCATTTCCCCATCTGTCACTGTTCATGCTAACCACCCAGTATATGGGCAACAAGCAGATGCAGCCCATTTGAAGACCAAGCAGCATGATGCTGGGACCCCAACAACCAGGTCACCACAGACAGAAGGTTTTGTTCTCAATTATTTTAAAATAAACATTGAAGGCACCTTCTGGGCTGAACAAATACTGCCAGGAGATTGCAATCATAGGGCAGCCCAGGTTGAAGGGACCTCAAACGATCACCTGGTCGAACCTTTCATGAGACTGAGAACCTTAGGAGAGACTATGCAGAACTCTACTCAATTATATCTAGAAAACCTCCAGTGACAGGGACTCTATTGTGTCCCTGGGGAGGTTTTTCCAGTGAATGACTGCTCTCACTGTAAAAGATGTTTTCTGATATTGAGATCATCAGGAAAACAAAGGACCCACTGGTGGCTAGGAAAGTTTTGCTCTGAAAACTAGGAAATTAAAGCCCAGTGAGACCCTCAACTGATGGAGGAGACTAAGAGGAAACACAGACATTTGCTGTTTCAGAGAGGTTTTCCAGTGACCTCTGTACTTGCTTCTTGCTGGGATTTCTGGCAGCTTCAAAAAAAACCAAAACCAATGCTGACCTGCTGAACTCCCACCCCAGGCAGGCTGTGCAGACCTTGGACTGTCAAGCGAGGTCCTGGCTTCCCGCTCCTCTCCCTGCTGTCACTTCAGCAGCCCCTGATCAGAGCCAGCACCGCTATTGAGCGAGGAAACAGCGAGAAGGGAAGGAGGGGAGGGAAGAAGGTGTGCACCACGTGCAGCTTCCTGAGCGGAGCGCAGCGGATGCGGCCGGTGCACAGGGAGCAGCAGGAATGCTCAGCCAGGCAGGGGAGAGGGCAGTGATCGCTGGCCTGAGCTTGGCAAACCACAAAAAAACCCTGGAAGGGTTTTGGAATAAAGGCCAGCTTCATTCCCAGGCACAAACAAGCGGCTGTTATGGAGTCGCCTTTTGTTACCGAGGGCCAGAGCACGACAGCCTCTCCCGGGAGGCAGCAGAGCAGGACTCTGCACCGGAGTTTATTTAAAAACAGGCACAAAATATTTACTGCAACAATAGCATCTTGTATGAGGAATGCCAGCGGTGTTTCTCCACAGAAATGCCATGCTGAAGACTGGGAAAGCAAAGGAAGGCAATCCAAGTGCTCAACCGCATGCTTTGAATGGTGTTTGTTTTCCCACACCCATCCTTCCCCCCAAGGAATGGGGCTGGTGGGGCAGTCTCTGCTTTCAGACTGGGTGCCAGGCAGCTGGGGGACTATTTCACAGCAATCGTGGTGCAGACTGGAACGACCAAGCCCTTTTCCCAGAAAGCAGCCTGACACATCTTAGCTTTCATTCCTGGCTCACAGGGACGATGACGCCCAGTGTGGTTTCGGGCTCCGTGTCTGTGAGCAAGGCACCTGTCACCCCCCTCCTGAATGGCACACTATCCTTCTCAAAGTCAGAGGAGACTCCTCACAAGCCTCCCCCTCCTCTGTGTAAGCACCAGAGACTGGTTAACCCCTAAAATACTCTCCTGGGTGAGGAGCTCTTGGCTAAAATAGTATTTGCTCCTTCAGGGCTCCACCTGAACTGGCACAATTTGGCATGAGCAAGGCTCCATCTGCCTTTCACATGCCACTTACCAGCTCATTTTTATTGCAGCTTTCTCTGGGGTTTTACAACAAGCAGCGCTGTTTGCTGTAAACAAAGAGTAAAATGAGAGAGGAATAAACTGCAAGCCATGCTGCCCCCTCACACAGCAGCAGTACTTAAGAGAACAGCTGGAGCTGCAGCAGCAGGTACAGTGAGCAACTCATGTACAGGCATTCATGGCACCAAGGCACCTCCACATCCCCAAGCAGCACCACAGTGTGATTTCTAACCCTATGGCATGGTTCTCTGATAAGGCAGCAGCAGGAAAGATTGCTACAACGGCCAGACATAACCAGCCACACACCCAAGCAATCTTGAGCCTCAGGACCTGTATCTTGGAGTGGGAGAAGGCAGAGGAGTGGTGCCAATACTGCCTGGAGTCCTCTGTCTCCTTTTGTGCCTTTTGTGATGGAGTGTTAGAGCAGAAAGCTTTAGGAGAGAGACCAGCTACTCCTAGCTTCACCTCCTCATCTGAATTCAGAGCAGGAGCACAGGAACCATGATATGATCTCCTCCCTCTTGAGGATGATCAGGACATGATGATCATCAGCACATAATGACAAAAAAAAAAGCAGGAGCAGCAGTGGACCAAACACCATCCCTCTCTCCCTAGTACAACCAGGGCATGTGCTGCTTTGGGCTGCAGGGATCTTGTAAAGCTTTAGGAAAGCCCCCAAACATCAGAGCCAGGGAACTGACAGCAGTTGAGCACTTCTCTTGGTTTGATGCTAGGTGGGAAAGAGGAAAAAAAAGCATCCAAGAGGCCAGCTTAGCTCCCAGCTCAAGCAGATGATGCCTCCATGGAGGGCCCTTTAGCTGCAGGCCAGGTAGGAAGCAGTTTGCTCAGTTCTGGGAGTAGGGAAGGGAGCAAAAAAGGCAGCAGTATTCAGTGTCAGTACTTGATTTGGCATTAAAGCAGCATAGCTGGTGCCTGCAGGGTTGTAAAACCCATGTCCTGTCCCTGCTGAGAAATAAAGAAATCAAGAAGAAATAAACAGTCTTAAAAAAAGGACACGATGAAAAAACAAATAAAAGAAGGAACAAGCACAGGAGCGTCCCTCTAAAACAAGCAGGGAGCAGGCCAGCCCTGGCTAGCTCTTCTCCCATGCCCCACTGTGCCCAGCAGATGCTGTGCAGCTCCAGGCATGGGCATTCCTGGACAGCACCCTACTTCTCCCCTCATTTCAATCTTCTCCCAGAATCCTTAACTCATCAGGCTAAATGGAAGCCAGTCACTGCCCTCAGGCCACCACGGCAATATTTCCAAAAGACAAAAAAGAAATCAAGTAAGAAATCTCCCCCAGCACGACACCATGCTTCCTGGGAAGGCCAGGCAGCTCTCCAAGCTGTGCCTGCCCTCCCCATGGGATGGGCTTTAAAAAGGGGCTGAGAACAAACAAAAGAGAGATGTTTGTTCTCCCAGCAGGCTCCTGCGGGAGATTCTGCACATCCAAGAGTTTTGCAAGCCTCTGAGGAAAGGAGGGAGGCTTCAGTGCCACCCTGCTGTTGCTCCTGGCCTGGAGATGCTGAACTTCACTGGGCTCATCACCCCTGCTGCTGCAGGGGAGGGTGGGACCACTCGACAATGGCAGGAGACTCCCTCCTACCCCACAGCACCCATTGTGGAAGAACACCCTTCCCAGTAGCTAAAGAAATGACCGTGATGTTCTTCCTGGCAACTTGGGGGCAAGATACAGGCAGAGAGTGGAAAGTCCCTTCAGGACAGGGTTGAGGCAGAAAAAAGATAGCTGTGTGAGCCAGCCAGCAAAGCAGGGTCTCCCAGACATTTTTGTCCAGTTGCCTGGTGGAATTGGCCCAGCAGAGCTGGCAGTCCTTTCTTCAAAGTGCGGTGAGGGGGGGAGCTGGAAAAAAAGAGGGTTTTCTGGAAGATGACAAGTGGGAAGCCCCTCCATTCCTCTCCAATCCCTTTCCCAAGGAAAACATTGCTGCTCTGTAGCTGCTAATGACTTCCAGATGGAGCAACAGGGTCACAAAGCATGGAGAGCTCTCACGAGGAGATGAAAGGCTGGACATGCTGCCCTCATCTGCAAGAGCAAGGCAAGAAGAAGCCAGGAGCACCCCTCTGTCAGAAGAGCAAAGGGGTGGAGGGAAAGCCCCAAAGAATGTCCTCGTGTGCACACACTTGTACCCAAATCCACTCCACACAGATGCCAGTCAGGTTTCTTCTCCTCTGCCTACTCAGGAAACACTGGAAGGAGACTCGAGTTTTGTAAATTCAGCACACCTGCAAAAGCTCCTAGAAGTCTAGGGCACATCTCCAGGAGTGGGATGGACAGTGGTGACACAGCACAGGAGAGCCAGGCTGGAATATGCTGGCCCATCCTACGCCACCCCAGCCTACAGCACCTCTGGGCCCTTCTGTGTGCCCTGGGATCCCACCCACGAAAAGAGCACAAATCCCATGGGGCATTCCTTGTAGGTTTTGCATGCTTCAAACATGGCACAGGTTTTCTAAGGAAAACTGTCAAAGCTACAGGTTTAAACAGCTCTGGAGAGCAAGGAGCCACCTCATGGACAGGTCCAGGGCAGCAAAGCCAATGGGACAGGACAAAAGAAAAAAACAACTACATTAGTTGTAGTTGGATAGATCTGAACCCAAAATAACCTGATGGTACTGATGTACTTTTAAACACATAACCAGTTTTAGTGTGCAGAGTAAATGAAGCACAGGAGTTCGCCATGACCAAGGTAGAATGAACTACAATTAAATGGAAATTAAATGGAAATGCAATGAAATTACATGTTGCTTTCTTAATAGAAATGGATTTTTGTGATAAGAAGAATACAAAAAAACCCCTATACTGTCAGATACATGGTGTAAGCCAGAAAGGGAAGTACTAAAAAAGTGGTTTGCCTTTAAACTACTATTTTAAAAATAATTCCAGTATTGTTGAAGGAGTTGATCTGACAGTGATTAGAGGAAAATCTAGACCAAGTAAAACTCAGCTTTTGTGTTTTTTTCCTTTAAGGGACAAAATAATGAAATTGTCCTTAACTGTAAGTTTATTTCCAAGGCAGAAAAATGCCTGTACTTCTATTTTTAAAAATCCACATATATTGTTTTTTAAATAATCCATTTTGCTGAGTGTGGTTCAAGCCAAATGCAAACCTTGGTTTCCACTGCCAAGCACGCAAGCCTGGCCACAGCTCATGTGTCTGGTGGAAAATCTCCGACACAGGGAACCTTGACAAAGTGGAGCACAAATGCGTGAGAGAAGAAACCAGTGCTGCACCAGCTGTGTGCATTCACAGAGATCCCTGCAGCACCTCATGCCAAGGCTGAAGGTGGTTTTTAGACTGGTGTTTACTACAGAACCTACAGACCAGGAGCCTCAGGCTCTTCTCTAGCCCTTTCACAACAAGTCTAGCAAAAGACGTGCTGTTGAGTCTAACCCTACAATGTATGGAAGTTGGCACCATCTCTAGAAGATGCCTAACATTTTCAGAGGGATGGGCACAAGGATGGGAGTGGGAACAGAACTAAGACCTTCTCCTTGCTCACGGCAGGTCCACAGCCATTGCAGCACTGCTGACCTCTAGAGCCTTTGCAACACATGGGAGCTCCACCGAGCTCCCTCTGCAATGAAAACCTCCCAGAAACCACTGCTTTTCATCCATCCAAGGCAGTCCTGAAAAGCCTAATAAGGCTAAATTAGCTAAAAAGGCTAATTAAGTTATGGATAGATGGAACAGTTCCTCCACAACCACTCAGCCAACACGAGTCTGTCTGGGTGATAGGCTGGGTGCCCAGCACTGCTGGTCCCATCTGGGACCCATGGCAAGAGTATGGCCATGGCCAAGGCATCCCCATGTGCTGTAAGGACAACGGGCAAACCTGGGGGAAGCTCAGAGAGATGTCCCTGCCCTATACTGCCACTTAGCAGTCCCTCCTCTCTGCAAGGATCAGATTTCCCTGAGCCCAGCAAAACCTCATGACAGGACTTCCAAAATCCTGAAGACACCCATGAAATCTTGTGAGCAGCTGCAGTTCAACTCAGACATGTACTCATTTGTAAGAAAGACTTCAAAGCCTCCTTGTGCTTTCTGGCCCATTTATTCCAGACCAGTCTGCGTGAAAAGCAGCTTGAACTTGTTTCCAGGGCAGAAATCATTATCCTGGATTGTATTTGTTCTGAGGAGGATGGTGAAGACAGTCTGATTCACCTCCTCAGGAAGCCTGTGTTCCCATCAGCCCATGTCCCTTCCTTCCATGCCTCAGCAGCGCTCGCAGGCACATTCACCACCTCAGTCCCATTGCTGCCCGCAGCTGTCCCCACCTGCCTCCCTCAGGCTTTGCTGCCTGACTGGCTTGGGAGATGGATAAACATTACCTAGGGAACTCCCCCACCAAAAACCCTTTTGCTTTTCCTTTGGGACAGTGACACCCAGCAGGATGACAGGGAGAGGCAGCGGTGGCAGCACCCTTGGTGGCCAAGTTTACCCCCCCACCACCACTGCACGCCTGTCCAAAACCTCACACTCCTCCCCTGTGCCACCATGCTCTAGGGAGGAGACACTGCCCAGCACAGGATTTACTAACAAAACACACAAAACCTAGACAGAGGCAAAGCCAAGCCCTTCCTCACCCCAAAAGCTTTGTGGAAAATCACACCCCAGCTCAGGGTGCTTTTGCACTCCTGATCGTGGCTGGCCCTGCTCCCAGGGCCGAGCTAATTGGAGCCACAGGTCGTGTTGCCCTGTCACTCGCTGCGAGCAGCTGGAGGCAGATTTCCTATTTTGGATCTGGCAGGAGAGTGTGAGGCTGAGGCCATCCGGCTGCTGTGCTCCGTTCCTTGCCGGGCAGCTCGAGGGAAGCACAGGAAGGGCAGCAGCAGGGCCCAGCACCCAGCGATGCTCCCAGCACACAGGCAGCCCAGCAGGGGGGAAAGTGGGAAATCCTGGAGGTTTAAGGCAAAGAAGAGCTGAGGTTTTTGTTCCTGCCCTCCTCAAAGCCTCCACAACAGCCATCTCCAGGCATCACAAAACAAAATCTTTGAGGGATGGGGAACCTGGCTGTTTCCTCCCACTGTCATCCCACAAAAAAGGGCAAATGTAGTAAGCCCAGGGTCACTTGCCTCTTCAAGATCCCCAGGTGCTCTTAAAAACCAGTGACACCACAGCCTAATTTATTGTGGAGAGATCAGAACTGTTTCAATTTGTACTGGTATCTGCAGAGAGGGACAAGCTGAGCCTTCTACAAGCTCTCCTAGCACCCTGAATCATAGTTCTGTTGTTTGGGTTTTTTTCAATGGTACTTTATGTGTATCATCAGTAAATATCTGAGAAGTGGTTAGCCAGGTTAGCAACTTATCAATACTTCTAGCTATCCTGAAGGATCTTTTTGGCCTTGTGACCAACATCTTCCCAGCCTCCAGACAGACAAAGCATTCCAGACACAGCGTCATCCAAGAGAAAGAAGGATTTTGGTTTCTGAACTTCAAATAAATGCATATCAAACCACAAGCCAAGCTCAGATGAAGAACAAGTATTTTCCTTTACAGTTATGAAAGCAAGGAACTCAGGTGCTCCAGCTATCCCCATCCCTGGTACTGGTTGGTCTTTACAGCACTGAAGCAGTTAAAGCATTTGCTGGAGCACTGGATCCAGAGCCAAAATGGAAGTGTCAAAAGCCAGGACTGCAACAAGTGGTTAGGGGATCAGATGGTTTGCACGCCGTGCTGAGGAAAAGCCCAGGAAAAGTCCACGAACAAGGGCCTATTTAATAACCAGCCCACAAGACAATTTGGGCATGCAGTGCCAAAGTGCCGGGGAGGACGGGAAGCATTTGTGGGAAACCCCAGCCCACAGGTGCCCCTTCCCTGGGGCTGGAAAAGGAGCAGGGGAACAGCTGCCTGTGCCCTGGGCACTGCTGTGATGGTCGGGTCTGGGAGCTGAGGGCAAGGACTGCTCCTCTCCTCCTGCTCCTGCTGCAGCCTGAAGTATCATGCCTGGGACTCTGTAGCTTCACTGCTCCCCACAGCTTCTTTCTTCCACTCTCTCATTGCCCTCTAATCCATTATTTTTCCTCTCCCATAACACAGAGAGAGCCTGGAAAAGTGGCCTTTAACAAACAGCTCCAGTTTTGGGGTAGGGGAAAGGACACAGAAAGAAACCAGGAGACAGCAAATCCCTGCTTTCCTCCTTCCCCTCCTCGCTCAGTACACACCCTGTGATGGAAGTTTTCCTCCCTGGACAGTGTTTATTGCTTCCCCCTGTCCTGCAGCGCCGCAGCAAAGCCTGGCTGGCCTTTAAAAGCCTCCTGACAAATCCCGGGAGCAGCGCCCTGTGCCAGACACCAAAAAGTGGTTTGCAAAGGAAAAGAAAAAAAACAACAGAGCTCTGGAGGCCAAGCCCAAAGAGGTTCCCGTTCCCAAAAGCAGGAACATTGTGTGCATGTGTATATTGCATGCCAGAGAAGAAAAAGGAGGGAGTATCAGTTGTAGGAGAGAGGAAAAATGGGGGGGAGCAAGGGTGGGGGGGAAGCAAAAAGAAATCCCAGCCTTAAGACTCCAGAGGTCTGGCTGGGAGAGGCAACAACTGAAAGAAATGCTCTGCTGTTATTACTGCATGGAAATTACAGCTGCCAGAAGGAATCCAGGCCAATCTGTTGCTGAATATAACTTTAAAAAGACAGTCAGCCTCAAATCATGGGCTGCTCACGGGTGTTGGAAAGTCAATGCAGTGGTGGGACCTTCCCCAGTGCCTTCTAAACAGCAAAGGCTGAGGACAAAGACAAAATGAGGGTGGAAGAGTAAAAGATGCTCAGCAGGCACGAGGGAGGGACTCTGCCACATGCTCCAGGTCCCCCAGGTTTGGGGAGAAAGTGTTAATTAGGGAGGTATCAGTTGTTAGCCGCTCAAAAGAAGGGGAGGTTTGGATTGGTTCCGGGAGAGGAGACAGTTTAACTTCTTGTGAGCTCCCTTTTCTGTTTTTAAAAATGTGATCTGCAAAGGGGAAATGCTGCAAGTAGAGCTCTGGGTGCAAGGCAGGAGAAGACAGACACCAAGAGAGAAAAACCCTCAGCTATTTACAGCAGGAGCATCTTCTGCAACCAGGGGCAGCCAGGGAGAGGGCCCAGGCATGCTGTTTCATGGGCAAGCAGGGAAATGCAAAGGAAAACCCTTTCCAGAAAGTAATTTTAGCTACAGGTGAGAACAGGACATCAGATCAGACGATGTTCCCAGCCCCGTCAGCTTGTGCTCCAAGCCAGCTCCTGACTGGCAGCCAGCCCCTCCTGCAAGCCTCTCCCCCTCGTCTGGGAGGGATATTGGAGAAACGGGAAGAACAGGGGCTTTCAGCTTCCAGCACGCTGTCAAATTAACAAAAATCATGCTAAGCTTAACTGTAGTGCACAGAGGCTCCACCTGCCACTCCTGGAGAACATGAGTCACAGCTCACCAAGCCTCGCTCTCTGCTGCCAGGCTACTTTTACCTCCCTTTGGACAGGAAACAACACTCGCTTCCAAGAAGTCCCCCCTCTTCCCAAATGTGCTCTGGAGAAAACCCACTACACCGCAACACGTCTTTCTGAATTTTTAGCCGATGTGGATTTGGACTCTGTGCTTGGGCCACAGCCAGCATTTATCAAAGGCTCTGGCTGGCACAGCGGGGGATATTTTGGAGCGTACAATGGCAGCAGGAGGTATTTTTATCTCCTTGTTGCTCACCTGGGGCTTTCTGCCCTGCTTTTGGGCACGCTGCTGCCCACCCCGGGGCACAGCACCCAGCAGCTCCCCCACAGCTACTCACCCACGTAGAAGGTGTTGGGGGCCGGCTTCTCCCCCAGCTGCAGGTACAGGATATTCGTTGTCTGCGAGTCATGGCGGAGCCACAGGGCCACTCCCAGGATGATGCCCCCGGCCAGCTGGGGAGAAAACAGAGGGAAGCAAGGGTTACCCACTGCTGCAGCCACAGCAGGGCCACACTGGCTGTTTCCAGCCAGGAGCAGAAGACTTGCTTTTCATCTTCCCACCAATATACAAGAACGTCCTTTCTGACATCACCCCTGTAACATGCTTTGTGCCCCACAGGTCATGAGCTGTGTGATCTTCCCTGCTTTATGAGAAGACTCCTCATTCTGGGGATGTGCAAAGCCCTTTCCAGTTCTTGCAGGAGATTTCTTTTCCTAGAGGTATTTTATTATGCTTTATCATTATTTTCAGTGGAAGGCTCTGCATTACCCAAGCAGGAGATGTGCCACTAAGGTTTTTAGGAGAGCTTTTCAACAAAAGTTAGAATCAGCCCGTTACTTCCTTTTCCCAGTGGGCTGTTGACATCCCATTACATTTCTCTGTGAGGTACAAACAGAAAGGGGGGAAACTGTCCATTTCTCCCCTCTGCCCCCAAGTCTTGCATGCACACTACTTCCCATCCAGGGTCGGGCTTCCAGTCGAACACACCTGGTGTTCCTCAGGCACACAGAGTTTCCTTAATGTCCCAATACAGGAACTGACGTGGAGCAAGGCCTGGGGTGAGGCCAAAGCACCCCCACAGCACTTTTGGGGGTCTCCATGCCGAGCCTGCTGCCTTCCCCATGCTGTCAAACAGCAGAAGGGCAGCACACCCTCACCCACGTGTGCAGCCTGACACGCAGGACTGGCCAGGGCAAGGACAGAGACACACTCCAGATGTGGGAGGAGACGTCCCACACATGGGACATCACCTCTGCCACTGGGATATTTATGTACAAACAATGGGAAGTTCTGTGACTGGCTTCCTCACTGTTTTCCCTTTCAGGGAGGGGTTGGGAATGGCCACAGAAGATGGAAGCAGATATGGGGCAATATAGCAGGGAAGGTGTCACTGAGAGAGAATCAAGGTAGAGCTTTTCCAGCAGGACTCACCCTGTCCTCTGTGACATACCCCTTTCATTTAAAAGCATAAGAGAGAGGAAAAAATAATATAAACATCTGGGGAAGAACCCCAAACCCTTAGAATTTCAGTCTCACTGCTGTGAAATATTGAAATCACCTGTTCAAATGCCAATTTAATTTTGACTGCTGTAGATCCTTGAAGCCATTCATCTTAAAAAAGAGAAGAAAACTACCAAAGAATATAGAAGCGGAAACATGGTTTTCCTAAAAGAGTCTGAATCAGGTCAGCTACAGGCATGATAGGCATCATGAAAGTCACATAAAAAAAAAAAAAAAAAAAAAAAAAAAAAAAAAAACGGAAAAAAAGTGCAGGGCTTTTTCAGTAAAGGTGCAAAGTCTCCAGTTGTGCAAACCCAACAGGAACACAGGAGGACAGGGATCTGCAGGACAGGCTGTCGATGGGAGCCTGGCTTTGCCCCTTGGGAGCTCAGCTGGTGGTTTCCTCCTTGCTCATCTCTACAAATCCCAGCCACAAGATTTTTCCAGAGTGTGTCACTGTGAGCGCCGCTGAAGCTGGGGCAAACCCACATCATTTCCAAACTCACAGGACAAACCACTCTCAGGGCATTTCCACTATCAGAGCGAAAAAATCCTCCCCAGCTCCTAGAGAGGAAGGGAAATCTTTGCTTTTCCCCAGCCTGCCACCAAAGTAATCTGCTTTTAACACTTCTCCCACAAGAACCAATGCAACTTCCCTGCTGGCACAGCTCCTCGTGCCTCCTGCACTGGGGCCAGCCTGGGGTTCTCCAAACACTGGCTATGGAGAAAAGTCACGAAAGCCGGCCCGTGCTCAAGTCCAGCTCCAAATAAGGCAGCTTGTGGCTTCGCACAAAGTTACCCAAATCCAGCCTGGTGTGGCTTGTTCATTGTCTGAGGGCATAACAAAGTGTGTGTTTTTACTCTCAGAGGAAAGAATGTGTCCCCAAATTAATCCATGCCACTCAAAATAAAGCTCTCTTGGTAGCTGCTAGGAGAGAAGAGATCCTGAGGAAGGTTTGGATTTCTGTGCTGGTTGGAAGAGGTAAAGAAAAAAGGCTGCAGTCCTCTTTGTTTTGATTTTCTCCCTTCAAGGACACATTGCTCTGCCCTGACATGCTGCCCTCCACTCTCAGCAGTGCCACCCCAGGTCACCCTGCCACCTACGGCGAGGTTGGGGTGACAGCAGCAGCTCCATTCCAGACAAATTTGCCTTAAAATGCCCGAGAGCACTGAAAGCTGCAAGCGGTCCTCAAGATATTTTTTAATCATTTGGGAACATCAACTAGAGGGATGGAGCCTCTTCGAATGCATCAAAGCCTCCCCAGCAGTGAGGTCTGCCTAAGACAGCTGAACCAACTCCAGCTGTTCCTGGTTTCATCCTGAATGCACCCCGGAACGTCACACAGCCCTCCCGCACCGCCTGACTCCATCTGCATTTCTAACAGAGCATGGAAGACCTCTGAATGGAAGCTTTAATCCAATAGCAGCTGGATTTCTTAAGAGAGAATGACATTCACTTACTAATGAAAACAGGGTTTGAGCTACGATGAGTAACTTTTTCCATGAAAACCATACATCCTCCCACCACCGAGAAGCCCAAAACGGAATTAAGGCTCTTTCTTCCCAAAGCAAAGAAAACAAGAGGGAGAAAACATTGTCAGCTTGCCACAGTAACTCTGCCTTGCTCTGTACCTTGCTTGGGATAATCTCATTTTTAATAGAACAACTTGTTCCAGATAAAAGTTTGGTATTTTCTCCCCCTTCCATCCCACAACTGCTGTTTGCCAACACGAGAGCCTGAGGAGCTCCAGTCACTGCCAGCAGTGTCACCCTCGTCTCTAGGCTGCAATCCTCATACTTATCACTGGCTGTTCCTGCCGTGGGTATCTGCAATCTCACACAGGTTATCCCACTGATCTTTGTGTTCCCAGCTTGTCAGGAGTGTTGCAGAGGCTGGGGCCATCACTTGTGAGACACTCCAAGTGCTCAGCACAGCTCTCCCTTTAAATTTTTGGGGACTGCAAAGATCTAAAAGCTGCAACTTCAGCCATGGCAGCAGTGTCGGACTTTGACCCGCTCTCCAAAAGCCGACCTCCCCAGCCTGCTGCTCTGCTGCCAGCACCATGGCACTGCTGGAAGGCACAGCAGTGGTGCTCCCCAGGATGGGGCTGGCCCCAGAGCTCACACCCTGAGCAGCTTCCCGGCACAGCAGAGGTGGTGTTGCAGACTCTGAAATTTCCTCTTTACTGCTTTTTTCCAGCTTCCAGAGATTTACTGCGTCTTCCACAGACAGCTAGACTTTTCCAGCTGGATCCTGCCTGCCCAAAACTTGCTTTTTCAGGAATGCTGTTCCTAGTAGACACAGTGGGGGAAAGTCTCCACTGAATGCTGCCTAGGGGTGGGAAAAGGCAGGCCCTGTATCCCCAAGATGGGCTGGTATCCCATGTGAGGAGGTATCACCAGATGAGCACCATGATGGAAGTAGGTGTGCAGTCCTGGTTTGCTGCCCAAACCATGGTGCAGCCCCATGTAGTGGGGCTCCTTCCTGGACTGAGCCTCACCAATGGAGATGCTGTTCACCCTAAAATTTCCAGATCCAGCTGTAGGGCAAGGGAACAAGCCCATTTTTCACAGCTTTTCACACTCCTCTCCACAAGAAATTCTTATGAATTAGGGGTGCAAGGAATGACCCCATTCTGCTTTTAATGTGGTGTACCCCCCCTTCTGAGCTGCCCCCACCTTAACCTTTTGCTCCCTAAAACTCACATATGCCAGGATGTGCATCACCTCCCTGGTCCCTTCCGCTGCCCCCAGCCTTTTTCCTCCTGCTCCCTTCCCTCCACCCTTCTGTAAAACAGATTTCCTGGAAGGGAGGAGGAGAAGAAGGAAGTTCTGGCTATAGGGCAGCTTGCTGGGCACGCCAAAGCACAGCAGACAGACATCCTGTGTCTCACCTCAGAGAGGGAGGGAAGTGGAGGTGCCAGCAGTGTCACGATGCTGTATTTGAGCAGTGCCAGCTCCCACAGCCATGCAGCCATAGCTGCTCCTGCCCCCAGGTGGTGCTTCCCAACCTGTGAGAGCCCTAGGGCCGGAGAGGCTCCCGCCCTGCTGGAAAAACGCTGCCGGCAGAGCTCCCGCCACGATGCTTGGGAAATACCACAGCTACTAACAACAAGCAGGATGCTGCCAAGAAAGCTTAATGAACTTTAGCTGGTTTATGATTACAGTAGATGACTGGAGATTTTTAACAGGTTCTCATGCTGCAGAGGTTTGCCATTTCCCTCACACCAGCGGGAAGCAGAGCCCTTGGTGAGGCAGCACCCAGACCTGACCCGAGAAGCCCAAGCAGGGCTCCCCATGGCTCCTCTCCAACACAACCTGCAAAGCAGCTGAGATGGAGTAACAGTGAATCCTCCTCCTTTCACTGTGGGGAACCAGGATGCAGAAAATCCTCTCCAACACAACCTGCAAAGCAGCTGAGATGGAGTAACAGTGAATCCTCCTCCTTTCACTGTGGGGAACCAGGATGCAGAAAAGCAAAGCGGCTTGCCAAGGCTGATATATCTTCCCAAGCAAGAGGCTCCCTCATATGGCCAGGAACAAACTGCTAATTTGGGGTTGAATGCTTTGGTCCCAGGTAATTTGTGGGTCTCTAGGTGAACCAGCATGAGTAGAGAAAAAGCAAGGAGACAGAGACTCGTAACTTGATGGAAACTACCTTTGGAAGGGCAGTACAAGCCCTTCCAAGATCCGTGCTACCACGTTCCAGCTCCTGCACTAGCAGCCTGAGGACTGAGGCAGGCAGCAGAGGGACACATGGAATGTGCCCAGGTAGCCCCACACCTTCCCACAGCCTGCACCTCCCCTCCTGGAAAGCAGAAGATTAATTTCTTTTCTACTGCAACAGCTGCACCCCATGGAACTGCTGAAGGGGCGTGGGGTGCAGCAAAGGGCTGACAGCTGAATGGTGGCCCAGGAACCTGGGACTTGGGTTCAGTGCTGAGACCATCTCCATGTCACAATGTCAGGTCTTCACACCAAAAAGTCACTTGAAATTTCAGGGTGAGATGTGCTGGAGCTCGCTGCTGTGCCGCACGTTGGGGTGGACTGAGGGACGCCCTGGGGCCCCTCCGGAGGGCGTAAGCAGGGGAACGGACTTCACTGAGACACAGAGTTGCAGTTTGACAGGCACACAATGCAGAAGGTTATCTTGGCACAGGCACTCACAGGCAGGAGCGGCAGATAGGACTCTGTGACAGCACAGGCGAGGTCTTTCTGCTGCCTTCCACAGCCACTAAAGGTCAGGCTGAAAGTCTGCAGGCAAGGCCTGCCCAGGAATTGCAGGAAAGGCACTTGGGAAGAGCACCGTGCCCTGCAGGCAGGAGGAGGAGAGCAGCCTGCAGCCCTGCTCTGCTCCCAGCAGCACACCTTCCAGCAGGGGCTATTAATAGAGCTGCCAGCCAGAGCAAATTCTCCACTGGTGCCTATAGTTACCAGCCCTACAACACTGCAGAGCTTTTCAAAACAAGCTCCAGAGGAACACTCCCGGAGGAGCAGCATGCCAGAGGCCAAATAAAGCTTGATGGATGGGAGGGGAATGGGAATCCAGCACAAAATCCAGGAGCAGGATCCTACTCTAGGGAGCACCGTGCCCACAGGCTGCTCCCAGCCTGATCCCTTCTGCAGACAGAAGTAGCACTTCCCAGGGTTTAACTGCCCTCAGCAGAGAGGAAAACAATTTCAGATATTGCTTTAAAATTAATTTGGTCCCATACATAAGCATTTAACTACAATGGTGATACAACTGCTTTTCCTTCTTAATAGTGCAGTGAAAGGCATTTCCACAGTGCAGGATCAAAGTGTTTCTCCCTGTTAATGCTCTTGCAGAAGCTAAGTATTAAAGTGGCTGACAGGAGAATAAGGTGAGGAAAACAGAGCAATGCCCATTCCAGCCAGCAGCGCTCCCTCCTTGCAGCCGCAGCCCAGCCACTGAGTGAAACTGGGTACCCCACAGGGCAGGGGGCACCCGTCTCTTTAAAAACCTTCTGCACGCAGAGACTTCAGAAGAGGTTTTGTAGGGGATGGAAGGGCTGTGGTAACTCGACAGAGTGTCCTAAAACATCCCAGAGAGACATCAGCAACAAAACTTGAGTGTAGCTACTGAGCCTGCTAAGGAAACCTCTCCCTTGCCCTTCAAAGGCAGGCATTAAGTAGCAGCAGGGTCAAACACACACAGAAATATGCTTGCCTGTACATTGGCCCAGGATACCAAACAAAATCTGTGGAAGAAGAGGCTGGGCCAGCATGAGGTCCATTTGCAGCTTGCCAGGCTCTCTGCAATTCCCAGGGAGACCTGCAGCCCAGCCAGCCAGGCTATTTCAAACCTGTGTTTCAGAGCTACAGGAACCATGAGATCTTCCATTCTTCATTTAAAGCTGTGAGCAGCGGTGCACAGCCACCCTCCTCACCACAATGGGAGGGTCATGTGCGCTCAGCAGAAGTGTCACCACGGGATAACAGCCACAGAGAGAGAGCTGCCACCTCCCCACACTGCCACCTCTCATCACCAGCACCAAGTGTCTCTGTGCAGGCTTTGCAGACTCCAGGGTACAGTTAACACATATTCTGGTGTTGCACAAGAAAATATGCAGCTCCTCTGCCTCTTCCCTCTCAATCACCCGTCGAGACAGACTCTCACTTCCACCTTCCCCTGTTCTTGCCCTTCCTTCCCTTTGCACCAGACTGTACGACATCCCCTCAACACACAGAAGAGTTAGACAGTGCCTGGAAAATGGCATTAGGAACAAGCTCTTCCTTTTAATTAGACACCTCTCTGCTAGGGCAGCCAGCGGTGCTCTCGACCTGGAAAGCTGCCATGGGCTGTATTAGCTAATAAGCCTGAGCGATCCTTCTCCAAGCAAGTCAATTCCTCCTCGGTTATGTTTAATTATATTTTAAAATAGCTCGCTGGCTTCCTTCAGCCTCCCCAGGGACTCTTTGCAGCGGTGGTCAGTCCAGCCCCATGTACTGAGCTCTGCTGTTGGGTTTGGATAATTCAGGAGAGCTAAGTCCAGCCATCTTCTAGGGATGGGATGGAGAAGCAGCTCCACCTGCCAGATGCCCAGCCCTGCTCAGGCTGCCCATTACACCAGCCAAACTGCCCAGCAGCAGCTACTGCTGCCTCTCACAGGGCAAAGTGCCCACTCGCCACCCAGACACCCTAAGGGTTCAGGACAACTTGGCAGCACAGAAAAACTTCTGTCTTTCCAGCCCCATGTTCTGCTAACCAGGTGAAGCCCCCAGGTGCTGACCACAGCCTCCTCCACCACTTCAGCAGGTGGGTGCCACTGTGAAACACGTGGGGACCCTCTCTCCTGGGACAGGCACTCGTTTGTACATGTGGGCCATGCAGCAGCCACTGCTCCCTCCAGAGCCACCTTGGGCCAAGCACAATCTTAGCATCTTCTTCCCAAGAATGCATGCACAAAGGAAAAGCAATCCCAAAACATCAAATAAAACTGAAACACCTCAGGTACAATGAACGAGGAGCTGGCAGCAGGGTCACCTTTTCCTTTTTCAACACAGCAGCTTTGCGAAATTCCCCCTGCACTGCCAGGGGGAGGAAGCCAGAGGGGTGTCAGTTTATTTACACTCCAGCAGGATAGCAGGGCTACATAAAAAAGTTATCAGAGTAACTACAGCCGAGAATTGCTTCCTTCTTCCTCTTGGGCACTAGAACAAGCTCCTGTTCAGCTCAGCATGGTGCCTGCGAAACTCTGAGCTCTGCCTCTGGCTTGTTTTCATCAACAGCACCCAGCGTCAGCTGCACACAAGGCAAATCATAAGCAAATAGGCACGGGGAGCTCTTCAGCCCTGCACAGTAACCAGCTGGCAGGACTGAAGGGCTGCAGGTGCCGTCTCACACCTCCCCGTGGTTAGAGGTGGTTTCCCAACACAGCCAACCTGCAGCAAGGGTGGTAAGCACCACATTCTGTCCTTAAATGCCACTCCATGAAAAGGACCGCAGCACTTTGCTGTTAGCCACACAATCCCTCCTCGGCTGTGGGTGCCAGGCTGGCAGATAACCTGCCCTTGTGGTAAACCTAAAATTTCCCTCGACTACTAGTTTAGAAAACAACACAAAAGGGCTTGAAAACTCCAAGATCTGGTGTTCAACCACCATTCAGCTGGCCAGCTCACAGAAAGGATCGTTGATTCTAATAAAGTCCAGGCTCCCAGTCTGTACACAAGACAGTGCAAGGGCACCAGCAAGGCCAGCACTGGGAGCTGTTTTGGGGAGCCAATGGGTCCCAGCCCACAGGCACCCCTCCTGGGGAGGAACTGAAGAATCTACCCCCCTCACAGGGAGCACCTCCAAAAGGGTAGGGAAAGGCACCAGAAATCATAACAGGGAAATTATCCAGATTGGCCATTCCTAGTGGAAGAAAAATGCCCGTTTATAAAAGATAGGTTCTTTTGCAAGACTTTGAGGTGAACAACTGATCTTGCTGAGAAGTGGTGGCTGTGCAGAGCCCCCAGCATCCTTCCTGCCACCCAGGAGACCCTTCCTCCCTCGCAAGCACGGCCGGCAGCTTCTTCGACAAGAATGGCAGGAAATCGGGAGCAGAAGGCAAGAAAAACCCCTGGGATAAGCACGGTAACTCGGAAGGAACAACACTTCACAGACAACCGTACCCGCCTCCATCCGGCCATTTTAAGGGTGGAGGAAAAGGTTAAAAAAAAACAACCCAGAACTGTCCCTCGTTCACGCAGCTGGCAACACATCGGGTATCAATTAACGCCGCTGTTATCAGAGCTTGTCATCTCCCCCTCGGTCGGCGTTACAGCCAGAAACAAGGCGAACAGGCCTGAAGGGAGCACCCACTTGGTCCAGCCCTGCACCTCCCAAGGATGGGGACCCCGCAAAGAGCTTCCCCAGCACCCCCAGGGAGGAGCCAGCAGGCAGAGCTCCAGCCAGGCAGCGCCACTCCAGCTGCCAAAGCGGGGTTTGCTCTGGAAGCCACCGGCCCCTTCCCACTTCTCCAGCCTCCCTTGCTACGTTCGCTGCTGTAAGCAAGCACTGAGGAAAAAAAAAATCCCAAATCCTCGACAACAGAGCGGGATGTCAGACAAGGGGCACAGGGCATCGGGCAAGGGGCATGCAAGCGGTGCCTTGCCTGGCAGGGTGGGGCTGGACTCAGTTCCAAGACAAAAAGAGCATTCCGTGGCATGGAAACCAGAGTACCTAAAACACGAGAGCGGCAGCCTGCTCGGGCACATCTCGCTGCCCCCGGGCGCAGGAGCAGGCACGGCGGGGCTGCTGCCAGCCAACCCCGCGCTGCCGGAGGCGCTTTCTAACCGGGACAAACCCGGTTTGCAGGGAAACGGGGTAAATTAGCCGCACGTCTGGATGGATTATCTCACGAGAAACTTTCTCAGGAAAGGCAGCCTCTCCAGCCTGGATAGAATGTGCATCCTAAAATAACTTCCCGGGCGGCGGGGCCGCGGGCCCGGCGCGGGGCCAGCGCGGCGGGCCCGGCTGCGGGCGGGGGGCCCCGATCGCCCGTGTGTGCCGAACGCCCCCTCCTCTGCGGCGGGGCCGGCGCCTCCCCGCCCCTCCCTCCGCCTGGCAGCATCCTGCATCCCTCCCTCCTCCCTCCCTGCCTGCGAGCGCCGCTTTCCCCAGCGCAGACCCACGGCGAGAGGGGCTGCGGAGCCGCCCCGGCCCTGCCCGCCGCCTTCCCGCCCGGGAACATCTCCGGCGGCTGGATGCGAGCATCTGAAAGGTCTCTCCAACCTCAAACCGGCCTACGATTCTACCTCCCCCTCTGCGCATCTATTTAAAAAACAGACATAAATAGATATGCATGTACAATTACACACACACGCGTGCATTAAAATAAAAAAAGCAAAGGATAACCAGCCCCTCCGCCCTCCAAAAAAAAAAAAATTGAAAAAGAAGCAGCCTCTAAGGCACATCCCAGACAGCAAGTCTCAATGCTGGGGGGCAAGAAGGAGGCTAAACCCAGGCGCAGGCGGACGAGCCATATTGCAGCCCCCTAATTTAAAGGCTGGGGGGGCTCATCCCCCGCTCCCCGCCGCCCCTGTGCTCACCCAGAAGATGAAGTTGAAGACGAAAAGCAGGTATTTGATGCACTTGGTGCAGCCTTCCACTCCCATGGCGACGGCTCTCCCAAATCTGTGCTGCCTGGCTGAGCGGGCGGCGGGCGCGCAAACCCCGCCCCGCCCCCGCCCCGGAAACGCCTCCCGGACACGCCCCGGACACGCCCCGGACACGCCCCGGACACGCCCCGGACACGCCCCGGACACGCCCCGGACACGCCCCGGACACGCCCCGGACACGCCCCGGACACGCCCCGGGAGCGGGGGCTCCACAGCCGCCCCCCTCGCCTTCCAAAACTGGGGGGCCGCCTGCTGTTCCCTCCTTTTATTCTTCTTTTTTCTTTTTTTTTTTCCTTTTTTACCCCACTTTTCCCATTTCCTAATTTTTCCTAACTCCTCTTTTCCTTTTTGCTTCCCCCCCTTTTTCTATTATCCCTCTTGATTTTCTTTTTTCTTCTTCCTTTTAATTTTCTCTTCCCTTCTTTCCCCCTTATTTAATTCTTCCCTTCCCTTCCCTTCCCTTCCCTTCCCTTCCCTTCCCTTCCCTTCCCTTCCCTTCCCTTCCCTTCCCTTCCCTTCCCTTCCCTTCCCTTCCCTTCCCTTCCCTTCCCTTCCCTTCCCATCTTCCTTTTTTTCTTTCCTCCCTTTTTCTTTTTTCTCTTCTTTCTTTCATCTTCACTCATTTTTTTTTCCTCATCTCTTCCCCCCCTTTTCTTTTTTTTTCCTTTTTTATATGTGCTCTCATTTATTTGTTTTCCCCTTCTTCTTGCCCCCCGGGGGCAGCTCACAACAAAGTTTCCTATCCACAGGTAGGAGCCACGGGGGCAGGTGTTGGAGGGCTGTAGGAACACTCCTTCCCAAACCTGACCACCATCCCTTAAAACTCACTGCCATCTCCTAAACATCACCAGCCCGGGGTGCAGGGAGAAACCTCTGTGAATAGATTGCAGGAGGGTTTTGTATTTCTATACAGAAAAGTTTGAGGGTGAATTCATGAGGGGATTCCCCCTCTCCCTCAAAAAAAAAAAGAGCAAACGACTTTTAAGTTAACACTATCAGTTTGACACTCAGAAGCGTTTCTTCATTTCCCCTTCTAATTTTATTGCTAAATCTGCTCTGCTGAACGGGTTTTGTCTAGGCTTGTGGCTTTGGTACTGCAAGCAGTTGCATCAAGTTCAGTAGAAACACTCAGGATGTTTTTCCTTGGTTACTGGGTAACAAGAGCATCAGGGGGGCTTCAGGACTGCCCACCAAGGAGATTCCTCCCCTTTTTTCTTCTTTTTTTCTTTTTTTTTTTAATTTTCCTTCCTCACTTTTCCCATTTCCTTTTTTCCCCCTAACTCCTCTTTCCTGTTTTTACCCCTTTTTCCTAAGAAAAACAAACAAACAAAAAGGGTCACACATATCAACAGGCTTGAGAATTTTAGTTAACTCCCTCCCCTCTCAAAGCTACACAGCAGAAGCACAGTGAAATTTCCCAAGCTTTCGGCTGAGACCCACTTTGGCTCACTCGCTCATCCTTAGAAATAGAAATTGTTCTCACCCCGTGTTGAGCTTCCAGGAAGCTCATTCACTTCTCCAGGACAGGGTACTAAGTCACACAACCAGAGCATAGGAGGATGCCTGGAAAAGGCATCAGTGAGCAGCTCCAGCCAAGGTCAGCACCTCACCGAGCTAAATATGAACCTGGCACCTGCCCGCAGCGTCGTTTGTGGAAACCTGCCCTCTTCCTGCATGGGCACTTCCCTCCAGTGAAGGGTTTCAGGGAGCAGCTCCTGAGCCAGGAATTTTCACACTCTGATAGAGTCTTCCCAGCCATGCATCCCATAGTCAGGAATGAGCTTTGGCTATCACACATTTCCTACATACGCATGTTGAAATCAAGTCAGCTTCTTCCAAAATCATCCCATTGCCCTCAGGGATGAGTTGGTTCAGGGCTTTGTCATGTTCATCAAAACTTTCTGTGCCCCTCAGTAACAGCCCGTGCACTCCATGGCAGCAGGGACCAGGAATGAATAGAAATTGGCCCTGTTCCCTAATTACTTATGCTGAGTATGTCCCCGATTGTGGGCTTGCCATGGATTCATAACCCCTTTGTCTCTAAGCCACATTCACTCATCCAGACTTACCAACAAAGCCAGGGGCTCACCAGGCTACTTATGCATGTAACTGCTGTCCCGAATTATCAGCATGACCCATCTGGTTACGGCAATAGCTGTAATCCTGTGTGGCTCCTGCTCGTCAACCCAAGTGGCAACGGCAGGATCCCAAAGCTGCTCACTCGCCACACCACAGCGCCCCACAATGTCTTCTTTTCTGCACCTCTGTTCTTTGCAGCTATAAATAGTACAATCCCCCAGCCCAAGAGAAAAAAAGGAAAATATGTAGATGTTCAAAACAGGAGACTTTTATGAACCAAGCAGCCTCTTGTGCACTTAGGCAGCTGTTCCCAGAAAAACTTTCAGAGATGCTGCTTGGAGAGTCTGAGTGGGAGAGGAAGGAACCAGCAGCAGCAAGGTCTTCAGCAGCAGCAGCTCCACCACTCATGGGGGAAAATGACTCAAATCAACTTTTGTGCACTGGAGAGCAGGCAACCCTAGCTGCAATCACTGCCACAAGGCTGGTGTTGAAACTGCTTCCAGGGAGCCTAGGATTGCTTTTGATTTATGTTCTTTTTATCTCCCTCACTGTGGCTTTTCTTTTCTTGCTTGCTGCCCTTTTTTTCTCCTATGATGAGGAGTGAAGGAAAATGGAAAACAAGAAATAAACCTTTTTGTATCCTCCAAAACTTGTAATAGCCAACAATTTGGAGCCAACAGAGTTCTGTTTCTTGGACCTTCCTTCAGGTTCTGTTGGAGCACATGTCACTCAGGGACAGCTGTGGCCCTGGCAGGACAGCAGGGGCACATCTCCTACAACAAGAAGCACTCAGGTACAGCCTAAAACCTACTGGGTTTAAAATGGCCATGCCAACAAAGTCTTTTCCAAAGGTTGGAAGTGAAAAAGTATTTCAAGCTTTGTCTTTTCATCATGTTGTTATTTCAAGCAGCTCAGCTGGGTACATTTGAAAACTTTGGCCTTTAGGTACAGGGAGAAAAATCCCATCACCATAGCACAGTGACAAGATACTGTTTCCCAGGACTGTGTGTGATTTCAGGTGTTGCATACTCATTTCTCATGTTTCGTACTCATTTCTCATGTTTCGTACTCATTTCTCACACTGCATTATTTGCTGTACAGCCCATAAAGTACCACAACTACCTTCCCAAGGCTCTCAGTGACTTTATCACTCTTTATAAATAAGTAAAGCTAATTTGCAAAAATTCAGTTCGTGTCTGGGTGTCACATGCCAGCATTGAGTGTGAGTGCTATGAATAGGGCTGATGACTTCCCTCTTCAGGAGGAAAAGCTGGTTCAAGTGCTCAGGGTGTGCAGTCGTTCACAGAGCAGCCAGCTGCAGGCAGGGCTGGCAGGAAGCTACCTACCTCCTCCAAGCCTTTCATCCCAAAAAAACCCACCAAAAACCTCTAACAATGTTTTTTAAAAAAGCCCCCAAACCCCAAATTACAAAAAACAAACCCATCCCCAAGTGGCTGTTTGAAGTGCTTCTGCAATTGGGTTTGTAGGCAGAGTGAAGCAGCTGAGAGCGGAGATGCTTGCAGTGTTTCTGTTTGGCTTGGGTGCTGGGGTTTTTTGTGAACCTGTTTATAAAACCAGTGTCATGCCTGTGGGTTCTGGCCCCTCTGGGTATGACTCACCAGGTCGGTTAGAGCAGATGCTGCCTGCCAGCTCGAGTGTAGCAGAACATCTCTCACCAGCAGGACTCATCACACCCAGCCCCTGGGGCTTTGAGCTCTTTATCCCACAGAGATGCCCACCTGCCTTCCAGCAGCTCCCCCTTAAACTCCCTTTGTTTTATAAAAAGTGAGGGAGGGGGATGAGGGGACGACAGACACACATCCTCCCCAGCTCTTACACAGGCCTGAAGGGCTGGCAACCGGGATGTGAATTGATTACCATCAAGGCAGAATCTAAACACCTACTGACAGGGGTCTGCAGGAGATTCGGGAGAGGAGATGGGAATCCCTCATCCACTGGGGACCACAGGATGCCTGCTGATGTGATACTCTGACTGCATGCTTTGGGCTTGCACGGCAATCCCCCTGCCCTCCTCAGCAAGCTCAAAACTGGTGGATAAACCATGGGAATAAAATGCACATCATCTGGCTGGTGAGGTCCTAGTTAGCTTTTAAGCACTACTTCACATTTTTATTGCAAAATGCAACAGAAATAGCCTGAATTTCCAATTTACCTCTAGTGGTAAAAAAAAATCAAACAAAAGCAGCATCACCAAAGATCTTTAAATAGGACATTTGGGAGATGCATGATAAGAAACTCAGAAATTCATTCTGTGGGAGGCTAATAGTCCCAGAGCACATAGGGGTAACTTCCTTGGCAGCCAGCACCCCATAATGCTGCTTTTCAAGGAGGAGACTTGAGCAAGGGCACACTGCAGTGTATAGCCTATGGCCTATGGAGCTCCACCAGAGGAGATCCATCTACATCCCTGGGGAGCAGCCAACACCTTCATTTTGGATAGAAAAACTATCAGTATGAGGAATGTAACCCCCATGTCTAAGGGGACATTTTCAGAATACCTTTTCTGTGCCCCAGCAGGAGTGGATGGTGCCTGCTTATCCAAAAATCCCCATGCCCATCTCTGCAAGCTGAGTCAAAGCACGGTGACAGTGTGGGGGGTTGCACTTGCCCTGCAGCCTCAGGGGAGAGGGATGCAGCAAGCACAGACCTGTAGCTGAGCCTGAAGTTTCTGTTTCTAATAAACTCAACAAATGGTTCCCATCTGCCTGGCCTGTCTCTCTGTCATCCTTAAATATTTATATCAATGTATCTATGGTGATAGGTCAGGTTATATAAGTCGGGGGAAGGACAACATCAGTTCTTGCTGGAGCTCCAGCCGAGGGAAAGAAAAAACCCGAGTGGGTTTCCTATCCAAGCAGACACTCTCTCTTCTGAGCTCATGAGCTCAGAAAGTGAACATAAGTTTTTCTCAGGGCGTCAGAGAAGGCTGAGCCACAGCTGGGCTGAGCTGTGCTTTGGGAGGTGCCATGCGGGAGAGCAAGAGCCCAGCCCATCGATGCAGAGAACTCTTGTTGTATAATCAATGTATAATTCATTAGTAGGTGAATAAAGCCTGGAATAGCTTATTGCTGATGTAACAGGGCTAAAAAGAAACCAAGCACGTCTGTGAGCAAGCTGCTGTACGCAGGGGTTAAACAATAGCACTTAGAGACGCTGAGAGGAGACGGGGGATTCTGTGTCGGGGTAATATAAACAACCCAGCTAGCTGACTGCCAGTGACTCCGGGGTGAGCAATGCAGGGATACATGTATCTTCCTGCCAAGAAATGCTGGGAAGGACCTTTTTTTGCTTGCTGGAGTCTAAGGGAATGGCAACTAGAAGACCCAGGGCTTTGGCTGTTGGTGGGCACCTCCAGTCTTGTCTGAACTTATTTCTCCCAAGATGTGACACTTCCTGGCAAGCTGAACAACAACCACATGTATCTCTTCCAGATAAAGAAGTGGGTTTTTTTCCCCTTGACCCTCCTAGCAGAGGTGGATATGCAGTTTGCCTCCAGGTATAAATCTGTTTGGTGGATCCCCAAGTGCCAGGTGATGAAAGTGGCAGTAGCTTTGTGCTGGGCGTGAGAGGGATGGCATGGTGGGCAGTGGAGTGGGTTCACCAGCAGGCCTGCAGTCAGTCACGGCTTTGACAGCTCCAGCCAAAAGCTGCAAAACACATACAGCCTGTGTTTTTCCAAAACAGCCTCTGAGACCTCTCCAGAGCTCTCCCTCTTTGCTCCCAGGCTCTTCCCTGCCGTCCCAAACATTGTTACATCTCTCAGTGGACAGGTTTGACTCTTGCTGCCAGTTGCTCATTTTCCCAGAAGAGGAACTACACAGTTAAGAAATATATCACTTTTTGCCCCACCTGCATTTCACTAACAGAGAGATGACACTTCATGTGAAAGTTGCAGGATGTGTGTGATCTAACTGTGTATTCACAGCAGCTTCTGACCTCACCTGCTTTCAGCTGTGCTGGCCGAGATCTGTGGGGGGCATCTTCTGCCTCTGGCTGCAGTTCTAGAGGAGAATTACAGCCCGCTGCTTTTCCAAATGCATTACTTCTGCACCTGGTTAGAAAAACATGTGCCTATCAACTATTACTTCCAAAAATATTTTGTGTGTCTGCAGCTTATAAACACAGCTTTGTGTTTATAAACTGCAGCTTATAAACACAGTTATGTTTATAACTCCTTGGCAGGAGTTGGTTTCCTTACACTCCAGCACTGCAAGGGTCCACCCAGATCTGCCAGCTTCTAAGGCTTTGCGAGGACTCACCCAGCAGTGTCTTCTCTAGGAGCACACTGCAGGCATCAGTCCAAGCTGCACAGTGAAGGGGTTGTTGCACAAGGAAGTTGTATTTCAAGGACAGTAGGAACTCACAAACACTCAGTCAAAAGGGCAGGAAATAGCAAACCAGTTTGGAGTCAAGACAGCACACCACAAGGCTGAAAAAGTCTCACTCTCCTCACCACCAAACCCCTGTAGAGAGTTACTGTATTATTTAGCCTGTGCTTTCCACAAGTGCTCTAAGCATCATCCACTGCCATCAGAGCAGGCACTGGGAAAGCTCCTCTGGCTCGTAAGCAAGCTGTGGACAGTCCAGCCACGAGCATATGGTGAGCCCCCTGTAGGGTGTCTATGGAATTTAATGGTCCTGCTGGCAGAGCAGTGCCTGAGCAGTGCGTGGGCAGTGAGGAGCAGCACAAAAGGTGCTCGCTGCTGCCACGGGCATCTGATGTTCCCCAGCCCTGCAGGCTTATAGGTAGCCCCAAAGGTGGCCACACAGGCCAGAGCAACCTGGCCTTCTGCTGGTCCCTCTTCCCATGTCCTCACATGGAGCTGGGGGTTGTCTAAAGTAAAAGGAAAAGGTAACTCATGAGCAGAAGGTAGGGCATGCTCAGAGAGAGGCAGACTCCGAGTGCCCAGATGACCTTAGTGGAAATAACTGATAATTGCTGCAACTTCATTGACAAGTGGCTGGAGCCAATTCACAACTAAATATTTAACTTTGCACCTTTGGTCTGAAAATTCTAATTTTTTTTCCTCCCATATATGCCTACATAAATAGGATTTCTTTCCTAGCAGAGTGTGAGTGTTGACATGCTTATAACAAACAGCTTCCTCTAGAGCAAACCCCAGGAAGGCTCACTGCTCTGCAGGTGTTTCCTAGTCTGGCTGCCGGCTGGCATCCCCAATGCTCAGCTCCATGCTCTTCTCAACACTGTGTAAATCTTGGCACCACACATCAGTAAGTTCCTGGGGTTTTGCTCTGGTCGCACAAGAGCTGTAATTTGTCCCTAGCTGGCAGAAAATTAGGGACTAGTAAGAGCAAAAACATGCATTGTAGGACAGGGATTTTTTGTTGGCAGAGGTGTAAAAACACTGTTTAACACCCATCCACTCCAGAGCTCCATCCAGCCATCCCTCGGTGCTGCCACTTCTACAACTGTGAACAAGATGTTAACACTGCACATTTCTGTAGCGAGTTTCTAAAAATCAAGGAGCTGAAGGTATCTGCTTTCCTGCTTCTGGAAATCACAGCAGGATGCCATCACAGGGTGGCAGGAGCCCCTGCTGTTACACACAACACAAACTCTGGGAGAAGAGCACGTCCAACCAGGCATGGCTCTGTCACCTCCTTGTTGAAGGTGCTGCTCCTTGTAGCAGAACTCCAGTAGCCTGTGAAATGGGAATAAAGCTCATGAGATAGCCAATGGCTGGACACATTCTTCTCTTTTTATCTCCTGCTGCCCTGTGATGACATCCCCCTGTAATTTTCAGGAGCACAGAAGCAGATACCTTCCTCATGTATATGCTACCCCTATGCCTTTACATTAAAAACTGACCTGGGAAGGTGGAGCTCCTAAAGCTTCAGCAGTCTTGGTGGTGTTTTTTTAACAGAGGTGTTCTGTACTCTTTGATGAGGCTTGAGGAGGTAACCCACACCAATGACATCACCTCACCAATGTTTTTGATATGGTAGAATATCAGCAATTAACCAGACAATGCAGAGTGGTGTACAAGATCTGACTACCTAATCCTCAAAAAAGTGAAACCATAGACATTTCTTCCATATAAATACTCTGGTCATTCAGCTTACACACATCCTTAAGCATTTTTCCTGCCTCTGCTTGCATTACTCCCTGAGAGGTACCTGTCTGCTGTCCCATCAGCTGGCTGAGGGTGGAATGAGGCTGGTGAGCTGCTCCTTTTCCCCCAAAGGACCAGCGCCATCCTCTCCCTCCAGCACACTGCTGGGACAGGCTGCCTGGGGAATATCTCTTCCCAGCACTGAAAGAATTACTGAGTTCCCCCCATGACGTAAATCTCCAAGCAATGCAGGCAGCTTCATGCATGGCACAAAAAAGAGGAGGAATGATAGCCTTTTGCAAGAAATTCATCTTTATTGAAGCAACCATGAGTCGCATGAGCTGCCAGCTGGCCTGAGGAGTAACAATAGCAGTGGCCTGACAGTAGCAGCTGGAGCTCACAGGAGCGATTGTCTCTTTCCAGAGAACAGTATATGTGATGTTACATATACACGTGTAAGTGAATACTTCCCCACTAGAAAGTACATATGCTTGGAAGTGCATATCACACCCAATGCCCTGCCAGACTGAGGTGTGTTGGTGACTGCCAGGAGGTAGCTCGGATATTACACTGAATAGTTTGAACTTCATCCTGCTTCCAGTGAAGTCAACAGTGAAGCTCTGCTGGTTCCAAGGGCATGGAATGAGAAGTGACAGCCCTCCCTCAGCCCTCCACAACAACTCTTTCCAATGCAAGGTATTTGCAGCCCAGGTTAAAATGCCAGCCAGGTGCTGTAGGCTGTACTGCTGTTCTTGTACATGCAACAGCCCCTGCATGAGGACCAGGATTGTCCTGAACATCAGCACAGGGTTATCCATGTTTATCGCAGTAAACAATTGCTACTCACCATTTTTCGTGCTTAAAAGCCACTACGTATGAGAGGAGTGAAAGCTGTTGCTGGTTCAACAGACATTCACGCAGCCATATAATTTACAGCAGGTGCTACATATATTGCAACGATGGGTTTCAGCTCAGAAGGGACTCTGCCTCCTTGACATGAGGGCAAAGCATGCCAGGGAGCTGTTGTTTCAGCTAGACTGACAGCCTTTTACAAATTCTGTTTATTATTGATAAGGTGATGTAAAAAGGATGTGGAGTTGGACATTGTATTGTTTGACCTGGCTGGAGATCAGTCCTGTTCTCTCATAGATTTAAACTTCTGTTTGTGTGTGTAATATCAAAGTCCTTTTACCACAGGAGCACAGTGGCTTGGTAAAGCCTCATAAATATACAGCTGGAGCCAGAAGTTACAGAATCACAGAATCAGCCAGGTTGTTAAAGACCTTGGAGATCACCAAGCACAACCTATGACCTAACACCACCTTATCAACTAAGCCATGCCACTGAGTGCCACGTCCAGTCTTTTTTTAAAGACCTCTAGAGATGGTGACTCCACCTTCCTGGGCAGCCCATTCCAATGCCCAATTACTTTTTCTGTGAAGAATTTTTCTCTAATGTCTAGCCTAAACTTCCCCTGGCACAGCTTAAGACTGTGCCCTCTCATCCTGTCACCGGTTGCCTAGGAGAAAAGACCGACCACCACCTGGTTACACTCTCCTTTCAGACAGCTGCAGAGAGTGATAAGGTCACCCTGAGATTCCTTTTCTCCAGATTAAATAACCCCAGCTCCCTCAGCCACTCTTTGCAGGGTTTGCGTTCTAGACCCCTCACCAGCCTTCTGGCTCTTCTCGGGACATGTTTGAGCATCTCAACACCCTTCCTAAACTGAGGGGCCCAGAATTAGACACAGCATTCAAGGTGAGGCTTAACAAGCCCCTGTGAAATCAGTGTGGCATCAAGATTCAGGAGGCTGACTAAATCCTAAGAATTAAAAAAAAAAAGTTGTATTGCAATAGCAAGGAGGAAGAACAAATACATCCTTCTGTTGGTCAGTTGTTTCAAAGCTCATTTACTACTTTCTGACTTTTTGTCCTGATCTCTACCTAAAGCTCTATAAGTCTTGCAATGTTTGAAAATGGGAAAACTAGCTGACAGTCACTGGATGCCTATGTGCCCTGGCATGATCAGAAACATGCCCAAAGTTAATCATTGCAAGTGTCCAGGCTGGGAGAGCGCATTTCCCATCAGTGGTGACATATTTCCTGTCATTTATTTACTCATAGCGCAACACTGATCCTGGGCAGCAATCCAGAGACATCTTCCTAGAAACATTGCATCTCTGGGGGTCACAGGGAACTGCTCAGATGACAGCATGGCAGAAGTTTGGTTTACTGCTGTGATTTTTGCTGGGCTTTTCTCTCCATTTGGTTGTAGAGAACTCTTTGTGTCCTTCTTGTGGAACCACAGCCCGTACACCTCCCATGGAGGGAATCTGCATCTGTGAGCCCAGCAGTAGTGCAGGAAAGGGAAACGTGTGACACACATCCCACCACCTGACCCCACGCAATCCCTTCCCAGGGCATTTTGTGGGGGACTTCAGACATCTTCCTGTGCCAAGAGCTGGCTCTGCCTGGTAGGGATGTCAGGTTTCTACCTTTCCCGCAGGATGTATTTGCCTTTCCGGCACAGGTTGCTGCTGAAGTGGATGGAGAACCAGAGGAATGAAGTTAGGATCATCCCATAAACCTAAAAGGAAATAAATGAGACAGGCATAAATTAAGTGTGTAACTCATTATGATGCTCCATCTGTGCAAATAAGCAGTCATAAACATTGCCTGTTGTCACGCTTTTCTGAAGAGAGCTGGTTTTCAGTGAAGTGGTGAGCACCATTTCTGATATGGGAGATAAAAAAAAGCAACACATGGTTAAAACATCTGATTGGAATTAGCATAGCACAGCTCAAACCTGGCTCTAAAAATACCAAGAAATAAGATGAAACCAGGAAATTCAGACTTCTATCCACAGAACACTCCTCTATGCAAACAAACAGATCTCTCTCATAATAGTAGCCTTTTGTAAAGATACCATAGGGAGAAAAAAGCACAATATTCATTTCTTCTTTGAAGTAAAAAAACCCAACAAAACAAACAAACAGACAAATCCCTAAACCAACTCCAAACAGTTATGAATGCAGAGGACAGTGTACTTCCTCTCTATTGTGATACTCTGCCTGGTGTATCACACATCAGGATTAACACAGGCAACACATCCAAGGTAAGGCTGTTGTGGGAAGGATGATGAGGGCTGTAACAATGTGCTTCTTCCTCAAGTATGCCCTAATGTGCTAATGCCTTTGCTTTCAGCTTAATCTGGGGATGTGTGTGCATTGTTGGCCGAGGGACAGTGACATCAGAGCAGCTATAGCCCTCTTTACACGCTTCCCTTGCATCCTGCCATCACAATAGTGAACCTGCAGTAAGATTTCCTCTAGCACAGGCTTCAAAGACAGCTGCCTTATCTGGCTATAGCATCAAGCTGAGAAAAAAGTATATCTATTATAACAGTGCTCCTGCTTTTATCTGAATATAGCTGCAGTGAAATTCTCCCTATACTTGAGAAAAATTGGAAAGTGACACCAAATATTCACACGTGACTCTACAATTACAGCTCCATAGCAATGCCTGATGGTTTTCCTAATTTACTGTATAAAATACAAATCATTTGTTCCTCGGTTTTATTTAGATGGAGAACAATCTTCGAATCCATAATTGTGCCAAGGTGGACACAAGGCATAAAACAATCTCCAAATACACTTTCAGTCAAGACAGGTCATCCTGGCTGGGGAGCAGCATGGAGATATCATAGCAGATCAAACCCGCCTTCATGGTGGAGAAAGGAGTCTCCTGGCACATGCTCTTTTCTGGTGTGCATCACCACACATTCAGAATCCTTGTGTACTGGTAACTACAGTGATTCACCTCTGCCAAGCAGTGGGTGGGCAAACAAAAAGGCTGGTTTTAATTAGTGGTCCTCTCCAGCTCCAAAGAGACCATCCCTGTGCAGCCTCTGAGTCCCCTCACCACTGAAAGACAGGCTCCTCTTGCAGCATTTCATTCTGTCTTTTGTTCTCCCCCAAATTAACTGCAGAGCCTTTCTACATGAGCCATCATCTGAAGATGATTTTACCCCTCCTCTGCATGTTATGCCTTCAAAGACAGAATCAGGGGAGCCCAGAAAACACACTCTTCCCCTCTTGTTTGCAGGCAGCTCCTTATGAGCCTGTGATTTACTCATGCACTGCCCAAGATGAACCTCACCAGGTTCATTAGTGGTCGTTATTAGGATGAGACCTTCCTCATCTGCACAGCTCTCCAGCTCCACTGCTGGTGCTCAGTAGCCTTCAAGACCTTCCAGCTCTAGCTGCACAAGCAACTTCCCAGGCTGATCTAGGAGAAAGCAAGTTTTCTAAAATATGGGGGCTTTACTGCATCTCCTTTTCTAACATTGCTGCTGGTTTCCTACATAATCCACAAGCCCCCAGCGAGGTGACATGGCCTCTCGTCATGCAGGCAAGCCTGAGTGAATGAAATGCAACTGCTGCTGCATCCTGCTCCCCACTCCCACATGCCATGCCTCGTTAGGGCACAAGAACCATACAGTGAGCTTATTCCTGCAGGAAAACCCCTCCACCCATCAGCATGGTTGGATTCCTGACCCTTTCCCAATTTCCATAGTGGAGTCCACCACTGTTTGCTTCTCTGCTGCCAGCATCCCAAATCACCCAAAATCCTAGCTTCTGGGGGCCAATTTAGGATATTTTTTCCTCACTGGATTCTGCCTTTCAGGACCAAAATGTGAAAGGACAAACACTGTTACCGTGAAGCCAATGGTGATGCCCAGGAACGAGAAGACAAAGTCCATGTGCTTCTTCACAAGGTCCTGGATCTCTTGCAGGCAGTCCTGGGAAGAGAGAAACAAATACCCCTTGGAGCACAGCAGCAGCTCGGTGGGGGGCTTTATCCCCAAAGCAGCACTTGCACAGCCTGAGAGAAAAGGAGGCAAGAAAGGGGTGCAGTTCTGGGCAGTACAGCTGGGCAGTTCCCCTTTTTCTGCTGCTGCTGCAGCTTGGGAAGACAAACCTCTGTGGTATCTTTTCTGTTACTACAACACGCCTACGGTTTTATTGGTGCGATGCATTGTGGACTGTGGGGGATGTGTGCTTAAGTGCGGTCATGCAAAAGCTTTTTTCTTTTCACCCACTGAAAAACAGAAAGAAGGAAATGGAAAGATAGAAAAGCAGAGCACACTGTGATGCCAAATGCATTCCCCCAGGTTACTAATGAACAGCTCAATTTTGCGAGGTGCTGCAAGCATTACCATACATTAGCTTTAAGCATGCCAGTGGCCCCTCAGAAATCCCTGAGGTGTTAGGCAAGACAGCCATTTCAGAAATGCAAGAGCACACCCTTGATGAAGGGATTTGCAGAATGAGGAAAGAGTGCTCAAAGCCAGGAGTGAGTGTAGTGTGGCCACCAAACTGCGGTTTCCTGTGTTACACAAAGCACATCCTCCCACTCGCTTCCCTGGCTCCCAAGTGAGGGAAACACAGACCACTGAGTGGGAGGAATGAGTCGCCCATACGATGCTCAGCTTTGTTCTGCTCTCCCTTCCTGCTCTTTGAGCCGAGTTCGACTCTGCCCTGGGATGTGACATTCCTGGTGTTATAAATACTCAGCTAATTCCCAATTAATAAAATAACTTTTATTAATTAAAGAATCAACAAATAGAAATTTTGGACAAGCCAGCAATTGGAAGTTCAGTGTAATGTCCTGGGATCGGCACTGGGTGAACCTTAACTACGGCGTCTATCACACTGTAGTGCCCCCTGTTCACAAATTCAGCCCTTTCTGGGGTCCCCTTATATACAGTTTATTTTGCCTAAGGCCCCCATAGTTCTCTGTCTTCTTTCTTTTCCTTATGAGTTGCTTTCTGCTGTCCTGCCTGCTGAATGGGGCTTTCCAAGGGAAAGATGAATAATAATTTAGTTTCTCAAAAAGCCTGAATAGGGAAATGGAATGGTGAATAGAGGGGCGTCTTCCCTGATATCCTGCTAGACCAATATCATTCTTGATGGCTGGGCACTTCACAGTCCCATCGCCCAGAAGGGCTAGTCCACCCTCTTTTCTGTTGTTAAAGTCGGTGTTTCTTGCATTTCCAGCTCCACCTTGGATTTCTGGCAGCGGCTTCTGTTTGTCCTACAGTGCATTCGCTACAAGCCCGGACTTGCTTGCTTCATTTATTCTTACAGACATATCTTATACCAAAAATATATATACACACTACAACATGAATTATTGCACGTTATTTATCACACTGGAGGCTGTGCTTTGAAACGCCGCCCCTGCGGGCTGACCGCGCCTGTGTATCGCGGGTGCTGTTAGCACCTGGCTGCTTCATCTGACAATGTGTTTGTGTCGCTGCAGCAGCGTGCTTTCGCTTTTCCTAGAAACACCACATATGTGTGGTGCTGGTGGCTATAGCTACTCTGGTGGGAGAAAAATAATCCTGCAATAGCTTTGCTCAGAGTATGGAGTTGTAGCTTCAGTGCGCAATGGTCCAATACTGGTGGCTTCTCCAGCAGCCTCACTGAGACACTTCAAAGAGTTGGAATGAAGCTACTGCTGGACATCATCAACACCCTGCTTCATGAGTTTCTCATTTTAATACCTATTTAATGCCGCAGGAAAAAAGGAATTACACCAAATTCCACATTTGCTGTTACGGGAAAGCACTTTAAGTGTCAGAAATTAGTGTCCTGTGGAAAAGTCAAACAAGTTTTTTTGTGCTCTGATACATGCCTGTGATATCTCACACTTTCTACAAGCACAGGAGACGAGCAGGAAGCTGGAGGGAAATGAAAGGCTGCAAACACAAGCATTTTGAAAGCTTTCTAGAGCAGTGAAGGAAACTGCACTGTGGGTCTGAGACCTGCTGATATGCCAGGGCTCTTCCTCCTAATTCACAGAAACATAGAGTGATTTGGGTTGGAAGGACCTTTAAAGATCCCATCCAGTTCCAAACCCCCAGCCATGGGCAGAGACACCTTTCCCTGGACCAGGTTGCTCACAGCTCCATCCTGCCTGGCCTTAAACACTGCCAGGGATGGGAGTTCATAAATTCTCTGGGCAATCTGGGCCAGTGCCTCACCATCCTCACAGTAAAGATTTTTTCCAAATACTTAATCTAAAACTACTGTCGGTTTCAAAACATTCCCCCTTGTCCTGCCATTACACCCTTCTGCAAAAAGTCCCTCTCCATCTTTCTTGCATCTTTCTCCTTTTCCAGAAGGACACAATTAGGTCACCTCCATGACATCTCTTTTCCAGGCTGAACAAAAGCAATGCTTTCAGCCATTCCTCATAGGAGAGATGCACCAGCCCTATGATCATATTGGTGGCCTCCTCTGGACTTGCTCCTCCAGTGTCCTTCCTGTACCGGATCCCAGAGCTGAATGCATTACTCCCATACTGTGTCCCGTGTTATTGAAACAACAAAACTCCAACAAAACAAATCCCAACCCATTTCAACACCAAACTATGAAAATGCACAATTCTCATTAATACTTTAGCACCAGTGAGGTTTTGACAGCTAGAAAGCAGAGGCACAACCCCACTATGGTGTGGGAGAAGCCTTTCCCTTACCTGTCCTCCATCGTGCACTTGGCCCGGTGGGCACGTCTTGTTCTCAACATCAGTTGTGTCCCCAAAAGGAGAGTGCTTCCCACAGCACAGGAACTGGAAGAGAGGGAGAAATTTGCCAGCTGCTTGCCAAGGCTCTCCCCTTGCTACTAGCTGCTGAAGCAGGAGATTCTAGCAATGGGCCCCTGCTGCCACAGGCAGGGCTGCCCAACCACGGTGGCAAGGAGCAAAGCAGGTAGGAATCAACAGCTCTAGCGATCCAGGATAAATTCAGGGGAGGTGGATGGATCTGTCTTTAAACTTGCTCCTGCTCCTCCAGGACTGCTGCCTGGGACTGGGGCCAAGCCCTCCCTTTGTGGTCACACACAGTGGCTGCTCCAGAAAGCCCAGGGAGGCACAGACTCATGTTTCCAGTGATTGTTACAGGCTAAGGGAATCCCCAGCAACACCCACCATGGAACTGGTTTCCTTTAGCTGTGGTGCACTGGACTGTTTGGAGCTCTGGCAGAAAGAAAAAAAAAACCAACAGGAGTAGAAAGGCTGCTTCTCCATCAATTCAAGTGGCAACTAAAATAAACAGCTGGTGAAGCAAGGCATTGTGCCTGTTTCTCCTTGTTGAACGGGACCCTGGGAATGCTGCTCCACAACCCTGAGAGCAAGCACTTCCACGCCTGGACACGGCTCTGAGGGCCACCTCCACTGCAAAGAGGAACATTTGCCCTCTTCTGTGTTTTGAGAAGCACAGATAGAAACAGCTTTGAAAAGCACTTGTTATGATGATTTAAGAACACATGGAAGGATACAGGGAGTTGTGTGGGAGGCGTCTGGAAACAGCTGAGCAGAGCTGACCTCTCCATCCAGCCTTGCTGTGTGCCATGAACTCACTCCTCAAACAAGCCCTGCTGTGCGAGGGAATGGCATCTCCCTTACTCAGCAGGGACTCGGGAGTTTCTCACTGTGGGGGACATCCTTGCTCATCTCCTATGGCTTTGGGGGCAAGTGTCCTCCCTGTGCTCTGGATAACCACCCCTGCCTGCCTGCTGAGCTACAGAGAAGTCCTCTGTGCCAAGTGCATCCTGAGTAGTGGTTTTTGGGAGCCTGATAGCAGTCTCCAGCTCTGTAAGAGACTGCATAGCCTCCAGTACTCCTCAGACACAAACTTGAGGGTAAGTAGGAATAACCATGTGCAAATACTACTGCTGCACTGTTCCTGCCCCCTCCTCTCTATTTGACCAGATGCATATCCACACTCTTGTACCTCAGATAGGGAGCAAGTCACAGGGGCTGCTGAGGCAGAAAATACTATGGCAGCTGCAGGACAGAAGCTTTGTAGATCTTGCACTATCTTTGTGATGCTGAGAGAGGTGACCCTTTCTTCCTGTTGATAATCTGGTTGGTCAGAGCTGATAAAGGAAGAATAGGAAGGGAGGAGCAGACTCCACAGCAGGATGGAGGACTCAGTTCTGGAGGAAAAAGGGCATTGTGGCATTCACGAGACAGAGCACAGGTGCCAGCTCCAGCCTGCCAAAACCCTCAGGAAAATACCCTGGGGCAAGGTTTTCTCCTGCAGGTGAAAGTCAACTTACTGCTTCATGGATGGCAGTCAGCTCATGCCTCCTGAAGCTGGAGGTGTTCCTCCTCACCTCCTCGTACACGAAATCATACACATCCATCATGCTGTCTTCCACCTGCAATGAAAGCAGAGGTCTGTACACACAAAACACTCATCACAGTCGTCTCTGGGGGGAATTGCAGTCTTCTTGATTTCCACAGAAGCTCTCCCTGGTATAGCAATACTAGCAGTGCAGCTACGAAATGACCCCCAGGCAGCAGCAGGAGCTGGTGTGTGACCCACCATGCACTAAGGAGCAGGGGTCTCACCAGCTGATGGCTGGAGCTTTTGGCCAGTTTTGGATTTCGTGTCAGAGAAGAACTTGGGTGCCTGTGACCAGTGTGCCTCTGAGTCCCTCTGCCAGCCAGGGCTGATGTCATCTCCCCATCCTGAAGGCTGTACTGGGGGGACAGGCACATCTGACCATGAGATGCTAAAATACAAAGATGAGAGGACCTCAGAGAGTTGGTGCTATCTAAGTGGCAGAGCCATTTCTCTGACCGGAGTCAAAAAAATAATGGGAGCGATTCAGTGGTGAGTCAGACCCTAAATATTTACCAAATCCCTGAGAACCTGAAGCCTGACAGATCCCAGCCAACTCCTACTCGGGTGTCAGAGGAAAAAAAACATGACAGTTGCCTTCAGTGCCTGGAGTCAAAGCCTTATTTCTTCCTTTCATTTTCCCTTGCTTTCTCAGCCACACTGGTCCAAGTGGGCCAGCAGTCAGTGCTTGTCCTTCAGAAGGGAAAATCGATGGGAGAGACAGGCAGAGTGGGTGGCCACACAGGGAAGTCTCTGGGATCAGAGCCATCTCTCAGCGAGGCTTTGCAGCTCAGTCTAAGGGTTCACACCTGGAAATTACTCTAAGGGATAAAACCCCAGCAGTCTCTGCTCAGGGGTGAAACCAGGATCAGTCAAGGTGGTTACATCCATTACTGGAATATTGCTCTGTCCTGCCCAGCTGTCCAAAACACAAGCAACAAACAGAGGGTGATAACCAGGGAGGGGGAGATTGAGAAAATTATTTGTATCCATATTGGCTCTGTGCCTCCAGGAACAGAGTCTGAAGGCACACATAGAAAGATTTTCTCGCTATCAACATGGCATAAGAGTGTCCAGTGACAGACAGAGCTCAGATATTATGGGCCAAGAAACAAATACTCCATAGCAAAATGTGTGACACTGAGCTGTCTCCCACAGGTGAGGAAGGAGGATGCTCCTTTTGTCCTCCTGGTGTATCAGAGTGCATAACGTGGGGTGGGTGCAACAGTAAGACCAGATTTTAGACGACTTCTGCACCAGCCTTTCCCACAGCAAACCTTATAACCCAATAAAAAGGAAAACATCCAAGTTTTTCTAACTTCTTGTGGGCCATGAAATAGCTTTCCAGAAGCAGCAATTAAATAAATCGATTCAATAAAAAGAACGTCCATTTCCACCAAAGAATTGGATTAAGAATAATGAAAAAAGAATAATCTATTGAGCTCCTCTTGTGGAGGAAGGAACAACAGAGCAGCAGGTTTCTTAATGTAAGAGATGATTACCTTTTGAATATCCTGATCCCAGTCTAAGATGTAGGAATAAAAACTATTTTGTGCCATGACAACATACATATGTATTTTGGTAAGGGAGACAGTGCTGCATGTGCAATATTTGTCTTTTCATATTTACCAAGAGGGCCAGGATGATGAGCTTTCTTCCAAAAGGCCTAAATTTGGATGACTTAAAAAGAAAGAAAGAAAAAAAAGTCAAGCAAGTGGCTGTTCAAGCAAGGGTTCAAGGGGTGAAAGCAATCCAGAAGTTTAACTACATTCTAAAGGTCTCTTGAAGTCTGGGCTAGTAAATACTGGGAGAGGGAGCTGTTTGAAGGATAAGAGTGGATTGGAAAGAACTGAAGGAACAAGCTGCCCATAACAAAACAGTGGCTGAAAATTATTTCAGCTTTTGGAAACAATAATTGAAGAAACCACAAGCAGTCATCATTTCACAGCCAGCTCAGCTACAGCCATGGAAATGATGGTGGTAATCTCCAGGTACATAACGATTACTAAAGATTTCAACTGCACCATTTCTGAGCTTGCTTGTGAGCTGACTTCTCAGTTACCTACTGATTTTTTTATTCTCATTTTGTCAAGCAGCCTCCAAGAGCTGAAAACACAAGTCATTAAATGGAAAATGTTTAATAGCAATAATTTCCTTTTAGAATGTGTGTCTGGGCAAGCCTAAGAGTACAATTTGTTGATTAGTCATTCTCAGCATTTATATCTAGCAATTATATCTAGCATTTATAGCCAGACATTATCTGAATAGGCTATTCAGATCCCAGTAAGGGAATATCAAACTATTTTTTAAAGAGTGAATTGCTTGTAGTTCTGCCACATCATCTTTCTGATTTTTGCTAGGATCATTTGATTTAGGAGGGGAAAACTGCTGTTTTCATACAACATAGTGGTCTGTTTTCAAAGACTATTGCAGACAGCTTTCTCATTTAAATACTTCAGAGGTAGGTAGATAATAGGAAATCTCAGTATTTATCACTGGCTGTTTCCTTCTGTGCAGAAGACTGTGCCACAGAGCATAAAACAAGTCAGGTTTAATAAGAGAAGACATAGGAGAGCAAAACATCACACAAAGCTGCCTGGGATGGGGTTATGTTTATGCTCAGAGCTGCAGCCAAGCTCTGAAGCATGGGTCATGCACGGCAGCATCTATCCAGCCCAAAATATTGTGCTTGCTCATGCATGCCTGATGATGTAAAAATTAAAACCTGAAGGTGTGAGGCAGTCATCAGGTGGTTTCAGGACTTATTTGCAATGTTGCTACATCCAGCAGAAGTTCATCCCCAGATTTGCCATTGATCCAGCTCCTAACACGTGAAGATCTAGACTGCAGCACTGCTTTGTCCTCAATTGCCATCCTCAACAGATTCCCATCACACATTCCCCTGATGGGCAACTTTGAGTCCATTGTCTCAAGACAATTTCCTTTTTCTGTATCTTACTGGTTGTTGGGAAAAACATATTTAAAATAATCAGGGTGCTTTCTCTCATGTTTAAGCAACTGGATGACTTTGAGTCATCCAGTTTGAGTGCTTACACTCAAGTGTAAGCTTGTACTCAAGTGTACACTCAAGTGTAACTGCTTACCAGTCTGAGTGGATGAATTTGAGTGCTTACACTGATATTGTCAATAATGTGCTTTAAGATAAAGAGCTGTGCCCCATCCCTTAAACAGTGCTTAGCATGCAATAGGCAGGTACAGCTGGAGAAGAGAAAGTCCATCTGTTTTCTGAAAGGCCTTTCACTCCTCCCACACATAAGCATCATAATAGTCAAGTGGATTTTCCTGTGCCTAGTGACACGCTGTGTTCCACTGCTGGAGGAGTTCTGCTGGACAAAGCTTTCCCTTGGAGGGAGACTGAGCCTGCAGTGCTCATCAGTAACAAACCCCAAGAGCTGAAGACAAAGCATCAGCTGGGCTTTGGTTAAGAAAAATCTCCAGCTTGAGTGATACGGAGGTCACACCTTACAGTAATTCTGTCCCTGGAAGAAGCTGGGTGACATGTTCCAGTTCTAAAACAGGTAAATGATTGCTGCCTCCTACTTCTGTCTGCATTCCTTAATGGAATATTCATTTACAAATGATATTGATGGGTTGCTGGATATAACAAATGGAAAATCACCACTGAAATTGATGCAGCTGACTCCAACTGATTCAGTAAGTACCATTTTTCACCTTAAGTAAAAGAAAAAAGGAATTTTGAGATTGGTTATTATCCTCTAAATCCTTTATCCCCCAAGAAGCAGAATGTATGACTGCAGGAAGCCATATACTGTAAGCTATTAGAGTTCTTGCCCTTGGCTATTAAAACTAAAGCAAATTTCCACCTTATCTCCTTCAAGAGGAAAACTGACATTATGACTTAGGTTATTATTATTATTTATCAGGATAATTTTTACCTGTAACTGGATTTGGAACAGAAAGATGAGACAAGGTCTGCCTTCAGTTCCTGATGCTTTTGCAAGCCAAAGGTGCCAATGAATCCCAATCCTCCTGCCAGTGAATGCGTGTGTCTAGGCAACCTGGAAGTGTCTCTTAGGTGGAAACCAATGTAGACTTGTACCAAGAACAATGGTCTGAGTCGTTGTGAACCACCTTTGCCACTGCTGTTGGGTAAAAATCCCTCTGGAAAGCTTAAGGAGACTATAGTGAAAGGAGATGTCAGGATTGTCTCAAAGACAAACCCACCTTCCTCGTTCCCCATAGACAGGAACACTCTTGACACGGCAGAGGAGGAAGACAAGCATGGGAAGCAGGAGGAGCATCCTCCTCCCCTGTGGGTCTTTGTGTCTTTGAGGAATCAAACTGAGCAGATGCAGTGCAGGCTCAGAAGAAATCTCAACCTCAGCACTTCGTGTTCTTTCAGCATCACCACAGAGGATGTGCTCACCACCCTCACTCAGAAATGTCTCTCTAGAGGTGGCTACTGCAGACTCCCACACTCAGCAATGAACCGCAAGATATTCAGTTAAGAAGTGAAACTGGAATAAAGCAGTGAACACAGTCAAAACTCTTCCTTGTTCCAGGAAGAAAAACACTTCTGCATTTTGCTGTCTCCGTCTCCCCTTTCCTCCCCAGTGTGCAGAAACTCATGCATTCACAGCCTGTCGGAAACAGGGGTGGGGGCAGATGCAACAGCTCGGGTTGGAGCGATGCAATGATGCCACTGCAGTGAAACAGAGGAGAGAAAGCCACTCTGGGGCATTAGCCAGGCTGCAGAGCAGCTCCCACCACACGGATAGAACACACTGCAAGAGGAGCTTCCCCCATCCATGCTTGACCAAGCCCCATCTAACACTGTCATTACATCTTGCTGAACATTTTTATTTCCTTCGTGGCACATCAGCTCCTCTCCTTTAGTGCATTCCTCAAGCCAGTCATTCCCAGATGCAGAAATCCAGCCCGTGCTGCCAATCAGCAAAATTGTATCTATCTATACATACACACATTAAAAAACCCCAAGCCAAATCATATGGAATTCCCTCTACTTTCTGCTCTATACACAGAAGAAAAGAGACTAAAAACTGCTGCGGAAAAAAAATTCAGAAAAAGCAAAAACTCTTTCTCTCCAGCCTCAGCACTTCCATCCCATTCTTGCACAAAACACTTAAAACATGAGAAAGTTCTGAGCTGTTGCACCTCCTCATTTCCTATCTCCACATGCCCGAAAGAACAGCAGGTTCTAGCTGTGTGGGTCCTATATATCCCTTAGCCCATGGGCAGGCTAACATCAGAGCCTTATGCTCAGTAAAGCCATAAAACCCAGAGGCCACCTCTGTGGCACTCAGATGCAGCATTGTCCTGTGCCTGTGACAGAGCACCAGATGCTTTATCAGGAAGTGCAGAAAACCCAGGCAGGCAGTTAATCAATATCAACAAGGATTTTTTTCCCCTCTAAATCCTCCAGATCTGTGCCTGCAGACCTGTGAATGTCACCAGTATATCAAGGTCCTCTTGGAGTTTTTTTGGATTAGCTTTTTTATGTTTGCTCTTTGTTTTGTTTGTTTAAAAAAAAAAAATTCAGTCCATTTTATAACAGAACTGCAAAGCCAACAGGCTCCCAAGGGCCCACACTGACCCTTTGTGTCCCTGTCTTTAAAAAACCCACAACCCAGAAATTTGTGAACACCCCCTCCCCAAAACTGGGGTCAAATAATCTCAGCCATCCCCTTACTTTCACCTGTAGCACTCGAAAACGCTACCAGGCAAGACTGCTTCCCAGCAGAAAGCACTGAACAACACTGCAAACAGTTTTAGCCTATAAACCAGTGGTGAAACACTGCAAACAGTTTTAGCTTATAAGCCAGTGGTACCAGCAATAGAGCCAGTCCCAGGGCAGCCGTGTCACCGCTGAGCGGGTGGTGGCTGTGCTAAGCATCCTACAGGTGCATAAAAGTTGGATGTGCTGCAGCGACCGGAGTGGCCTCAGGTGCCAGGGCTGACGCTGCTGGAGACGGGAGCTCTGCCACAGAAAGCGGCAGGAACGGGGCCGCGAGGGTTCAGCGCCGGGGCAGCCATAAATTATAGAAGGCGGGAGTGCAAATGCCTGTGTGGAGCCTCAGACAAAGGAGAGCAGTGTCTCACTGGGGGGAGTGGGCTGTCGCTGGGTGGTGAGAACATAAACACTGGGAAAGAGGCACAGTATTTAAAAATGTTAAGGAAGAGGGAGGGGTTTCCCCCATTTTTGTTTTTCCCATGGAGTTCAGAGACTGGGAAGAGCTTGGTGCTTTTAAAGCAATTGTGCCTCCTAGATTAACAGCAAGAGCAAGGAGCATTTTCGATAGTTCACAGCATTTTCACAGCAACATCAGTGATTTTTGTAAATGCTCTTAGAAGACCCCTGTGAGGGGCTACAATCCTGATCCAGCCCCCCTCAATCAAAGCCCAAAAGGAACCTACCTGTATGCTTCAGGTCTGGTTTCAGAAAACACCTGAGCACATCTCCAGCTTGTGTTTAAGTCCCATTAAAATCTCTAGGATTTCAGTCTGCATTTAAGCATTTCAGTCCTTGCAAGACTTTGCCCCCACACACACCAGAGGCAGCAGTGGCAGACACAAACACACCCCAGGAAATCCACAGAGGAAGGATCTCTACAGTCCCACTTAAGAGGTTCACTGGGCAGTGATGGGCTGTTCCTTACATACCTGCAGAAACAAGATGCGTGTGCTGGTTTTATGCACAGTAAAAGATGATTTCCCTCCTGCAGACCCAGGCAATGCTGCCTCTGGCTTTGCAAAGGTGCTCCTTGGGAGGGAGACCACAGACAGAAGACCAGCGCTGGTTCCATATGCAGAGAAGGGAGAAGGGAAACCGCTTTGTTTAACAAGACCCGGGTGTGGCAATGTTTCTTATTTAACAGCTGCAACTGTTAACTCCAGCCGTGTACCCCAGGCTTTCTAACAGGTTAGAAAATCACCATCTCAAAAGGCACCACCTTGCTTGCCAACAAGGCATGGAACACTCCATTTCCACTTCCCAGCGTGAGGAGCGGAGAGCAGACAAGTTCCTCTGAAGGAAGCAGAGCAAGGCCGCAGGAGAATCAGGATATAAAGGAATGGCTTGTATTCATTCCCTGCCCATAAAAAGCTAAATCCTTGTGTTTATTCTTGAAGTACAAGCAGTGCAGCACAGAAGGGCTAATGCCTTTCTAGTCACGTGGAGCCAAAAGCCACAGGTGAAACTTGTGTTGAAAATACCCAGCAACCTGAGAAACCCTTTGATAATCAAGAGATCACCATATCATTGCAGCTAGCGCAAATCCAAGCAACCTCTTTATTCAGAGGACATGGAGAATCAGGACTGTACAGAAATATGGACAACTACTTGCACCAGTTTCAAATTCCTGTGTTGGAAAATGGTAATTTAATCTGTTTTATGCTTTTACCTGTGAATAAATCTCTGTAATTAAAATGCTCATTCTGTTGCAAAACTCCTTTTATGTTGCAGCAATTCTAGTGTCACAGACCCACCCTACCATCCTGGTTTATGGGGCCAGGGCTGCAGGGTTACTGGAAGAACTGGCTCAGCTGCTGCAGAGAAAGGGAACAGCAGAAGGTGATGTGGAATAGAAACTCCTCTGGCCTCTTTCACAGCAGGGCCCAGAACATAACCCCAAATCTCAGGTTCAGGGAGGCGAAATGCTGGGTCCTGCACTTTGATCAAGTTAGGTCAACAGCCTCATGCAGCACTACAAACTTAGATAACAGTGCCTGGAAATGGGCCCGGTGGAAAAGGACCTGGGGGTGCTGGGTAAGAGCTGACAATGAGCCAGCATGGGCCCAGGTGGCCAAGAAGGCCAAGGCCATCCTGGCCTGTATCAAAAATAGTGTGGCCAGCAGGGCTAGGGCAGTGACTGTCCCTCTGTACTGGGTGCTGTTGAGGCTGCACCTTGAGTCCTGTGTCCAGTTCTGGGCCCCTCACTGCAAGAAAGTCATTGAGGTGCTGGAGCATGTCCAGAGAAGGGCAACAGAGCTGGGGAAGGGTCTGGAGAGGAAATGCAGTGAGACGGAGCTGGGGGTGTTTAGCCTGGAGAAAAGAAGGCTCAGGGGGGACCTTATTGCTCTCTGCAATTACCTGAAAGGAGCTTGTAGCATGGTGGGGGTTTGTCTCATCTCTTGGGCACAAGTGACAGCATAAGAGCCTCAAGTTATTCCAGGTTCAGGTTGGACATCAGGAAGAATTTCTTCACTGAAGGGGTGGTCAGGCATTGGAATGAGCTGCCCAGGGAGGTGGTGGAACACCATCCCTGGAGGTATTCAAGAAATAACTGGACATGGCACTAAGTGCTCTGGTCTAGTTGACAGTCAAAAGTTGGACTCAATGATCTTGAAAGTCTTTTCCAACCTTAATGATTCTGTTTTTGTGTTGGTTAGTAAGAGTACCAAACCTTCTCTATGGCAGCTGCAATTACAGCTTTGCTCCAGCCTATGCAGACAGGTTTGTAAAGCAGCAGTTAATGGGTGAGGAGAGAAAGGAAGCTGGGGAGCAGGAGGAGGAAGCAGCAGCCCTCCCCACCAGCTGTGCTAGATGTGGCATGTCTCTCCTACATCCCTCTCTGCATTCCACATCCCTGCTCTTTTTGGCCATGCTGTGAATGACAGAGGGACCTCACTTAAACAGACAGCAGTTTGTGGGAAAGGAACTGCCATAAAAATAACTTTGGAAAACAAGACTCATCTCTTCAGCTTCAGGAACCAGGACTTCCTAATGTGTCTGAAAACCATCCGAAAACCTCATGATTTCTGTGGTTACCACAGCAGTTCCAGCAAAGACCTTGTGTAGAGGTCATCCCATCCCCTCTGCCCTCCCATGCACGTTGGTGTCTGGTTCGCTTTGATTGCGCCACTGTCCTTCCTCAGACAGGTTTGCAACACTTCCCTACCAAGACCACGTCTCCCACCAAGAAGAGGAACTATTGGGATGCAGCCTTTTAGGATGAAGCGTGATAAATCTGAGGTTCATGACTGCTGCATGTCTGGCGTACATCACTTTATGAGAACAGACTATGGTGACATCAAGTCCATCTGGAATGTGGATCACTTGAAACTAAAACATTCAACATCTGTCTGAAAGAATTCATCCAGAAGTTACAGAAGGTCATGAAAGCAGAAAAAAAATGGGAAATGAGAAGATTCATTTTGTTTACAGTGCCCAGGTCTGAGAGTATCAAACATTTACAAATAACTCTTCCTTTCCTCCCTGCCCAGCTTCTCTGTAGGAAGTACTATAAAAAAGGCCCTGAAAGAGCCACACAGGCAAAATGGACATCTCATTTTCATCATGTTCAAACAACATTTCTACCTATTGTCTCTTGATAATAACCATGGAAACAATTTTTCAACTGAGTATTGGGTTTTACTGTTTCTGTAAGAGGGGTCTGCTTTATGAAGAAAATGTAGAATTTTTTTTTAATCTTTTTTTTTTTTACCAACAGGAGTAAACCACTGGAGCAACTGCCATGGATTAGTGCAGGGGAGACCTCCCATCCCCGGCTTGCAAAGGGAGGGGAGGACTCTGTTTTCAGAGCTGCCTGTGTTTGGCCCCTTGCCAGCAGGGAGGGAGAGGACAGGGACTACTGACACCAGCTCCCAGCTGGCATTTCCAAAATGAACAGCCTAATTTTCTGTCTGGCATTCCACTGGAAAGTCAATGTACTTTTCATGGGAAAAACTGAAAGTTTTGTTCTAGCCATGAACGTGGGGGCAGTACCACTCGGTGCTCTTAGTGATTCAGGCACATGTAATGGCCATATCCATCCATATTCTGTTTTACATCCTCAACTCCGTTCCTTTCTCGATAGCTGTGTACATCCCATCAGGCTTACAAGACACCCACCCACTTGGCTGGGTTTGATTTCGCCCCCACAGATTACCACAATTAACTATTGTTGAAAGTACTGACATGCAGTAGGCAGCAGAGGACACCTGCTTGAATTTGGTTCTTTATTCTGAGAAAGACAAGCAAACAAACAGCTCTATAATGAGACTTCAGAAGTCTTCTCCTTACTTCATTCAGTTTTCTATATCACTGTGCTCCTGTCCTGGAGGGGCAGGCACGTCTGCATTTCTTTCCATCATCTGTATTTTTCTCTCACATCTGCATGTTTCTCTAGTGAGATGGGCTACTTTTCAGTCGAAACTAAATTTACAATGTTCTGTAAGTGACACTCCTAATTAAATCTTCCTCATTTATATTCCCTGCTTTTCCTTAGATTTTAGAAAGCAGAGAAATACAAGATGGTCTTTAATGGTATTTTTTTCTGTTGTCAGAAACACTGCTGGTTTTCTTTGTCCAGAAAGTCAACCTTTTACAAAACCCCCTAATTTTGCCTCATGGAAGCTGTTTTGCTTACAGAAACCCAACCGATTTCCAAAGCTAACCATAACCATGGGTTCATTTGTGGGCAGGGCATTCACAGCAAAAAAACTCCCATGAAAATAATTTGAAGTAAAAACAGATGTAGTGATAGAGATATACAAAGCAATACTCCTCTAAATATTTTCAGCAAAATATTTTTTGCATGGCACATCCCTGTATTACATAACCCAACATACGACCCTTTTCTTGCAGTCTTTTAATGTCCTACACTAAATATGTGGATTAACAGTAAAACTAAATAGTCTAGTTAGAAAACACAATTTCACAATGCCAACCAGACAGTTTCTGGTGCAATTTCTTCTTTACTGACACGGCCTTTGCTTCACTCGACAATTTAGCATCTACAGAAGAAGGAGGAAAGTGTGCTCCCTTCTGTGTTGGTCAAGAAAACCCAATTATTTCCATATTAAACTGTTTGAGGGAATGTAATAAATGTTGGTAGTTTTGCCTGAAACAATAAGAAAAAAAATAAAGAGTCTGTAGAAAGACATTTTTTCATGGATGTCTCAGCTCTGATTGAATCCACTTCAGACAGTTAAGTGTACAGATAAAAGATGCTGCTGTGCCGTCAGCACTGACCCTAACTTTTCCAAAGCAGTTGGACAAATTCACAGAGGAAAAACCCAGGGAGAACATTAAAAGCAAAGGCACCAGCAGGTGCCACCAGCAGAGACCTGGGCCACAAGCTGCTGGCATCTGAAAAACCATTGCTATGTGCTTGCTGGGTTTTTATGCTGCTACCTTGGCTAACAGCAGGTCAGCCAAAAATCTCCTTGGCCAACAGCCCCTACCTTGGGTAACAACTTTAGCCTGGTCCAGTGTAGCCACCTGCACATTTCACAGGATTTTCGACTCCTGTAGGCACTGGCCAGCTCTGGGAGAATTTTCTAGAAAAGCAGAACCTTATCCCTCACCTTAACCTTGACTTCCACTTTCAGAAGGACTGAATTTATCCACAGGACACTGAACCATTACAGGACAGGGCTCCTTGTGCCTGCAAAAGCAATGGCCACAGTCCTTGTATGGACGGAGTCTCCAGGATTTTGATGGAGTTGTGCTCTTCCATCCAAGGAAATTCCCTCCAAGGAAATCTCAAGGCCAGCCTTCTGACACTTCAGACTGGTCTTTGATTACCTCCAATATATGTAACCCTAAAAAGATGAGCTGGCAGCATCAATCCCTAATGCATGGGGATGATGTTTTCATGTTACATCCTCAGTGGTGCCCAGAACATTGCAGATTATGGCATGTGCCCGGGGCTGGGGAGAACCAAAATAGCGACGAGGACTGAGCTACTGCATGAAACACCTATCAAAGTTCCAAGCATTTCTCTGAATTATTTGGGTACTTGCCAAAAATACCAGTGTTGTGCTTTCAAAAGAGAGATGTCATGATTTTTTTACACTCCCAAGTCTCTCAAATTTTGTATTTTTTGAGTGCAGGGATGCAAAAAAAGGGGAATTAAAACCAACTAACCCAGCACCTTGGATCTCCCACATTATCCATCTACCACAGCACCAGCAAGCTCTGGGTTAACAATTCAAAACCCAACTTTCTTCCAAATCCAGCCTCCTATATTCTCTTTCTGGTCCAGCACAATAGTGACCCAAAACACCATTTTTCACTCTTGAGTTTCTCATGTACCACTGCTGCATGTCAATAAACACATCTCCTGGCTGTCACTCCTGGCCACTGCCAGGAGAACAACCTGCCACTGCCTTCAAATAGAGGCTCCCAATTGATGTTAGCAGGAATTAGAACCAGCTGGAAATTACTTTTCAAAAGTCAAGCATCTAATTTAAAACAAAACAAAGCAAACACACCCGGAAAAAAAAATCCCAAAGCTAAGGAGACTTGCATTTTGTTTTGCCTTCAGAACAAAGCATTCACTCTGCATGAGGTTTTCCAGGAGCTTCTCCCTTCAGATGATCCCACTGAAGAGGCAGCTGATGAAGGTGACCCTGTTCTTCCAAAGGACAGATGCAACAGAGCATGGATCTGACAGACCTCAATATGGATGGCTTAATTAACACCAGATGTCCCTTCTATGGGAGAAGTAGTTGCTACAAAAGAAAATCTCTGATGAGATGCTGGTGGTATTTCCTAGCAGCCAACACTTACCTCTGCGCCGTGTGTGTATCTCCAGCAGGCAGCTGGGATCAATCCACAAAAGGCCAGAGCAAAACAGAAAAATCCCTGAGGATAAAGAGGAAAAATACCAACAGTTACAGCCTGGGGAGAAAATTATCCATTTGCAAACATAATCAGGACATATTTAATATGCTTGTTTGAGCAAGTTTCATTAAAGTTTAGACATCACCTTCTTTTAATATCCCTCATAATGTCAGTTACTTAAAAGAAATTAGATGGACAATAATGTGGTTCCCCATCAGGAACCCTCTAATTACACTGTGGCCAATTGAAGAGTTTGACCAAAAAAACAGGCAGCTTTCTGCAGTGCAGTTAATCTACTCTGCCCAAATTCCTCCTGGACAAAGAAAAGGAGGCATAAAACATTATATTTACAGTATGCTTCCCTTCTGCTGCAGGACTGTGCTCCAGAATAGCATCTCTTTCCTCACGGGATTCAATCCCATGCATTTAAAACTTGGCTATTGGCTTCAAAGAGGAGAAAACCCACATGAATAGTGCATAAAGAAGCAAATAACTGGAACAGAGATAGAAATTAACCTGCTCTGGAAGAGGAGCTGGACTTAATCTGTGAGCAAGGTGGCAGCTGCATGGCCAAGCTGCCCTCCTTAGCCATCCTAGTTAGACAAAAGGATGACAGAAATATAATCAAGGCCAGAAACTGCCCCTGAAGTGTCTAAACAATAACAGCAGCGATGCAGGACATGACTTGACTTTTGTCTTCCTCCCTAGGCTTGCAGAGCTGGAAGTTACATGTGGTTTTATTTGTGTTTTTATTTGAACAAATCTGGACCAAAAAACCCAAACACCCTGATATAAAAGGCACTAGCCTGCTGGGACAGCTGGACCAAAGGATGTCGTTCACATTTAAAAAAAAAAAAAAAAAAAAAAAAAAAAAAAAAAAAAAAAAAGTGCCTGTAAAGCATTTGAAGGCTAAATGGACTCATCCAATATGAATCCACAGCTCAGTCTTGGAAAAACAAAAGAGGATGAATAAGCATTCGTTGAAAATTAATGCCCATACAAGTTTTTCCATGAAGCTGTGCCTCTTTCAACACAACATTATGTGGGAAACTTACCCAGCTGACTGCACCTTATTTTGATTTCTAATTTTTTTCTATGACTGTTTTCATTGTATGATACAGTTGAAATAACTTGAAAAAGTTTAAATCTTTCATGATATTTTACCAAATTCAAGCTTAAGAGAGGAAGAAGAACATTGCTTAAAAGATATAGTTAAAAAAAAAAGCTCCAAACTCATGCATAAACAACAAGAAAGAAAAATGTGTTACTTCAAATCCTGGAAATGAAAGTGAATGTGCCAGTAAAATCCTTTTGCTGGCTCTTGTCCATCTGCTGCGTTTCTCTGCCCTGCCTGGGGACTTTGCTCCTGGAACAAGATTGCCACTGGTATTCACCAATTTTTGGGGGGCTGCCTTGTTTCAGGCTCTGCATCAGACACTGGGGAAAACCTTGGTACAGCTCTTATGAAAAATCTTAAATTATGTATGTCCAGTCTCTCCTTTCATTTATTTTTTTGGCAGCTGCCTGGCCATATAGCTGATGAGATCACTCGTTGCCTTGCTAGGAGCTAAAATGAGATTACCCAAGATCCTAAAGAAGATGAGAGGAAAAGTCTGATCAAACACTGATATGACAAGGTGGTTACAAGTCATGAAGATGTGGAAGAGCTTGCAGGGCAAGATATCTCAACCAAAACCCAGCTGGAGTGTGGGGCTCAACCCTGCAGGTACAGCACAAACTGGAGAGAGGAGGTGAGGTTACACAGGCACGTCAGGTTGCCCCTCAATAGGATCACACCCTGCATTTTGCACTGCTTCCAACAACTTCCCCACCAAACAAACAGCATTTTCACCAAATTCAAGTTCAAAGACAAGAACATTTAAAAAAAAGAAAATTAGATGGAAAAACCAGCAATGATAGCAATGTGATCACTCTTCTGCATATCATTCCATTAAAGTTATAATTCAGGTGACCCACCATGAACCTGGAGACCATGAACAACAGGATGCCAGTGACAACCCAGCTTTCTGTGCTCTCCATTCCTTTCCCCACCAGCTCCAGCACTTACATCTCTCTGGGGCCAGAACCCCCATCAGATAAAAATCCTCCTTCTCTTCTTCCCTTCCTCAGCTCCACCCCACATCTCAGTCCTTCAGCATCAGCTCTCCCTTTATTTCTTCTGGGCTTCTCTGGGGATACCAAGACGCAGCCCTTTGGGAAACTCCCCCTCCATCCAGCTGTGCACAGCAATTACACGTCTCCGAGAACATCTTATAAATGAATTATAGCCTGCTTTTTCCCTTCCCAGCCAAGAGACTTTTGGAAGAGCAACTTTCTAATTACATTAGAAGACACTTGGAGGAAAAAAGAAAAAGGCAACGTGCAGTTTGCATACAAAATGTGGAAGGGTTGAGGCTGGTTCACCATCTTCCACACCCTTGGAGCTCCTCGGAGCCAGCCACAGGCTGCTGCCTGCTCCCTTTGCAAGACAGCCACACCAGCCCCGTGGAGGGGGCTGTCACCAGGCAGACATCAATTACTCTTTTATGAATGCCCTCGCTTCCATTCTTGCTGCAAGGAAAAATTTCTCTTTGACAGACTTAGCAGAATCGGCAGGAACAGCACCCTGCCTGTTGGCTGGTGTTTAATTCACCTTTCTGATACTTCTCCTTTGGTGAAGGAGGCCTGCTCTGGATGAGGGAGGGATCCTTTAGCTCATATTGTGCTCTGTAGCTGTGTTCTGGTAAACTCCTACACTTCCAGGGAAGGAGCTGACCTCTGCCCTGCTCTGCTCCAGCTGCTTTTTGGTGCTGCTGTGGTCATTGCAAAGGCCAACTCCCTGCCCCACTGCAGAGCTCAGGGGCAGGGAAAGGGGGGGCAAACTTCAGATGGCATCCATCAGGTTGTGTCCCTCCCTGCCTGACCCAGTTCATCTACGAGCACGCAGTGATTTTGCCCTTCCACAGAGCAAACACGAGTCAGTGACATCAGTCTGAAAGAGGAATCTGTCCCTGGCACTGGCACACAGATGCCTCACTCAGAAGTGTTGCACCATGAGGGAGAGCACAAGAGGCAGATTAAATTAGAAAGGAAGATGCTGAAGTGTGCTGCAGTGATATTAAGGACCCTCTACACACTGGCCTACACCTGGGTATAATAAAGCAAACAGTGCTGTGTGCTGGCCCTATTAGCTCATCAATCTTGATGAAAAACTGGGTTATATTGGGCATTCACTGAGGTTTTTTCCACTGAATATTTTTGGAACATCTGTTCCATCCTGAACACAAATTTTCCTCTATACTAGTGGGTTTTAGACTGTAAAGTTCAGATGTGAGAATTTCAGCTGGGATATTGTGGTTGGCATGTTGATGCCTGATTTTTCTTTTCTTTCCCTTTCTCTGTCTGACCAGGTAACAACACATGATGCTGTAAACCTCACCGGTACTAGAGTCTTTTCTTTGTGCAAACAGCACTAGGAAAACTGTTGTTTTCCTTCCTTTTCCTCCCCTTCAATAGCAACGTGGCCTCCAGGGGCTGTGAGAGCTGCAGGATATTTACATTCAGGATTGACTGCATGATGGGCCATAGATCACTGGAAAGCAGAGTTTGCCTGAGCTGGAGGACAGTCAATAAGCCTGTTGCTATTCTTTCTGTTTAAGAGGAGGTTTAGGTGTAATATTCCTGGATTTTAGGACATAATTTTTTATCCTAAAGTTCTCAATTACTTTCTTGGAACCAGCTTCCTCACAAGCAGCACTGGATGCACAGTAGCATCTGTCTGGTCTCATGATGTGCTAATGCAGCTAGAAGACAATCTCCTGAGACATGTGTGCTCAAACCAGTTTGACCTGTCCTGATTTCTAACCACTGTGCACCCATTACTGTTATTAGAGCAGCACCAGGAAGGCCTGCGAAGACCAGAGACTTCTCCTCTGTAGGCACACAAACCTCCAGACACCCAGGCAGCATGACGATATATAATCCAAACAGACAAAAAAAATGCTCCTGTAAACCCAGTCTGCATCCTTGTCAGCTTTCCCCCAGGGTGGCTGGTTTACCAAGTGGCACTGTGGTCGATGCAGACATCCCCCAACCGTGGCTTGGTTTCCTGGACAGCCACAGAAGTCAGGCAAATAGTCTGGTGTCTTCCCTCTTTGATTAAAGGGTGAATTAAATGGTCTTCTAAATAAGACACACTCTGTGCAGGGAGGAAAAGTCCTTTAAAATCAATAGCGGGGAAAGATTAAAGACTCTCTAATGCAGAAGGAGGAAAAATGCTCCAAGCAGCAGGGCTGATCGTTTCTGTGAGCGACAGCACAGCAAGGATCAGCAGGGCTGGACAGCACACTGACCAGTTTTGGAGCCTCACAGGGCCAAACCCCACTCCTGCCTGAGATTACACCTCGCTGCAGCAGTCAGGGCTGGCTCTCCCTGCTCTCGCTTCTTGCCGGCAGATCAGTTTAAATGTGTGCCTTGGCAATAGGAACTGGGGGCAAAACAAGCGGCGACCTGGCCCTAGGTGAAATACACGGTTGGGAGGGGAGGGGGCGATTTATAGGAATAGGCAAAGCCCCCCCCCGTGTGACTTAAGACGCCGATGAGCTCCTTGAACGATTTGGGGCCGAGAATCCCCTTGCTAATGGCCAACTCTTGGGCGTCTCCCGGGGTTCCCGCTAATTCCCGAGGGCTGGGGACGTGCCACCACCCGGCAGGGGTCAGGAGCTGCTCGCGTTCCGCGGCGGGTCCCGGAGCGCGGCGCTGGAGCGGCCCCGCGCGGCTGCCAGCGGCCCGCCCGCCTCCGCCCCACGGCTCGGCCCGGCACGGCGGGAACGGAGCTCCGAGACAGCCGAGAGGCAGCCGAGAGGCAGCCGTGACGAGAGCAGCGCGGGGTGAAGCCTCAGCCACAGCTGCGGGGAGGGCACCTCGCACCCCTCCTCTGCTCCTCGCGTGGCAGCGATACCGTGACTTCCCTACTAACGAGCCACCAGGGCATGCGGACAGCCACATCCCCCAGAGGACCCAAACTGTGGAAGCTAAAAACAAGCCAACAGGATGCGCTAGGAGACACAGAAGTAAATAGCCAGTCTGAGGGTTCTGCCAGCCAGAGGAGAGCAAAGCTTGGCTGTGACACCCCAAAGCAGCCGGGCTGGGGGAGATGATGGGGGGCTGGAGGAAAGGATGATCCACGTTACGGCAGGAAGGGAGAGCAGCACCCTGTGGCCCTTGGACAGTGCTCTTTGACAGCAGCTCTGGACAGCAGCATACACTCATACTCAGCGTATTCTGGTGCTCTTTAACAATCGCTTCAAGAAATGGCGATTATTTCAACAGCCTGTCCTATGGAGAGGAATGCCCCAAACTATACCAGAGAGGGAGGCAACAAATAAACATTATAGAGAAGTTTGACTGTCTCTTCAGGCAGCCATGACATTCTCCATGGATCTGTACATACCCATCTGTTGGTTTAGATGTGGTAATTGCAGGCACACATTAAAGACACTTCAGCAAAAGAGAAGGGAGTTACACATGTTCTGCTTAATTCATGGGATCTCAGGCCCCTTTGGGCATCTCAGAGAAAGGAAGATGGTGTATTAAGAAGGTGAAAACATTCATTTCAGTGGCTGCTTTGCATTGAATTTTCAGGTGTCAGATTCTAATTTCTGCCATCAGTATAATTTCCCCCAATTACATAGATTAGATAAATCTCTTTAAAGTTAGTGTATGACAGCAATGCAATTATTTTATATTAAGCGAGATTTCATGCTCAACAACCTACCTGTTAACTCCTGCCCTTCACATGGGAAAACATGAAGTGAGCAGCACTTTACCACTTATCCCTCCAGCTCCAAGGCTCTGTGCAGGCTAAGCCCCACATGCAGGCTCTGTTTTGAAATGGGGCTTAGCTCACAGTGCAGTTTACTACTGTCAACATGGCCCAGGCCCAAACAGGCTGATGCAGAGGAGAAAGGGTGGATTTCAACTCCTATGCTACTTCTCCACCCTCTCCTTGTAGGCTGAAATTCTGGGTCCTGCACAAATCCCTCATGCCTGCTGCCACGCTTTGTATGGATGTTTGCAGAGAGGTGCGAAAAAGAGGGGCTAATTTTGCTGTCACAAGTCAGGGGAAGCATGTGAGACTCAAAATCACACTGCTAAGGCTTCCCCACACAAACCATGTGTTGACTTGATGAGGAGAAAAAAAATACCCTGGGAATTGTCATCACCGTAGTTGCTTGGCAGATAAACACTTTCCCTCTGAAAGCTGCATACGCAGGACCTTGGCAAAAGAAACTAGACACAGAATGATGCAATCCTCAGCCTGAAAAGCTCTGCAAGGTCATGCTTTTTCAAAAATGTCCTCTTGCAGCACGAAGTGGGACAACAGGACCTCCTTCCCCAGGTGAGCATTCTCCCAGGCACAAGGCAACGCAGCCCCCAGCACTGCACGTTATGGGGGCCAGCCCAGGGGACAGAAAGCTCCCCCCAGGCATTCCCTGCAGGTATGGATACGCACCATGGCAGTGAGGCACTGCGATTCCCGCACCGTAGCAGCAGAGCTCAGCAGGGCTGCCAGGATCAGGGTCATGCTCAGGCAGATCCCAAAGTAGAAAGCTGGAAGGAAGACACAGGGGAATTGTGGTCAGGTGCCAAAGGCCTAGTCTGATGCTTCACCCAGAGAGGGGCCAAAAAGTAAATTTTGGGGAGCTGGCTCCACCCAAATGACCATGTTGCAGAACTGATATTTTTCTATAATTTATCCAATACCCCCTGTCTCTGTATGCTTTGCTGTGTATGTCTGGCAGGGCTGTAAGCTTCTGAGCGGTTCCCACAGCTCCAGCAGAATGAAGCAGCCTAAAACGGTGTTGGTCCACCCAACAGACCAGAAGCTGACAATTACTTCGGCATTCTGATAAGGATCCCCCCGAACGGGGGGTGCTGGCATGCAGCAGCTGTCCCACAGCCTCTATCAGGACTCTGGGCATGGCTAATCTGGTGCAACACTCGCCCTCTGGTTTCCTTGTGGCTCAGGCAGGATCACAGCCAGTACCCAGGGGCAGGGCTCAGAGACCACAGCGCTGCAAAGGGCTTTGCTAGCCTAACCACGCAGAGGTAATGCTTGCAAACAAGGCAAGTGGAAGCATTGCTGGAGATGGGTGGCTGGGGTGGAAGAGCCTGCAAGGCTGCAGTCAATGCCAATATATATGTGTAGGAACAGGGAAGGAATGTACCTTAGCCTTGGACTAACATAGTTTTTACACCTGCCTTGTTAAACTGAAATTGAGAACCAGGATCTCAAGAAGATCTGAGTGTGTTTAAGCCCAGAGTGCAGCTCAGGAGAAGCAGCAAATGCAAGTGCAGCAGTGGTGAGCAGGGTATTTTAGTATCTGGGCTATCTTTGCTCCCGCCTTGTACCTGAGACTCAGTTTATACTTCTCCCTTGTGGAAGCGAAAATACCGCACATTTCCTCAGAAAAGCTAGAGGTGCTGCCAAGCATTTCTCCTCCTAGCCTCAATTTTTCATGTTCTGCTCCAGCTTCCTGTTCTTCCTAGTTCCTCTCTCTGTGCTTCCAGTCTCCTGCCAGCCCCAGTGCTCCTCCTGAGCTCTTTCCACAGCACAGGGGCCAGCGAATAGAGGAACAGGTGCAAACACAGAAGCACCTGAGCACCCCGTGCACCCACAGCATCCTTTGGTTACAGGCATGCAGATCTGATACAGGGAAAGAGAGTGCTTGTGGGACTGTGTTGGTCCTAATGCAGCCTCCAAAACCCAGCTCCTTCCTCCTCTTGAGATACTCCTGAATTTTCTTCTATTGCTTTAAGGAATTTTGCAGCTCTGGGTATCACCAAAGGTCTCACTTTGGGATGTGACCACAACGTACCTGTGTGGTGGATGACCCTGTAGGCGTTGCTGTCCAGGGAAACGTTGCTGATGAGGGTGAAATGGAGCCCGTAGTGGGTGACTGTGCTCAGCGTGGCAATGGAGAGGCCCAGCAGCTGGAAAAGAAGGGTTTCAGAAAGGATTTACAAGGCAGCAGCTCTTGCTGGGTGCACACAAAGGTTTGAGGTATATCAGGATATTCCTGAGTCCCATGCAAATGCAGACATCCTAGTCCGTCACATGTACCCCAAAATACATAAAAGGACAAACCTCAGACACTTAAAAATACTAAAGCTGTTTTTCTTCTTGCATAATGAGTGCATGTGAGACTGTGCAGCCCACAGTCTCTTGGCCAGTGCCTATGGATTAAATTTCCATCTCATGTAGAAAACTGAAAGGATTGATGCTCTTTCAGCACACCTGTGCAGTGCCACCACGCTGTTAAATTGTGCATGAGTGGCTGTAAGGGCTTCCAGCTTGAAGAGGGATTTTGAGCAGGGGTGAGGTTCTCTGCTTTGCTCTTTGCTATACCAGTCAACAGAGCCTGCTGTTGGCTCTGTTTCCAATGGTAGAACGCAAAGATCTGAGTCCTGTGCTGCTCTAAGCTGTCTGTGGTGTTTTCTGTCTCTGCAAGGTGTTGCTGGTCTGTCTGCTTCTGTCCCATCCCTGAGAGTACCACTATGCCCAAGGCATGGGGTAACTACTTGCACGTCACCAACATTTCTGATGGCACTAGAGCTGGGCTCCTTGCAGCATGACAGGTGGCAGAGCTGGGACAAAGGTACCAGCAGCAAAACCAGCTCCAAATCTAGTCTAATGAGCCTGGAAAATACAAAATGTAAGGCTACCCCTAGCTCCGAAGATAAGGCTTCATAATTTTGTGCCTTTACAATACGGAAACACGAGGCAGCTATACCTGTGTCAAACGTGACAGTGCATTCTCAACATAATCCCCGCTGTGTGACATTTTCTAAGAGCTTTTGCTGGAGGCTTACAGTCTCAGAGACTAAATCCATCCAAACCATACCATTTTGTCTAATCTAATTTGTGGCACTTTCTGATCCTTCAGACTGTGTATCACTGCATTTCTTGACCCACACCCAGCAAAATATTAAGTGCAACATCAGTTAGCTCAGATTTCTGAGAAACACCAGTGTAAAATCCAACCAACAGCAAGATTATGATTCTAACCACCTGCAGCGGCTGTGCCTTAATGTCTCCTCTAAACATGATACCAATCCTCCTTTCATTTCCTCCAAGTGCCATATTCTGTCATTTGGAAGAGAGAACCACCTTACAGCCACTGCAGTCTTGGAATGTTGAAATTTAGAAAAACTAGAAACTTCATTTGTGGCCAAAAATAAGGTATTACCTTTTAATTACACTCTTAACAAGCCACCAACCTCTCTGAACTAAACATAGATTATCGTTATTTTTGTTGTTATTATTATTAAGCTGGCAAGTTTTGATGAAGTGAAAAGGCAACAAGAATATACAAGTCAAAGCATCCACAAGAAGTGTTGTCTAGTTTCCACCAATTCCCATCAGCTCTAACAGCAGATGTCCAGAAACTCCCTTTGAATTTGCTTCAAAAGCTGATAAAAAGAGTCCCTGGAATCGCTTTTGCTTTGCAGTGCAGATCCACAGGTTTCTCACACACACACTTCCACCAAAGCCTTGTGGTTTCATATCCTCACTGATCCCACCTGCAGTCGACCACCCTCCCAGCAGCAAGCGTGACTGCAGCAGGTCCATCCTCTCTCTTTTGCTCCAAGGAGACAGGAGCAAATATCTTTTTGCTGAAAAGCACCCATTCTGCCAGCAGCGACCTTTTCTTTCTCCTTGGAGGCAGCTGCTGAGTTGTGAAAGAGCTGCAGTGGTGTGACAGCCCTGAGAAACCAGAAGTCTATCAGAGGGGGGGTGATGCTGGTGGCCAGCGATAACCGCCCATGGTGCAATGATAACTCAGGCAGTTGGCTGTGCTTGCCCTCCACCCGCCAAAAACAGAACGTGGGAAAACCATCTCCTCTCAGCGTGGGGATGGGAAAGGCAGCAGCTCACCTCGGTTCTGCAGAGATCCCCCCAAACCTGCCTGCTCACCATGACACAGAGGCTGGTCACCAGCAGCTGGCACTTGGTGCTCCTCATCCTGCACCTCAGTCCCATGGCAGCTTGTCCCCAGAGAGAGCTGGCAGTTGGTCCCTCCAGCTCTTGATAAAGCCTGGGTTTCCACCAAAGAGAGGCATGGCCACAGCGGGGCCTCTCAGGAAGTGGAGTCCCCACCACGTGCTGATGCACCTCCTCCTGCCTGATTATTAAATCCTCTTTAGGGCAGTCATCTTCTGTACAGGCTCTCAGTGAGCTGCTGTCAGCTCCCACACAGCCAGGGGGGAAAGAAGAGAAAAACAATCTTTCATGGAGTTTGGAAAAAAGCTCCTTAAAAAAAAACTCCAAAAAACAAAAAACCCCAAACTTGTTCAGTCAAGAATCAGTGTAAAAATATCCTGATTTTGACTTTCACTGGGATGCAGTTTTGCTTAATGAACACTGTCAGTAACATTTTTTTTAATAATTTATGTAAACAATATTTTGGGAAAATGTCTAGGAAAAAAATATTTAAAAAGGAAAAAAAAAAAAATAACCTGTTGTTTAAAGAAGAGATTAAACTCCCCCCCCAGACAGATCTGTGTAAGAGTCTTCTCTCCCCATGTAAAACCACCACATGGCAATAACCTCTGGCTGAGCCTCTATTAGAACTTGCATTTGCAGATAAGGGGAAAAACCACATTTGGTAGTACTTTATTCAGGAAAATGGCTATATAGACATATAACCCCGTGCTCAGGAGACCCTCACTGTCCATGGACATTGTGTAACTCCTCCTTTCCCCTCTCTTAGCACTGAAGACTCCATGGACCCATCACTGCAGAAGACTCAGTTGACTTCTGACTTCAAAACCAGCTGTCTCCTGAACACATATTTCTTAAAAGTAAATCGCAAAGAAGCCTCAAGAATGATCTGGCCACAGTGAGCCTGAATGACTGAGTGCTTTAATCCTCCTTGCTTTTGGAACCGGACTGGTGGAAAACAGGTGAAACAGACTAACGAAAAATAATTGCACTCCCCCCAGATGTCAAACAAAGGGAGTAAAAAAGTAAAACCATGCCACAAGAGTAACTGTAGTAACAGGAAGATGACAAAGAAGGAGGAGGAGAGGAAGGAAAAAAGGAAGGAAGATGCATTTTGCAAAGCAAAGAGAAGAGATAGCGAGTTCCACAAAACCATGAGCATGGGGAGAAGCATGTCATGATTTTCTGACTACATCACTGGCTTTCTTGCAAAACTTTCCTGCAGATCATCTTGGTTGCAGCCTCCCAAGACTCCAGTGAGAGCTGCCACAGCCAGTGCCTGAAACAGCTGTCTCCATGGCTCACGGGTCCCTGCCTTCATGGCCAGGAGGAAGCACTGAGGCAGTCATGTGCAGACACAGACCTTCCTCTTATAGCCACCAGCTGGAGACCATCTGAAGAAAACCAGTGGATAGAGAGCAGGGCAGGAGGGCAGTGGGGAGAGGACAACAGGTGGTGAGACAGCTGATGCCAAGCCACCCACGTTCAGGAGCAGGACCCCTGGGAACAGACCCGGTAGGGAAAATGCCTTATAAAACACTGTCAGAGTTAGGATTGCATCGGAATTCAGAACTGTGGGCACCCATCACTTCTTCTGGTACTAGAGGACAAACGAGGGGTCTTGTCACCTGCATTTTCAAGGGGAAGGATCCCTGGTACAAAGACAACAGAGCTGGTCCACTGGTGGAGTTACAGGTTAAATCTGGAACGGCTGCAAGAAAGTATTACACAGCTCTCTGTGTAACACCAAGCCACGTCAGCCCAGCCACGAGCGACAATCACCCAGCCGTGTCACCTGCCCCACGAGCACACCCGGAGCCTGTTTCACAGCGGCGGACAGGGAAAAAAACATGGAACCCACCTCTGTTTCCTCCTAGATCCCACTTCCTTCCCCAGTCCTTAACACCTGCCACCGCAGAGACCTGTGCGAAGCCAAGTCTCACACTAGAGGTCCCCACAGGCCAGCAGAAGCCTTTCCCGAAGGGCGGGATGATCGACGTGGGCTTTCTGAAGGGCATTTCCCTCCCCAGTTCCATAAAAGTCTCCTCAGTTCCTGCAGAAGCCTCGCATCTCACTTCAGGTCCACCTGAGAGGTCCCCAAATCGTCATCTCCACACCTTGTAAGAGCTGCTAGTCTTCCCACAAAATATGTCCTACCTGCTGTTGTCTCCAGCTGTAAAAACGGGTACCTTCACTGACTCACAGAGCTCTGAAAGCAGAGCTGTAGCTGTAGCTTCAAAGAGCTGTGTTTAAACAGCTCCTTCCTCTATTTTGGCTGAAAATTATTATTCCTGAGTTAGCTTGATGACGTCCTCTGATGCTTCCCCCACTTGCAGTGCTTGGGGCCCTGCCTTTGTGCTCTCTCCCTTCACTAACAGCTCTGCCTGCTGGGCTCAGGAGTGGAGGGGTTTTCTGCTGTTTCTCTTTCCTCTGTCTTACTCTCTATCCCATATAGGTATGCCTTGAAAGTTTCTTGTTTGGGTCACAGCATATGTGGATTTCTAACATCACAAAAATAACAAGAGGAAAAGGAGTTGCTGCCTCACACTCAAAAAAGCCAAAGTCACTCCCTCACCCAAAAGAAAGCAGGAGCATCAGTATAGCTGGGATAAGAAGATGCTGGGCTGTGACTAAGGCAGGCACATTTGGCACATGGGAGGGCACTGCTGAAGGGGAACAGGGGACTCTGTGTGCTGGTCCTACCTGTGCCCATCAATCTGTGCAACGCTTCATCTTCTCTGGGATTAAACTTCCTCTGGCCTGTTGTTGGCACACACCTGCCTCAGCAGGCAAGCACCCACCTCTCTACCCAGAAAGCACTGGTGAGAAGCAGGGTGTCCCCTCAACCTCATCCCAGTGGGAAGAGAGGCAGGACTGGTGGCATGCCAGGGAACCACTCTTACAGCCAGCATGTGGGCTGGATGGCAACATGACTTTTCCAGCAAGACTCGGCCTCTTGCCCACCCTGGAAAGTTTCATCAACTCATCCCCTTTGCAAGAGCACAACTTATCACTCCCAAAAGCAGTGCAAAACCCACAGGTCCACAGCTCCCCTCTGTGACTTCCTGCCTCTGGTTAACAGTTGGAGCACGGGAAGATGGTAGTGAGTCTGAAAATACTCCAGAGAGCACAGGTGCTCTCTTTCTAGCCTTGTGGCAGCTTGCAGATTTCTGTTATGAAAATATACACCAGCATCCCCAGCTGCACAGGTCTCAGAAGGATGTGCCACCTAATCCAGAAGGGAAGGATCGATTTGAAAAAGGAAACAAAGCCATATCGTATTTTTTGCAAAGCTATAAACTCCCAACCCTCTTCTGAGCTGGAGGGAAACAATGCCTACTCTGTCAGAGGCATGTTCTGAAAGAGCTGGGGGATTTGATGTGTTAATGATGCAGGGGTGAACTTGGGACACTAAACACAAATGGAGGAGAAGATGAATTCATGCTGGTGTTTTCTTGATATCCACTTTTCTGGCTCTCGCTCCATCAGTTCAGCCACCAGTGATGGAACAGCAGCACACCCCGCTCCCCCGCCCCCAGCTGTTCGAACTGTCGATGCAGCTGTCGATGCAGGAACCTTCCCCCTTGCTTTTGGGGCACTGCTACTCACACTCCTGAGAAAGCATGGGCTGGAGGCAAGAAGCAGAATGTCACCCAGGAGCAAAAACTACACCCATCATCCAGGCAGGGCACACCTGTACCAGGTCCCTGCTGCCTCTCAGGAGTCTCCTCCTTTTCCAGCCCACAGCACCATTGGGGAAAATACCTCCCCTCCACAGCAGAAAAGCAGAAAGCAGCTCCAAAAGTGTCAGATTTACAAGTGTCAGTGGCTCACCCCATTTGATCCCTCAGCCACTGCCCGTAACATGGCTGGATTCACCCTAAAGCTCACTCGTAAATAAAACATGTCCATATGAAACCACCCGGCAGCCATAGGGATGTTGGGAGGCCAGGGAGAGCTCACAGCCTGTGTCTGCCTTGCCGGGTGCATCACAAGGATGCATTGTAAAGGCTGCTTAGCATTCATATAGCACATGCACACAATCAAAGCTAAAAATCAACTTTTAAACCCGGGGCCATCTCTTTTCAAGAAAGGAAAGAGAGGAGAAAATGGGGAGGTCCTGGGCTTTGCCAAGCTTCAGATGCACCACACAACTCCACTGTGAATAGAAACAAGGCTGGCTGGAGGCTGTCTTGGAAGACACAAAACTAGAGAGAAATCATAACATTTCCAAAGCACATCTTTACTTATTATTTTCAAAGTGTGTCTCAGAAATACTCTAGTGATTCCCAGACAATTTGAAATTATTATAGGTGAGTAAATAAAATGTCAGAAGAGTTATTAAAAATAGTTAATCAAGCCAGAGAAACATTACATGAGAAAAGAGCATGAGCTGAAGACAGGGAGTTCCCTGTGAAATGAACTTTCTCCTCTGAAAGTGAAAGAACCATACTCATAGCTTTAAAGCACACTGCTCTACTCAAATGAAATTATTTTTTCTTTTTCACAGACTATCTAATTGCAAACCATAACTGCTCAGGAGCCAGCTGTGCAGATGATAGACCCTGAAGACACAATGTGAGCCCTGCCCTGCTCCTGACAAAACCAGCGTGAGCACAGCCCAGCCTGGTAAACGGGCTCACCGAGACAGGGCTGCTCAACTGCCCATCACCCTTTATTTCTGGTATTCATCCTCTCAGGCTTTACTGCTACCAGACCTCTATTGCTTCCACTGAAGTCCAGAAAGTTTTGGTAAAATACCCTAAAAGCTCCTGTCAGCTGGCTGTAATGCAGGGGCTGACCCAGCACCCCACGTGCAGCCTTCCTGCTGACACGTGTGCAAAGTCAGGGGCTGCGCTTTGCTCTCACCTTTGGCAGGTACAAGAACTAAAATGTAGTGAGAGGCCCTTTCCAGAGGCCCTCTTCCCTTCTCCCTGAGCATCGTTTGGCCAGCTTGCAGCACACTGGCTGAAGCCACATGGAGCTGCAAGGTGTCCACACCAACCATGAAGTAATCATTTTTGCCTTACCTGCTCCAGGAGGAATTTCTTCTCCCCACTCTGGGGATGGGTAGCACATTTCTGGATGCTCTCTCTCCCCAGATTATGATCAGGAAGTTGATTGTGAACACAGACAGTGTTTAATGATGTCTTGTTCTACTGGATCCTGACATAGTCATTAACTTTATAAAGAGATTTCAAAGGAGATAGCATTTCTCTGAGTACAAGATGTACCTACCTACCTTCCTGCAGCCTGTTGGGAAGCCAGCTGCACTGCTAGGAAAGTGTAAGCACTTGCTGCGTGTTGTGCCCAGGCCCAGACCCAATGGCCACATCTGGCTGGAAACAAACATGATCAGCAGCCCCGAAACCAATTTGGACAAGTTCATCCCTGAGCTGAGCATGGAATCTCTGTGGCTGGAGGCTGCATGCTCTCCCTTGAGACTGGGTTTACTGATATGTGTTATTAATGAAAAAAATCCCTGTAGCTATTTTTATATGATAAAAATCCAGTTATTACTCTTGAGCATGGCACTTTGATACAGAAGGCTTTCTCTTGAAAAGTTTCAAGGGCAGCAGCTTCCCCTTTCCTGTGAGAAAGGTTTTCAGCAGAAATTAAAGACGAGGTAATAAAAGAACATCAGTATTACTCCAGTGCAGTAATGCCCCTACTGACTATGTCTGACAGTGAGCACAAGGGAAGCCCCCTGCTCCAGCCAGGGGCAGTTTTGCAGATGCTGGAGACAAGTGCATGACATGGGCTGAGCTGAGCAAGCAGTGCACTCCCAATAAGGCACAAGCAGCTCCCCTGCGCTGCTGGGAATCCACCAGGAAAGACAGTCCCACCTGCACTGCATGCCATGAGCTGCTCCTCTTGGGTCAAGTCCTTCAGAGGAGCTGTAGGCTGCTCATTGCTTTACCCCCAAGCCTACAGCACGGCCAAGGATGTCTCAGGAGCTGCTGAATTCGGGTGCTAAGGCTCCGGCATGATTGACTACCAGTAAATCAAAGTGTTCACAGGCTCCTTACTGTCAGGAATTTCAGCTCGGCTGCCTGTGACACTGCAGTGGGGCTACTGCCATTGCAACCGATCTCCAGAGAAAATATGTTTTCTTTCAACATAATGAAACCTTGCTGCTCCCTAAATACCCCATACAGGTACTAAAAAAAAACCCCTCTGTGTCACATCACGGAATAATGGATAGCTCTTTGAACTATCATTTTAGGCTTAGATACACCTGAGGCCGAGCAGCAAAGTGGTTCAGGGCAAACACGGGAATACAGACCCTTTGATATCCAAATCATGCTGCACAGCCTTGCTGGCACCTGTCAATGTGATGACACTTCCCTGCCACCAAGTTGGCACCAACTTGGAGCATTTTCCTGAGATGGGGTTGTGTTCCACCTCAAAAAGTCAAGCCCTGTGACTGAACTGCCTCACACCGTCGGAGTTGGTTTGTTTTGTTGTTTTTTTTTTAAAGGCTGGGTAGGAGCAAAGCCCCAAGGACAGCACACCCTGAAGCTGTGCTGAAGCCAAGAGTGGACACAGCCCCAGGGCACTAGGTTCATGTAGCTCCCCCTCCATCCATCCTGTCTATTTAGCAAAATACCATGCATGTTATTTCTTCCACAAGTTCCCTGGACTCCAAGAGGAAGTTCCTTTGTCCTCCCCATTCAGTCCAGCTACCTGAATGTACCTTATCCTGCTGCTCTTCCCACCGGAGCTGGAAGAAAGGCTTGATGGAGAGACAAGGAGGATTGCTTGGCATGGCAGAGGGAAGCCAGGCTGCAACCCCCTGAGCTACAAAAGCTTTGCGTTATCCTTCTTGCCTCCATCCCTTTATCCTTGAAACTTCCATTGAAGCCCAAGAAGCCAGTTTGTGGAAGAGGGCGTTGGTAAGACGATCCACGCCATTACTTATAATTCCTTGTTACTATACATTTTTGCTGGATGTAACAAAGCAGAGCCCCGGAGTGTCCCGTCTCTCTCAGGCAAGCGCTGGCACTGCCCGCTCCGCAGGGAGCAGCGGCGCTGCCGCCGGGCCAGCCAGGCTCTGGGGAGGGGGCGGCTGGGGACACATCCCAAGGGACGGGGCCCGCGACCTCCACCCCATCCAGGGACTGCCGGCTGCTCCGGAGTGCCCGCTGTGAGGTGCGGGGAGGCGGGGCGAGAGCGGGGCCCCACCCCCGAGCAACAATAAGAACTAAATTAAAATAAAATGTTAAAAACTGCCAGGGCAGAGGCAGTGATTTGAGGGGAGGGTTGCAGCGGGGGGGCAGGGACGCGGCCGGCGCTGTGTGTGTGTGAGGTGTGTGAGGGGGTGTGAGGTGTGTGAGGTGTGTGGGGGGGGGGGGGGGGCGGCTGCGGGTGCCGGCGGCGCCACGCGCCGGGCGCGCGCGGGGGCGGGGGCGCGCGCGGGGGAGGGCGCGGGCGGGGGCGCGGCGGCGGCGGGCGCGCGTGGCGCGGCGCGCGCGGCGCGTGCGGCCGGCGGGGCCCGCGAGCGGCGGCGGCGGCGCGTTGATAAGGGGCCGGCCGGCAGCGGGGCTCGCCGCAGAGGCGCGGAGCGGCGGCGGGAGAGCACGGGCATGGGGGTGAACTGCCCCGCGCTGCCCACCCCCGCCGCCTTTGTCTCGCTTTAAATTTAGTTTTGATTTTTTTTATTATTATTTTAAAAGTTTGGGTTGTTTCCTTTTTTTTTTTTTTTTCCGCCCGCCGCCACCGTGGCCGCCCGGCGATGAACGGCGGGGCTCTGCCGCCGCTGCCTCCCGCCGCACCCCGCGGCCGCCGGCGGCCCGCCTCCCCCGAGCTGCTGCGCTGCAAGCGCCGCCTGGCCTTCGCCGCCCTGCCGGGCACCGGGGCGGCCGCGGCCGCCGTGGCCCGTCGGAACGAGCGGGAGCGCAACCGAGTGCGGCTCGTCAACCTGGGCTTCGCCGCCCTCCGCCAGCACGTCCCCCACGGCGCCGCTAGCAAGAAGATGAGCAAGGTGGAGACCCTCCGCTCCGCCGTCGAGTACATCCGCGCCCTGCAGCGGCTCCTCGACGAGCACGACGCCGCCGCCTCTTTCCCCGACGGCCGCGGGCGGGTGGCCGTCGGGGAAGTTGGCGGCGGCGGCGGCTACTCCTCAGCTTCCCCCTCCTTCGCCTCCTCGGCGCCCGGCTCGCCCTGCTCCTCCGAGGAGAGCGGCTACGACGCGGCGCTCAGCCCCGAGGAGCGGGAGCTGCTGGACTTCACCAGCTGGCTGGGGAGCTACTGACACGGCGGGAGGTGAGGGGCAGCCGGAGGGCAGCGGGCACCGCTTCCTCCCCCAGCGCTCGGGGGAGCGGGGCACGAACCCACCGGGGCTCTCCTCACGTCTCTCCGCAGCCGCGCTCAGCCCGCAGCACGTCGGCACCCGCGGTCTCGGCGGCAGCAGCATCCCCTCCAAAGTACCGACCTGCACCCCGGCGGGGCCCCGCTGGCTGCTTTTCTCGCCTGGTTCAGGCGTCGTCTTGTGGCTGTGGGAAGTGCAATGGGGTCTCTGACTGCGGGGTCCCGCTGCTCCACGGAGGCAGCGGCTCTGCCTGCCCGCCGGGAGCTGCCGGAGAGGATGTCCGAGCGAACCTGCTTCCCCCCGCCGCCGCTGTCTTATGTTGCTTTGGAGGGGTGGAAAAAAAAAAAAGAAAAAAAAATTAGAAACACTTGATGCTTCCTTGTTTCTGGAGGGGGAGGGAATTTTTTATCATGTCAGAGTCTATTTTATATGTAACTTGAACTGCCTATAGGGACACTGGTGTATGAAGACTTATTTTTCTACAAGAAACCTTAGAGAAAAGGGATGAGATGGTTCTATTTTAGCAGATCCTATCCACTCGTTCTTGAACACTACCAGCTGGAATGTTTTGGGAACATACACGGTATAGATGAAAAGGTGTTCGTTTGGGTCTTTTTTAATTATTCTCTCCAAACACTTTGGTAAAAGACTATAAAGTCATGTTGTGTTTTAACGTGGTGTCTGAGTTTGCCTGGTGTGAAGGTCCACTTCTCTGAAAACTGAAGTTTTTAAAACAAAAAAAGATTGAAGGCATTTTTGTATGCACTTGCTAGGATTTTTCAAGTTGTACATATGCAGTTTTTAAGAGAGTATCATATTTTATGTAAATTGACTTTATAAATAAAAATCTATTTATAAATGGCTTCAGGGCTGTAAGATGTGTGTTGGCCAGAATTGCCCAAGGTGACTTAACTATGGCCTGAAGGGGTGGGAGAGGGGAGTAACGAGCAACACAGCAGAGAGGCAGTTCTCCCTGGACCAGGTTTCATGTGCAGAAGGGAATAAGGAGCAGCATAGCATAATCTCCAGGCTTACTTTTTTTCTCCCATTCGAGTTTTATAAATTCAGCTTTTGGAGCAGGTCCTGCAGGGGAGGTGTGTGGAGAGCTGCAGATGTGCATAGGAGACAAGGCAGGCTCGGTGCTGGTAACCCCTGTCCTGAACATGGAAACTGCAGGAGCTGTGTTGCCCCTGCCTGGGATAGTGGGAGAGTTGTGGGAAGGCAAAGAGGAAGTGGGTATCTGAAGTCTGTCCTGGCAGCAGCTCTCAGGAGGTAGGTTGGGGTGCCTTTATTCAGGGGAGCAGCACCTCTGAGAACAGTGTTATCTTTTAAAAACCACATGTAACCCACAGTGTCCCACCTTGTCCTACTCTAACTTGAGCTGCGTGTACAGAGTCTTCATCTAAAGGCAATAAGCAAATGTGAATTGCTCCTTGGAAACTACAGTCAGACTCATAAGCTCTGCCCATTACTTTTGGGCTCATGCTGAAGACCTGCTTCAGGGAAGGTGAGCCAGAGGTAAAAACTATGTGTCTTTAAGGTAAGAATGCTGTGAAACAAAACACAGGGGTGATGGCATGAAAAACTATGGCAGAGACTGTTCATTCCCTTAAAGAGCTCTAGTGAATGTTAGGAGTTGAGTGGAGCAAAACGGGTTGGCCTGTAGAATACGCTGAATGAACAGAAAGCAGAAATGGTTATTAAAATTGACCTACTTTACAGGGACTCTGTATAATCTCTGCCGCCTTAGTACTGGGAAGGTAACATTTTTCAGGAGTGTCACTCAGCAATTCCAGATTCACTAATTGCATTGGATACTCTATAATCAAGATCTGTAAAAGTATTCCACATACATGATTCCATTTGAAGAGGATAAAAAATCCTCCAAAACAAGCCATGGGAAAATGAAGGCTCTAAGAGCACACAGCATTTAGGAGCCTGCTATCAAGAGCAATAGTTATTGTGCTTCAAGTTCATTGCCTAATAAAAGTTGCTCTAATAAACAGTCCCTTTGAAAGGCACGTGGAATTCAACTGTTTAATAAATGTCTTGCAGAAGTTTTATACCCTTTATGGTTCTTCAACAGTACCCCAGGTAGGAGCAAGAGCTATGAGCTGACCTGGGCTGTGCTTGGCAGCAGCAGGGAGGGCTGGTGGAATAGGGGAGTAATGTGGTACCTTTCCTCAGGGAGAGTTTAAGGGCTTTATCCTCACAGATGACCTCCAAAACATTAGCCAAACATAAACTTATAGGGACTCCCACATATTTATTCTCAGCCTAAACCAACATCATGTCATCTTCTCCAGCAGTTTAGAAATCGGGACTGCTGCATTGGTCTGTACAAATGACCCATTATTGCAGAATGCATTTGTTTGAAGCATGTTGCTACTGCTTGGCAGGGTGTTAGTTTTCCTTCCTTAGGTGCACTGATCATTTTAGTATTTCCAAAAGCAGTGTTTGGCTCTCAGTCAAGAAACTCCCAGCGCTGTTACCACGTTCATCTGATCACCCAAGATACCATTGCAGCAACTTTGAAGCAATATCAACTTAACTCTATTGGCAAGAAATTAGCTGTAAGCAATTTTCACTTAAGCAATACTAATATTGGGGGGGGAAAGAGCTTAGTCAGCATCACAAGTTACCTTAATGCTGTCAGTCAGTGCTTCAGTCAAAACTAGAGGGAAATCAGGAAGGTACAATTTTCTTTAAAAACCTCACAGTGTCGTGAGTCTTCCAAACAGTTGCGGGGGAAGAAGGTGCAGCAAAAAGGATGTATGTGTGTTTTAGAAACACAAAATGGACAGAGGAACTCGTTTCCCCAGCCATGGTCATGGTGACAAGTCATTAGCAGATTCTCAGATCAACCTGCTGAAGAGAGCTCTGCCACACCGGAGAGAAGGGTACTGAATCATTCTGCCCTTTACAGGAAGCATCAGGGAGGATGCAAGGTAGGTTCTGTGGCAGCTGCAGCAGGAACCTTCAGCCAGCCCAGCTCACTCTTCTTCAGCACCACCACTGCTTGGACTCCTTTGAGAAGACTTCTGACCCTAAAAACTCACACCTAGAACTCTGCTCCATTATGCAAAATATATGCCAGTTCAAAGACTTGGAGATGAAAGCCCTCTGACCATGAAGGTCACCTGTCAGCAACAATAGTAGTAGCAGATCTGTCTCATCCAGGTACTTCCCCTGCTTGGGGGAGCCAGCTACACTTGATGATGGGACCCTTAGTGTCTGGGTTAGCTGCCATCAACCTAGAGCTGCCCTGAGGGATTCCAGGAAGCCTGGGTGCCTGCCCAAACTCCTACATGGAAATTGGGAATGCCTCTGATGAGAACACCATTTCTCTTTAGATGTACAACTAGAAACTCAGTGCCTAAAATGGGAACCCTAGCTTCCAGCAAGACACAAACCTAGCCCTAAGGTACAGGGCTGCAGGGAAGTCAGATAGATTCAGGCAGAAGAAAATATGATAAGGAATTCTGAGAATTAAGGAGAAAGAAAAAAAAAAAAAAAAAAGGCTAAAAGGCTGGGGACTCCAAGGGGCACACGCCTGTCAATGTGCAGATACAAAGCAAAAGCACACTTCTGTAAACCTCTCACATCTCCATCCATCGATGGGTTCCCATTTTCCCAAGCTGCATTTCACAGGCCACAGACGTGGCTAATAAAGCAGAAACAAGTCGCAGAATGGTGTTGAGATTAGCTGCCTCTATCCCCAGGCTGAAAGAACCCTTCAGTTTTCAACCACGGTCCCCTCCTTGGCATTTTTTTGTTACTTGGACTAAAGGTTTCCTTGTTACCCAAAGCACTTAAAGCCTGGTACATGGTAAAAATAGTCCCAACATTATTGCCTGGTAGTGTTTAAATGGTGATGTTGTCCCTCATGGGCAACCTCAGCTTCGGCTCCATGGCTACACTCCTTCCAAATTTCTTCACATGCTACTAAAAATAATTTTGAAGGAAGGGCCTGTGCAGTCTGCTTAAAGGCTTGCACACCACAGGAAGACCGAGGGAGCAGGCAGGAGGATGCCCTGCAGCATCCCCATGGCAGAATGGCATTGCTGGTCCCCCTTGCAGGGGGAGTGGCCTCAGCAGAGCCCAGCACCACAGAAAAGAAGAACATCAGGAGATAAGAATCCAGGGGAAAGGGGCTCTCTCCTGTTCCTACCACCACAACATATCACCAGTAAATACCCTCTTCGCCACAGATCATCGTGTATAAAACAGCCCACGATCGGTTTCAATGTAAAACAACTCACATGTACATTAACACCTCATAAAGATCTTGTTACTGGACAGCAGGCAGCCAGGCGAGCTCCTGCGACAAGACAGTTCTTGTCCTGCCAGCCTCTGGTGTGTGCACCAAGGCTCCTGGGCTGCCACGGTCTGTGGGCAGACGGCTGTGTGCCGAGACTAGTCCCGAGGTCATTCACTCTTTTCATGCAGGTCACAGAATAGCTGGCTAACAGCAACAATTTTCAGTCATTTCTTATCTGGATTGGATCCGGGCCAGCAGCCTGGGAGGGTACAGAGCCAGGAGTGAGAGGCAGCCCCTTGCACAGCTGACGGCAGGCAGAGCTGGCCTGGCTTTGCCCAGCTTGGGCTTTGGCCAAGGAGGGCTCGATTTGCTTCCCAGAAACTGCCATCAACAAAGCACTAGCCAAAGGCTTACCTGGGAACAATGGCACTAACAATATGAGAGCAGCACCAGGTGTAATCACAGGTTAATGTCACACCCTGAGGAGGCTATGGGGCAGTATAACAAATTACTTAGAATTCCGGGGACACCATCAACACCCAGCTCCTTTGGAGCTCTGTGCACACTCTGGCACACAGGAACAAAGGAGCTCTGCTCACAGAGGTGCTTTCAGAGCAGCCCTGGGACTCCCTGCAGCTCTTCTCAAGCCAGTCCCTGGGGCTCGCTCTTTGGAGAAGTGAGTGGATGCTCCTTTGGCTGAATCTGAGAACATGGAGGGGTTTTACACTTACAGATTCTCAGTCTTTTTATGATATTTGAGTACTTTCTTCCACCCATTATTTTCCCATAATAAAGATCTACTCAGAATAATGGTAAAGCTGGTACAAAAAGAGAGAGAGGTAGCATGGTTAAGGCCCTTCCCAGTAAGAGGGGCTGGTTTGTGCCTCTGCTGTCACCATCTTCAAGAAGGGAAAATTGAAGGGGAACATCAACATCCTTAGCTTAGGGAAAGTCTTGCAAAAACATCAGAGACTGAGATTTCTGCTGTAAATTAAATTGAGAGTCTCTCCAGTTCTTGAGAGCCTACAATCAGACAGAGATCACTGTTCAGATCAGGATGACTAAATTCTCGTTTTCTGCAGGTCACAGCCTGCCCCCTTCCTCCTGCTGTCACCTCACAACAAGGTGGCAAAAGAATACATGAAGTGACCCTCACAATTCCTATCATGGCTGTGCTACAGGTGAGGCAGGTGAGAGATCCTCAGAGAAACCCCAGCCAGATGGTAGGCTCCAACACCAGCATCCACACATCATGGTGAGCAGGAAAACCCCAGGACTAGACAGGCATTTGTTATCTGCCAAAGCCATCAGCGTTGTTGTACAAGAGAGGAGGAATAAACAGTCATGCAGAGGAACAGAAATGGAAAGGAGAAGCAAGTGTAAGAAAGTGGTCGGCAGTGGAGAGCACAGTGCATTAAATCAGAGCAAGAAGCACAGAGAAATGATTTCAACTATTGTCTGTGACACCCTTTCCCCTCCCTTCCGTAAATGCTTTTGTTTATGGGTAGATGTTAATAACAGCAGAAGCATAAACATCAGAAAAGGAGAAACTTGTGGAAAGGCTGCAGGGAACAGGGCAGTGCTTCAGGCTTTGACCTGTGAGCATCCACTTTGCTGCTGGAGAAGCCTCAGTTCTTTCCTTTCATCTCCTGGCCTCAGCCCCAGCACTTACAGCCTGCAGTACAACAGTTATCCAGTCACCAGACACAGTAAATTGTGCTTGCTTTTTAAGTTGTTTGGTTTGGCCTTTTTTTTTTTTTTTTTTTTTTTTTTTTTTTTTAAGGAAGAGAAAGCAACAAAGAGGCATGATAGCCCCAAGGGGAATTTTCTGTTAAAGTCACTGCCAAAAGAATGACCAATTTGTAAGTGAAATGTTGACACTTTTATAACACAGCAAATATCTTTCCCTTGAATGAAGCGCTTCAAGATTTTTTTTTTTTTTGGAGAAAAGATGAATTTTGTCAAGATGTTAAATACTAATAGGAAGTGTTGCAATACTACAACACGTTTTCTCTTTCACTCTGTTTCCCATGTACAATTCCTTGAAGGCTCCACAAAGGAGCCACAGTCACTTTAGCAGAACCATCCACAGAAAAAGCAGGTGAAACCCACTGGGTAAATAAAAGCCCAGCTTAGAAATCTTAGTAAATACTATCATCCCCTTACCAGCAGAGTACCTGCAAAGCCCTCTGCAGAGGCTGCTGACTCCCATTTTCCTGGCAGCAGCCTGACTTCATCATGGGCTTGTTTTCATCAAAGGAAAGCCAGTTGGTGTCACTGGTCCCCTCAGTGAAGCACCTGCATGTGATTCAGTGCCGAGGGTCCTTCTGTGTCTTCTTCTCCTCGCCCAGGAGACACCAGAGGAAACTGGGCAATGGAGAGGGTAGATGTGCTTCAAGCAGCTTGAAGTTTGCAGCACACACTGTATTTGGGCCTGATTTGAATGGAGGCAAGGATGGGGAGCCGGTCTGGGTGAACCAGCACAGCTCTGCGGCATCTCCTTGCCTGATTCCCTGAACCCTCTCTGCAGCAGGAGTGTCCCACAGGCTGCATCCCTGCATAGACCCAGTGCTGCTGAGATAGTTTATACCCTTTGGTCTTTGGCCTTGCTAGAGGACAGCCAGTAAAGCGAGGTGAGAGCAGAGAAGCTTTTGAAGTGGGGAGACCACAAAGCTCGTTTAGGATGCATACATCACCAAAAAAACCCCAGCCACCAGACAGTAATAACTTCAAAACAGTGCTGACTGGAGTTCAAAACAGTGATGTACTGGCAGAAAAACTAGTGCCTAAGCCAAGTTCTGAGTGCTGTAAGCTGAATTTGACTGTTTATGATGCTGAAGAGTGCTAATGGTTGCCAGCAGGCAAGCCTTGCTGTTAAGGAAAAACACACAACTTGTTAAAGGGACCTCTGGGCACTTCTTCAGGCCTAGCAGAAATCATAACCAACCTACTCTGTGCAGTAAAACCTGCTGGAGAAAGCAAGGGCAGTGTCATGTTCCTTGGTGGAATCTGGGGTGGAGGACACAAGGCTGCATTCAGTGTGCACATGGCAGAAATCATGGAAGGAGCAGAAAGCTGGAGAGGGTGCAGAGGAAGAGGGCTTCTGGGGACTCAGACTGGGGCAGGAGGCCACGCAGCCTGCCCACAAGAGGTTTTCTTCTGCTGTGTTTGGGAAGACAGGATTCGGGACCATTCTTTATAAAAAAGCAGATGCAGTGAATAAGAAGGATTTCAGAAGTGAAGCATTTGCATTAGAAAATGGTCCATTCTGGGAGCTGTTGAATGCAATGATTTTTCATTCCAAAATGTTGAATATTTTATTGATATTGCCAAATTTCTGAATGGTCAAAATGTACAGCAGACCATTTGCTGAAGAAAAGACTTCACTCTGGGTCAAATTAGTTTAAATTTTCATTTTAAGGTACCTCTGGATTACAGATACATCAAAGTGCAGTGATGACATTGGAGCTACCAGAAAAATTCTGGGCTCTGCTTCTCCTTAACAAAGTGATAGCAAGTCAGCATGAGAAAAAGTCAGGTGGTCAGCTGAAAAACAGCAGGTTGGAAAAAGCAGAGGTACAGGTGTGTGTGACAGCTTGTCCCCAAATACCTCCATCCATGGGGGTAGCCCTGATGTTCAAAATATGCTCCTAAAACATCTCAGAAGGCAGAGTCCATGGGGCATTAACAGCCCTGACTGCTCTCTGCCCAAGATTCAGCCCTGCCATAGGATTTGCAGCACACAGCTTGGGAACCAGAAGACTCTGCTGAGACACAGACATCATGGCTTATGTATAGGGAGAGATTCTCCTCACAGGGTCCTCCCCAGACCCATTTTTCTCCACTGCCTTTGGTCCGCTCCTCCCCATGTCTACTAAAAATTAACTTTGCATCAGACGTCAACCCACTTTCTTTCTCAGTGCTTTCACCATGGGAGAAACCTGGAAGTGGGAGGTGGAGCACAGGGCGCAAAGGGAAAAAAAAGAAAACGGAAAATATGGAAGAAAGTGAGAGGCTGAGGAGGGAGGGGAGGAGCGAGGAGGAAGGGGTTGAAAGGGCTGGTGAGGGATAGGGGCAGGCTGGCCCCCGGCTGCCCCACATTGTGCTTGGCTCTATCCATCTAAATAAAGGGACCTTCCTGACTTGTGTCCCAGCTGGGAGAGGTTTTGTTGCCTTTTGGGTTTTGGTGTCGTCTCCTCCCCCTGTTTTGCTCCCCGTCCTCTCTTCCCTTTCCATCCCTTCCCTCTTTCATCCAGACTGCATCAAAGTGCCCCCGTGTCTCCGACTCCTCGGGCGTTTCCACCCCCTCCCCGGAGGCACAATGTCTCCCTTTGTGGCCACCACCCAGATGACCTTTCCTACCTCCTTATCCCCATTTATCCCTGCGCCTCCGGGTAAATAAACCCCGAGGCGAGGGGTGGGTAGAGGAGAGTGCTGGTCCTGGGGCAGGTGCTTCCTTTTTCAGCCCCGCTAGCACCAGGGGAACGAGCATGAGAGAGTTTTTAGGAAGCGGCTTGAGCACTGGGGACGATCAGCCTGCCCAGCATCCCACAGTGAGGTGGAGATGTGAATTTCACCCCAAAAGAGAGTGCATCCCTATTTTCACTTCATTTAAATGCCCATGTCAGCCAGTCCCATAGGAGGGGCAGAGCCAGGCTTGAGTTGGGGTAGCCAAGGGCACTTGCATGTGGACACACGGGACGTTGAAGAGCAAATGTCCAGCCACAGCCTGCACTGGGCATGTTCATATGGGAGAAGAAAAACATTTGCTGGGCTCTGTGCAGCACGAGCCTACTCACAGCCCATCCTGTTGTGCCTGGGGGCTCCTCACTTCTCTCCTGGCTTTTCTCCCCTCTGCGTGTTTCCCTTCAGTTCCTGCTGGTTTATCCATCTTTATTAGTCCCTGCTCGCTTTGGCAGAGCTCAGTTACCTGCCAGGTCTCTGGTCCAGCAGGGGCTTCCCCTCTGCTGCCTGCTGTATTTTCCAGTGCCCCCAGCTTGGCACACGTTCTGGAGCAATCATAAACGCACTGTGGCTCGATACAGTGCTCCAGCTCTGAAATCCCAGCAAAAGCCTTTATTCTGCATGTCTGATGCTTGCAGGCCTTGACATACAAGCAGATGTGCCTGTGCTCCAGCTGTGCACACTGGAAAGGCAGGTCTAGGATGGACACCTGAACACCCCCTGTTCCCTAGGGCAGACAAAGATATCAGAGTGGGCTCAGGTGGCTCACCCTAGCTGAGCATCTGGCTTGTGTTACTTCACCAGCTTTATTTGAAAAGGGAAAAGCTCAGATCCACACAGTGCCCCAGGTTGTCCGAAACGGAGAACTCTCCACCCCAACGCACTAGTCTCCATGTATTTCAGATCCTATTTTGGCTGCCCAAGGTGATTCAGTCAGATCTTAAATTAGTCCCTTATAATCTAAATTGAATTTAGACCCAGAAAATCCCCAGGTTTCAGATGTTTCTGGTTACACAATAACTCTGGCTCTTCTTCTCAGAAGAGTGAAATGGCAGGATTTTGAAATTCCTTGTTGGTTCATGTTTGCATATAAATGCTGATTTTATCTTTTCTGTACACAAAGTAAACACAAAGATGTTTTACAGTAATGTTGCCGTTGGAACATGCACCAAGGATGGCAAAACAACTTAGAGATGTTTCCAGACCCAAGGACCATGCCTCCTTTCACACAAAGAAGCCGCCCGCTCCAAGATGCCCGGCACACCCTCATCCCTGTTTATGCAGACCAACAGGCAGGTTTCATTAGGCAATAGTAAGATCCCGAAGTAAAAGCTGGGTAAAGATGACAAAGTATATGTGTTCACTCAGGCTACCTAAGCTCAGGTTCCTGATGGAGCTGTATTTTTCCATAGGTCCCCAAGAGCTGTGGACCCTGCTGGAAGTGCCCAGAATCACTGCAACTGAGAAATGCTGGCTCTTACTTAAGCTGGGATTTACATCTCTTATAATGCTGGTCAACAAAGAGAATGTATTTCAGATTATAATAAACGTTTAAAGTAATGTAGCTATTGGTGATTAACTCTGAGGGGAAACTCTCATGCCAAGAGTTGCTCTTTGTGAAAGAACTAAATGCAGTCATGGCCAGAAGCAGAGAAGGAAGATGTGCTGCTGGGAAGAGATAGCTGTCAGAGAGTAAATTAATTCAGCATAATCCCAGATTTACAGAGCCCTGCTGAAGGATCAGAGGTGGCCATACTTTAAAAAAATGACCCTGTCCACAAGCCTGACAGCCTTAGTTATGGAAAGAATAATGTACAATTGAATAAAACCACATTTTCTGATGATTTCTTCTTATTTGTTGGTGGATGTTGCAGAAATTCTGTTTGGAAGTCAGCAGCCTCTGGTGAAAGAGATGCTCTTGGGTGTAATGGGAGAGGATAAAAATCCAGCCCAAATACCTCCCCTCGGCCATCTAGGAGTGCGGTGTCTATTTAAGTTAGTCATTTGACTACTCATCTGCTTTAGCAGCCCACGAAGACAGAGGCATTTTCTGAGAGCAATTCTTTGTGCTTGCCCTAGGATGACTGCTTGACGTGGGATCAGCCGCCCCTGGTGCTGCCTGGCCCTCCCAACATCCATGAGTGGGTTTGTGGTGAGGAGATGCGTCAGTGGTGGCCAGCTTTAGGTGGTCACGGGTAGAGGAGTTGCCTCTTGCCCTATATACCTGGGTGCTCGTGGAGGCTGAAGGACTGCCCACCATCCCAGAAGTCATCTCGGAAATAACATCAATGCACCCCAAAGTTCACTGAAATCCAGGCTGCAGCAGCTGCCAGTGGCCTTTGCATCACATCTGCACCCTCTGAGGCAGTATCAGAAACAGGCCTCAGTTCCCTGCTGGTGGTCACCACACCTGATCAGCGTGGGACACTGAAAAAGCCCACAGGCATCAACCCTTCATCTTGAAACATCTTGAAATGACACTAAATGCATCCAACAAAATCTGGGCAATATATTTCTCATGTCTTAGAAGTCTTAGGAGTTTTAAATGTTACACTGCCTTTGACATTGCAAGAGCAGAACTGAAAATGTCACGCCAGCTTTTAAAGGGAAACAATTAAAAGTATACTTGCAGGATATTCCTATTAGAAACCACACTTTTCTTCTTGTTGCTTTGGACAAGAGGTTTAGGAGAAGGGCTGGTGTGTGTACATGTGCTCAAGGCACTGACTCCTGCATCCAAAGCAAGAGGCTGCAGAAGGTGGGATGAAGAAGACAGCTGAGAAATGTCACATTATTTAGTAATATGAATTGTTCCATAATTGTTCCATGTCAGCAGCAATTGCAGCAGGACAAGAAAATCATCCCAAGCCTCCTGGCACAGCTGCCCAAGCCAGGCTCATAGATCTGCAGTGCAAAGCAAAGAAGCTTCTGCAGTGCAACAGGTCCCACTGCAGTGTGTCAAGCCCTGCTGCCAGTCCCAGCTATCATTTGCAGCCAGGTAGGTAACACTGCTACACACCACATTACCACAGGCAGGCCCTCAGCCTGCCTAGAAATGTGAGCAACAGCTTGGGTCAGTATGAAAGAAAGAGTATATTAAATTGTCAGGAACGACAGAAAACGCATATGCCACTATCTTGTCTCTAAATGGAGTCCCTTGCCCACACAAGCTCCTCATCTGACCTCACTTGGCTGGCTTTTACTGCCTTCATTGTTTCTGTAAAAAACTCAGAGGCATTTCAGTCCATAAAGAAGACGGAAAATCTATTAATTGCCTCATGGCTGAAAGACAAGCCCACCCCTGCCTTGCTGTGAGCCCTCCTCCTTGCCAGAATCCCCAGTCCCTACTCCCCACTGAAAGCCAGGGGCACTTTTAAGAGGCTGGAGGGATCTTCTCCTCTCTGCCACCACTCCTGCCCCTTGCTTTGCAGGAGGGCGCCTATATATGACACGGCAAGCAAGGGGGCAGATACACTTCTGCTCCCCGAAAGAAGCCCTGCCACGTGTGTTTTCTGGAGGTGAACAGATGTGGTCACTCTGTCTCCCACCCCGTGTCGGTCTGGTGTCACCGCTCCTGTCCTGGCACCGTTTCCCTGTCCCCACAGCCCGCCACCGCCTCCTCCCCCGCTCCTGCCGTACTCCAGCCTCTCCGGGCAGTGATTAATGGTGCCCATCAATCAGGCACGGCTGCGATGAATGCGGCAGCAGTTTGCGATTAACCTTGGAGAACCTTGTCCCCCTGTCCCCGGCCATCCCCCTCCAGAGCCCCCCACTGAGATTATCGGGTGAAATGAGGCGGGATGAGTTTGTACCGGGGGCCGGGCCCGGGAAAACCGCCCCCCTGCTCTTTTCAAATTGAAATGGAGAGCTCTCAACCGCTCCTTTGAACTCTGCTCGAAAGGGTAAAAAGAAACCCAAACAGTAGTGCTTTCCTTCAATAATGCAGGGGGGAATCAGGATTGGGACAGTCAGGGTTAGTGACAAGAGTGGTGCCAAAAGGAGTTGGTTCGCCTGCCTTGTGGGAGAAGAGAAAGTGTAAAACCATGGCGTGGTTACACACAGGTAACACACAGGTTTCACTTGACCTCCCTCTGTTTTCTCTCCTGTCTGTGTGGCAAACCCTGGCTTTGCTAGTGCTGTACCAACACAGGACAGAATAGAGTCCTTGCTTTCAAGAAGTGACAGCAATGATTTCTTAGTTTCTTGTAATGCCTTTTCATGGCTTCAACTTGGATTCGGATTATTCATCCCTGGACTGGAGGAGAGTGGAAAGGGAAGGTGTTCCCATTTCTGCTTCAGCCAAGTGCTCATATTTGGGATGGCTTGGCTGGAGCAGACTGACATCCTTGCAAACCCCAGTGGGGCCTCCCCAAAGCAGCAGGGCGCACCTCGTGCTGCGGTTTGGCACATTGCAGCAGGCTGAGGAGGAAAAGCCAACTACACCATCCGAACTACACCTGCACTTAACACACTGCCATGGTGTGCTGCCTGGTTTTGATTTGGAGGTGTTCGAGGGCAAAGTTTATGTCTCTGGGTGTGAGGGTTTGCTCGTGGTGGCGGCTCATTGCTGGGGCTGGCATTTCTCAGGCAGGCAGTGCTGTCAGCTCGGGGTGATCCTCCAGTGGGTCACACACCCGTTGTGACAGCAGGGGAGGAGGTGGAACAGCCAGCACCTTAAGTAGAGGCAACTAGAGATCAGTCTAGGGCTTGTAATTCCAGGAGGGAAGCTCTGGTGAGTGAGGTCATTCTCCAGCAGGTGGGATACATTTCTGCTGTTGCTCCTCCAAAAGTCCTTAATGCTCCCTCATTTGCTTATAATCACCAAGAGGCTTTGTTGGTAAGAAATAAAGCTTCACATGCTCCCATTTAGAGGCCCATGGGGCCCTTTTTAGTCTTGTCCCTTGTAGATAAGGATGCAAATTAACAAACGAACTTCAATTAATAGCCAAATCCCTTTAAAGAAACAGCCTCAGTCAAGCATTTCTGAACAGGGTTTTACCCATTATTTGTCTCTTATTTGAATGGTCATTATGAACATTTTGAACTCTGTTGTTCATACATTTATATACCCACACATATACATGCAGTCCTGCATGCATGCAAATGTTTGCATGTCCAGGCAATGTTTTCAAGCCCAGGAGGAAGAAACCTTGGTTTGCTCATGGATTTGGTGGGGAAGTACTCAGGTTGCCATCAATTCAGGGGCTGGCCTTCAGCATTAGCCTGTTCCATGTTCTTCTGCAGCCATCCCATCTCTCCTCATCGCAGGCTGTGGGTGCTTGAAGGATGCCACGGGGCTGTCCCTTGCAGGAGAGCTCCGGTGGGGAGTGGACAGACTGCTGCCCAGGAGCCTGACAAAGCACGGCCGAGCTTCGCCACAGCACTCGGGGAGGTGGGACCAGGCAGGCAGGACACATGACTATTCAGATCTCCCTTCAAATGTTATTAAATAATGTTTTGCTGCTGCAGCACAACAGGTGTGGGGAGGCACAGGCAGGTAAACACAGCCCAGAGCAGGGCAGCCCGCCAAGTCTGTTTCCTTACATAAATCTCTCCACTTCAAGGTATGCAATTAATCCCGGCTCCAGCCTCCGTTCACCACAGACCATCTTTGTACACATGATGTATTAATCACCAGAAAGGACTTCTGCACCTCTGCTATCGTTCTGGCTTTGCAGGCGGCTGCAAAGAGCTTTGAGAACCCGCAGAGACCAAAGGACGGGGTGGCAGGGGTGGGTTGGTGATGGCTCCTCGCACCAGCCAGCCAGAGGAGGTGTGTAGGTACACACACGTGTGGGGGGCTTACCTCTGCCACACTGTGCTGTGCTGCAGCTCCTTTGAAGCTGATTTCACCAGCAGATCCGCTTTCCCTGGAGAACACGGACATTAATCAGTAACAGCTCCCCACCCTGAGTTTTACAGGGCTGATTACAAGGAGTGCTCATTAAAAAGCCAGGAGGACAGCAGATCCCCATCAGGAAGCCTGATCCTGCAAGAGCCTGCATGTAGTTCTTCACCCCTGGTGTGCATAGGCGGCACCAGCCCTATCTCCTGCATCTCAGTGGAGGGAGAGGGCATGGCTGGCCCACAGTGGAGCCTGCCCACACCAGGCAGCCAGAGCAGCCCTGTCCCGGCCCTGTTTTGGCAAGCCCAAACCGTTTGTGCTGCCCAGGTTGAGTTCTGCTGGAACATGACTCTGCAGCCACCAGTGTCCAGCCTGGACCAAGAGCCCAGTTAGGCCAGGCAGCTCAGATGTCAAGATCCTCAGTTTTCCCTAGTACTCCCTGTTTTGCCCTCCGTGATGTGTGCTCTGTGTGTTTAACATCCATTTCAGAACTGGCAGCAACAAGAGCCCTGAAGTTCCACACTCACCTGGATCCTGGCACCAGCTCTGATGGCCTCTCTGGTTCACACTTCCCCAAAATCCCTGCAGCAGAGCAGGGCATTTCTTGGAGGCACAAAGCATTAGGATGGTGGCAGACTGAAGCCAAGCAAGAGACATCCAAGTGCCAGCCTTGCTCATCTGTTTGTCCTGCCATACTTTTGGCTGCTGATGCTGCCCAGGCTCCCCAGCACAGGCATCCCTCCACTGTTCTCCCCTTCCTTTACCTCCTTCCCAATGCCTTAGGCACAGAGGCCAGGACCTTGAATTTACCTGGCTCACTCTTGACAGGGACACCCCTATAAATCTTCACTGAGACAATGATGGTTGCAGCTCAGAGCAGGTTCACTGGGGAGGATCTGGAATAAAGCAGAGGGAGAGGGCAGCAGATGGCCAGTGTGGTTTAACATGCACATGGAATGCTCCTATCTCCAAGGCCTCATAAAGATTAGAGACGTGCTTCTTCAAAGCAGCAGAGAGCGGAGCATGGGACAGGCGAACGCCCACCCTGCTCCACCAGGGACATCGCCCGTGGGGATGCCTTTCCTCCTCATCTGCCTGTGAGGGGTCAAGGGCTGGGCCTTCAGCCCCCATGATAAGTGGGGTGGGAGGGAGCCACGAGCAAGGCTGGAGCTCACTGCCAGCTTGCAGCTGCCTCAGCTTGGCTTTTGGTGTGGCTGGTGCCATGTCCCTGGCTGAGAAAACATGTGGGATGAGGAGAGATGGGATGGCTGTAGAAGATGAAACAGATGAGGTGGCTGAGTCACAGAGCTCCTGCTGCAGAGACTTTACCCCGATGCTGCTCAGCACCCATCTGAAACCTGGCTGTCACCTGGGGCTCCTATTGCTTGTGGCTCCCCAGCTGTACCTGAGGTCTTTTGGATGTCCACAGCCAGTGTCTGGTTTATGCTGAGGAGGCTTTGCAGCCTGCAGGTAACCCCCTGCTCCTGAACTTGTAGTGCTGTGCTCCTTCAGGCCACATTGTCCCTTGTCCCAGGGTGCTACCTGCTCCTTACTTCAAGACATGAATTATTTTATGAGCCTGACCACTCAAAACCTTTCCACTTCTTGTTTTCCTTTGGCTGTAATGTTTGTCCCTGGATGTACTCAGACTCTCCACAGCGAGGTAAAAATAGCTACTGGACTTCTCTGGCTGCTTTTTCTTTGGCTGTAGCCTTATTTTCAGGTGAGAGGCAGTCTGCAAGATGCTGGTTCAAAGTCATTTGGTAGGACCTTGAGCAAAAAAGAAAATTTCCCATTTGCACAGTGAAGACTTGCCTGCCCTAGCCACAGAGGGTAAGGCACAGTGTGAAGGCAGAGTGCCAACAAAGTAGCCACTCACCCCAAGATAAAGCTGCTGAAGACTGATGTTAATTAAATAGAGAATGTTTTTGTTTCAGCATGCTTATTAATTATTATTATGACTTATTATTTGCAGTTTATATTGCAGTAATGACTTCAGGTCTGAATTAGGAGCCTGGAGTCACTACTGTCCAGAGAGCAAGCATCCAGGTGGGCATAGGCCAGGCTCTGAAAGCTTACCTGCACAAACAGCAGGACTTCAAGCTAGATTTTCATCCCAACAAAACTGTCCTTTTCTCCTTGAGGTGCACCTGAACGGTGCTGTTTCAAGCAGCAGGGATCAGAGGTGTGTCCTGAGGACCACGCTGGACCACATCTACCATGTGGGAAACTCAGGGTGGGGGGAGACCTGCAGAGCTCACAGGGTGGCTGGCAACCAGGTCCAGAAAGGACACTGGGTTGCCAAATTATCTGTTTTTGTTACAGTCAGTAACAAGGGTCTCCACAGTGCAATGTTTTCTCCCTTCAGGCTATTTTTCATTGTTCTGGGATGCAGGGGCCACAGACAGGAAAGAAGGTAAAAAAGAAAGGAAAAAAGAAAGAAAAAGAAAAAAATCAGAGGCATGATCTTCTAGGCCCTAAAATCATTGCATAGTCTGGGAGTCAAGGGGTCCTCTTCTCTTTCCAAACAGGGCCAAGACAGGAGCAGAAGGTGAGAATGGATGTGAAGGCATCCCAGCAGTGTGAGCATGGCTCTCTGCAGTGCCCCATCACCACTGCCTCCCACGCAGGACAGAGCACCAAGGAGAACCTCGCAGGTAAGAAAGTGGTGATGTGGGTCCCTTGCAGAGTAGGATGCTTTTTGTTTCTTCTGAGATTAGGAAGGAGAATACAGCTGTCCCTGTGCCCTGGCTTTTGGAATCATCCCTGCAACTGGGGCACTGCTGAGGATGGAATGGAGACTGCATGGATACAACATGCATTGTTGTCTGGGATCTCCAGAGGAGGAGGTCAGGGAGGAGCCCCCAGGTTCCCTGGGCACAGGGCTGCTGAGCAGCTCTGTGCTCATTCATTGCACATCTCTGTGTCCCCGTGTGCCCCTGTGAGACAGAGCTGACCCCAGAGAGGAGCACCCACTGAGATCTGCAGCTGGGGACCCCGGGAACGAGCAGAGTAAGAGTAAGAGTATGCCTGTCCTTGCTTTCATTTGCCCCCCTTTATTCATGCTTATGAAGAATTAGTTTTTTCTTTTGAAGTCTTCCTCCTCCAGCCCCAAATAAGCTGCCTCATCACCTTGTCCCCCCGCTCCCACCACCTAAGCTTTTCAAGCATGGCTTCCTGAACCATGGCTGGCTCTGGTTCTATATCCCCAGCCAGGAGCTCGAGGATCCCTCCTGCTGCCTCCTTTGCACTTCTATCAGGTTCAACCTGTTCAATTAGTGGTGCCCCAGGCACTGTGGGTTCCAGCTTTCTCTTTCTGCTTCATTTAATTTGAACACACGCACCTCTCCCTCCCTTCTCCTCCCTGCTCACTTCAAGGCCCCAGGCTCTGCACTGTGAAAGGCACAAGGCAGGGCATCACTTACACACCTGGAATATGTTGCAACAAGCCCAACAGCCTTTTACAAGGAAGTCTTGGGCCCAGACGATGAGCTAAAAAGTCCTTTTGCAAAGCCGCCTTTCTTGGGTAACAAAATGCACAGCTAAACCCCATTCACTGATTTCCAGTGCTCCTTGGGGGATTGGTTTTCTGACCTGCTTTCTTCTTTTTTGGGGGGTTTAACATTGCCCTGTGCACACGTGGAGAGCCAACCAGCCGTGTACACAAGCAACATACACAATGAGGAAAGGATTAGCTGAAACTGCTGGCTGGCTTTTATTCTGCTTTCAAAAGGAAGCCGCTTGGGGAACACTTCAGTTGCTTGCCTTGCCTTGGACAGCATCGTGGGCACCTCTCTTGCCCCATCCTGACACTGGCATGGAGGTGCCTGAAGAAGATGCAGGATGGCAGATCCCATGTTATGGGCAGGGTCCCTGCTGCTGTTGCACTGTCACATAGGGCATGGAGGAGGCCAAGTCTCGTGTTCCTCTGTGTGTGTGTGGACAACCCTGGCTCTGGCACAGGGATGGATGCTGTGCCTGTGCATGGTGCGTTGGAGCGATGCTCTTCCTGCCAGGGGAAATGTGGGGGCAGAGGGGACAAGCTCTGGGTGCTTTGTGTGAGCAACACGACCTGACAAGCAGCGTGCTGCTGCTGGGGACTTGGCTGTGCCATGGGGACCTTTGGGGTGACTTGGAGCATCTCAGCTGTGCAGCAATCCCCCACAAAGGCACAGCCTGCAGTGCTCCAGGGTGGGTAGGAAATGAAACAAAGCTAAAAATAAAGAAAATAATCTGATCCGTGAAATTGCACATGCAGGTGCTGTTGGCAGGGAAGAACTGCAGCTCCAGTAACCTGATGGTGGCTTTGGAGCTCCCTCACTGCCTGCAAGCCCAGCTGAGAGCCTCAGCCAAGCAGAGGAGTGCTTTGCAGTTTCCTGGGCAGCTCTTTAGTGGCTGCATTGGCTGCTGGGCAGCTGCCCAGGGGCTCATGGGGCATTTGTCCTCACTGCCTGGCTGCTCGGAACATCTCTGCCATGACAAATCTGCCAGAGATGTAGATCCCAGTTCAGTAGGATGAATGGGACAAAGAACTATCAAAATCGACACAGCTGGACTTATTTTTGTCAGCAGAAATGCTGACTGCTGTGTGAGGACCAGCAGCAGCAAACAACATGACGATAATGAAGTGACAGGAAGTCATTTGGCCTGTCCTTTCAAGACGAAGATTTAAACATCTCTCTTACTAAAGAACCAGCTAGAAATACTACACCAGTCTGTGTTAAATCTCTTATCTGCTGCCCCTGCACTCAGCTGTCCCATTCACATGTTGGCTGTACACTGCAAAGCATTAAAGCTTGCATGTCTCATTTTGTGCTGGACAGTTTCTCCACATGGTTTCTTAATGCCTCGGGAATTTATTCTGCAATATGCCATTTTTTTCCTGCCACAAATCAACTTAAACTGTTGGTTGTTTGCTGATTTTACAGGCAGAGAAATATTTGGCCGAGCTATATCGCTGCAACAGTTTAACCAGAGCATTCATCATTGTTTACCAAAACTCAGTGACTGGGTAGAACAAGAGTTCAGCCTGACCGCTGCTGCTGGGGAGCCCAGAGGAGGTGCTGAGTGGATGCAGATGCCATGCAAGGTCACCTTCTTCCTCTGAGTGTATGTTGGGGATGCTCACTCAGCATTTAGTGATGGACTCCTTCAGATGGGGAGCTGCTGGGAGCCCCCCTCACTCCTGCAGGGAGGATCACAGCCTGCTGCTGAGCAGAGCCATCCCCAGCATGTGGAGCAAAATTTTGGTGGGGATGAAATCAATGGAAATTTTTATGACAGATTTCCGTGTCAGTTTTCATTAAAAAAAACAAAAACAAAAACAAAAACCAAAACAAACATTTAAAAAATGAGTGCACTGTTGTCTTTTGTCTCAATCTTTTGCAACCTTCAAACACTGCCTCAAGCCTGTTTCAGCCACTTTCTGTTTTGAAATGGTGAGAAGACGACCATAAAGCTCCCTATGGACTGTCTGTCTCACGGGGTGACTCACTCCAAAATGCCACACAGCTCTGTGGTCCCTGGGTGGGATTTGGAGTGAGGACCAGCCAGGGCTGGATGGGAGTGTGGGGTGCCCCTGAAGCCTCACCTCCATCTGCCTCGAGCCTTGCAGGGTTGATGGGTACAAATGTGCACCCAAGTGAGTGGATTTGAAAGGCAATAAAGCTGTTTAATGCAGGAACTTGTGTGATTCTTTGTTTGTAAATCCCCGGGTTTGCTGTACCTATCCCTCAGGAAGGTGATACACCCAGCCATCTAATTTTTCATGCATTTTACCATTAAATGGGCATGCTTTCAAGAGGGCTGGAAGAAAGGAGGCCGTGCTTATTCCATTGACCCCGTGCTGTCTCTTTATAAACATGGCTGAGGGATTTCTATGGCTGAGATGGGTAACAAAAGGCTCTGCAGAGCCACAGCTGGGATTTTTCATGCTCCAAGGAGAGACGAGCATCTTGCATCCCACCGAGGGCTTTGGCTGGAGCTGCCGCAATTGTTCGCACCTCCTTCCCCTCTCTTTCACCCGGGACAGCCTGCACGGGCGCTCCCCGCGCTGGAGGAGAAGGGGAGGGAATGAGGATGCTGGGCACAGAGCGAGGGGGCGCAGGAAGAAGAGGAGAGGAGGAAGGAGAGGAGGTGCGAGGAGGGGCGGGCAGCCTGAGCCTGAGCGAGGGGGAGAGGTGGCAGGAGGGGTTCGCGGCGAGGCGGGGGCACGGGAGCTGCCCCTTTCCCTTGACAGCGGCTTTTCAGATGGAAATGGCGGGGTCAGCAGCAGCCCCCGGACAGTGGCCCCTTCGCTGCGCTCCCCGCGGGCACAAAGAGGCGGAGGGCGCTGCCGGGAGCCCGCTCCGCTCCCCCGGCCCGGGCAGGGCGAGCGCCGGCCCTGCCGCCGCCACCGCCGGGGCAGCGGGCCGGGCCCGCGGGGCACCGAAACGGGCTGGGAGAATGCGGGCAGGGTGCGGGAGGGGAAAAGAGAAAAAAGAAAAAAAGAAAAACACGGAGAGAGAGAAAAGCTGAAAGATTTCCAGACAAATAATCTTCAAGGAGTGTTCTGTAAACAGAGCGGAGGGCAGGGCGCCAGGAGCACCTGCCTCTCCGCATTGACATGAATAGTTCGGGAAGAAGGGAGCACAGCCCTCCTCTCGCCGCCCGTGTGCTCGCTGTGGAGCTGCCCGCTGGTGGGGGCGATGCCTGGCAGCGGTGGGTGCTGCAGTAGAGCTGGCTCTCAACCCAAACCCCATCGGTTCTGCCCTCCTCTGCCGCCTCATTCCGAGGGACGCTGAGCATCCGAAGGCGTGCTAAAGCTGCCGGTGGTTCAAACCTCTTAGTGTCTTATATCACCCTTGGTTCCTGCTATTGTTTTCTCTCCCTGTACCGTGTGTAATCCCTTGCCGGGCGCTGCCAGGCTCCTGACCTCGCAGCTCCCCTGCACCGCCGAGTTCCTCAGGCGCAAGTTTTGTCCTGTTCTGGGGGTGGGTATAGAGGAGCTGGAAGGCTCCTGCACCCACACAAGCAGCGGAGAAGGATTAGACCGTGCACGAACAAGTCCCTAATCACACAGTTTGGCAATCTCACGGTAAGCCACCTCACCCCTCCCAGCAGGGAGTTAATCCCCGGGTCTCCAGTGTGTGGCACCTCCCGCAAAGCAGCGTCAGTGTTTGCAGGGGCTCAGGGCAGGATCCTGCTGTGGCAGCTTTGGTGCCAATTCCCTCTACCCCTTTCCAGCCTGCAACCTGTGCCAGCCTCAGCTGAAGAGCTCTCTGCCTCTCGTGAGCACAGCTCCAAGGACCTAAAGCGCTGACAAACCAGTACACACATTTTAGGCTGGGATCTTAAGGGTACCCATTATGCACGGCATCTCCAAACAGCAATGACCTGAGAGCTGCTTCTTCCCTTATAGCCATGAAGGACATTAAGGCACACAGGGTTATTCGATGGTGGTGGGGATGTGGGTGGGCTGGACACGATGCAAATGCAGATGGGACACAAGGCTGAATCCTTGTTTGGTGCTTGGATTGTAACTGAGGCTGCCAGAGCTGCCTCCGGGGCACCTCCTGTCTCCCTGCTTAAACAAATAATGCTTGCCTGAGGCACACAGCAGGCCCAAGCAAAGCAATCCAGAAATCATCCGCCGGTGCTGATGGATTTGTTAGCTGGTGTAAAGGGTATACGGGTTTCATCTGAACACCCAAGGCTGATTACAACTTGCTAAAGAGCTTTCCTGGGTGTTGCATTCAAACATCTTCCTACAAATACAGCTAATATCAGCAAAGGGCTGTCTGCTAATGTTTGTTTGCTGCTGTGCCTTGGAGCTAGATGGCACGACCAAATTTTGCAGGCATTGCTCAACTGCCATGAAACAGAATGTCAAAACTTCTGCATTTGCTCACCTTATGCATGCAGAAGAGTCTGGATAGCAGTGTCACCAGAGGTGACTCCAGTTCAGCAGCACAAGCTGGAAAATGTCCAGCCAAGGCTCTGTGATGGGAGGCAGTTCATATTGTGCCTCCTTCAAGGGAGAGAAATCTGCAACAAAATTGTGTTTGTCATAGCATCACCCACTTTAAATGAGAGTTATGTGGGTGCAGCAGAGCACTGGGAACAATGTGGTGTTCCATTGGTGCTGCATTACTCCGAGGTTTTGGCATTGACCAGGTCTCCAATCTGGAGGAGATCTGCTGGAGAAAAGCACCGGTGAAGTCAAATATCTCCTGTTCCTTGCTTTTACCTACGTGTTATTATTTGATGCCCAAGCTTTCATTTTTCTGTCTCCAGCTTTCTTCTCTCGATAGTCCTTACTTGGAACACTCTTAAACCTCACTGTTCCAGCCTCAGGCTGACATAACTTTTTTCTGTCCTGCCTAATGTCCTCTTCAGTACATCTTAGCAGTACCTCTCTCTGCCCCATCACTCCTCTTTTGGGGATGGCCATCCCACCTTAGATCCTGGATGCTTCCCAGTGAATTGCACATCCCCAAGCAGTCAGACCATGCTTGGTATCCCCAGCTGACATCAGGGACCCAGGCAGAGTTTTGAGCCCCCAGAACAGATGGAGAAACCTGCAGGTTTGGGGGGAGAAAAAGAAAGAGGCTGTCAATGGGTACTGCCTCTTTCCCCCCATGCTGCCCTCTCCCAGTTTAACCATTAACAGGCTGGCTGGCCCTGCCGAGACAATGGTCTGTTTGTTTAGCATGGGGGGAGCTCGTATCGGGGGCCTGGCAGATTTATCAAAGCGGACTGATTAGCTCTATTAGAGAAGGGATTTGTGTAAACAAAAAGACAGGTGCAAAGAGACGATTCCAGCTGGCAAGGGCTTCACAGAGCATGAAGCATTTCAGTGGCAATAAAACTTCTTCCAGGAAACAAGAGTCAGACTGGAGAGAGCACGTGTGGATTTAGCCTATTGGACTGGCCCTCCCACCGACCAGCCATCCTCTCTGCCCAGGCAAAGGGGGAGTGGCCTTTGGTGTGCCCATGTCTCTCACTGCTCCCCTGAATTTCCTCCTGTGGATGGTTTGCAATGTTGGCATGTGGTAGTGGAAGCTGTCCCTTGGGGATGTGCCACTTGTCCCCCCTGAGCCATATAACGGGCTCCAATTCACAGTGGGAAGGCTAAACCCTATCCTGCCATCCCAGTGGTCTTCCTTCCTTCAGCCTTGTCCTGCTGGAGTCATGCTGGGCCACCGTGGTCCCACCAATTGTCAGGAAAGGTGTTTATCATTTGCCAACAGATGTTGCTTGGTGCAAGCCTGGTGCCAACCTCTGCAAGTAGAGACAAAGGCTGAATCCCCAGAATGCCCAGACCTGGACCTATTTTTAGAGCTTTCTTTGGAAATGGAAGAGGAAAACCCTATTGACAGCACACATACCATAATCTACTCATTCAAAGCACCTCTGTTCACTGCATTTACAAATTTGTCCTAATAGCTGCTTTGGGAAATTGTTATTCAGTTTAAACTACAACAAGACCAGAATAAGCATGATTTCCACCCCACTGTCAGAGTGATAAAGCTTTGTCACAAGAAACACTTGAAAGCAGAGCACACAGCTCTCCCAGCCCACCTCTTCGGAGCATTGCTGAGCAGAAGTTGAAGTTTTGATTGTGAAAGGTCATGTGAGTGAAGCAAATCAAAGAAGCAGGAGGAAGCTCACCATCGGCTGTGGTTTAGTTTCTCTGATTTGAGATCTTGCCAAATGTGACCCAGGAAAAGAGAAAATTTTCACCCTCAAGTGCAGTTCATTGTCACAGCAGAGGACTGGTAACAATAATCTGTCATTTTTTTCTTCTGCAATACCCTTTCCTACAACAGCACATATGTTTTCTGCTTCCCTTGCTACCTGTGTCCTTAAATGATCTCTTCAAAGGAGCTATACTGATGCTGTAACATTTTACTGAATGTGACATGCATTAAACTGTTTCTCCAGACATGTCATATTGGCCAAGACTGTATTAGTAATGCTGGCTGAGGGCTGGGGTTTGTAGATGATTCAGCCCCATGAGGCACCTAAGCACCTACTGAGGTTTTTAGAAGTACTCCAGATTATAGTCTGCAATTCTAGAAACTGACTTGTTTGTGTCTTTAGGTACCCATCAATGCTTGACTTATTTCTCTCTATTATTACTATTTTCATTTTATTACAATTCAATTACAATTATATTTTGGTTCAATTATTAAGCCGCTTTTATTCTAACCCATGAGCTTTCTCACTTTACCCTTCCAGTTCTCTTCCTCCCATCCCACTGGCTGGGGGAGTAAGTGAACAGCTCTGTAGTGCTGATATCCCAGCTGAGGTTAAACCACAACAGGTGCCCAGGGAAAAATCCAGTCCTCTGGGTGGCTCCTGAGACCTCTTTTGTGCACAGGTTACTGGTGTTACCCAGAGGCTGCGGCCAAGGTGCCACTGCACACCACTGCTTTCTGCACAGCCTGTGGAACTTCAGTCCACCTTGCCCTGCCTTGGCTTTTTTTTATATACCAACAGAGATGATAAGGTTGGTCTCTGTTTGCAAAGTATGAAAGGTTTCATGAGCTCTGCTTGCAGCTGGGCACGTGTGTAACTGCATTCTTTGACTGCTTGGATGTACTGGTTATCACTGAAGGTAGCTATAAAATTAAGCCCTGGGGCTATGTCTTCAGAAACAGGTGCCTCAAATGTGGGCCCAAAACATGCACATCCTTAAGGAGGCCTGTGCAGTGAGCACTGAGCCCTGTGCACACACTACCCATGTTTCTTGAACAGTACATGTTTCAACTGCCCAAAGTCTGGCACCACTTAAAGTTATCCTTTGAAGTCCAGCTTTGTATAGTTCTGATGAGGTTATTTTACTGAGAAATCCAATGGCTCGCTCACTGATGTGTGTCTTTGCTGCACTTGCTGTGTGGATGACTTGTGTGTTTGGTCCCTGCGTGAAGATGATTGTCACTTGTCCTGCTGTGTTCCCTCCCACCCTGCAGTGGTGACCTGCTAGGATTCTGCTCCATGCTCTTTCTGAGTTTGTGGGGCACGTGGGGTAATAATGACACAGATGCTACAAACAACTCCCTAAGCCTGAACAGGTCCCAGCATGTGAGTTCCCTCCTATCAGGTTTGCGGTGGTGCCTTTTGCACCTTCCCTCATGTGGTAACATGAAGAAAGGTGGAAATCTTTTAACACTGTTTCACCACCAGGAGTGTGCCTGTCCTCTCTCTTTCTCCCTTGCTATCTTGCTGGTTTAAGACCATTTGCTGTTGTTCATGTCAGCTGAAAGCCAAAGAGCAAGAAAAGACGTGTGTGTGTGTGAAATGAGAGGTTCAGTGAGAGCAGAGCTGCTGTCAAACCACAGCATGACCTTAGGGGAGCCCAAGCACTACACCTGATTTCTCATATTTATGCTTTTCTCACAGCAAACAAGCCTCTGTGCTGCTTAAAGCTAAAACCTTTCTGGTTGAAGTGTTCCTCTTTTGCCAGTATCACATAATTTGCATTGAGGGTCAGTTCCACTTTCTCTTGGCATTTTGTGGCTATTGAAAAGAGAAAGCTCAGAGGCTCTGCTCTCGCTCAGACTTCAAGGAACAGAGCATATTTCGCCCCATTAATGTGAAAGCATCAATTCCCTTGTGCATTCAAATGGCAAAATAGATCCATCAGTGTGACAGAACTGTCTGAGGGATCTTCATTTATGCCTTTTCCCCAAGGGTCAAACAGTGGACATAGGCGAGAGTGGAAAGAAAACCGGGCTCATGAAAATTCATGCAATTATTTCTTGGCAAGTCATCACTACTATTTTGCTTTTGGGGCAGGAGGGTATAGAAAAGCTGGTGGCTGGGCAGAGATCCTGTGAACCTGGCCTGCCTGGTGCTTTGCACACCCCCAAGGAGCCTGAAGACAGCACACTGGGGGGAAGAAATGGTAAACCTGAGATTTCCCCTGCTTTGTGCCCCTCCTGGGCTGTGCTTTGCCAAGGGTGCCTTTTGCTGCACCATCGCTCAAATTTAGTTTGCACATAGGCAGGAAGTGAGCGAGAGGAGAGGCAAATGAGATGTCCTGCCCCTGGCTTCTTAACAGAAAGGCTCCAGTCTACTCTGCCACATAATCAAATCCATGCAAATGCTGGGTGTCAGCAATGTCTAATGGTGGCTGTTTCAGAGAAGGACGAGGTAGTGGTGTTCACTGAAACATCACTGTGACTGGGTGTTGTGACCAACAGATGACCTGCTGACATCCCCAAAAATTGCAATGCATGCACACAAGGTGTCCTTTGGGTTGCCTGGATATCACAGATGTCAGTGCTTTGAGGAAAGGACAGGGGAGTCCTGCATGTGGCTCATGGCTGGCATTGCTCTGGTGGACCTGGACTGGCTGAGAAGATGCCAGAGGCCCTGTGCAGCCTGTGCCTGGTACCAGCAATGTCACTGTTTGGTCATGTGTTGTCCAGCTAGAGAGACAGGGCTGGACACCCACCACTTTCACTGCAGTCAGAGGGCTTCCAGCTCAGGATACCCTTTATCTCAGTCAGCTCTGCTGCCATGTGTTATGCATTCCACCCTCCCAGTGCCAGGCAGCAGCAAACACTGGCACTGGTTTCTAGGAATGGAGGAGTGTGAACCTACAGATGCCTTATTTCTGGGTGCCCTATTTGTATTTTTACCCTCCTTAGGCAAGGGCAAACAACAGAGCTGGAAATGAGTCTGGTGCAGCCTCTCTCCTTGAAATCTGTCCCAGTCCTTCCCAGCAGCACGGAAATGCAGCAGGACTCCTGCGCACCTCTTGTCTGGAATATATACTTGTGTGGAGAGGTACAAGTGCTTCCTATTCTGTAAGTGCTCTTAAGAGCTGTTTACAGCTTGCAGACACCAGCAGAAATCCCTGGGAGGATGGAAAGGGAGCTGCCACCCGAACCCCTTCTACTTGGGATTAATTCGTGCTTCGCAGCATGTTTCCCTGATGGAGCAGCAGTGGCCCCAGGGGTTATTCCTGTGCTAACCAACCCACTGGCTGGCCCCAGCCCCACTCCTCCTGCAGGCAGCAGTGCTTCTCAACAGAAGGTCTTGCCCCAGGTTGCTCCATGGCCCCCAGTCCTGGGTTTCCATCAGAAAGGATCATCTGTGATGCGTGGGCTGCAGGCAGGCAACACAGAAAATTAATACCCTTTTCTTCACTGGCTCAGAGGAGGGAGAGTTTCCTGCCATCCAAATTGTGCCATCAGGATTTGCTATAAGAAAACAAAACTAATAATACCAACAGCAACAAAAGCCAGGGCATATGTAAAGGAGACTCGACAACGAGGTTCATGCGTTATGACAGCTCTCAAGGACAGCCCTGGACCCCAACCATCTCTGGGGACATTCCTGGTCCGCCTTCTGGAAGGATAGGCTGGGTACCAAAGGGCACCAGCACTGCAGCTTTGTGACAGAGAGGTGCTGGGCTGCTCTGAAGCTCTCCTCCCAGGCACTCAGCACCCTTAGTGGCCATGGGAAGACCTGCTCAAGCCATGACAGTTAGGAAAAAATACTTTCAAAGAAAGAGTTGAGGAACAACACAGAAGTTATGAAGGCTTCCTTCACTGTCTTTTATGTGCTGACTTATGAGTCTGGGTGGCTGTCAAGATGATTGGTAGTGGGGGAGCATCAGTGATTGCAGTGGCTTCTGCTGGCCTTCATAAAACCCCAATTTTAGACCATGAGTCTCTGTCCTTGCCTAGGCTTTCACAGAATCCCAGAATGGGTCAGGTTGAAGGGACCACAGGGAGTCATCCGGTCCGACCTCCCTGTTCAAGCAGGGCCATCCTAGAGCTCGTGGCACAGGATTGTGTCCAGATGGTTCTTGAATATCTCCACTGAGGAAGACTCCACAAATTCTCTGGGTAATCTGTTCCAGTGTGCAATCACCTGCACAGTAAAGTTCTTCCTCACCCCCTTCCCTTCCCTTCCCTTCCCTTCCCTTCCCTTCCCTTCCCTTCCCTTCCCTTCCCTTCCCTTCCCTTCCCTTCCCTTCCCTTCCCTTCCCTTCCCTTCCCTTCCCTTCCCTTCCCTTCCCTTCCCTTCCCTTCCCTTCCCTTCCCTTCCCTTCCCTTCCCTTCCCTTCCCTTCCCTTCCCTTCCCTTCCCTTCCCTTCCCTTCCCTTCCCTTTCCCCATCACCTTCCCCTTCCCTTTGCTTTCCTCCACATATCAGCAGCAAACCTAGAGAGAAGGGTTCAAAAGAGGAGCACTGCAAGTGTTAACTCAGCTGGTGAGTTCAGCTGCAATGGAGTGGCAATATTCCTTATGCCTGCTGGTGCACCAGAGCACAGCTCTTTAGAGAGGGCAGGTTCCCAGGTTCCTCTTCTGTGCCAGGAAATCCCAGTTATTCCCATTGCTTGATGCAGACATCAGACTGGAGAGCCAAAACTAACAAGCAGAGGCAGCAGCCCATGGGCTGAAGGCCACCAGGGAGAGGATGGCAGGGCTCTACTGCACAGTGGTGATGGGGACAGCGGCCACACAGCTCTTCCTGGGTGTAAAGGTGTCTGGGTGAAGCAGTGGCCCTTGCTGAGGCAGCAGCCAGCTTCTCCTTGCTGCAGCAGGAGGTTTTGGCCATCTTCTTGACCCCCAGCAACCCTGAAACCCCTGTGGGCCCTTCCACCTTTGTCCTGCCATAAGTGGCTAACAATCCTTCTCCTGCACATCTACCATTGCCTTAGAGGCTCTTTATTTTATTTTTTTATTTTATTTTATTTTATTTTATTTTATTTTATTTTATTTTATTTTATTTTATTTTATTTTATTTTATTTTATTTTATTTTATTTTATTTTATTTTATCCCAGGTAGCTCCCGTGTGGTTTGGCAGTCCTTGCAGTGAACCCTGGCCCACCCTAGGGCGGGGGGTACCTGTCTGTGAGGGCTTTGCTGGGGACCAGCTCCGTGCTGCCGGTGGAGCCTTCCCGTGCACCCTTTCCACAGAGGTGTGCATGCCTTTTGTTGCCTGCCAGGGAAGCGGAGGAACAGGATTGCTCAATTAACATATATGTACCTTGGCAGGGCACCAGCCCGAATCGCTGGCTCCACCCTGCCTTCCCTTCCCTGTAGCCATATCGTTTCCCCCCTCCTTCTCTGACATACCATTCCTCCTCGCTATCTGGGCTAATCTTCATCAGTCATTGCCCCGATGCTCTCCTGCTCTGACATGCTCCGAGTTTCAGTACAATTCCTGCGGCAGGTCGTGTCACGTCCTCTCACGCCGGCTGCTTTACACGGATCCCCGCTGAGGCACCGCACAGCCTTGAGCAAGACTTCTTCTGCTGGCAGTAATTTAGGGTGTCTTGCTTTATTGCTGGCTGTTCAGCTCCCCGGGAGGAGGAGCCGAGGCTTTCGGTTTGCTTTGGAGAGTGGGCTAAAATGCGGCACAGGGCAGAAACCAGCCAGCGTGTTCCAGCTTGAGCTCCCGCCCGTGCGATTTAGACACTGGGGGATGCAGATTTGTTATTTCTGGAATGTCAGTGAGTTTCACTTGGGGTGGTTTTTTGTTTGTTTTCCAGAAGGGCCAGACTGATACCCTGTTCATGGCCAGCACACAAGGCTCTTTAAAGCTAAAAGGGTCTGCTTCTGCAGGGCTCTTTGCCACACCTGTGCTGCTGCAGGAGACTCTTCCCTCCCCAGCCCGGTGTGTGAACACAGAAATCAAGGTTCTAACAAGGGAAGGAGTCGGTCTGTCCCACTCATCCCTGTGCTTCCCTGCCCACTTCAGTCCTGTCCTTCTCTCTCCGGGCCACACCAACCCCTTTTCCCATCCTTCACTTGTGCTCTCGGTTTCCATGCATCCCTCCCTGTTTGCTTCATACCTTTGCAGGGTTGTGCTTTATCGTGTTAGATGACATCTTTCCTTTTCACCTTGCAACCCAGCTGTGCAGTCCTCAGCATGGCAGATAGAGAGGTGTCACTCTTTTTTGGTAAGAGGTTTGTGAAATCTCCCTCCTGTCCACCCAGGCCGTGTCTTGCTGCTGAGGTGGATTTTTTGCAAAGCAGAGCACCAAGCGATGCATTTCAGTGAGGGATCAGGGATGGGAAAGCCTCGGTGGTTTTGATTGTGCGGGTGAAGAAGAACCCGAACCACTATAAAGATAAGCCGGGAGGAGTCAGAGGTGAAACATCTCCAAGTATGGGTCACAGGAGCAAATCAGGAGGCTCAGTGAAGCCAAGGCAGTGTTCCTGTGTCCGTGATTGCCCAGCCTGCTCGGTTAACATGCAAAAGAGAGCGTGCAGCTTTCATGTTTACATCTGGTATCGCTTCCCTGGGCAAGTCACAGGGCTGGGCAATGGGCTGTGATCTGTGGTCTCTGTGCTTTGTTATATAGTGGTTACACGAGCTGATATTGCAGGGCACTTGGAATACTAATTAGGTGTTTGCATGTTATCTTTTGCCCTAAGTAATTGCCATAGAGCTGACAGATGAGATGTGGGGAGAGAAGGCTGTGCCAGAGAGAGGACACGCTGCATGGAGAGGGGTGAGGCCATGGAGATTGGGACCTATCCTTACCTTTTGGTAAATTCCCAAAGGAAGTTTAGAGTCTAGCTGAGAAATGCAATCAAACCAAATTATAAATATACCCAACTATAGCAGTCCCACTTTGAGTTTCCATGTATTTCTTTCTTAGAGTTGTTACTGCTGCTGGATAGCAAATAAACTCATGGAAATGTGAGAAATCCTCTTTTATGAAGGACTCTGAGTTTCTCAAATATGTTCTCTCTGTGATCCTTTTAGCCTTCAGTTTGGCTGAAACACTCCACATTTAGACTCTACAGGGCTTTATCTCTCCAATGACATGTAAACCTTCAAATTGAACACGGTGGAGCAGCCCCTGAGCCCTGGTGTCCCTGGCTGTCTCAACTGCTCCATCAGGGGAGGGAAGAAGCAGAGCAGGGAGGGAGAGGACACCCCATCCATGATGGGCATCATTTTCTGCCTCTCCCTCTTATTTCCATCATGGCAAACAGCTGTTGCTTTTATTTTAATTAACAATAAATAAGGAAGAAGGAAGTTCTGAAATCAGGCATATGGAAATGCTTGGCCAAAAAAGCAGAAAACAGAGAAATCAGTTTGAGGAACTTACTTCCTTTCTCTGTGACAGTTTTATCCCCTCCTGAAAAGAAAAAGGCAAGAGTGAAACATGTCTGGTGTAACCGCTAAACCACTAAAAAGGCCAACAAAAACGGGTTGCTTAACAATTGGTCTTCAAATAAAGGTGGAACAGAGCTGTACTTGTTGCAGGCCTGTTCCCTATCTTTGCTCCCCATGACTAAGACGTTTATCACGTGCTAAACCAGGGCAGGTTATTGCACTGCATAAACGATGACACCAAATCCAGGGGCACTCTGCAGTGGTGCCTTCAGAGGTGCTGTGCCAAAGCCAGTCTGGTGTGGCTGGTCAGCTTAGGCTCACCAGGCAGCCCTGAGTACCTCTGGGGACCCACATCCAGCCTGGGCTGCAATCCCCATGGCAAGGGACTGCCTGAGTCCTGCTACCCTTTGTGCCTGCTTGAGTTTTGGCCGTGCCTGGGCAGCCTGGCTCTGCCTCCAGCCCCTCTGCTCCCCCTCCTGTTCGACCAGCTACTGCCTGGACCCCTGAGACAATGGGGAGGAGGGCATTAGGCAAATATCCCTGGCTTCTTAAGATTCCTGCTTAATGAGCACATTTGCTCTGTACCATTGCCCCCCTATCAGTAATCTTATCAGGCTGAGCCTGCCTCTGCCACCTGCAAGCAGAGATATCAGAGTGGAGGGGCGGGGGGGGGGGGGGGGCACAAAGCACTTTGTTTTAAGTTCCTAGGCACTAAAGTCAAGAAGGAGTTTCAAAGTGAACTTATAACTTTGTTTTTGTCATTAAAAAGAAAGAAAGAAAAAGATAAAAACACGACCGGCTTGCTTTATGATTCACTGATTGCAGATGTTTCCTGTCAGGTGGCGGCGGTGCTTGGCTCTCTGTTTGTCGCTTCCAAAAGGCAAAGGTGCTTGGCAGCACTGGGAGCACGTGGTGAGCCACCAAGCCATACAGGCTGCCTCCCCAGGAGGTGCCAGGTCCAAGGGCTTCACGTCTCTACGTGCCTGCGTCTGTGCCAAAGGACTTTCATATCTGTTCTTGGGCTAAAAACACATTTCCAAAAGGAGTCACAGGGTCTCACTGAAGAAAACAAGGTGTGGTAACAGGTAACTGCCCACTGCCATTTCAAGTGGGTTTTAAAGTCTGGCCAGCTGCTCAGACATCTTACTCATACCAGGTTTGGGTCGGGTCTTGACCAGCAAACAGGCAGAGAATTTACACCTGACCTTACCTGTGACCTTAACAAATCCTGCAGCCTGGGTGCCTGGACACTGTCCAGGGGTTCAGTGCTGGCCTGCTCCCCACTGCATTAATCTTGGAGCCTGGCACAGGCTTTATCACATTCAGGCACAAAACAATACACAGTTGCCGTCTGCATCATTAAAGAATGGAACAAAACATAAATCCCCTATTTCTACAAATGTATTACAAACATACAGGACCTACAAATGTATTACAAACCATACAGGACATTTGAATGTAGTCTTGACTATGTCAAGATAAAAATTCTGCTCTATTAAGAAAGTCTTGAAGCCCTAACATTTTTTCAAGTGACAATGGCATCAAAAATCTCAGAGATCCTGAGCGAAAGAAATCCCAGAAAAGATGTGCTGGACACAGCACTGATGCCATGAAAAATGTCGTTTATCTCTCTTTTGACTGCTAATCTTTTGGATGCCAAGAGCATCATAGCCCACCTCCCTCGTTAGCCATGCCACGACTGCATCAAAGTGTGGATACGGTGTTTATGGAAACAGAGAGTGTTTCCAGGGCATGTTTGGATGAACAGCAATGCTCACCAACAATGTGTGTGCCCCTGCTGTGCTGCCATCGGTGGCTGTCTGCTGTAAGGTCTGCATTGGGGTCTGTCTGAGGGTGAGCAGTGGCAGGGGCATGCAGAGACAGACAATGAAGCAGGCAGGGCATTTTCTACAGCCAGCCCTGGCTGCTGGCCGGTGCCTGTGCCCAGTCAGGTGTGCTGGTGCCAGGCAGCTGGGCTGCAGCTATGCCAGAGCACTCCCAACCCCACAGCTTTGTGGGCACAGGTTGCTGACACAGGTCAGCATGAGATGCCAGCCTTATTCTGGAGACAGGGAAGGAGCCCTTTCATCTCAGGGATGCCTGTAAGCAGCCTTCACACTTGGGCTGAGGTCTGGGGGCAAAGCCCTCAGCTTAACAGGGTGCTGAGTACACCACTGAGCCCTCTCAAAGCCAAGACCTCCATCCAAATGCCATATTGGTGCTTTTTTGAAGGGGAAGAACCTATCCTGAGACAGCAAAATGTGGAGGCTCTAAGGGTTATCTTCCCCTCTTTCTCTCCTGCAGAGCCACGAGGATGCAGAATAGCTGGAGGCATAGCTTGCTCAGGGTCTGTCAGCTCCCCAGCCCTACCCTGTGCTTTAAACAGGACAAACAGGTTATGACATTAAAGTTTCAAGTCCTAGGGGGGCCACGGGAGAGGTTAATGCAGGGGCACTCGAGGCCCCTGGAGAAGGGGAGGGGATGCTTGCAAGCTTGAAATGCAGACACAACTTTTCCAAAACTGGAGCTGGCTCAGAAGAAAACCAAACTCACTCTCCCCTCCCACTCTCCCCTCCAGCAGCTCTGTGAAGCCTGTACCTCGGCAGGCTCAAAAACACACTGCCCCAGGCAAGGCTGTATCTCACCCTGATCAGAGCAGCCCAGGGCCAGGATCCCTGCTCTGGCTGTGGAACTCCTGAGCATCCAGTTGCCAACCAGCTGAGGGGGAAAACTGCTCTCCCCTGTCTGAACACCAATCCGAAGCAGCCCAGCCATACCCGAAGATCAGCAGCCTCCAACCCCGAGCCTGCAGAGGTGCTGCTGGTGAGGTCTCTGTCCCATTCCCATCACCATGCTGGAAGTGAGGGCGGAAGAAAAGACACACGTGGGTCTTGGGCTTATTACTGTAACTGGCATGTTGGCATGGGAATGCTGTGGGCAACCCACAGGCCTGTGAGATGTGGGATTTTAACAGGATCAAGGGGAAAACTTGCGCTGTTGTGAAAGGGAGGAAAGCTCTTGTCCCTGGGCATAGGATCTCTTCCCTGCCGTGCCCTGAGTTCCTTGCACAACCAGCACTTTATGGAGGGTAAAAGGAAGAAAAACTCCTTTTTGGCTGCCCCATGGCCTGGGGAGCCCCTGTGTTGTGCCCTTGCCTCCTCACTGTGGGTGCTGAAGCCCTAAAATTAGGCTGTGGCACCCACCATCACCGTACAGAGCTGCCCTGGTGGGGTCAGCAAGCAGAAACTGGCTGTCAAAGCACCTCAGTGCAGGGTCCCTCTCTGTGCCTGCCCCAGCAACCCCAGAGCACTCTGCAAAAGAAGCAAGCACTTTGTCAAAGGTGAGAAAAGCCTTGAGGGACTTAGAAAATTTGCTTGTGAGCTGTTAACTGAACTGCAGGTTGGGCAACATACCTTGAAGTTACTGTAGTGGGAAGGACCTCTTTGGGGTCCAAAACACTCTAAGGGTCACCCCAGGAACAGTGGTGTCCAAGCAGCCAGCTGGTGTTAGCACAGGTTCTGGGGCTCAGGAACTGCCTATGATGCCTGTGAGGGAGAAGGAGAAAAAACACCTTTTTGGCACAGGAGAAACCACTAAGCATACTCAAGAAATATTTGTTGTACTCCAGCAGCATCCATGCTGTCCTTCATTTCCTTAAAACTGCTAGGAGCCCTGCCATAGGATTTAATACCCCATTTTACAGGAAAACAAGATGTGTCCACCCACTCGCAGTGCAAAGGTGAGTGGCATCAGGAGAGGAACTGATGTGCCTGTCCCAGGGCTGTTTGGTGCTCAGGGCATGGGGACCTGAGGGGTAAAACCCCCAGGGACTCATAACAGGAGCTCCAGAAGTTGACCATTGGCTGGGCTCCCTTCCAGTTCCAGCACAACTCCCTGAAATCCCCTGCTATGCTCTTTCCTAACCAAGAGATGGTGTGGCAGAGAAGGAGGTGCTGTGTGTGCGTGTCCCTTGGCTCAGCCCGGCCATCCTTGAGTCAGGGAGCAGTGGCTGAGCATCCCAGCTGCTCCTCCACCACTGCAGTGGGAAGGGCAAGCAGAGGGAAGGCTCCAGGCTGCTTGAACCCCCCCATTGCATGTGCTCCCCCCATGGCTGATGGGTCCCCAGACCCTGGGAGAGTGACACCCTGACATTTCCCCTCCTCCTTCTGAGTGTCATTTCTCAGCATAGCCGAGCTCTCTGTCCCCTGTGGTGCTTTGCAGGGCACCCACTGCAGTCGCTGCATCCAGCAGGAGGGAGGAAAAGGGGGGGCAGTGGAATGCAGATGAAAACAGTTGGGAACCCCCCCTTCTGCCAGAGGGTCAGGGTTTCACTCCAAGCCATTGTGGGAACTTCCTCATGGATCCATATACTATATTAAAAAAAAAAAAAAGAAAAATCATTTATTCTAGCTTCTGAAGCCCTGCAGTGACAAGCTGTCATTTTGCTCTTTTAATCGTATTTTGTGCCTGTGCTGCTCTCTAGGCAAGTCTCCGAGCTGCTTCCTATCTCTCCCAACACTTAACCATTTACAGCCTGAAAGACATGCAGAGATGTTTTTCTCTTTTCTGGAGGAGGAATCCAACCCCCCTTTCACATTCCTTTCAGCAGCTGCTGGAGCTGGTGCTCCAGTCACAGTTTTGGGGTTTTTGTTGCAGTAAGACACCGTGAAGGAGAAGGGAGAGCACTTGGAGAAGAAAAGGATGGCAGCCCTCAAGGAAACCCCTTTGTGACTCCTGGTTCAGCTCAGATCTAGGTCCAAGGGAAGTAAAAACTAAATACTCTCAATCATTTGCTATTCTCAGAAGGGGACCAAAGGGCTGAAAAGTTGGTGTGGAAGAAAATGCTACTGTGGGTTCAGTAATGCAATTTTCTGTTTGGCAGGCAGCACTCACCAGGAGCCCTGAGAAGAGGTACCCAAACCCAGGTACCCCTGTGCTCCTCTGGCTGGGTTTGCTCTGCTGCAAGCTGTACATTACCCTGTACATTACCAGCAGGAATTCTTGAAGCCCAAATGTCTGCCAGATCACCTGGAAGCCTGAACCCTTCCCAACAAGCCTGGAGGCAAGGAAGCAGGATGCTATTCTAATGTAGAAGACACTTTTACACACAGCATCTGCTTGAGCAATCTGCAGAAGTGGCACTCAGCTGCCCCGGCAACTTTGCAAGTGCCAGGGAAAATCCACCAAAGAGATATTTTTAAATGATGGAAGAATTGCCTCTTTACAGATGGAAAGCAGGTAAGGAGGTGGCCCTGCTGCCCTCATCTTTTGTGCAAGTAAGTGGCTGGCAAGGCATCAGAGGATCTCTGAACCCACTGCTTTTATATCCACAGGGACACTTGTGACTGATTGGAAGCAGGAGAAGCTCATCTGGAGCTGTTGGGAAGCAGAGCTTCCCACACCCGTGATGCCTGTGGTCACCATTTATGTGCTGCAGAAAGAGGGCTCGCAGGGACTCCAGGGGAGCTGCTGCAGTGCCTGGGAGGCTTTTGGTGGGATCTGTGCCTCCCTCCCCACTCTGACCCTGCCCTTCTTTCAGCTGTGGCTTCCCTCTGCTGAGCAGTCTCTGCCAAAGGGCTCCTCTGAAACAAGAGGTCTTGCTGCACCTGGCTGTCAAAGTCCCCTTCACTGCTGTGGCAGCAGTGACATTTAATGCTCCCCAGCCTTGCAAAGACAACACCTTTGAGATTCAGTCCACCACATGGATGGAGCAGTGGGCTTACACTGCCAGAAGCAGGGACAGATGGTGAGGACGAGCATGTCACTCAGGTATAAACAGCAGCAAGAGGTGATAGGAAAGGTTGTGTGCAGCTGCTGAGGGAGAGCTGCTACAAGCAATTGCCTGTAAGAACTCCTGTGAGATCCAGGATGGGTTTGCAAGGCTGGTAGTTAGATTAATAATGTTCTCCCTCATGAGACAAGAATTTGCCCCGTGGCAGATCTCAGCCTCTAGGTCTCCAAGATGCACATGTATCTGGCTGTGTAAAATGTAGCTGGATCTCATCCATGCTGGGGCCAGCAGCAGGGCTGGGGCAAATGCCTGGACCCCCTCACTGTCACAGTCCCCTGCCATGGAGCATCACTGAGGCCTCTGCTGAAGCCTCTGCTGCCTTTCAGTTTCTCTGAGTTGTACCCCACATCTTCTCTGTGAACCTGTAAACTCTGCCTGGCCCTACAACTCTGAAGTGAACGGTTTATTCCTCATTTTCATAATCAGTGCTATTCCTATTATTAAAGGCTACCAATAATCTGCCTTTGAGGGATGTATTAAAGGAGATGATGGCTACTTATGTGGGATTGGACAGGCCCTGCCCTACAGGCTTGATAGCCAGTGGCGTGCATCCTCCCTGACTCGGAGATGTGCCAGTTGCACTTCTGATTGATTACAGGTGCCAGGTTGGTAACACAGTTGCTGAACACAGTGTGTTCCTCTTTTCAGATTCTGATTCCCACTTCACTGAATGTCACAAATCACAGATAAGATGACCTTGTCAGTGCTTGCCTGACAGTTTCCAAACCTGTTTACTCTGATCTCTTCCTGGTCATCCCAGGAAAGTGCTGCTGGGATGGAGACACTCTATGTGCAAACCCATGCAACAGGAGCAGAGCAAGGGCAACGACTGTCTTTAGACCTCAGCCTCTTCTTTTTCAGTGCCGGAGCTCTTCGCTCCTCACAGAAGAGCTAAAAGAAAGGAGTGGGGCGTGATGGTGTGGTGGAGACTCTCAGCCATCCACTGATGCATATTCATCAGCTGGAGCTGATGCCAAGGGGGAAACATTCATCCCCTCTCCCAGCTGCATGACAAGGGACCCACACCCAAAAAAAGACTGTGACAGCTTCTCATTTGCGGCAAACTTGACTTGGTTTTTCCTTTCTCAATTCCCCTCCTTCCTTCACCTTCTCACCTCACCTACCTGCAAGTCACTTCTCGGGAGAGGGGCTGCATTCCTCCCATAGCTCAGCAGCAGAAATGCAAAGAGACAGAGAAGCAGCCTGCGCCTGCCACAGCCTGGTGAGATTCCTACAGTCTTTCAAGCACTGAAACTGGAATACCGTGCAACCAGCAAGGAACAGGAGTGCACAGCACAGTAACGGGGGCTGAGAAATGCATCAGTGAGTGAGAAAGGTTCTAATCCTGCGGTGGTAACAATGGTGTGGGACAGACTGGGTACATGGCTACGTCTGACTGCTGGGGTTGAAGTCCAAACCCTTAAGACAGCCTTGAGAACTTTTAAATGCCTTTAAAAACCCCAATATTTTTGAAGCCAGCATCGTGGCAGTCAAGGTGTCCTCTTGGGCAGGTGCATCTGCTCAGCATGTTTAGAAAGCACCACACAGTTCCTCGGTGATGGCAAAGGGAACTCCTGCAGCCACAAAGTCACAAAGAGAGTGGAAACCATGAATATCCATGTGCCAGGAAAAGGCTTCTTTTTCTTGGGATTCAGAGGGTGGAAGGGTGTGTTGCAAAGGGCTGGAAGCATCAAGAGAGGAGAAAGGTAGCTTGGGCATGGCTCATCACTATCACTAACATGTCCTTTGGGGATGTGCCTGGTCAGGAATGCCCTCCTGTGGCCAGCCAAAGACGAGGCCCTCCTCAGGGCAGTGCTCAACCAGTGGCAAAACAGCAGCAGCAGCAGCTTTACTGGGGTGTGAGGGATGTCTGAGGTGTGTCCGTGGGTCCCCACCTCCTAAAGGCCTGAACTGCTGGATGTCATGGCTCAATCCCTCAAACCCATCTGCCCCAGGAGAGAGGAGGGAGCAATGACATCTGTTGACTGCAAAAAATCCCATCTTCTATCTCTAGGCGGATGGAGGGGTCACCAAGTATCCAGGGAAAGGACTGCTGCAAATCATTGCCCAAAGGTCTTTTGGAACATCTTGTCATCTGTATGCTCCCACATCTCTGCTGGTCTCCAAGGATCAGAAACTATCAGAGTTCAGCAATTGCATGAGATGTCTGGGCAGGCTGGATCTGGAGCAAAAAGAAAAAAAACTAAATTTTGTCAAAATTTTGGTTAAAATTAATTCAGATTAAAATTCCTCAGAGATTTTCAGGCAGATTGTCACAAAATGAAGATCACTTCAACAGCAGGAGTCTGCCATAGGATTACCAAAGCTTTCATTATATTTTAGAAGTCTGTCACTCCTCAAGGAAGAAGCTCATTCCTTGGGTTATTTTACCTGCAAAAATAATACTGCAAGTGCAAACCGTGTCCTAGGGCATTTCACAGAATCATAGAATAGTTTGGGTTGGAAGGGGTCCTAAAGATCAACTAGTTCCAACCCCTCTGCCGTGGGCAAGGACACCCCCACTGGATGAGGTAGCTTAAAGCCCCATCCAACCTGGCCTTGAACACTACCAGGGATGGGGAGTCCACAACTTCTCTGGGCAACCTGTGCCAGTGCCTCACCACCCTCACAGTAAGGAATTTTTTCCTAATAATTACTAATCTAAACCTGCTCTTTCAGTCTAAAGCCATTTCCCCCCTTGTCCTCTCACTACATGCCCTTGTAAAAACTCCCTCTCCAGCCTTCTTGTAGGCTGCTTTGGGGACTGGGGGCTGCTCTAGGGTTTCCCTGGAGCTTCCCCTTCTCCCGGCTGAACAGCCCCAGCTCTCTCAGCCTGTCCCCACTGAGAGGCACTCCGGCCCTCCGATCACCTTCTCTGCCCGTTCGCAGCACGCACATTCAAAGGACAAAGGCCAGGTCTTACATCTTGCAGTAAACCATGAAACGCTTCTGGTGCGGGCTGCTGTGGGCCTGGAGAGGGGCTCTGGGGCCGTGCCCTCCCACGGACACGAGAACAGCGACAGCCCCGACACGGGGAGGCCCAGACGTGGCCCCTGCGCCGCTCTTTTGGCACAGGGGCTCGCGTTTTTGGCACAGGGGCTCGCGTTCCGTGGTGCCCGGGTGCGGGGGTAGCAGCGCGGCTGCCTCAGACCCAAAGCCGGGGAGCAGGGAGGGATGTGAGGGCGGGATGCTGGGGAGCAGGGAGGGGTGCCAAGGCGGGATGTCGGGGAGCAGGGAGCAGTGCTAGGGCGGGATGCTGGGGAGCAGGGAGGAATGCGAAGGCAGGATGCTGGGGAGCGGGGAGCGGTGCGAAGGCGGGATGGCGGGGAGCGGGGAGCGGTGCGAAGGCGGGATGGCGGGGAGCAGGGAGCCGTGCGAGGGCAGGATACCGGGGAGCAGGGAGCCGTGCGAGGGCAGGATGCCGGGGAGCAGGGAGCCGTGCGAGGGCAGGATGCCGGGGAGCAGGGAGCCGTGCGAGGGCAGGCCGCCCTGGCTGCCGGCGGACCCGCAGCGCCGCCCGGTGCGCTCCCGCCGCACTGCGCTGCTGCTCCCGCCCCGCACGGCCCGGCCCGGCCCGGCCCCGCCGCGCACCCGCACCTGCCGGGACCGCACCTCCCGAAATCCGGCCCCTCCTTCGCCTTGCCCGGGGTGAAACAGCAGCACAGCAGCACAGCAGCACAGCAGCACAGCAGCACGGCCCTCCTTGCCATTGAGGCACAGCTCCCGCCGTGCCCTGTCACTGATTTTGTCTGTGCCCCTGATTTAGTCCAGCATCACCTGGGCAAAGCGTGTGAGGTGCTGGTGGGCCCCAGAGCAGATCACGGACTACTTGCACAGCCTCCTTGTCCGCATACCAGCCTGGGGATACCCGCTCAGGGAAGCAGTTCACAGGAGAAACACTGTTTATTGGGGGTCTCCTCACTGCTGGGATGGCACCTTCCAATCCCGGCCCCTCCTCCCGCACCTCGCAGCCTTCATAGTGCAGCAGCACCCTGCACCCTGCAAGGAAGTTCATCACAGCCCACGCTACCCTGATCGCCTCAGACATGCACAGACCATCCTTGTCTTGCACAGGTAATTATTTCATCTATTTTTCACCTTAAAACACTACACAGAAAAATACAGATTTGTCTGCATTCACTGCACCTCCAGGTCGTTCCTATCTGTAAAGTTTTTCATCCACCACCATTTTCTTTCAGACCTGTGGTTAAGATATCAAGCTGCCTTGGGCAGAAAGGATGCTGTCCTCTCTTTTACCAAGGGTGCTTTCTTCAGGGATATTTTTCCATGGTTTTTAACTGCACAACTAACTCATCTATGCATTTTAACTGCTCATGTCCCTAAACAGAAAAACTTGCAGTCTGTAATTTGGGGTGCTTTCAATTAAGACTGCATTGTTTGAGAGGGATTTACCATGGCACTGTCCCAGACCAGCTTGGATGCACTGCTACCCCAAGGTGATGATGCCACCAAGACCTGTCTTTGCATTGGGGCAACAACCCTGCCTTTTTCCCCATAGAGAGATCATGCCCTGCTATTTCCTCGTGCCTCCAATTCCACCTGCCTCTGGTGTCACTATGGAGCACAACCAAAAATCTATACTTCTTCAAACCTGTGCCTTGCTGAGGACAGTGCTAATAGGAGAGACAGACCACTTGAGGGGCCGATCAATAGCCCTGCCTGGGTTTGATGGTAGGCGTCTCACAGAGCCAAGCGCTGTCTAAACCCTCAATTAGCCTTCCTCGCCTCTCCCTGCCTCCTGACAGCCACAGTGGTTAGGCCCTCTTCAGCACCTGCAGGTGGACTGCTGCCTAATAAAAGGCTGAAAAATGCCAGCACATCCCTGAGCCACTTCAGCAGGTCACTACTTAATGCTGAAAAGAAATGCAGCGAGGCAAAACTGACCCATGCCTCCACTTACAAGGAAAGCAGTAACAACAGAGAAAAGAAGGAAAAGGCAGGTTTAAAAAATACATTACAATGAACAGGGGATGTAAGGCATTTTAGAAAGTTTCAGATGAAGCCTGTGGCTCTATTTTTCACAGCAGACAGATAATCTTTCAAAGGTTACCTAAGTGTCCAGCTTTTCAAAAAACTGGCCCCAGAACAGTTGCTTCAATACAGGGGTCTGAACTGAAACCTTTTTGGGTGGCATGGGTTTTGCGTGTGGAGAAGGGAAGAGGGGAAGTGGCGAGCCCTGCTCTGCCATGAGATATGCTCATCTTTGGAGCTGTTCCCTGTCTGCTGTCAGGATATATCCCCGGGCTGCAGGTAGGGCTGATGGGGAAGGAGAAGATTCCCAGAGATTATGGACAGTCACCCTGAGGTGAAGCAGGACCCCACTGGAAGTGTGAAAATGAGGGTGAAAGAGGGTGAGCAAACATACTGTCATGAGAAGACAGGAGGTTTCTGTGGGTTGGGGCTGTGCATCCAGCTGGGCTCAGTATGCTTGGCTTCCTGGAAATTCAAGAGGGGAATGAGATTTCAGGCTCCCTCATGCCCATCTCCACCCATTAAACAAATGAATGTTTACTGAAAGGCAGAAAGCTGTTCCAAGTCCCTCTTGTTTCAGGAAACCACATCTTTAGAAACACCTCCTGAGTTCATAAGAAGCATCTGTCAGTGTAAAGGAGGACAGGAGCACGCCTGAGTGCTGCCAAAGTTTTGCAATCTTCCTTTGATGTGTCTCTCCCATCAAGGCAGAGCTTGCCTGGCATGAGGGCCCCCGGGAGCAGCTCCAACCTTCTGCCTCCTGGTTCAGCCCCTGGCTGACCACCAGCAACCTGGGGCAGAAGGGAGGCTTCAGAGAAAGGGTGAGGAGGAGAAACTTGCAGCATCAGGAACACTTTTGACCAATTCCTTTTGTGGATGGTGAGTCAGGGATGCTGAGAGGATGGTTTGGATTTCAATTCCTCCCGGGTGTGTCTCTGATTACATCTTCTTGAGACCTAACAGAATTTTGATAGCACTGACCAAAAGGCAAGGTGGAGATGGCCATGGGACTTTATATCTGATTTTCATACAAAACAAACACAGAAGGTTTCTGCATCAGCTTTACCTCCTATTTTAAGGCAAATTTGCCCTCAGAAGGAGATTCTAAGTTAAGGACCATCTTGCAGACTTCTCCAGGCCACCAGTTCTCAAGAAACACAAGAATGAGTTTCTTTCAGCCATGCACATGGGGGTGTGAGCAGAAGTTTATGTCCTGCACAGCAGTGGACTCTGGGAGAAGCTGGTCTGCTTTTCAGGCCTTGCCAGCAAGATTAGAAGGCCAGGGACTGATCTACTCATGGTCAATCCTACCACCTACAGTGAGACAGGAGAATGACAGAGGGACCATGAGAGCTGAGGCACCACGGGGAAACTCAGCCTGTTTCTCTCACCCTGTGTTGGAGGCCACATAGAACAACCATTATGGGAGACAGGGGAGGGAGCAGTTTGTGGTTGTCATGATTACAGAAGAGCCTTAGAAAGGACATGAATATGACTTTTCATGCTACTATTGAACAGAAAGGCAACATCTTCGTGTTCTAGGAACTCCAAAGCCCTTACAGTGGTGGACAAACAACAGCCACCTTCTGAAGCATCATGTGAGCCACCATTTGTCCTGGTCCACCTGTGCTTCCGACGGCTGGAGATGTGGTGGAAGGTTCCCTGGCTGTGACTCAGCGCAGGGCCAGCCTGGAGCACTGAGTCACTCTGTGCCAGTGGGGATGACAGGCCAGCAGGCACGTCACAATCAGCAGCCAGTCACCTGTTCCATGGTTGCTTGGGCCTGCCAAGAGTCCATCTCCACAGCACAGGACTGCCCTGTGGGCATCAGGGACCCAATGGGGCTGAGTACAGAGCCCGTGGCTGGTCTGGAAGTAGCTGCCATGTGTCGTGGCAATCAGAAGAAGGTGGTGGGGTGTCATATTATTAACAAGTGCACTAAGTGGTCCTTAGATAAAAATTTTCCCAGCAAACTGAAAGGTGTGTTGACCAGCTGGAGGGAAGGAGACTTTCTTTTTTCATTTTTTTATTTTGCTTGCTTCTGGGTTTTTTAAATTTTTGGGGGAGGGATTGTTTCAGGTGGGCTTTTGAAGAGGATTTTTTTCAAGCAGTGCTATATTCTTTTTCTTTTGTATTCTCTCCATTGATGATCCCAGAATGGCAGAGTGGTTGAAGTTGGAAGGGATCTCGAGATTGCCCAGTTCCATTGGCTGCTTAGGCAGAGCAGCTGCGTGGGGCTGGGTTCAGCTGGGCCCACCAGTGCCCCTAGGGCCTTTTGTGCAAAGTTGCTTTCCTTGGCTCCCAGTATGTGCTGGGGCAGGGGATTATTCCCCTGCAGGGGCAGGGCTTTGCAGTGTCACTTGCTGGGCTGACGACTTCTTCAGCCTGCAGAGGACCTTTGGAAGGGCACCATGGCCATCTGGCCATCCAGTGTGTCACACGTCACCTGGGGAACGGAGGACAGCCTCATTTCAGTTCCAGTTTTTAAGCCCTTCTTGGGAATGAGGAGTCCCTCAGGTCCTTTTTGGCTCTATAGAGGTGACCAAAAAGAGACCAGTGGGAACTACCCACAATGTGTTTTCCATCTTGGAGCATGGATTTCTCTGACAGACAAGTTCTAAACACCTTCTCACCTGACTAGCCCTGAACACACTCTAAGAGCTGCTTGCACAAAAGACCTTTAAAACAGATCTGTACTAGATGGAGAGGTTAATTTGTGAAAACAAGAAACTAGGAAGGATAATCTAAGGATAACCAGTCTCACCCTTGCACTCAGGCCCCCATTATCTCTCTGTGCCTAAGCTTCACTTCTTTGACAGTGGTTTGGTGGCTGCTTGCTGCTCTCTAGGTGAGAGAACAGTGCCAGGAGAGGAGGTCTTGTGCACAGCCAGTGCACAGCTATACCCCACTGCTGCGTTCCCAGGCTGTGCTGGAAGAAAAGAGCACTCCTTCTCTGGAATTTTATCCTCAAGGAGTAAACCAGGGAGCAGCATTTTGTGTCAGCCATGATCTCCATTGCCTGGCGGCTGCAAATTGCCGTGGAGACACCCTGTGAGTGCAAACAGGTGCTTAAGATGAGGAGAAGGAGACCAGGTGTTCTGCACCCCGCCCCCCGAGGTGTGGCTCAGCCTGTATTGCTCCTGCCCTGGATGATGTCCCTGAGTCCACGTGTCACAGGTCTGGCACTTGGGAGGGAGGTGACAGGGGTGACCCAAAACAGACAGTGGAGCCACACCAGCTCTGCACCGTTTGCTCATTTAAGATGCCCCAAGCTGTCATCCTCCCTCAGCAGGGAGGCATTCCCAATAGTGCTGGTCCTGATCAAGCAGGGGCTTAAGAGGCCTTCTCCAGAAGCTGCCAGGGCAGAAGAGCAGCCCTAGGTCATGAAACATGGGGAAAAGCAGGCGGCTGTCCCTGCTCCTGGCCCGCAGTGCTTATCGCTGGCACGGTGGGAACAGCTCCATTTAGGGATATTTGCTCTGCCTGGCTGCAGCAGTGCAATAGGAAAGATGGTGAGAGAGACCTCAGGGCCCTGCCACTCCCCACGGCCCTGCCACTGCTGTGGACAGCGTGTGCAAAGGCAGAGCCTCACTCTCAGCCTCACTCTCCAGCCCATGGACATGTGCCCACCTCTTCCATGCTTTCAAGCACATCTGCACTGCTTAAATTTGTCCAGTCCAGCCCACCCTAGCCTCCACAGTGGGGTATGGAGATGCCCCATCCCACCACCTAACCCCTTAATCTCTTTGAAAAGCAGAAAGGACCGCTTTTCTTTTGCTCAGTTATTTGCAAAACCCCAGTACAAGGGGAGGGAGGGTCCTGCATGTGGTGCTGGGATTGCATCCTGGTCTAGACCCCCTCTGAGCTCCCTTTGGCTCCTCCTCACCTCATCCTCACCAGTTTCTCTGCCAATTTCAAGATAAACCTCTGGCTAGCGGCAGGGGACTGATTCAATGCATGCCTTAATAACAGGTTATCAGCCATATTGAACCTGCTCCCATTTCTGAGTGCTGGAGACAAGGCTGCAGCTCTCCTGCAGCTCCAGGAGAATGATCCCCATGACAGCCTTCTGGAGCCTGTGTACCCCAGAGCATCCTTTAGGACATGCAGAGCTTTCTTGGGATGATGAAGACTCTTGGAAGAGTTGGGGCTGGGTGTGTGTTTTGTGCTGTCATGAAGGGGACCAACTTTCTGCATTTTGGATACCATTTTAAAGCATGGAAATGGGGGGCTGGATGAGGTATTGCTTACTTGCTGTCTCTTCCCTGCCAGGTGATTCCTGAACTGATGGAGAGCTCTCATTAGTGCATTTTCTCTCCTAGTGATGCTGCACTTGTGCCTCAAAAGTGGTCAAAGGGGTCAGAAAGTGCCCTGCACTTTCTGTGAGGTTCTTTTGTGGAGATGCTTCTCAGCATCCCTGTGAAACGAAATCTATTCTAGTGGACAGAAAACTGCTATAAGATGGAATGCTTGGGGACCTGGAGGGATGTTAGGTGCAGTTGTGCTGAAGCCAATGGGATAAGTCCTTTTACACCCAAAGATGTAAATTTTCAGGTATGCTAAAGCTCACTCTGGAGAAAAAATTGGAAAATATGTCAATCTGTAGAGAGAGCCTTGTTTTTTAGGACAGGAGCCTTTGATCCTCCTATTTATGCCACATGAGTGACTTGGGAAGCAGAGGTTTGCTTACAGTCCTGAAGAATATGGGATCTGTAACAGCCAAACCAACCTTAGGAAAGTGTTAAACTAACCTTCTGCCATCCCATTATCAAAAAAGAAAAGAATAAAAAGGGAGATAATCCTTGTTTAAATATCACAAGCAGCAGCTGAGTCAGTGGGAGCTTTAGACTGGAAATGTCAGGGAGGAATTTAGATTTTCAGAGCAGTCGTTGCTCTGCAATTATCATAAGGCACTTACAAGGACCCCTTGTCTCTTGTTGCCCTCAACACGCATCTGCAGGGAGGGGGAGCAGAGCAAAAACACATGGCCCTACCGGGGACAGATAAGGAAAACCAAACTCCATCCCACTAAAGGCACAAGGCAAATCCCTTCAGGCTATGCTCAGGCTTCTGCTGCTGTTCAGGTCAGATGTAGGGAGGAAGGGAACGGGGAGGTGGGGGAAAGCAAACCCACAGGAGAGGCAGGGAAGCAATATGAGAAAGAGGAGAAAATCACATCCTGCCTCCTCTTATAAAGGTATTTATTTGCTTTTGGTGAGGTTTCGGAAGTAGGAATGAGAAGGGAGACAGAACAATGAAGATCTGGGGAGTTTTTAGCCTCTTCTCTGTAGTGCTTTTCCTCCTGGACCATCCCACCTCATTGCCGTCCAGCACGTCCCTGATGTAAATTAAATAAGTGACAGTACTATTAAACCTCCTGATGCAGGCACTGACAGCACCAAAGGGAAAGGGGAAAGGATGAACACTCAAACCACGTAATTCCTACCACATTAAGTGATGCAGAGATATTAATTTTCCTAGCTGGTACATAGGAAAAGGCCAAAGGCTTCCTCTGCAGGGGTGTTGTAGCCTCACCTGTCTTTTCTCAGGAAAAATACGAGGTTTCTGAGACCAGTCTTGGCCAGGTGCAAGGTGGAAAGACCTCAGCCATGCAGTGCTAGTGGTCCTGGGAGGGGTCTACCTTGCCTTCCTGGGGCTTCCTGGCTGGGGGCAGTAGGGACCCCCATCTCAGATTTGTGCCTTGTGGCTCATCTCAGGAGGATCTCCTCCTGCACAGCACGCAGGCTGTCCACTCCCATTAGCCCTACCCTGTCCTGTCTTGGACAAAACCTTCAGGTGAGGTACCTGTTCTGGCTAGGAGAGCTCTGGCAAAGGGGAACACGGCATTCCCAAAGCCCATTTAGCTTGCTTGCCAACACTATTAATAACTGCTGTCCTACTGCTGACTTGAACTTTTCTTCTTTGCCTAACTTTCAACTATTGATCTTTTTGTTCTCTTCTCCACTAAGACCTGTATGAATCTAAAGATCCGTAGGGATCCATGTGTGTAACCAACAGCGTCACCATTTGGGAGGAGAGGAAAAATAATCTCATAAATGCTTTTCCATGGCGTCATCCCAGCAGCTTAGTGGCAGAAGTACTGAAGTTGGGCATATTGTTCCAGTAGAGATCCCAGACTCTTTTCTTTCTTTACTTTCCATGACTGTGAATCAATAAAACATTGTTGATACACCTTGAAGATCCAGAAGAGAAGCACAGGGCTTTGATGAGTCATCCCCTTAAGCCTGCTGGGTGGAATGAACCTTGCCATGGATGATGCATTTACATTCATCCTCTGAAAAGGAGAGGAAAATATTTTCTCATGCTCTTTTTCACCTATTTATTTACTCAATGACTACCTGTTAGGAATAACAGATGAGGACCCAAGCAGATGTGAATCAGTAGGAAAGCACTGACTTCACTGTGAAATGACGGTGATAATTTCCAGTAGAGAACTGGTTGTGTCTTTGTAATAAATCTCACTGTTCTATGCTGAATGCAAAACATCTTTCTGTGTGTAAACAGAACGATGAATAAACGTTTGTATGAAGTCAATATGGTGACATTTTCGTAGGTCTGAGACCCTTTGTGTGACACATAATGCTAAAATCACATCAGACCTTTTGTTTGACAGGTGGATGGTTTTTATCTTCCAGTGCCTGAGGAAAGAGGGAACTGACTGGGTAAGAAGTGGACAATTTGCTGTTCACATGGAAGTAGCACCAAGCTGCATTTTGCTGGTCCACCTTGGTGACCTGAGCTGTCATTACAGAAGATGAGAAAAGGGGTAAGAGGAGGGGGAGGAAGATGTATCTATGTCAAAGAACTTACATGTTCATGAAGATGGAGTGTGTTGGGCAAACACTGACAAAGTGCTGATGGAAAACCCTTGTCCTCTTCTAGCATCATTTGCTTCCACAGCTGAAGCAGCAGGGATGGGAGGCCAGGAAACTGAGGGGAAAACAACACTCAGGGGAAGGGACCAAGAGCAGATACGGGGCCAAGACCCATCCTAGCCACACTGTACAGCCTTGCAGTCAGTTCTAAGTCACAGGTGACCATGGGCTGCAGTCTCTTCAGGCCCCATGTCATCAGCTTTGGCCACACTCAGACCAGTCCAACACACAGTGACGGTTTTCTTCTCGAAGGGCGGTGGGAGCTTGCTGTGGTACCTCACCAAGGCTCATCTTTCTCCTTTCTGATGCTGCTCTGAGATACATAAATTCTATCTCCATGACATGGGTGAATAAGCAAGAGGGTTAAACATGCCAGACACCACCAGCCATGAAGAGACTAAATTCCCCAAAACCGGCTTTCAGGAAAGAATACAGCAGGACTTAATGAACTTGGCAATAAAATGGGGACATGTCCTTAACTTTCTTTTTTCATCTACAGGAAGAGTTGAAAAATTGAGGTCACTGCAAACCTCTTAGTGCTGGGACTTCCAAGGGTCTGGAGAAAAATAAGCAGTAGCAGGAGTCCCTTTTCCATGTGTATTCAGCAATGCAAAGATGTGATGGACTATCAGACATCAGGTGAGAGGAATGAAAGGAGGTGAGAGCCAAATTCTACTGATTTCTGCATCTCTTGCCCACCATTTACTGGTTCTTTACAGCTGAAGGTCACAGCAATTACCAGCCTGGTGGCAGAAGGCAGGAAACGAAGCAGTGAGTCAAATGACTTGCCCACGGCCATGAGCTGAGCTATCAGAAAGGCAGTCCCTGTTTTCTGTGTTTGTGGTTGGCAATAGAATTAGCTGTGGACATTTGATTCTTCTTGTCATAATGTTTTGGATGTTTTCTGACTGCTGTTTAGCTGCACAATCTTTTTTTTTTTTTCCTCCCAAAAAAGCAAATTCCCTGTCAAACTCAATGTTCAAAAATTCTGTGCCAGACCTCCATTTGATAATTACTGTTTCTTGAAGGTTTTTCCATCTCTCTGGGAGCTCATGGAACTCTCTTAAGATTTTCCTCACTTCTCAAAAGGGCTGCATTTAATTTTTTTTTTTAAGAAAGTAAACTCCAGGAACTGGGAGTAAAATATTTGCTATCACAGACTTATATAAAATCAGGAGTACTGGTGGTGCAGGAAATTCATTGCAATACACATAAATTACCTTTCTGCACAAATATGACATTCCCTGATGATCTTGTTAAAGAAATTGTCCACAAGTTGAAATACAGTTGGCCAGAGGTGTCATCAATTAATTTTACAAGACCACTAAATGACATGTTCCAAGAGGTGTGCATTGTATTCCGCCACCTGCTCCTGACTCTCTGCTTGCTGGCCACATTTCCAAAGAGAAAATTGCTCCTAAGTGCTTCCCCATTGATCTGAGACAAGATGGTTGTTTTGGATTCTGCAGTGGCAGGTGAATCATCAATACAATATTTCTGAATTTTCACTTGGCTGCTCCAGGTCCTTTTGTCGAAAGAGACAGCTGGGTTTGCTTCTGAAAACTCGGGGCTAAATTCTCAGTTCCTGGGAAGAGGCTGCTTTCCCCCTCTATCCAGGCAGCCTCCAGTCCCTTTGAAAACTTTCCCCAAACAATTCACTGTTTTCCTGGAAATCAGGTTCTTTTCCTCTGAAAAGTGGATTGCTGCAAAAACTCCCTGGAATTCTATTTTCACTGTTTTCCAATGAGTGGAGATTCAATAGGTTTTGAGGCAAGATTTGAACAACATGAGTACAGAATTTTGTGTCTGAATGTGGAGATGAAAACAGAGTTATGAAACCAGCCAGCCCCATGCTTCAAAATAGGGACAGAAGGACATTTTTTGTGGGTTGCAGGAATATTCTCAGGTTTAGCTAAAGGCTAATCTGGCCTTCTGAAATGCGGACTCTCTGGCATGGATGTTTGCATTCAGCTGCTGAGGGTGTTGGCCTTGGTCCTTAAGCCATCGGTTGGCATCTGTGGAGCAGATCTCTCCTGTACACTATGCTGTGAAAATGTACTGGCACACACTGAGGCAAAATGTCGCTGGAGGAGGTTGCATAGCCCTACTCCATCATCTCCAGAAAAGTGCATGTTTTGCCTTTCATTGCTGTTTTTTTAACATAGCTGTCTGTTTTGATTTTGCCATGGAAGGACCACCCCTGCACGGAGACACATCCTGTCCCAGAGGCTGCCTCTGCAGTGGAGGGAATGGCAGAGCTTTTCTCCCAGGGTGGCACAAAGCATCTCGCTGCCCTGCTGGAGAGTTAGCACATCTCTGCTGCTTGCAGCCCCCCTTCCCCAGGGCTCATCTCTCGTGAGACAGCGTGAGCACAAAAGTCCATGCTTGCTAGATAATAGGAGGCTGCAAAGTTAAGAGGAAGGTGAGGATTTTAATTACCTCTTTTATTTTCTTTTCCTCCCAATGTTGGCCCAGGCTTAGGGAGGATGCAATGATGTGAAGGCCTGAGGTGTCATTATGGGTTATTAAACTCCTTTGTGGCACATGGGGATGTTGAATGGAGCCGTGAAGGGAGAAGAGGAAAAAACATCTCTTGATGGAGCTGGTTCACCCCCCTATAATTGCTTCAAAATTATGGCAGACTGTAATTATTCCTGCTGTGGAGGGGAAGAGGCAGAGAGAGAGGGTGAGTGGAAGAAAGAGCAGCGAGGGGGCCTGGGTACCCCTTGTGGCTACCAGGCTTGCCTTGGTTGTGATGGGAGATGGCAGCTCACCCTCACATCACACTGTCCCCTTCTTTGGGCCCTGCTGGGGGACTGTCACAGCACAAACCCTGTCCCTGCAGCTCCCTGGCCCAGCAGAGAGACCCCCACCCTTGCCCAGTGCCTTTGCCGCTGGTTCACCCTGGGACTTGCAGAGTTGGCTCGTGGAGATCTCTCCAGCTCCCCTCCGTGAGCAGTGGGTGTTTGCCAGGTGGGGTTTCCCCTTGGTCCCCATACACAAGGTGCTCAGAAACTGTGATTATTGTATGGTGATAGCAAGCAATGCTTGAGGATGCACAAACTGACTGCAGGGATCCAGCCACAGACATCAATATCTTGTTTCTGTCTCTGCACCACCAGTCCCACATCCAGTGGCAGGTGAAACGAGCCTCCATAGGACCAGCAGTACTTTGCACCTTAGTGCCATTCCTGGATTGGTTTTGGGTCTGCTTCACCCTTGAAGGAAGCACAGTCAGAGCATCACAGTTTATGGACTTTTCTGTCCGGGGACTAGTGCAGTGGAACAGTGTCCAACCGTGTTTGCCGTGGCTGCTTTATGTCAGATTGATCCCTTGAAACACACAGCTGGATACACACAGCACCCACACACATCCCAGGGCAGTCATGTGGCTGGAGTATAAAAAACAAAGCGGTGATGAAGACCCATCCATCTGTCATGCTTCCTTTGTAAAGCTTCCCAAAGGCTCCTCTTCCCTATTAGCAAAGCTGGTAATTAGTCAAACATGACAAAAGCCAGGACAAACCTGTCTTGGTTTAACCAAATAGGCTTACACCCTCCAAAAGTCATGTCTGATATCAGCAGAACTTACACATGGACCCAGGGAGGTGGTTTATAGAGATGCAGACACATGAAGTGATGAAAAATTCTAAGATGAGGCTGGCTTCCAAAAAGATGGGAATTTGCCTGCAAAGGACACAGGTGGAAAATATGTGTCTGGAAACATAGATTTTTCCCAGACAATCTGGGAAAAAGTAATGCCTGTCCTTTTGCAGCTGTGCTGATAATTGCTCTGAAGGACATCCACCCACCTTGCTGCCCAAAAGGAGGACCTGCTGCCACAGGGTTTCTCCCAGCTTCCCTCCTCTGTCAGCTCCTCCAGGACAGGAGAACAAACCTGATTTTCCACTCTTATCAGAGAGTGAAATTCTTACCATGGCAATTCCCTCATGGCAATCTGGATGTTTTGCCCTTGGCTGCATGGAAAGCAGAACTTTGGCTCCATGCTGGACAGCATTTCCATACAATGCAGGACTCATCACCAGACAGGGATAGGGCAGGCAGATTAGCAGATTAGATTTCTTCTTAAAGAAGAAGAGATTTATATGCCTAATTTGCCAACAGTAGGAAGACAAGGGATTAAAAATCAAGGACTTTGGGATGAGATAATTAAGTAGAAGGACTGATGATCTTGAATAAAGTATTGAATTTCACAAGGGAAGTAACATCATGTAACGAGACAAAAGGAAAACAGAAAATATATTCAGAGAAATTGCGTCTAGTCATACAATAATCTTGAAAACTTGTCTGATGTTATGAGGCACATTTTAAAGCCTCTGCTTGTCAGAAGAGTTTTCATATGTGATCTCTGAATAGGTTACAGCCTGCAGGAAGGCTGAGTGGCTCATTCTGTTCCCTTATTTATTATTTTGACAATTTTCTCAATTCTTTATATGAACTGACATTTTCAACCTATCCTCTTAGCAAATTTATTACAGATTTGGATAACTGGAACCTGCTGTGATGGCTGATTTTAGGTTTATCATCACTGGCAAATACTTCTTTAAATAGACCTTTAAACTAAGTCAGTTTGCAAAAAATAAGAGGTCTAGCAAAAAGATTTCTTTTTCTGACTTTAAGGTAAGAAAACAGCATGAATAAAAATGGACTAAATTTATCAATTAATTTCAATTTTGTCTTTGTTCTTAAATTGAACTGAAAACCTCAAAGGAAGAATGTTGTAATTCCATTTTCTACATGCTGTTTTAAAAGGTAGTGCAAGTCAGAATAATTAATCCATAGTTAAAACTTGATTTGGTAAATATATTCAAATGCAATCCTTGTAATCATCCTCCTACCCAGGTCTTTTTTTATTTTCCAAATGAAACCCCAGTGAAGCTGGTCCTATCTTGGCAAGGCCCTTAATTGACAATGCTTCTTTCTAATAGGGTATTTCACTAGCAAAGTCTCTGAATAGTTTTAACTAAATATTTCTGGAGTACCTAGCGTAACTATGGCTTTTCATCCTTAATCCCCTTGCAGCTTCATCCTAGATTGTGAGGAAGAGCCCTGTCCTTTGCCCTCTTTATATGCCAACTTTACTGACACTGATGGTGTTACAGAATCCCCACTGCAACACCCTACCACGAAAGACATGAGTGTTATTTTTGTGGCCTCTTTTGGAGCAGGTTCTTTTTTCCTTATAGTCTTCAGAGCCTTGTTCCCAGCATCCCAGCCTGTCCAGAAACCAGGGTTCACCTCAGCCAGCAACACAAAAGTAAATCAACCATAGCATTGTGCTAATTTGTATCCCCCAGTAGGAGTGTCCCCAAAGCCACCCTGGCAGACAGGAGGGGACTGAGCCTGCAGTGCTGCTCCTTGACTGCCTTCTGGGCAGGGGAGTGCCTTGGAACCTGCTCCCAAAACGTTTTCTGAGAAAATCTTGCAACACCAGGCAGCAATCCCCTCGGTCCATTTGGTGGGGTTTTATTTGTGTTTTGAGCATCCAGGGTTTAGCAGAGAGCAAATAGACAGTTTGGGAGACTCAGAGGGGATTAGGGATGAAATTAAAGCAAAGGCAAGGGCTGCTCTCAGTGTGTGAGGTGATACCACACAGGAGGACACAGAGGCTGGGGATAGATGAGCCACGATGGCTGCTTAACTCCTTCCTCTGGTTTTTACTGTGCTAAACAGCCAAGTGCCCTCAGCACCTGCAATAAGAGAAGATACTCCACATGACTTAAAATCAATTTTGTCTCAATACTGCACCAATCTTTAGCTGCTGCCACCTGCCTACTTCAGCTTCAGCTGCTACCAGTGAGCTTCCCAAGCCGCCTTGGTGGGGCTGGAGTGTTGGTCACGCTGCCTGCTCCCTGGTGTTTGGCAGACATCAACAGCTTTGCACCCCCAAGGAGGTCAGTGGGTTCCTGGTCCTCTGGAGGTTTTGGCACTGCAGAAGTCATCAGCAGGCTGGGATGAACTCAGCTATCCTCAGAGTGCAGGATGAGCCGCCAACGCCAGCAGACGTCAGTGCCATGGTCAGCAAGGTTGTGGTGAGCTCTGGGGCAGTCAGCTGGTGAAAGGCCACCAGTTTCCTGCCACAGGGATCTGTGCCACTCAGTGGCTTGTCACCAGGATGGTGGTGGCTCACACAAAGCACGGCCATGCATTCCTACAGCACTTGTTTGGGTGGGACGGCTGCTGCAAATCTAATCAGAGAAAAATGCCAGTCAGACCCTTGGGATGGGTCTGACCTGTCACACTGTCACAGCCCCAGCTGTACTCAAGCATTTGGTCTCTTAGGAATTACTGCAAGAGGAGCAAAGCACTTAGGAAGGCAGGACTGAGATGGTTTTTCCAGGTTATTTCCTCTAAAGCCTTTTTCGTTTGTGAGGAGTCAGATTCTGCCCTCCTGCTGTCAGAGTGGTGTGGCCAAATCAAGCTCCGGGGTGGTGGGGGAGCCCTGGAAGGCACAGCGTTGTCAGCAGCCGGGCACCGGGAGGTGCTTACATGAGAACTGCATCCAGTCCTGCAGCTGCCTTGCGGGAATCAGTGTTATTTTCCTATTACTTTACTGCCTCCATGACAAGGCAAACAAGGGGGAAAAAAGGGCTAAATCTCTCCCTTCCTTTTGTTTCATCCTTTCACACATGAAAATCCTTTCATGCAACTCCCAAGCTAGGAAAGCAAATGTGTCGGACTGAGAAAACATGTATTGAGAATAAACTCCATCCAGAAGTGGGGAGGAAGGGGAAATGAGAGAAGGGGTAAATTAGAAAAGGAATCTTTTGGATGCAGGAAAACAGGTGGGGGATTGTCTGGTCTGTGAAGGCAGGGTGTCTGCAATCTTTGTAACGATTAGATTTAATGGGACAGACACGTTTCTCTCCTTCACATCCCCTCCTCCTCTCAGCCTGAGGGGGAGAAAGGAGGGAGGTGGTGATGGGGAGGTGGCAGGGGAAGAGAAGATTTGAAAGAGTCTTTGACGTCAGCCCTGCCCTATAAAAAGCTGGCAAGGAGCTGGAAAGCAGACAGCAGAGCTCGTGGAAGAGCAAAGATGCCAACCCCGAACATCTCCACCTCTGCAGCCAAAGGCTTCCGCAGGGCGGTGTCGGAGCTGGACTCCAAGCAAGCCGAGGCCATCATGGTAAGACAACCCTACCCCACTTCTTTCCCCCCCCTCCAAAAACCACAACCTCTTCCACAGCTGTAGGCAGAGGCAGGCAGAGATAGATGGACCAACACTTTGTGGGACTTCCCCGACTTGGGCACATCTGGGCTCGAGGCTGGCAAAAGGAAATTACTCCAACTGTTCTCTCTACATACTGATACATGTGAAATGAAAACAGTTAAGGGGTGGAAACTTGAAATAATGAAACCACCTCAACCAAAAGTAAGGTGAATAACCCACAGACCTCATCAAGAATAACAAGGAATCCCCCTGTGAAAGGCAATTTGTAGATCTTAATGATTTCCAGATTTCAAGGCATTAAACTGCAGAGATTTCACCTGTTCTAGCATAATAAAAAAAGTGAGGCTGTCATTTCAGACAGCACACAAGGCACAGTCAGTTTAACTTGTTTGTTTGTGGCTGCTGTACCCAGTTTATCTCCCAAAACATCCTTCCCCCATTTCTGTTCCCAGCTCTCCTTGGTGTGTTCTCAGCCCTGTATTTAGCCCAGGGAAAGCTTCTGCACACACCAGATCCGAACGTGTCAGGGAAGGGAGAAGAAAACTTCCCCCTGAGCTGTCAACTGTCTTTAGAAAGCCAAGCCTGGCCGACCCATCAGACTTTCTGTAGGGAGAGGGACATTTCAGCTCTTCAAAGCCTTGCCAGGCAGGATGAGCTTGAAGATTCCTAATGGAGTCTTGGATGGTCCTGCGGGGCAAAGATGTGGATGGGCAGCAGGTGACAATGCAGGAGCCAAAACAGACAGTGGCAATGGGTGCACCAGGAGGGGACCCCCTTGGGATGCTTAGCAGGAGGAAACTTAGGAATAGAGATGGCTTAGGTAGCAGATATGTTTGGCAGATGTCTGTAGTGTGACTCCAGCAGGTCACTTTTAGAGCTCCCCTTTTCTCTCCCTGTTACCTTTTTCACCCACTCTCCTCTTAACCCTGTGCAATGCTCTGCCTCACTAAAATCAACCACTACATTGACAGAAAGGTGTTTTGGAGAGTGGAGTTTGCTGGAAAAGGAGGGAAACGTTTATGAAACAAGGAGGTAAGCTTGCTTTCTCTAATAAATGGAAATCAGGGAAGACATCCCTCTGACACAGTCCTTTTCATTCCGGCAAAATAATGAACACTTGAGTAGCCCTTGAAAACCTGATATTTTCCAGGCAGCTTGTAAAATCAGGATTTGAGATGCTCAGTGTCTGGAGAAGTGAAGAATGTTTGGTTATTACACCCTCTGGGGTTCTGCTCTGTGTTTTATGAAAAAACGGGCCACTGAACAGAGGGGCCAGAGGAGTTCAGATTCAACAGGTGAGCTGACAGGAGTGAGGCAACCTGCTTTGGGTGAGTGGCTCCTCCGGCCTGGAGGGTACACAAAGCCTTACTCTGTGTTGTTTTGAAATGGAAATTTTCAGGCAAGGGAAAACAAATAAAATGAAAACTTTGTCCTGTGAGGATTGCTCTGAGAGCTGGATGCATGAAAAGCTTTTCTCTTTGCTCTCACCTAGCACAGGAGGTCTCCACAACCCTGGCTTCTGCCTGGCAAGAGGCATGACTCTGCATTTGTATGTGACACCTCATGTCCCTGGCCCTCCTCTTGTCACTGTGACCGTGGGTGATCTGCCACACAGCCATCACCCACCATCACATCACCTCTGGCAGGTCTGAGGTGTTCCCTTGCCAGAGGAAACAGCAAACTGGGGGGGAAATCCAGACCTTTGCAATCCCAGAGCTCCTCTACACCAGCAGGTATTTTACATGTCAGCTGGGCCAGCCAAGCATCAAACTCCATGGAAAAATCTTTGGTTACATATTAAGTTTTTCTGCTGCTAATAGTTTTTGCAAGAGACCCTGGGACTGTAGCTAGCTAACCCTGGTTACAGAGCCAGGCAGGAGGCAGTCATTGGAATCAAAAAAGCAGGAAAAAGCACCCAGGAAAGCAGGGGTGGGACATTAATGTCCTCAGTCTTTACAATCCATCCTGATTGCTGCAAATAATAAGCTGGAGGGGAAAAGCAACAAAATAGCTCAGAACATAGTATTTTTAATGACAATACGCACGCTAGGCACTCTGAGTTGCAGCAAATTCGAGGAAGGAAAAATGAACAACCCCTTCATAAGAGGTGCAAGCTAACCTTCAGAAGAGGTGAATGAGTCAGGCCCTGGTTAGCAAATAAATGCTTTGCAAAATCAAATTACAGTTCTCACTGTAGCCAGATATACACTCAGGGAGCGAGTCTGCAAGGCAATTCAGAAATACCATATAATGGTGTCTTTGGAAGGAAGGAAGGCATTTATCATGAGATCAGTTTGGGTATTATATATGACACATTCCTAATTTCCAGCAAAAGAAGATAATAGACCAATGAGCATAAATGTGAGGGGGAAAGTTGAGGACAGTGAGACGGGGAACCTGCAGCCAGGCAGCCCTCACCTGGCAGAGGAGGCAGCAGGCAGGCAGACCCCTCTCAGCCCTCTTCTCCCAAGCAAAATTCAGCCTTTTCCTGCTTTGTTTTGATTTTTTTTTCAGTTTACCCACCTAAACTATGCCATCATGCAGCTAAAATCTTCCAGGACCCCTTGACAGGGACCAAAGCCCCCACTCCTGTCTGCCAGGGACCACCCAGTCCCAGCACATGTGTGGGACTGGTTGAGTCTCCTTCTCCTGGTGCAGCTTTCCAGTTACACAACTCTGGGATTTTCAACCCCACCCTGTTGGATTTTAACCTGATTTACAGCATAAATACGGGGGTCTGATTTCCCTCCTCCACCCTTCTCCAACCCAGCGGTTAAATCCTGCTGCACCTCTGGGCGCAGTGTGACAGAGCATCCTTAGGTAAAGCACTGCCTGGCTTGGGGTGGCTGTGGAGCTCATTTTTTCTGGCTGGCACAAGGCTGTTTGCCCTGCTTATTGCAGGCACTTTAAGGTAAACACCAGCTTAGCTTAAAACCTGGCAGTGATGGAAAACATGCTTAAAGCTGAGCACGTGCTCACAAGATTTTTAAGTTACAGCTGAGGTCACTTGTTAGATGTCTGCTCTCTTTGGGCACCAATACCACCAATTTAGACAAACAGCAGCATGCACTTATTTGTTAGAAGGTGTTTTTCTGTGCCCTGAGGAATAAAGGGTGGATCAGGAAATATAATTTTGGAGGGGTATCTCTACTGAAAAAGGGCCAGATAGAGGTGCGTGGGCTGGTGCCTCGATGTGCGGAGTTTTTGAGGCTGTCTTTAAATGTCAGCTTTACACTGCTAAAGCATTCAAGAGGATTCTCCCAGGAAACATAAGTTACTGATAGTGGGCTTTGAAAATCAGAGAGAAAATAAAAACTTTGCAGTCAATCAGGCTGCCTTTTTAAAAGCAAAACACTCTTAATTTTTGCAAGCTAGGGAAAGTGCTGCTTAGTTAGCATGTATCTCTTTTCTAAATATTTTCAATGCAATCACAGGGAAAACTGCAGCCAGCCCCACTCTGTGTCTTTCTTCAGTGCTGCCCCAGGTTTTCTTTTAGCAAGCTCTGGAGGTTTGTCATCTGGTTTGGATCTTGAACGCAGAAAACTGGAACCAGATGAGTTTCCTTGAAATAGGTTGTAGAAAGACCAAGAACAAATAGGTTTGTATATGAACTCTTAGTATAACAAAAGAAACAGCAGTGATTGAAATAGCTTATAGTTCACTATAAATATAAACAGGTGTCCTAACATGACCTCAGGCACAGAGTTGCATTTTAGGTTCAATTCCAAGTAACAGAAATCTGCGAGAGTTTGTTGAGACAAAACAAATCTACAGATAAGTGGGAGGAATTTATTTTCTGGGGTATATGGTTGTGGTTTCAATTACACTTCAATGGATAAGCATCCACTTAATGTCAAAAGTAAATGTCATATTGGATCCCAGGAGCAGTTTTGCTAAGCTGCTCTGCTAATACACCTGCAAACAGTTCATGTTTCCTGGCCAGGCCACAGCTGTGGGCTTCACCTGTCCCTCACAAAGTATCTTTTCTCAGATGACTTCAGGTTTATCTGATTTTTCTCCGGTTGAGTTCATCAGACACCTGAAAACCACATAAGATTGTTTCTGGGTTTTGGTGTTTTTGGAGAATATTGAAAACTGTTGCTAGGGGAGGTGAGGGGAGAAGCCCACTCTCCAATTATGCTAAAAAGATATTTTACACAGGTTTTTTTTCCCTGAAGCCCCACATTTCTGAAAATTCAATTCTAAAACCTCAGTCCTCATGAGCAGATCTTCCTCTACAAAGCCAGACAAGTCAGTCCAGCCTTTCCCTGCTTCCTCTGCTGACACATACCAGTCACATCTCATCCAGCTGCCGGGAATCCCTCTGACCTCCTACCTCTCTGTGAGCAGTGTTATTTATTTCTGTTCTGCCTTCAGTCTCCACGGTTCATTGGAAGACGTCAAAGCCTCATTGAAGATGCCAGGAAGGAAAGAGAGGCTGCAGCTGCTGCCACTGATGCCGCAGAGGCTACAGAGACCATTGTGTTTGAGGAGAAGGATGGGAGAGCCATGCTGAACCTCTTCTTCATGCTCAAGGGAGCCAAGACTTCACCACTGTCCCGTGTCCTTAAGGTATTTGAGGTGAGTACCTAATCTGTTGTGTGGTACTCAAGGAACACACTTCAGGTTTCATGACTGAGCTGTGAGAAGCATCACTTCAGTGCAATAGAGAAGACTCAATCTAGGCCTGCCGACTTCAATTATCAGTTAATTGTCTGGTATCTCTGAAGTCATGCTTTGCTGATGCCCCGGTGTGTCCTCACTTGCCATCACTAAGAAGGAGGCGTACCTCTGTCTTGCAGTGTTGTTAAGCTCTGGCCTTAATTTTGCTTAATCATTTTCAGATTCACACTCCACACCCTTATGGCTCATCGCATAGTCTGACAGCCCTCCCCACTGCTCAGCACTTCACTTTCAGGCACAGGGCTCTGATCCCACATTCAAAGTAAGCTGTGTGTCCTGCCTGACTACAGAACAAACTCACCTTGCGTGTGGATCATTACCACGCTGGTCCTCAGTCAAATAGTTACAGAAACAACTTTGCCCTGGGTGTAAAACTGGCATATTGATTTCAAAATTACCTCTCTACTTCAAGGACTATTCTGATTCAGCCTTCTGATGTTAAAGGTTCTGTTGGTTCCCCTCACAGATGCATCCTGTCTATGCCTTTAATACAAGGAAAACTGGTAACTGAGCTTTTTTCCCCTAGCCAGCAATGTAATGTTGCATTATATACGATCTCAGTGCCATGAATGGAAAGACTGAGATAAGTGCTGCCTATTTAAACAGTAATCCAAGCATGACAGCTTGCAGTCATGTAGTGTGTTTTCATCCAGAATGATTCAAAAGTGTTTTGCAAACTGAGGTTCTGAGATGCATTTTATCTATGGTAGTTTAATTTCATTGACTTCAGCAGTGAGAGGAGAGGACAATCTGTTCCTATTAACCAGTCACATGGCTTGTAAGGCCTCTGGATGTCTCTGGTCCACCCTCCTGCTCAGAGCAGGTCCAGTCACAGCAGGTTGTTTGGGGCACACGTTACAGTGAACCTGCTACTTAAAAACTGCAAACCTACAAAGAGTGTGTTTGGGGGATAAATATTTCCCTGAAATTGTAGGGCATTCTACTTATTCATTGCCCACTTAGTATTACCTCTGATAATCTTATGAAAAACATTTAGATCTTCAGCAATTACAATTCCTCTACAAGGACTGTTGCAAAAAAAGCTGTTTTCTAGGCAAAATATTGTTCTTGTCTCAAGACTGAAAGAACCTTTATGACAAACTTTTCAGACAAAACTCATGTGTTGCGATGACTGGGGTCTCCTTCCCAGAAGCACACAGATGCCAGATAAAGCATGACAAAACCACCAGTGTAACACTGAACAGGCTGCTCAGTGGGTATGAAACAGATGTGTAGCCTCTTGTACTTGGTTGATTTTATGTTACACTGCATTTAAACTCTGTAATTTAAACAATTTTTAAAACATCAAGCCAGAAGCTGTGGCAGCTTATGTTCAAATATTATTTATTTCTTCCTGGAGCAAAAAAGCTCTTTGAGCTTGTCACAGAGAGAGCTTTAAATATAATAAAAAGACAAGCATGTCAAGTCCCAACAGAGGCTGATTCATTTCCCAGGTCCCTCTGGCAATGCAGGTACAAGATATGAAAGCAGACGGGCATAATGACATTTGCCTCATCATGAACCAGGCTGCAGGGAAGCTGGTTTCACTCTTCTGTATGTGTTACATGCAGCTGAAGCATAGGTAATGCAATCACGGCTGTCAGATTAATGCAAAGGTATCGATTGTTGAGGGGACAATGTAATAGTGAAGTTGGTAGGTACATTAAAAACCACCATCCTAAACTTAATTTACCTGTGGCATCACATCTGTTCCTTCTCATCTTTTTGCCTCTGATTAACAAAAGAAATCATGTCCCTTCCCCTATCAAAGGTCTTGAGGGAACTTTGGGAAGGTTGGGTCATTGCCTAGAGCCTTGGACTTGTACTGCCAGTTTTCACTGAACTAAAGAAAATTTCCACAAATCTACCAGGGCCCTTTGGGAGACCACAGACGGCATTTCCTCCCCTTATTCCGTGGGGGAAGTCAGCTCCCACAGCGAGCCCAAACGACATCAGTGCTGGCGGTGAACCCAGCGGAGCGGCGGTGCGGGCGGGCCGCGGCAGCCGCGGCGTTCAGCACCACGGCCAGCGCCGCGCCGCCAGCCCGCCCGGGCCACGGGCCCCGCCACACCCGCACCGCACCGCCAGACCCGCACCGCACCCCGCGGGCCCCGCCAGACCCGCACAGCCCCGCCAGACCCGCACCGCCCCGCCAGACCCGCACCGCACCCCGCGGGCCCCGCCAGACCCGCACAGCCCCGCCAGACCCGCACCGCCCCGCCAGACCCGCACCGCACCCCGCGGGCCCCGCCAGACCCGCACAGCCCCGCCAGACCCGCACCGCCCCGCCAGACCCGCACCGCACCCCGCGGGCCCCGCCAGACCCGCACCGCACCCCGCACAGCCCCGCCAGACCCGCACCGCCCCGCCAGACCCGCACCGCACCCCGCGGGCCCCGCCACACCCGCACAGCCCCGCCAGACCCGCCAGACCCGCCAGACCCGCACCGCCCCGCACAGCCCCGCCACACCCGCACCTCACCCCGCACAGCCCCGCCAGCCCCGCCAGACCCGCACCACACCCTGCACCGGGCCCCGCCAGACCCGCACTGCCCCGCACCGCCCGGCCAGACCCGCCGGCACACACCTCGGGAGCTGCTGGGAAGAGAAGATGGGACGAGGCAGTCTGCCACATCAGCTGCTTCTCTTGAGCTTCTCCACCGTGGTGGAAGTCTTCTGTTGGTTGTTACTGAACAGCCTCGGTGTTTGTGCAGAGGGAAAAAATGTGGAGTTAATGGGAAAGTGTGTTTATATGGGAGGGAGGTGGGGGCGTGAAGAAAACAACAAGAAGGAATCCATCCTAGACTGTGATTGTTCATCCTGGAGAAGAGAAGGCTTCTTGGTCACCTAATTGCGGCCTCCTAACTACTGAAGGGGGCCAAGGGGAAAGATGGAGAGAGACTTTTTAAAAGAGCACATAGTGCCAGGACGGGGTGGGGGGGATTCAAACTGAAAGAGAGGTTTAGGTCAGATAGTAGGAAAAATTTTTACTGTGAGGGTGATGAGGCACTGGAATAGGCTGCCCAGAGTTTTGGATGCCCCCTCCCTGGGAGTATTAAAGGCCTGGTTGTATGGAGCTCCGAGCACCTGGTCTAGTGAAAGGTGTCCCTGTCCTTAGCAGGGAGGCTGGAATAAGATGATGCTTAAGGTCCCTTCTAACCCAAACCATTCTATATTTCTGTGTCCATATGGGCATCTTTGGGTAATAGTAGAAGGTGTTTCAAATGTTAATGTGGGTTTTTTTTCTTCTTTTCCATGTGTCAAAAGACATTTGAAGCTAAAATTCATCACCTGGAGACCAGGCTTAGCCGAAAGCCCCGTGAAGGGAGCGCTGAACTGGAATACTTTGTGCGCTGTGAAGTCCACAGCTCTGACCTCAATACTTTCATTAGCTCCATCAAGAGGGTAGCAGAAGATGTGAGGACCACTAAGGAAGACAAATGTAAGGAGCGTACAAAAATTTTCATTTGTGTGGAGAGGCTGGGGTCTCCCTGTAGAAACAGGGTGGAGACTTCATTATTCCCAGTAAAGGGAAAGGGCTGCAGTGTGCTTAGTTTGGGCAAACCAGAAGGGACTGCCTCTGGGATACCTGAATCCTGAAAGTAATTTCCCTCCTTGTCCTTTACTCAACAGACTCCATTGCCCATTCTTCTGGTAAAAGATCAAAAAAAAAAATAGAAATAAGAGGTCAAATTTCATGCTTTATTCACACCTCTCTTAATGAGTTCTCCGTCCCTACTCCAGCATTTTATATTATAAATGCAAAGTAGTGTCCTATCGAAGTGTTAGGACCTCTGTACAGATTCAAGCACTAATCTACAAGACACTTCCTGTGCCATCCTGTTCTGAAGATAGGATGATTATTGTAGAATAATACTGTAGGAGAATAACTCTAGAGATCCCTAGAGATCTATGACCAGCAGGATCTCTGGGTGTTTTTTTAACGTGACTCATTCAGTAAAATCTAATTTTCATCTTCTTCTTTAATTTTGTCATAAAATACTCTGCTGAGTGATGGGCAAGGAAGTCATAAAATGCAGATCATGGCATTACACATGACTGTAGGAAAAGAGCATTGAGATTGTGAAACTACTGCCTGGAAGTAGCTGGAAGTGCCATGTTGCATGTGTGCATTTGGTACACCAGATCAGGTGTATCTTACTCAATCTCAGAGCCCCTTCTCTTTAGGGGAGCTTCATCTCCACAGATGGACTGTCACTTTCTCTCTCCACACAGTTCACTGGTTTCCCAGGAAAATCTGTGAATTGGACAAGTGCCACCATTTGGTCACCAAGTTTGACCCTGACTTGGATCTGGATCACCCGGTGAGTGAGTCTGTGCGTGCACCCCCTCCCGCTGAGCTGTCCTGCAGAGGCAGGGAGCTGAGAACACCTATCAGTGCAGCTGATCAGGGGTCTGCAGTGCGATTGCTGCCTTGAGAGATGTCTCTCCAGCCAGTGATGGATTTTCCTGGGTGAGAAACTTTAGTAACTCATTAAATTCCTGTCTCTGTTCCTATTTGTCACCACAGGGCTACTCTGACCAAGTATATCGCCAGAGAAGGAAATCAATAGCAGAGATTGCTTTTCACTATAAGCAGTAAGTCTCCTTCCTAACATTCATGTGGGGATAATGGCATGTCAATGAGCCTATTGGCAATCATTTTACTACCTGTATGACACCTCTCTTCATTTATGTTTTGTCTCCCCATTCAGCCTTTCCAGCTCCCTTCGTGTCTGTCTTCTCTCTTTGCATTACAGTCTCTTTTTAATTAAAAAAAATATCTGTTGTCATTAATTCATACATTGGTAAGGATATAGTAAGAGTAAATCTCCAGCATAACAAAAGCCATATATATATATCCATCAGACCTCAAACTTCATTTGGAAATGTAGCATCTCTTTAGAATGGCATCTAATTTTGACTGCAGTGTTTCAATGCTGAAAAAGCTACCCCATGCCCAGGAAATTTGTTCCAAGGGTTCATTATCCTGGTCATGAAAAAATGTGGATTTTATTTCTAAGCTGGGCTTCAATAGCTTTAGCTTTTACCCAATGGATCACACATGCCTTTCATCTACTAGATAAAATACTACTATCAGATTTTTTTTGTTTTTGCTATGAGGGTATTTATAGGCTAAATGATTCACCTCCTAACTCTGTCTGCTAAATTAAATAGATTCCAGTAATGTTCTCATCATTGTCTTATATAGATTTAAGACTGTGTCTTGCAGTCTTACTTAATACTTCTGTTCTGATATATGCAGTGCTAGCACTCAGCGTGTTCACTACAACATCAAACAGAGTCTATGTTCAGTTAGGTTTGTAAAATGCTCCTCAGATCCTATTCAGTGACGCTGCCTTTCACCGTAGCATTCCCTCTCTGAGCAGGACTTTAAGTGCTGAGAGCAGACTACAGAAATTATCTGGGTCACCTGTTTGAGCAACCTCTGCAACTGGTGTGATCCCAGTGAGGGTTTCTGCTGTTGGTTCTCAAGTACTTTGCCAATTTGAAGCCCAGAATATGGACAATGATGTTTTTATCCTGTTCAAATACTAAACGTGCAGAAAGTCATGGGGCCAGAGGAAGAGTCTCAAGTGACACAGGGATAAATACTGTCCTAAGATGAGGCACCAGTTTAAGAGGTTTTCTCTAACATCTCACCTGCAAGTTAGCATTTATGAGCCTGTGTATTTATAAGCATTTATGTGTAGCATCCCTTCAGGAACTGTGCTTTACAATATATGAATATCTCATTTGTCCAGACACAAAAAAAGAAAGATGTAGGAAATACAATTCATAACTGTGATGAGAAAAAGCAAAACTGTCAGTCTTCTTTCATCAATGCCCCTCTACATCAATGTTGAGATTTTCTTTTCCTGCCATCCTTAATCTTACTGACAATATATTTTCCTGCAGGTCAAATGCATTTAGTTTTCCGTATTAGCTGCTTTTATCTCCCAGCCACTGGTTCATTCTTGGAGCCGTCAGCTCCCTGAAGTCCAGACATATGAAATGAATTTATTTTCACACACAGGGTTTTTCAATTTTTTCTGGTGCAAACCATTTTTTTTCCTGGTAAATGCTATGCCTGCTAAAATCTTGCTCATCCCTTGTTCATTTATAATCTCTGACCAGACTCATTCTTTTCTTTGCATCTATGTATTTTTTACACCTGTACAAATGACCCAGTACTAAGGCTCCATCTTTCCTGTCACCCCCTTCTGTGGTTTTTAAAGAAGATTGATGAATGTCATGCAGAGCTTCTCCAAAGTGCTCCTCTCTCAGAGGGAAGAGGAGCCTGGCTGGGGCTCTGCTCAGTAATGGTGCCTTTGCTTTGCAGTGGGGACCCGATCCCTCACGTGGAGTACACGGCAGAGGAGACAGCTACCTGGTGAGTACTGATTTCATCATTAGTGCTGATTTAACTACTAGTGCTTCACCACTAGGAGCTAGGAATCAAAACCCAAATATTTAGGGTATGACCTCTAGAAAAATGCGTCAGGAGTGCAAGCATGCTACTCAATGGCTTGTTGTAGAACACACCTTCATGCTGCAGCCCACAGGAGTTTCCTCCAAAAGAGCCCCTCCACAGAGCAAGGTAGATAATTTGGAGTCACACTTCTCTAAGGGTCCTGACTCAGTAGCAGCCTCCAAAGAGCAGTTATCACAGCTGCAGGAATGAGGTATGAGGCCCATGGTGAATATCTGTGTGGTACCTCACAGCCCCCACTTAGGAAAACACTCCCTTGGAATGTGATTTTTCCCAGGAGTGTTGCTGCAGGAGTGTTTCTGAAAACAAGGCCAGCTCATATGAGCTGAGTACACAGGCATCTCAACAAAGTCGTCTCCTGGTTCTATTGACTGTCTTCACAGTGCAACCTCAGGAGTTAACCAACTGGGAATATTTTAATTCCAGTTAATACCTTTTATACAGTCCTCCATAGAGGTCTGTGCAGCTGCTATGCAGCTGCTGCTGTCTTTGCAGGTTCATTTGAGTGTGTGCCTGTATGTTTACATACCTCCATCAGTGTGCAGAGACGTTGACTTAGGTGGAGAAAGGCAAAAGGACATGGAGCCTAAAGACATGAGTCCCTGATAGTGCATAGCCAAAGCACAGGGGAGGACTGGACACATTAACCAGTGAATGTCTGCCACTTCTCCTCCTGAAGGAAGGAGGTGTACAGCACCCTGAAGAGCTTGTACCCCACCCATGCCTGTAAGGAGTACCTTGAAGCTTTCAGTCTACTGGAGAAATTCTGTGGCTACAATGAGAACAACATCCCTCAGCTGGAGGAGGTTTCCCGCTTCCTGAAAGGTGGGTATGAGCCCAGGGGACCCAGGTTCAGGGTCTGCCAGTGGGGGCAGCTACAGAGGGGAAGCCTGAACCCAAGGGAGTAGTGTGTGAGCTGAGATTTAGCAGGAGAGCTGGTGGCCTGTGCATTGCCCACAGAGGACAGAGGTAGAGCCCAAGCGGTGGGCACTGCAGCTGAACACAGCGGGCTGTGACTGGAGGGCAAGCCCGTGGTCAGATGATCCTACTGAGCACCTGGAGAGCAGAGCAGGTGTTGTTCCTGGTAGGAGCAGAGAGCTTAGGCCGGTGCAGCGCTTCGCTCACCGTGCTGGGAGCAGCAGCGCAGCCCGGGGCCGTGCACCCCACAGACGGTGTGTGCTGTTCCAGAGAGGACCGGCTTCCAGCTCCGGCCGGTGGCCGGCCTGCTGTCCGCGCGGGACTTCCTGGCCAGCCTGGCCTTCCGCGTCTTCCAGTGCACGCAGTACATCCGCCACGCGTCCTCGCCCATGCACTCCCCCGAGCCGTGAGTATCGCCCGGCCCCACGGCCTCCCTGCCCACAAAGCCTGCCAGCAGCTACCCTCTTCCCCCAACAGACACACTCTGTCTGCTGCTGACTGCCTTTTCCTCCTTTCCCCCCTCCCGTCGGCAGGGATTGCTGTCACGAGCTGCTGGGGCACGTCCCGATGCTGGCTGATAAGACATTTGCCCAGTTCTCTCAGGTAAGGTGTTATCTGCCTTCTACGCCTTGAGAGGTGGGGATCCAAACCCCGATGTTGTCACCTAAACCTTTCTTGCTCTCATTAACCGTGATGTTCCAGAGTTCTAGTGATGGACCAAGACCCTAATACTGACTCTGCAACTACATGGTTTTAGTCTGAGCACGATGAAGTCCCAGCAGATGACTGACACTGCAGGGCAGCAATATGTGTGGTCTTGTGGCAATAAAACAGAGCAATCAATGTCTGAGGCCCTCAGACCAAACCTGTCCTGATGTTTGCCCCTTCCCTTCTCTTCCTAGGACATTGGACTGGCGTCTCTGGGAGCAACTGATGAAGAAATTGAGAAACTAGCAACAGTAAGTTTTTCCCTTTGCTGGATATGGGGCACAACACCTCCAGCAGTGCTTATATGGTATCAAGGGGACTGGTCCAGCCTGGTATTCCAAGATATCCAGGCTCAGAGCTCCCACCCAAGCTGCCCCAGCCCTGCTCTTTTCATGATGACTGTGCAGAGCAGAGATCAGTTAAAGAACAGAGCTCGCTTGCACATTAACCCAATTTTCTCGGGCACCAGTAGTATCATCAAGCATCGTATTTCCAACAGCAGCACTACTGGGACTCTTTGGGATGGGATTAAATGACATCTCCTTCCTTTGGCTCTCCCTCAGCAAGGTGACCTGTCCTGCTCCAAGGACACCAAACAACATCATCTCACAGCAGATGGAACAAGCCCAGAGACACAGACTCTGTCCTGGTGTAGCAGCAACTTAGTTTAGCACTTTTCTCTGAAAGCAAAGTGTGGAGAGGGGATGAAGAGGCAGGTGCCTGTTCCTTTAAACAACTCCAGACCCTGGCCATGATTCAAGGGCTCAGAAGTGACAGGGAGATTAGGATGAGGAGCTGTGTCTCACAGGAATTTTTCTTTTTCTTTTCACAGCTTTACTGGTTTACAGTGGAGTTTGGGCTCTGCAGACAGAATGGAATAGTCAAAGCCTACGGAGCTGGACTCCTCTCTTCCTATGGGGAGCTCATAGTAAGTCCCACCATAACTTGCCTCTGCTCCAGACCCTGTAGAATAAAGCGCCTTCTGCTTCTGCACAACGACTTTCCTCAATCCGTTCTCCACCTCTGCCTACCCCATACGTGCTCCCCAATCCCCTTGGTTTCATGCTGGATTTTTTCTGCTGTGTTCACAGCACTCCTTGTCAGACGAACCAGAGGTGCGGGACTTTGACCCTGATGCTGCAGCTGTCCAGCCCTACCAGGACCAGAACTACCAGCCTGTTTATTTTGTGTCCGAGAGCTTCAGCGATGCCAAAAACAAACTGAGGTAGGACTGGGCAATGAGAGAGACCCAAACAATAAGAAATTAAGATGTTATATCTTGAAACAGGGCTTGACATTGTGGCTGCTTTCAGTCAAAGTTCTCTGAAGTGTTCTGAAAACTTTGAGCAGGTTTTCCAAAGTAAAGCAGTTCTCCGGTTCCTACAGGGAGCATGCTTGACATGAATAGTTCTATCCAGGGGAAAAAAACGAATTTTTGCCTCCTAGGCTGGTAAACATGTGTGAGTGGGCCCCAGACACCATCTCACCATGGTTATTGTGTTTCCCCATCCCATGGGACTGCAAACAGGATGGTAAGTGTCAGCTCTATCCACAGACGTGTTCAGAAGAGCATTTTCTTAATCATGCCCAGATTGCCCACAGGAGGAAAGCCCAGTCCTTAGATTGCTTTGATTGACAGAGGAAAAGCTTTGCCTATACCATATTTATCTTTGCTTAGGAAAGAGACAGGATGAGGCGAACATGACGTATATGACTTTACAGTTCCTGCAAGGGGGGTATTTAATATAAATAACGTGGTGTGGACTGCTATATTTCAACTCCTGCTTTTATTACCCTCACTTGCACTGTTCATACAACCTGGAGTCCAGCTGTTCAAAAGCAAGCACTGGGAGAGCCCGTGCTCACACACATACACAAGGTTGCTTTAAAAAACCCAACTGCTGCCTAATGAGTCATTTCCTTGCATTTAAAAAGGGAAAATACACCACATACAGAGCCAAGATTAGGCTAGAGGGTCTTGACTGTGACAAGCACTGTAAATGATCCTCTTTAAAGATCTCAGGGACCACACAGATGCTACTCTGTGAGGTGAAAGCATTGAAACATCGTTTCTTTTGCATTACTGGCAGCTGCCACCACGGGCCTGACTATTAGTGTTACACCTGGAGAGAAACCTCTCTTCTCAGGAAGGACACACTCCTCCCGTGCCCTTCCAAGCAGCCATGCTGTATCTATAAGTCTTCAAAAGGTGTCAAGTGAGCACACCCATTTTGGAGGGCAGGTTTCTAGCCATTAGCAGCTGTGCTATGAGCCATCGCTGTGGCTGATGACATTAACAAGAAAGGTGAGCAGGACTTTGCCAGGTAGAACTGAGAGGAACCACATCTTTTAGGAGGAGGACAATGTGAGTAGGCAGAAACCTCCTTTGTTTACACTTTTTTCGTTGTTTTCTTGCAATGGCATGGCAGCTTGCTGTCAGCGCCAGCCTGCACCTTGGACCGTGTTTCCCCTTGGCCCTCTGTGCTGTGTTTTCCCCCAGATCCCTCCAATTCTGGCTTAGGCATGAAGTACCAGCTAGAGGAACATCTGTCTCCATCTGGGGAAGGGCTGCGCTTCCCCAGCCCTGCGCCAGAGCAGACCCGCGGTAGCCACCAGAGGGTAGCCTAAGCTAAGCAATTCAGGAGCGAAAGGGTGAAGCCGCAGCAGAGGAGAGGAGCATGCATGCCTGTTGTTAGCGCTGTTTGTCTCCTCATGTTCTCAAGCCTTTCCAGCATGGGACTGCAGCCACAAGCACCTAACCTTACATTTCCAGCTCCATGTTCACACAATCCCCTCATGAAAAAACCCTACCTTGTCAAGTACACAAATCTTAGTGCTGCAAGTGAATGTGGGGAAAGCCTGGCCTTGATTTGCTTTCATTTGACCACATACTGCTCCATTAGAAAAGCAACAACAAGGTCTTGCTCTTGAGAGATATCAGGTAAAATCTCAAGTTCATCACTGAGATTCAGACTGCATTTGGCTTTAGGTACAGAAGTGCAGCTTTGCTGAAGCACAAGGCTTTGGTAACACTAGTCTCATCCTCTAGCTCAGGTTTGAGCCACTGCCTGTCAAATCTATCCCTAATATGCCACACAGCTAGTGCCCCCCTCCCCAAGCAGAGATTAGCCAGTAAATGCATGTCAGAAAGGATTTAGTAATATAATACGATAATTCCACGGGCTTTCCCTGCAATTAGCTTCTAAATCTCCTTGGCATTTTTTTGAAAAAGAAATTGCAGCAGTGGATGCCTGGCAATGGCCATGGAGGTGACCAGTTTGATGTACCCTCCTGTTTGGTACAGCCCACAGAAAGCCACAGTCAAGCTCATGGTCTTCCTCTGAATAACAGAAGGGACCTCAGCTACTGCTATAGTGGAGCTAGAAAGGTGGAAACGCTGCCTAAAGGAGGCATTAACCTGTGGTGATCTTCCTGGGTAAATGGTGATGAGTAGGAGGGAAACTCAGGACCCATCTCTTGTACCCAGCCTTCTGCACCCTTCCCTTGCAGGAGCTACGCGGCGCACATCAAGCGTCCCTTCTCGGTGAAATACGAGCCCTACACGCACAGCATCGAGCTCCTGGACAGCCCTCAGACGATCTGCCACTCCCTGGAGAGCGTAAGGGATGAGCTGCACTCGCTGATTAACGCGCTCAATGTTATCAGTTAATACAAGAACTGAGCCATTTCCGTCCCCTCTCAGCCCCACCCAACGTGCCCGCCCTGACCTCACCTCGCTCCCGGCTGATAATTCCTACCTGTCCTCTCCAAACATTGGCACTGCTGCCTGTCACCACGCTACCCCAACAGCTTTCCACTTTTGTATGTAGGGCCAGCTCGGGGGAGGGCAGCGGGACGCACCCGAGGCCTCCTGGCTTTTTGGGTAGCTTTTCTATTGACTGCTGGAAGAGGCTTAGCAGAGACAAAAAGCATGGCCATGCTAAAAATTTGAAGTCAAGAGCTGTGTGCTAGGTTCCTGGGTGCAAGGAAGAGGAGAAAATCTACTTTATTTAAAAGAAAAAAAAGGAAAAAAAAAAAGAGATAGTTGTTTTAATTTAATCTGCCTTTTTTATCCCCAAAGCAACTCCATGAGTCTTGTTCTTAGTTACCCAAATATTAGTATCACCTGATATAGCTCAGGTGTGTGACTAATGCTATTGCTAGCCATTTCCAAGGAAGGTAAACATCTGGCTTGGGTGCTCAAACTCAGTTTCATGCCGTTTTCAGAATAGATATTAATGGCTTGATCTGACCCAAAGCTCTCGGCTTTCCTTCCCCTGCTTTTGCCCTTCTTATCTGCTTGCAGGCTGTCTCATAACTTAGCGGTTTGCTCAGAAGTTTGGCCCAAGGTTATGCAGCTGTGCAGTATCAGAGCTGGGCTTGGGATGTGTGGAGGCTGCTAAACAGCTGTGGGGGACAGCGAAGGGGAGAATCACACAGAGCTGTTTGCATGATCATTTATAACATTTCTCTGTCGACTTCTGCCATCCTCATCCACGATATATGATTTTTATAATTTTCTCTTTAAAGAACTGCAAGACTTGGCAGTGAGGTTTTGGCTATTAACATGGCTAACATTGTTCTCCAGTGTTACTTCTACCGTGGGTCAGTCATAATAATTTACAATCCATTACTCTTTATCCCACTTCAGACCTCCACATATATGCGCTTTACCTCCACTTCTCTCAAATTTTAACTCCTTAGCTACTGACAGCACTTAGTCTCCTGCCTGCTTCGGTCTCTCATTTCTGTTTCTTTTCTTATTTGACCCTTCCTCCTAAATTCCTCCTAAATTGCTTAAAAGGCCATTACTGAAATCAGCAGTTTGACACCAGGGTTAGCTGCTTTTCCTCAAGCTGTTTCTTCTCTTCAGATTTTCCTGTAAACTGATAAAACTACTGAGTTCATTCAGTTATTGTCATTTTAGAGCACTTTTTCCAAAACTGCAGCTATGATTTCCCAATCTGGGTGGATCCAGATCATGAGCTGTAACTCTCAAGGCTCCCTTAAGAGCTGTAACAAATTTTCATTTGGGTTCTTCAGATATTACTATTAGATTAAGTAGCTGGATCAAGATATGCAAGACTAAAGCAGGCTAGGCCACAGTTTAGCTATCTAGCCATGAAAATCTTACTGGTGACTTCAGTAGGACAGACTAAAACAAACAAAAATAAAAACAAAAACAAAACAAAAACCCGAAACAAACAAAGATAAACAGGCAAGTTATAACAATTAAGTCTGTGTAGTTAATGCATGGGTTATAACCTTGTTAACAAGACCAGTGCCACTTTACTGGTCTGCAGGTTGCTGTTTCTCCTCTCCTTTGTAGTGCCCAGCTCTTGGGTTGCTACCTGTGAGAGCAGCAAGGATGCTCCAAACCCTGCAGCAATGCCAGGCTCCTGATCAGGACCGGGCAGGGAATCTCTGTGGAGGTGTTTGTTTTCTGGTCTGGCTTCCAGAACTGTGAATGTTTGAATGTGATGATCTCTAGCTGTCCAAAGCACTCCACAGTCATTATCTGCCTTCATAAATATCAAAAGTTAATGCAATTTGTAAAAAGACCAAACATATTAATATGGAGTGAAAAGCCAATTTAGGAATCCTTGCAACTGCAGGAGACCTCACCTCCTCTGCCTTGTCTTGGAGTTTGCATTGCTGTTCCCTGACTCTGTCAGCTGCTGCTTTTTTGAGGAGCTGCAATAAAATCTGCTGTCCTGCAAAAATAGCAAATAAGCAAAACTTGCAGCGTACCCCAGCACCATGAGTGTGCAAGCACACGAACAGATGTGCTGCAGCTGGGGAAAGGTGAGCACCAGGAAGGTTGCACTCCCCTGCCTTTGGGACACGAGGCTGAGCCGGGGCAGGCTCTGAGTACAGGGGCTCCGGCTGCACAGGCGCCAGAGGTCCCTCCCTGGGCCATTTTAGGTGTCTCTGTTCTTGACAAATTTGTGACAGATTCCAGAATTTTTTGGCCCCTTAGGGAAATATCTGAGAAAACATGAACTCGTTTATATTTACTATTGCCCTCACCTATTTAATATCTTAGAGGATTTATCTTATTAGTGACTTAATAGGTCCCCTTTCACTTTGTCTCTAAGCCTTGTTCCTTTTTATCTGTTTTCAAATATGCTACTTGGTTCCTTATTTCAGCAGCCGTGTATGAATTGGAGCCTTGCTCTCTCATCTTACACATTTTTCTCATGTTGCTTCTTCTACCAAAGCATTGCTTTCTTCTTTATCTTGCCATAATATTTTAGACTCTTAGACACAGGGCCACTAAGAGACAGGCTATCCAAACAAAATATGGTAGAGTTGTAAACCAAGCCTGCTTTAAAGCTACTGATAGCGAGGTTAACTTTTTAGCCCATTATTTTGGATATTGTCCTACAATTGCCTTTAGATTCTTTTTAATAGTCCGACTCATTTCTTTCTACCATTCTGGGTGATTTCAGGTGGTAGGGTTTTTACAGTTCTTGCTTAATCCCCAGGCTAGTTATAAAGACTTGAATCCTTCACTTAAACCCTCCCCTTCCCCACCCTCCCCTCTGTTCATCTTATCCTGTCTCAGGTGCTGTTCCACACCTGTGAACAGTTTGCTGTGACAGAATTGTTACAGTTCCAGAGGTTGTATTCCTTTTAGGTGGAAGAACCTCAGCCTGCCCAGGAAAGGTGTTTATTTACTGATATTCTTCTTTAGTTTGTGACAGTTTATTGGGGTGATCCCTTGGCTGTATTTGTTGCAGTCTTTAGTTTAGCCAATGCAGTAGAGTTGGCAGCTTTCTTTTACTAATCCACTTCTGCACGCCTTACGCAATTTTAATTTTTGTCCTATGTTTCTTACTTCATTTGAGGCCAAGTATAAACTCTTTGCACTCTTTTCGGAGTACCCTGCACTTTTTAATGTAGCTCATTATGACAGTTACCTTAGACTGTCATAATGAGCTACATGAAGAAGCGTGGCATGCTCTTATTCAACTGGCCACACTATTGGTGCCACCTTTTTTAGCTGAGACCTGTTTGGGGCTGCAGTAAACAAAGTCTGAGTTAATTTGTCTACTTGCTTACTAAATTATTTCTCAGTATTGCTTGTAGCCTTAACGTTACTTTAAGATCCTTTACATATATTTTATTTCCACTCTCCCTCTAAGCTTTTAATGTGGAACTTCTGTTTTCTTCATAGGTGTCCCACCCTGTGCTTACCACTGCTTTTCTCCCCATTAAGCAACCAGTATTTTGTTCTACTACTGCATAGCAGCTATCTGTAGGGAGATGTTGGTAGAAGGGTTTGTCATCTACTCACAGCCTGTAAGCTCCTTGGCATGATCCTTTCTCTAGTTTGCCCACTATTTGTTCCCTCATTCCACTGATAAGAGTGTCTTGGGTTATTTTTCCTCTTTGTTCAAATGTAGCACTCCCATGAGCATGCAGTACTTTGGTTCATTCCTGGTTTCCATTCAAAGGATATCCACATTAATATCAATTTCTTCCCTTTGTGTGTAAAAGCAGAGTAGAAGCAGACTGGGGTACAACTGCACAGTCGAGGGGAAACGCCTCCAACTCCATCACAGCCCAGACTGCCCCTAACCAGGTTTTCTCATGGTCAAGGAAATTTTGGTCCAGCCACTGGAAAGGACTCATATGCTACTGGTATCCATTTTCCTCCACTATTTCTCTGTAACAGCACTGCTCCCACAGTATCAGCTCCTGTTGAAATTCTTGTTATGAATAATTTTCCTTTAACTAGGAATTTGAGTGCAGAAGCTTTTCAAGCAGCTTCTTTCATGTCAGATAAAGCAGTGTTTTGGTCTTTGCTCCAGCTCTCTCCCTGATTCTTTTCCTGTCATTTCCATAACGCTCTGCTGCTATTAGCAAAGATGGATACACTGCCATAAGATACTAGCACAGCTATAGATATGCTTCCATAAGAAATAAAATTCTCCCAGCACTCTTCAGAGTTGGGATTGATTAGTGGGAGTCTTCATTTCACAGAAAGCTTAGCCTTTCTAGCATTTATCCATCTTCTTGTTTCAACAGTTTCAGAGTCCAGGCATTTAACTCAAGGTTGTTTTAATTGTGCCATATTCAAGCTGACATTAAATCCTGTTTGGTCTATCAATTTTAAATCTCAGCTGTATCTCTCTTGTACCTCTTCTTCTGCAGCTGTGGTTCCCTGAATATCATCACATAAGGCAATCTCTTCTCTTTGTCCCCTGCACACATCGTTCAAACCCTTTGCTCACACAAGCGTGTGCAGCAGGGCAGGTGCTCGGCCCTGTGGGATGCAAGTAAAGGTATATTGTTTGTGTCCTAATGTGAAAGCAGCTCTGTCAATTGCTTCTTCCCCTGCATTTTGCCATATGGAAGCTTCGTGTGAATCGTGAGGGTGCATTTGTGCCACTACCTCTCCTGATTCGTCTGCTGTCCAAGGAGCCTGACTCAGCCTCGGGGCTGCCAGGGACCATGGAGACACCTGTGCTCCACTGGGAGTGGGTGGTGTCTCCATGGTGTCATGTCCTGCTGCTCATGTCCATGACATTCCAGCAGGTCCCTATCAGTTTATTACAGACTCTCCATCTTCCTCCAGCTTATGGACTGGTAGTGATTGTGCCAGTTGGGTCCTTGTCTTACCGTCCTGCTGAGCAATTTGATTAAATGCTCATGGTGGCAAGATTAAAGATTTATCAAGGAGGTGCCCAATGTACAATGGATAAAAGCTGGTGGAGCACACACTAATCAATTTACCACTTAATCGTCATTTAATTCTAGATATAAGCAGTTTCTCTACTGTTGTGCTTCCTTTCAGTGGCTTCATATCTGCAGCTACCTGCCTTGGGGTCATTTTTTTTTCATTTTAACAGTTACAGCAGTTTGATCTACCATACCCATCTACCCCGGGACAGCATTTGGAGACTTTGTGGGATAGGCTGCTATTCTCTACTTCTCTTTCTTTTCCCATTTGCCCATATCATCCTTGAAATCATCTTCCTGTGATGGCTCCCGATCCAGTTCTCTACACCACTTTCTGGAACTCCAGCAGTTATTTTTAATTTTTGCATCCCAATCTGCTTTTGCAAGTGTCTAATTTTAGCTTTGCATTTACTATGATCAGGTCCCTTTTGAGCTCTCCCTTGCTCCAGGGTGAATCACTGCACTATATATGTTAATCACCCTCCTTACTTCTGTAGTTTTTCCTTCTCTTTTTCTAAATTCATCCGATTCTCTAATTACCATTGCACATCCTTATTGCCTTTTTGGGCCACTAGATGGTATTCCTTTTCTAAAGACAAGCTTATTTGAAGTCACTGGGTAGAGCCTTTCAAAACACAGTTTTCCCGTTGAAGCAGCTGATGTTCTGATGTTGCCTTGGTATAGATTATTGCTGTTTCCCGTAACAGAAGGGGTGAATACTTGAGTCTCTTTTCATCCACTTTCATATCAGGAAACATTTGGTCTCTATCACCCATCGGCTTCCTGTGGACTACAGAGGCGCCCACAGCCCCTGCTGTAATCTCTGATATTGTTGGGATTTCCTGCAGCCTTCCAGTATTCCTGGTTTTAGGCTTTTTCCTGAGTTGTCTTGGATTTTTCCCATGCTTTCAATTCTGTCTTAAGGTATCCCTCAAGTATTGTGCACCAGGCTGGCTAGGTTTGTAGAGTTGCCTTGAACAAGATCACAGAATGGTTTGGGTTCCAACCCTCTGCCAGGAACAGGGAACCTTCCACTAGACCAGGTTAGTCAGAGCTCCAATACAGCTTGGCCTCGAGATCACCCAGAGAAAAAGACTGTGAGGACCTACCCAGTCACACCCTTCACCAAAAGATGTCATGATTTCCTTTTTCCTAACCGTGGAGCAGATTTGTGGAATTCTATGGCTGCTTAGAGCTAAGCACGAGCTCACGTCCTTTGGGTGGGTCATGGGATCCTTCACACCATTCCCCCATACCTCACCAAACGTGACTGCAAGCCCTGCAAGAAGTGACTGGGGAAAACCAGAGTGATGGGTCAGCCCAGGTAGAACACTCCCCCAGGTGGAGCATGGGCTGGCAAGGGAGGAAGAAAGTGGAAAAGCCTTCCTCAGAGCCAGGCCCCACCACCCCTCTGGTGTGTGCCTGTCTCAGCGCCTCGCTGAGCGGTCTCACTGTTGTCACTGCTGCTGCTGCTGTGGGTGGATCTGTCTGTCTGTCTCTCAGTGTAAAGAAATATGAAACAGAATTATTTTTCATTTTGGAATTGTGCTGCTGCTCACATGATATTAAGAATAAAAAAATATATTTCTGGTCTAGCATCCTGAGTTTGACTCTTGCATTTTTCTGCTGTCCAGATTCAGGTCGCCTGACTTGCCTGTGGGCAGCATGCAAAATCCAGCCTGGGGCATGTTATGGTGGAAGACCTGCAACTTGGGCTCGTGAAAAATGTTTATTTGGAGGGGGAAAATGCTTTGCAGATGAGATGATCTAAGTCTTTCTTTGGCAGGATATTACCAATTGCACAATTATTCATGAAACAGTAGTTGGGAGGTCTCTTTTAAACCGTAAAACACCAGGGGACTTTACTTCACTAAAGACATTTTCTCCCAGCATTTCTCACTATTTCTGTGTCTGCTGCATCCAAGTGGATGGGGTACAGGGTGCCCAGGAATCGGGATGCACATCCAGAGACCAGAAGATATGCCCAATCACATAAGTGTTTCCTACTCTGGAGTTATCCTCACATTAAAATAAACTAATTTCAGTCACTACTGCAAGCTTGGCTTTTACATGAGTGCCAGACCCTTTCTCTTGTTAAAATCCCTTCCAGAATCATGCACAGAGGTGGATTAACGTATTGCTGGCACAGATCTGGGCCGTGCATCCAGGCACCCCAGCACACTCTGAGAGGGAGTTTCCTAATTTAGGACTTGTAAGGATACCCTGTATCTTCACAGTGCTCGTTAAAGTGTTACAGCTGTAATGAATTCATCTTCATTACATGCTTGGGAGGTAGAGGAGTACTCTTGTCCCTGTAAAAAGCTGACAGATAAAAGGAGGCAGAGAATCAGAGACTCAGACCAGGCACAGAGCCGGAAAAGTAATTACATGCCTAAACAGCTTTGGGAAGAAGCGTCTAAGTGGCAGATCTGGGGCTTGAACCTCTGTCAGCCCCCTCAGGACCGAATCTTTCTTCTTGCGCTGTGGTGGTGGGGATCAGAAGAACTCAATTATTTACAAATCCTCTAGCCGCAGGTATGCGCGCACACACGCACCGCCTCCCCAGAGAGGGGAACTGATTCGGATGAGGCTGCGGCTGACCTGAGCTGTCACTCGTGCTGCTAATCCAGCTCAAATCAGACTTGGTTTTTTCCCCAGGGACCAGAATGGGTACTGCACTTTCCACTGACAGGAATTTGTTTTCAGTTTTCTGACACTTGTTCATTACAATGTTTGGAAGAACGCTAGGTTTTCTAGGTGGAAAGATGATCTTTTGACATTTTTCTGGCACAGCTGAAAGCAGAGAATATCTGAAATGCCTTGAAAACTGATCAGGAGGGGGGTTTGGGTGGTGATTTTTTGTTTTATTTTCTTCTGGTTTTGTCGTTTTTAACTGAATAGAGATGTTTGTAAAGGTTAGGTAAGGGATTGAAAAACCCCAGGTGTCTGCACCCCAGATGTGCTACTGTAGCCTTGCAGCACTCTCGTTGTGCAGCTGGTGGGGTTGGCAGCGACAGGTCAATAAAATCAGCGTTTGGAGATTAGATGTTTTTCAGCCTAGCAAGTGCTATGCTCCAAATGAACGAGTATTTCTTCCTATTTCTCTTAACCAATTCACTTTGAACATCTTGTGTAAAATGTGAATCACTCAGGGGCAGCTGTAGCACATGCACATATTTACTTCTGTACAGAGCAAACCTCCCAAAACCCATGCACACCCCAACAGGGATGGATGGGACCCACACAGACTCCTTGTACATCCCCTGAACGTTCTACTGCAGAGCTGTAGAGAGTTTGGGTCTCAATCCAATTTTTTCCAAATCCAAAATACTCCCTCCAGCTCCAACCAGCCACTGTATACGTGTTTCTGTATATTAGGTTCAGAGGTTTATCTTTAGTTGCTTGGGATGAAGCAACTGCTTTGCAAACTCGTGATACGAAAATTTGAATTAAACCTGAACTACAGCAATGCAAGGCTGAACAGGCCAAGTGGTGAACTCCATTCTCTGGTGGATTCAAGGCCCATCTTCATTGATGTTTCTGGAGAAATAATAACAGAAAATACTTTTTTTTTTTTTTTTTTTTTTTTTTTTTTACTCCTGACATTAGTTCTACTTGGTGTCTTTGTGATTATTTTCTCTGGGCACAGCAGGGTGAGTTGATCTACAAAATATTTTCAGGGATGGTGGAGGATTAAGTGTCTTGCACAGATACTTCAGTGCAACAGTTGTTACCCAGGACTGTGAGAGAATAACAGGGTGGGGTAAGGGAGTTGTTCATTTTCCTTCCACTAAGGTCAGCCTTAAATAACTCTCCCACCTCCCTCGGAGGCTGAGACAAGATAATAAGACAAAAATGTCAGAGCAAAGCACGGGGCCCCTCTATTTACAGCAAAGGCCAAATCGCTAACCAACAGATCGGAGCTTGCTTTCCAAACACCGATAAGCGGCAACTTTGAATTAACAGCCCCGGTTCCTCTGCTGCTGTAAATCAGCCTGACCCCGGCTGCCCGCAGCACCCCAGTGCCTGCCCCCAGCCAGGGGCTCTCCAGCAGGAGGAGGGGGCTGCAGCAGTGGGCTTAACCCTCCCGGCCCCGGAGATCCCTGTGCCTGGCTCCAAACGCCCCCCCTTCTTCCCCTCCCCAGCCCCCTATCACTAACAAGCCTTATCAGCAGGATTTACACCTCCTTGTCTAGGAACCCATAGGAAAGCTTATGGACTAGTTACCAATGTGCATCCAAATCCCTAAAGTAGCTTTAAGTGCTCAAAACAATCCACTTACCCTGCGATAATTAATGGTATCAGACCTGGGAGTTCCTGTTCCCTGGCAGGGGAGATCAGAAGACTCTACAGTGGGGTCCAGCCAACCACAAGCAGAAAAAGGGGCAGCCCTTCTGCAAGTCCTCAGCACCTCCTGGCCCCAGTGGAGCATCCAGGGAGAGAGGAAGGACAATGCCAGGAACACAGATGTCTGGGAGCACCCACAGCTCACAAGAGCAATGATGAGATGGGTTTCTTTCACTGCCAGATGCAGTGTTAGGAAAGGTGCTTTGGTACAAAACTGTGCCAGTCAGCAAAACACCAAATGCCACGTGGATGATGCTCTAAGAGTGAGGGGGAAGGAGGGAAAAAAATCACAGCTCCTGTCTCAGGTCCCAGTCCAGCTGAAGGAACCTGAAGTGCTGAAGCTCGAGGTATTACATGTGATGGTGAAGGAGCAAGCAGCACAGCCAGAAGTCATAGAGAAAAATGGGGTTTTGGGCCACCGTGCAGTGGAGAAAAACACAGAAGTATGTGACACAATGACTTTTTTCAATCCATGAGACCACTTTACAGCTGGGACAGATCCAGCCTGAGCCAGTAAAAAACATTCCTTTGTTTTTTGGCACTTCCCTCCTTACCCGCTAGCTGCTTTGACTGCTTATAGCACCCAGCACTTTCTGCTGTGCCTGCCCATCCTTTCCAGCACTGTAACCAAGGCCCAGGTCATCCTCTCCTCTATTTTACCAAAGACTTCTCCAGGTCCAAGAGGTACCTGTGATGCCACCTGCTGTGGAAACCATGGTGGTGGCACTATGAGAATTTAGTGCCTACAACTTTGGACACTGGAGAAAACTCCCTGACAGACTCAGCGGCCTCTCTCATGGCTGTTTCCTGAAGACTGGGTCAAGATCCTCTCTGTTCTCATGGACTCCTCAACACAAAGGACAGACGTGGTATCAGTGCTGAAAATGGGTATTTTTAGATTTGTGCTGATCACGCTACTTTCCCAGTGCTCCTCCACTCAGTGGAAGTTATTTGTTACTTTTGTTTCTCAGTACTTGTCCTCTGGCAGGGTGTCATCACCTCTTCTAATGTTTCTCCATCTCCACCAAGGATTACTTTTGGGCCATTAATAGCCACAGATTTAATCTTCTCCTCATTGATAAACAAACTAATTTGTTCTGCTGTGTCTGCTAATAGCTGTTTCTAGGAACTAATAACGGCTCTTAGGTGCTATTTTCTCCTTTACCTTCTCAAAAAACATGTGGCTGTTAAATATTTTCATAGGGTTAAAAGAAGCATAGCTGTTTTTTCCATCTCTATTTATAACCTTGCATATGCTCTTCCCAAAGTAGATGGGAAAGATTTGGGGAGCTTTATGCTGGAGATCATTAAATTTGGTCAAGCTTACTTGGGCAGCTGCACTTGTGGAGTGGTTTGAGCCTGCAGAGGCCAGGGAGATTTGAGCAAGGTGCAGCCAAACAAATCTGCAAATTCTGTGGTCCCTGGTGAGCTGGGCTTGCCTAAGGTCACCATTTCCCTGTGAGAGGAGTTATGTACTCAGGAGGGGTGGGCAGAGGGTTTGAGCCTCAGGAGGCTATTCTCAGAGCTGCAACACACCTGGGAGCCTCCCTTGCGCTCTAAGGAAAACTACTGTCTCTTTGGAATTGCTGCCTGGAGCATCTTCTGCCAGTGAGCTGCATCTCCAGGGGTGTGCCTGTACTCACAGCCCTCTCTGCTCTTCGCAGCCAACCCAGAGCTGATAGGAAGTGATGGGTCAGACTGGTTGGTTACACTGAGGTTTGGGATGTCCCCTGCTGTTTTATAAACCCATCCTTTGTGCTCTAAGCAGCAGGATAATGTCCCTGGCCTGGAAGAGCCTGGAAAACTGTGAAGTCTACAGTCCTGCAGGAGCATCTTGCTCGAGCCTGGTGGCCGGTGGGGCAGTAGGGGTGGCTCACATGCCCTGCAGCCAGGCGGCCGCCTGGATTAGTTTATGGAAGCAGCCGAGATTACTTGGATCCCAGTGAGCATCCCCCTGCTCTGTTTGCACAATGCCCCCTCTGAAGCAAGGACATCTCTCATTGTGTGACTCCAGATAAGCCAAAGCCTCACCCTTTGCTACAGCGGCCCTTACTCTCCCCAAGGCCACGTACCTTTGCAGGCATCTTTGTAAGTATTCTCAGGATTAATCCCCCTCCTCAGTGCCAGGTTCACCTCTCTGCCCTTCATCTCACACCAGTGCCACTGCACATGTACTTGGAGACATCAGTGGGAGCAAAGCAGCTGGAAACCACATGGAAACAGGGAGCACCAAGGATGCTGGTCACCCCCAAAACCTGCTCTTGTGCATGCAGACCCCTCAGGGAGACTGGGGCTGTGTTCCAGCAGGCTGCTGGCACAGCACAGATGAGCATTGGGGCTATTTTCTTCAAAAGCCACTGAATTTACCCCACCAGGAAGAGGAGTCGTGGTCACTGCTGTGTGGATCCCTGCTACTCCTCTGGGACAAGGCACACACAGGCATGGGAAGGACAGTGGCAGTGACCACAGGGCACCAGAGCTGCAACAGGCATGTGGGTGGCATTTTGAGGTCCCTGGGTGCTGAGAACTCACTTGCCTTCAGCCCTGACTTTTGCTGTCACTAAAACTTGCACAAACTTGTTAACTAGTTCCCCCATAGTAGGCTTGTAATTTTTTTTCAGGACAGGGTTTGAAAATGCAAGACATCTACAGTAGTAAAGATTTTATTGTGCTGGCAGCGGACTGTAAAACTCGATTACACGACACTGGGGATTGCCTGAACCTTGCTCCCACTGATGCAACTGCTCAGGCTTTGGGGGGGATGTGAGGAAGGGAGATGGTTTTGAGTCACGTCTGGAGGTGCTTTAGCACGGAGGGCAGGAGCAGCCCACTCCCACCCAGTGAGCCCTATGTGGACCTGAGCATCTGGGGGATCACAGGAGGCATGCATAGCTGAAACAATGGATGTGTGCTTGGCTCATCACTGCCTAATGACATGAAAATCACAGGGAAGCCAGCCTGGAAGGAGTAAGCAGAGCTTTTTCTGTAGAATAAGCTTTTCCATCTAGAAATGGGCTCCCCTGTTGGCCCCCTCTCTCAGTTCGCTGCTGACATGGGAGTTTTCCCTCTAAGACAAAACTTTCCGCAGTTTGTATCCGTTTTATATCCATTTATATGACTGCTAGCATTTTTCATATTCCAGAGGACCATTTATGGTAAGAAAATACATTTTCCAATAAATAATCAAAGTGATCATATTTTGGAAGGGGAAAAAAATCGTAGTAGGAAACTTTTGAAAAAAAAAATTGGCCTGTGCTGAACATTGAGCCAGCATGATATCTTTTTTTCCTTCCAATAAATCTTCTGGCTTATTTCTGTACCCAAACTACAGTGAGCCAAGAGGAATTCCTGAACGCTCGGGTACAGTCAGCCCTTCCCCTGCTGCGGCATGCTGCAGGAATGCCACGAGCTTTTTGAAGCTACCTCCAGGGTTTGGTTAGCCAAGAGTAAGAGAAGAAACAAGCTAAGAACATGGCACTTTCAAAGCAAAATAAAGCAGCTTTTTTTGTGACATCAGTGGTGTAAGCCTCAGGGAAGGGAAGAGTCTGGCAGGGAAGCTGCCTAGAAGGGAGACAGTAGTGGATGGAGGAGCCTTCTTACAAAGTCCCTCTGTCAATAAAACATGAGTTCAGATGAGCTCAGGTGATATTCAAAAGTGCAAGCAGGAAAGCCCTAAATGGCAAATCTTGGCATGTGATTAACCTGGGGAACACCCTGCTCAGGAGCCCTTCCAAGGCAATCACTTGAGCCAGGTCCCTTGAACATCGAGCAGTGTGATGACTGCAGGCAAATGATTGCCAAGGAGAACTTGAGGGCAGTTCTGAGGGTTGTTCTCTTTGTCTGGGATTCCAGGTGCAAGGTCCCTGCTCTGGAGGAAGAATGAGTCACACAACACTTCTGCTGCTGGCTTTGGCCACCTACTTCAGTTGGGGTAAAATGCCAGGTTTTATCCTATGTAGCTGCTAATTCCCCACCTTTACCCAGTAGAAAGGAGGTCTCAGTAAGTGAATTCTCCGAACTCCTATCTTGCTGAAACCTGAGCTCCTCTCCATGGGTGTACCACTAGGTCATTCAAGTACATCCAATATCTTTTTTGAGGGGAAGAGAGGCAGAGATAGTGTTACACATTGTGCAGAAATGCTATTAACTGTAGTTGATCATCACAACTTGGATTTATTAGCAGGGGTCTGAAAGACCTACATGGCAGGGGATGTAACTGATAACCTTGTCTTGCATCCGTTCGAGCAAATGGGTCCTGTCCCTGTGCTCTCATCAGAGATTTAGCGCTTCTCAGGAGCCTTTTTGCAATCCCAGTCATTTAGCAAACATATGATACTTCACACTCAGAGCCGTGACAGGGGCATATGGCACTTCCTACCTCCCAAGGGTTGATGGATGGAATTGCTTTGACTATTCAAGGAATCAAAGGCCTGGTTCGAATCTCAAGGCCTTGCACTGATTTCGGTGAACTTCCTCCTGATTTGTCCTGTGTATGGAAAATCAGGCTTATTCTAAGTTAAACAAGAGAAACAGTTTGAACAGATGAAAATCTTTCCTGCTCAGTGGTCCTGAGCACTTGCAGTCTCAAAAGTTGGAGCAATGGGAAGTTTGAAGATGATCTCATCCCCAGCACTTAAAATGGGCCTTTTCAGGCAGGGAAAAAGTAAAAGGAGAAAAGAAAAAGAAAGTACAATTTAAGCAGAAAAAAAGTACAAGCTTGTTATTGGTGGCAGAAAAGCTGAGCATGAAGGTACTAAAAAATTGGATAATTTTGTGAAAAAGAGCAAGAGCGAGATCTCTTGCCAAAACCAGACCCATAAAAGCCAGTGGATCACTGCAGACTTACCATCTATCTCCTTCTAAAAGCAAATTTACCAGCCTGAATGGAGATAATCAGGTATCGCCTGGTCTTCACTGGGATTTACCAGAAAGGTTTCTTGGTGGTGAAGACACCATTTTGGGCAGAGCCCCAGAGAGAAGAGCTGAGATACTCAGTGCTCCCACCTGCAAATGGCAGAGACTGAGCCTTTACTTTGCTTAACCCCACACAGGAATTTGAAGGAGCAGGTGAAGGAGGGAACCTCTCTTTCAGTGGGGAAGGGGAAAAGCCTTTTATTTATTTTTTTTTCACAGACACAATTTCAAATACTCGAACTCTGGCCCTGTGCTGAGCCAAAATGACCACCCAAGGTCTCCTGTAAAATGCAGATGCTATTCCTCCCCCTGCCCAAGCTGTGAACGCGTGTCTCTTGCCGCGCACCGCGTGGCCAATGAGCCTGAGCACAATAATTTGTTTTCCTTCTCCTAACACCTGACAGTAGCATGATTTCACCAAACACTTGGTCCCATTGCTGCATACTTTCCAAGGTGATATAAATCAAACAGATTAACATGTTTGCTTTTAATTTTACATTTTAGAAACAGCTGTTGAACCACCTCAATGCCAACAGTGTCTATTGCCAGCATTAGTGTCATTAGTAGTCATTGCAGCTGTAATAGCACCATTATCTCCTGCTAAAAGGGTCACTGATGGCTTAGGACAGAGCTTGGGGAAAGTGAACAGAGCAGACTAAATGAGATGGAAACTGCAAACAGTTCCTTCTATCTTAACTTGCATAAAGACCTGTGGATGCTGCACAGAGGGAAATTAATTTGCACAAGTAGCAAAAATTTTGGCTGGAGCGTCATCAAGGAGGAGGGGCTCTTGGTAGCTCTTGTGTCACTTGGGCTAACATAAAGCATATAAATACAGGAAGGAGAGAATGAGGACACTACTACCAACCATCTTCATCCCTCAGAGTGAACTTCTCCCCACCTCCTGGTGCCACCTCTTGGGTAAGTTGGATTGCCTCCCTTTCACTTTCTATCTGTTGTGCAGACCTGTCTTCTTAAGTTGATGAAGCAGGCAGTGACAAGTGTGGCTCATTGACCCAAGAAAATGAGGCCTCCTCAGGCCTTTGAGGACCTTGTGCTGGTTTTGGGCCATCATCACGGATTGCAGCCCCTTCTGAATGGGCAGAGAGGGTTTTCCCTCTGAAGGGGTCTGCTGATCTTGGCTCTCAAGGGCATGTACACTATAGGGCTTGGTACGGCCCTGTGAGCCTTTTGAGGCAAGACAGCAGGGAGCCTGAGAATGATGGAGCATGGAGATGGATTTATGGTAGACTCAGTAGTCGTCTACTGTCACTTGTAAATCCCGGTGCAGAAAGCTCTCCTTCCTTCTCAAACCAGAAGGTCCCTCTCCTACTTTGGTCTCATTTCCATGCCAGAAGAGATGAAAGACGTACGGTGCTTGACTACAACCTATTTTTACCTCCTATACTTTTCTGTATCTCCCCTTAGCCCTAGGCCTCAGCCTGCCCGCCATGGCGCTCTGGGTGCGCTCGCTGCCCCTGCTGGCCCTGCTGGCCGTCTCCGGCCCCGGGAGCAGCCACGCGGCCGTCAGCCAGCACCTCTGCGGCTCCCACCTGGTGGAAGCTCTCTACCTGGTGTGCGGGGAGCGCGGCTTCTTCTACCAGCCCAAAGCCCGGCGCGACGTGGAGCAGCCTCTAGGTAAGGCGGGCCGGCGGTGAGGGCGGCCGCGCGCTGTGTGACGTGAGGGACAACAACGCCCGTCTCTGACAGTGACACCAGGAATGTCCTCCACGGGGAATGCCAGGAATACCTTCGGCATACCAACAGCATCCCACTGCCAGGGAAAAGCTCTGCAGGTTAAAAAGGCAGACGAGAGGGCAGGCAGGGAGAGAGGATTTATGAGGCAAAAGGAATTGTGCCGGAAAGCTCAAACTTGTCTGTTTCTTTGTGTGGCTGCTACACCGGCCTGGGAGTATTCATAGAAAATAAAGGTGGGAGGAGCTCAAGAAGCCTCTTTCTGCCCTAAGGCAGGATCAGTTGTCCCCACTGTATTTCTTAGCCATGTTTGTCTGGTACATTCATAAAAACCTCCAGAGAGAAAGCTTCTTCTGCCTTCTGGAGCTGCCCATTCCCAAGCATAACTGATCTTCTTCTTGAGTGTTTCTTCCCAATATCTAACCTGAACACCCCTTGCTGTAAATTATTTCTTGTCTTCTCAAAAGTGGGCATGGGGAAGAGCCTAGTCCTTTCATCTTTATGATTGCTTTTCAAAATATTTGAATACTGTTCCCATGTCTAGTTTTGACCTCTCCTCAGCTACGCAACCCTACTATCTTCTTAGGTCATATTTTCTAGATCTCTAAACATGCAATTCTGCATTTGTCCACATCCTTGCTGAGCGGTGAGGCCTGGAGAAGCACATTGAACATTCTGTCTTCCAAGCTGCTAATCAAGACTGTGAATAGATGAAGAAGAGATACTGTCCAAATTGCATCTACTTCAATCCTCTCATTTCAAGATCAACCTTTACTTACCATCCCCTGATTACAATGCATCTCTCCCACCATTTCTCTTCCTGTCATATCCTATTCTCATTCATATCTAATTCCCTCTCCTGTGTATGTAACCATCTTGTGAAACAGTCTTAGGGGTCTTTGCAAGGTAAAACAAGATAATGCCCTGGCAGAGGGTGTGCCACGATTTGTTTGGGCTGTCATTTGCTCCATTCTCTGATTATTCATTTCTGGAGACCACCACAAATGTGTTGGAGGTTTCATTAGCCAAATTACCTAAATACTGTACAGAGAATTTTGATCGTGACAACCAGAATGCAAGTATTTGAGGGTTTTCTACCTTTTTCTTATCATTCTTTTGAGGATTCTTTTTTTTGCGGGGGAGAGTTTTGCCTGAGCCACCACCTCTTTGTCACACAATCTGAGTATGTTTACAGTCTGCTCACAGCTGGCTTGAAGGATGAAGACAAGTAAATCACAAAACATTGACTAGCTATTTCCTCTTCTACTTTAAATTGGACCAAATTTTTCCCAAATTTCCCTTCTAGCACACTAGAATAATGATTTTGTGTTACTCTTGTGCCTTGTTCATTGCCTCATGCTTTGGGAGCTTGGGGATTTTGCATCTTGTACTGTACTTGTATTGCCCTAGAAACCACATCTCATTCTCACTGTCCAGGCATTTTCTCTTTGTTGTTAAGGGCTTTTTTTTTTTTCCTGCAGGAAAAACTCACTGATTTATTTACCATTTTCTGTATTTTCATTGGGCAACTAAAACCTGAACAGATCTGTGCACAAATTTTCGAGTTCTCACCAGCAAATAAGATACTCTGTTGAGTGTTATCTGTGTCCAAATACCCTAATTTATCATTGCTTCTAAAAACTTGTCCCCAGCTGTGAACACAGACACACACAAATGCTTTTGCTGTCAGCTTGGGGCTATAGCCAGGCAGCCAACTGAATCAGGCTGTTCAGGAACAGCTGGAAAAAGCACCCAGCCTCAGAACTGGACTGTCCCTGCAATCCCATGAACAGCCCAGTTGTCTGCCCAGAAGGCTCCCAGAAGATTGGGTAACTGCCTAAAGAGCTCTGCAGTCCCAAACTCCTCTCTATAGAGCAGACAATCACATTTATCATTTTACTTACTAGCTGCTCACCCCAGGGAGAGTGCAGGATTTCTCTTCTTCTCCACACAGCTTCCCCAAGAAAGCCCCTGTATCCCTTTATCCCTCACACTGCCGAGAGCCACTCAGCTTGGCATCTTCTGAACACCACAGGATTATTTTGGGAGAGGAAACAGGGAGCCTTAAGGTGCTACCAGCAGCATCAACCTCGGGAAACCTGTGCAACTTCCTTCCCATTTTCCAAACAACTCTGGATCAAGAATCTGGTGCCTGCAAAGGGGGTGTGTGCAGGGCTCAAGAGCCAGGGCTGATGCTGTGTGATGTCCCACAACTTCTCCTCTTCTTTCCTGGCAGTGAGCGGTCCCTTGCATGGTGAGCTGGGAGAGCTGCCCTTCCAACAGGAGGAGTTTGAGAAAGTGAAGAGAGGCATCGTTGAGCAATGCTGCCACAACACCTGCTCCCTCTACCAGCTGGAAAACTACTGCAATTAGCAGCAGGGTTGGCACTGGGGAGCTCAGAGGCTGTGGGCAGAAACATGCACTTATGCTACTGCACCTTCAAAGCAATTGAATAAATGTTGTGGATCTATTGGAAGGACTGCGCTGGTTCATGTGTCTGCATCTTTTTGCCTGCTTTAGACTGTCAGTGTCCAAGCTTGGGTAAGGTAGTTTTCAGCCATCACTTCTGCCACACGAGTGAACTCCATGGGAGTGAGGGAGGGGAGGGGCATTACACAGCTTTGGAGCAGGTATGTGGAGCATCCGGCACCCTCAGTGCTTGGAGAAGGGGGCAGAGAGGTTTGAACAAGGCTTCTCTTGCCAGGGAAACATTACATCTGTAACAATGTCATGCTGATCAACTTCCTGCAGTTCACAGCCCAAATATAGCCAGGCAGCTGGAGACCGAACTTCCTCAGCTACATAATGGAAACAGTAAAGATTAAGCAAAGAATTATGTCACCTACTCATTGTACTCAGAAAAATCATGGATGACCACCATGGCCAGTTCAGAAAGTGTGTCTAGTTCCTATTTCTGCTTCTGGGAGGGCCAGGGAGAGTCCCTGTTGTGGGACGTGATTGTTGTTCACGAGGATATGACAAGCCATGTACTGAAAGGTGGGTTTAATCCAGAAGGAGTTTTGGATCTATTGGCCATGTGCTGGGCAGTATCCTTGCTCCTGGTGCTGCAAACCTCTTTCAAGTATCTGGTCCCCAGACTGCCCCTTTCTGTGAGGAAAATCTGCCCAGCAGTGCCAGCTGGCCAGAGAGTCCCAGAGTGTAGGGAAGGGCTGTGTTCCCTCTGCCGGGAGGCTCTGGTGGCAGTCTGCTGAAAACCACGCAGAGGGGCTCTGTGGGATGGGCTCAGCCTGGCAGAGGTGACAGCAGCAGCCAGGGCTGCTTTTGGCTGCTGACAGATTTTGAAAGTTGGTCTGAGAGGAGCCTGTGGTTTTAACAGCCTCATTTCCCAAACCAGTTCCGACTGCCTCCAGTGGAGCTGCACAGATGGAAGCTGCCATCTCATCCCTGCCAGGATGCATTACTCCCGATCCTATCGCAAGCACAAAACTGGCCAAACCACTACAAACTGAAAGGCTGGAAGAGCAGCTGTAGGAGCTGCTGAAAAGAAGATACAGACATAAAAAGTGAAATCAGAAAGCACTCATGATTCCCTGTGGTGACCTTCCATACAAGTCCCCTTGATGCAGCCTGAGAAAAAGCCCGCCCTTCTCCTGCAGGTGCCACCCAAGTGCTGCAGTGCTACTCAGGCAGTCCTGCTCTCCTTGACCACCTTTTCATCCCTCTCCACCACCCTCTCTGCTGGGCCCCACTGAATATTCCAGCAGTAGAGCTTTCAACTGTGACAAGCAGCTTCAGGCCAAAATCATGTGGTTATGAAAGCACAGCAAGATATATTGTGTTCCTGAGCTACTTGGCTCCCACCAAACTTCACAGTGTATAGCTCCAGTGGTTTCTCAAGGGGACTCCCTAGAAGTAGTTGTCCTGGGGAACCATGACATCAGGACAAGTGTTACTGAAAAAAAAAAAAAAAAAGAAGAAGAAGAAAAAAAAAGCAGAGCTATTGCTCATTGTAAGGCCACCAGCATATTCAGGCATGCAGCCAAGCATCAGCAATCCCATCCATCCAGGAGATACCCTGATCCAAAAGGCAGATGTTCAGGTCTGCTTGGATGTTCTTGAGGGGAAGGACATCCAGCCATAGTGGTTCTTCCATCTGGCACAGCCCTGTTTATCTGGTGGCACTCCTGCCCTGGCAGCGATGCTCTGCTCGGGTGAGGACAGCTCTTGAGAGATTCCCAGCTCATTTCCTGCCCTCTGCCATTGTTTGGTCTGATCCTTTGTTTGTTTGCTTTTTCTGAATGCTCTCAATTAAGACTTGTTGGGAAATTGCAAATGCCACTTTTTCTGCTGGAAAATGTTGATTCATCAAGATCAGCACACCCCGCAGGACCGGACTGGTTTTAGCAAGGCAGGATTTGAAAGAATGAAGGGACACAGAAGGTTCAGGTGCCTGCTCTTCATTCTCTGCATCCAATTGCCCAAGAGCACAAGCCAGCCACCAGGCTCTGGGCAACCCAAGGGTGGACGCTTTTGCTCCTGCTCAAAGATCCCAGAAGGTGACCACCCAGCTCAGGGAGGGAAGGATGTCCCAATGTCCACTTCAGGGACCCAAGCTGTCAGAGCTCTCTGCAGAGCACATACATGTGCTGTTGCTTCCTTCCTCCCCAAAACAAGAGCTCTCCTGGAGATGAGTGGCCTAAGGTGTGCTACACTGCTCTCCAGGAGGTGCAGGAGAAAATAATGCATCAATTTTAAAACTGCAGAAAGCCTCAAAAAAAAAAAAAGTTCTACACTTTTGTTTTCCTGAACTGAAAATTACATAAAGAGCCAGCTCTTCACTCTTTAAAAGCTGCAATATGGTGCAGGCCAAAGGGGAACAAAGGTACTTTTTCCTCTTTTTCTGGAACTCCAGGGGAGAAAGCCTGAAGACAACCCTATGCATTTTCCACAATGGTGCACATGGCTCCCTGGCTTTCAAATGTGATGCTGCCGGCTTGTTGACCCTGTGTTGTGGCAGGGCAGGCAGATTTAGCCCCCTACCGGACCCAAACCCAAGACTGGGTGTCCTTAAGGTCCTTCCCAACATCTTTAATGGTGGTCCAGGATGGAATTTCTTTATAAAGCCTCCCTCAAATCCTTGTGCCCTTGCCCAGACCATTCCCTGTTCTCAGATGTGCATGGGAGATGTCAGAGCTTATGAATTCCTGCAGGAGAAATGATTCAAGGACAGGGAATGCCGCATCCGTTGACCTCCCTCCCTGCTCCTCCTCTTGCCGGGCTTTGCATTGTGATCTTTGGGAAGCAAATGCATCCAGTCCCCTTTATTCTGACTCAGCAGTTGCTCTGAAGTGATTTTTGTGGTAGCGGTGGGGCATCATGCCTGACTAAATATCTTGGCTCTGCTACTCTTGCAACAAACTTCCAAAGGTCTCATGCTCGTGGTGGAGGGCAATTTGAAGAGAATGCAAATAAAGGCTTCGGTTCATTCATGCTGCTTGAATAGAGAATAGAAAGCTGAGCCGCAGAGGGGATTGCAAGGCAAGTTCTTTGGGCTGCTGAGTTGTTAACACTGCCTAGAAAAAAAAGGAGCAAAGTTGCCCCTGTCTGCCACATGCACGAAGCCTCATCCAAAAGGGCAGCGCTACGGTTTCGAGGAAAGGGGGATGATGTGCACAGCAATGGAACAGAGGGGAGCCTCTGCAGGGCACTGGCCATTGGGGCCAGGGGACTGGGTGGCAGATCATGCCCCCCAGGTTCCTGGATGGGCTCTGCTACTCCAGCTTATCTGGAGAGGAAGGGAAGGCTGCCACTTTCCGGGAGCTAATCCGAGTGTATTATTTCCTTTCCGGGAAACCACAGATAGAGAGCTCTCTGTTACTCTGGGAACTTAAGAGATTCACTTTAAGAAATAGTCAGACTATACTCTGGGATTTGTTTCTTTTTAACCATCTTATCAGCATCTTAGGAAATTTTAAACCTGCTTACAGCCTCTCTCCTTATCTGCAGAGTGATCCCTAATAACAGACTTGTAGCAATGACTTGAGTTGAAAAGCATGCACTGAGCAGATTCAGTGTTAAGACCTCAAATTTACTCTGGTTTAGACCAACCTCACCCAAGACACTTATCTTGAACAAAAAGTAGTTCTTCTTCCTTCTCCTTTCACTCTGGACAGGGAGAAAACTTTAGGTCAGGCTATAAATTGATCTGGAAAGTTACTGCCAGCGCATTGTCTCTGGCAGAATTATTCCTGCATGCTGTGGGGAGGAAGGAGCTGGTTTTTTCCAAGCCCAATGCCAGGCTGGCTCTCACATGCCCCCCAGTCCTGTTAGGCAGAGCAGGAAGGAGCAGATCCAGGACAATAACGGGAAGCGAAGCAAGCCCACAGGAGCACACAAGGAAATGATCTGAGCCTCGATCATTTCCCTCCACCCCTCAATCCTTTCCCTCCATTCCCAGCCATCTTCAGGACTGTCAAGAAAAGGTGGACAAATCTCCTGAACTCCTCCAACCTCTTTTCTGTTGCTGAAAGAGACAGCCAAAATACCACTTTATTTATTTTTTCATGGCTGGTACATGCCAGGATTGCCAGGATTTCCAGAATGCATGTGTTTGCTCACACTAAAATTTCTCACAAATGTTTTCAGATTTTGGAAGAAAATGGATAACAGAAATAAATTTGGCTTTTGATTTCCAGGTTGTTGTTGCTTGGGCTTTGTAATGCTGGATTTTGGCAGTGGGGGTGTTTTACATAACTGCCAACTTCTGAAATGTAACTTTTTGTCATAAAATAATGCGGCTTCCTCTTTTCTAATCAGAAAACGGAAAATCAAATATAAATGACACCACCCACCCTACACTGACGATAAAACATTCTGTGGAAGTTTCAATGGAAAAAAATCTGCCCTTTTTTCCCCTTATCAGAAACCTCCTCCACTTTGGAGACTGAGACCCAGCAGGGTCCCAGCTCTGCAGACTTGCCTGCCAGCAGGTCTTGCACACCCAAGTTTCAAAGCTTTTCCTACATGTTTTGGGAGATTTTTAAAACTTATCCCAAATAAATGCTGTCTTGGCCCCTGGGCTACTGATTTCAGTAGCAAGAAAAAGAAATTACCAAGTAAAAAAGACCAAGACCTAGTCAAAGTATGCTCAGGTTACACACCATAGCCTGCTCCTCCCATGCTTCTGAAATTGTTTTTTCTGCAGCCTAAACTTGGCCACATTTTTCCAAAAGCTGGCACCTTGTCCCAAAATAGTGAATTTCAACCCCAAATAAGGAAAAAACCATCCCCATTAAATTCTGATGAAATGTGGACAGGTTATTTTCCAGCCCTAGTCCTGGTGCAGATGTTGTGAGGCAGAGGTTCAATGTGCAAACCTGTACTCCCACAGCATTTTGGCTCACCAAACCACGGGTGCTGCTCTCAGGTGTGGAAGCCATGACAGGAAGGGGCAAGGTCACCCTTCAGCCCCTGTGTCCAGGGTGCAGAGGGGTCATCTGGCTCAGCCCAGCTTATGCCTTAAGCCTGTGGGAGGACCACCAAAGGCTGAAGTCCCTCTAGTTAAGCACTCCTGCAGCAGCAGCTCCTTTGCCCTGCAGGATCCCTGACCTCACCCCAGGAACAGTGAGCAGCACAGAGCACTGACATCATGCCCATTTTTCCTTTATGGTTTTGACTACAGAGCCCGGATATCATTCTCAAGATGCTTGCCCTTCCTCACCCTGTGGAGCTGTTGCTTTGACTGCCCCATTTCTCTGTGCAGCCCATTTAAGAACACAGGACTGGGAGCAACTTTCAAGCCAGTTGCCTTGTACCGTGCTAACCTCACATCACTGCCTTCTTCATCTCCAAAAAGACTTTAACCTCTCAATTTCTCCCTTTAGCCTGTGTGCAGTTTTAGTTTCTGGAACCTTTCCTGGGGAATTCATCCTCTCCTGTTGGGCTTCACAGTCCTCACAACCTGGAAAATGTTCCGAAGTTTCACATATCTGTTCAGAGCAAAGCAATTACCCGTGGCTCTGTCACTGAAACAGGGCAACACAAAAATGTTGGGAATCTGTTAAAGCCGGATTCCTGCGACGGCTTTCCCTTCTCCTGCATTTCCAGCTGCTGCCAGGGGATGGAGCGCAGGTCAGCCCACAACTGGATCCCGCACCCCTGCCCAAAGCTGCCGGGCAGGGCACGGCGGCACGGCCACCGGGGACATGCAGAAATAGGGGAGAAAAACTGATAAACACAGACCGTGTTGGAGAAAAACTCCCTGGAGATGTGGTGCTGGAGTAAGGCTTTGCACCAAGGCCATGGGACCAGCAGGGCTGGGGCAGCAAGGAGATGGCTGGAGCAGTGAAAACAAACTGCCTGTCAACCCACAGGCCGCTCCTGGCATGGCCAGAGACCTGCAGCAATGATGGTTGGGTTGTTGATGCTGCCCTTGCTCTTCTCTTTGTTTAAAGGTGGTATTCCTTCAAGGAAGATTTTGGTTGCCTTTCCAAACCTCCTTGGAGCTGAGACCGCCAGCCTGGCTCTCCCAGTCCAGGGCACCCTCAGCACCAGTTCACCGTGGCCCTGCAGTCCACCCCTTCCTGTGCACTCTGCCCAACATTTCCTCTGATGCAGCAGGGACCCATGCCCCTTTTGGGGTACATGGGCTCGTGTTTTCAAGTCACAAATCACCTTTTTGAGCAGATCAAGGTTTAGGTCTGCAACAACCTCCAGCTGCAAAGAACCTGTGCTGTGCAACACCCTGGGCTCTTGTGGCTCGCCCTGGCACTGAAGGGCTGCCAGAGCATAGACACACATCCTGAATGGAAACATTAAAGTTTCAAACTGGGACATCTCCCCACCCAGCCTTGCCACAGGGCTGGTGCTCAAATCCTCACTCCCACACATCACGTTTTATGGACCATGGTCCTCATCCTTGGCCATGATACAACTTTGACCAGCGATTCTCCCGTCGGGGACAGCCACTACCCCAGCCAGCACCTCCTCACGGGGGTCAGGCACTAAAGAGGGTTATGAAATGATGCTACTGCCAGCAGAGGGAGTGCTCAGAGCTCCAGGACGCGCGGGGACAGCTTGGGAGGTGCCGAGAAAATGTAGTAAACCCAAGGCAGGAGTGATGGGGTGCTGAAACAAATGGTCAGCTGTGAGAGGATGGGGAAGGGATCTGCCATGAACCCTCCAGGAAACCTCGGGAACTGGATGAGCCAGAGATGAGGATCCACAGTGAGAGACATGCCTGAGCCTCTTAGACTTGAGGAATTTTGCAGAGCCTGCTCTAAACTGCCGTGAAATTCCCCTGTTCATTCAGTTCTGGCTTTGGGCTCTTAACTTTGGGGTTTGGGCTTTTCAAATGAAGTCATTGCTGCATCTCAATTAGTAAGGAATCACTCCAATAGCATTTTATTTCCAAAGTAATTGTCCTCGTGCCTCACATAGGTGCTGGAATCAGGAGACAGTCTGTGGGCTGGGAGTTATGGGAATCTTAGGCTTGACTCTGCTCACCAAAGGAACATTTTAAGCAGATCTTCATTTGATTCTAGGCCAAACAGAGCAATTTTTATCAATCTAGTGAACTAAGGACAACATCTGGCAATATCTGTAACAGTCTCTTATGTTAGGGAAAAGGTCTAAATTATTCTCCATGAAGTGCTTCAGTGGTGGTGGGGGCTCTACACTCACACACAATACTAGAAATTTAATTAGTTTCCCAAATGCACACCATGCCTGGGTCCTTCCTAACCATGTGGATTCCCCAGATTTTTAAATGAAGGCGTTTCAAGCACCAATGGGCAAATTTGCAACTCGTCTCTAAGCAGATCAATAACTAAAAGCAGTGTAACGAAGTCAGGTGTCTCTGGATTGTGTCAGGACAAGCCCATGAGAGGATTCTGATGTGGATGAGATAAATTCCATTAAACCACTTACAGGGTGAGGTTTAAGTGGGGAAAGCCTAGCACCGAGTGTTAGGAAGGTGGTGTGCATGGTGAGCACCACCGCGGGCTGATTAACACTGCATGCAAACCCTACTGCAAGCCTGATAAAAGACAATGGGACACATTTTCACCACTAAATACATCAGGGATGAAAGGGAGCTGGGAGCTGGGGGAAGAAGCAGAAAAGAGTAGCAGGAATGACCTGACCTGCCTGAAACCTGCTTTTCTACTGGAGAGCAAAGATTTGCTCTACATATCTGAACAAAAAGTTGAGAGAGACTTGGTGGCAACCAAGGTGGTGGTTCTGAGAAGTGTCCTGATGGTGCACAGTGGCCAAATGCCTTCTGAGATTTAATGTCTAGAAGGTGAAGTTAAGCCCATCTGGACTGGAGTGGTGTTTGCTGAGCAAGAGGCAACTACTCAGAGAGATAGTCCAGCTGTCAAAAGAGAAATTTTGTAGGGTTTGAATCAATGGAAGATGACACATGTTCTGTGGAACAGAGCCAAAGCCAGAGAAGGTCCCTGCTTGAAACCTCTCCCTTTTGCAACCATACCTCATTACAGCTGAGATGTGGCAGTGAACCCTGCCACCAGCCCAGGCAGCCTGTTGATCTTGCTATTCCCTTCTCAACGCCAGGATCAAATGAGGAGAATAAATCCATAAGAAGGAAATGTTCCCTCCTACCTGCAGTTGCTTTCCAGTTCAATCACCCTCCCTGGTCAGGAGAAATCTCATGTAGTTCTGCAGCAGAAGACACTGTCTGTCCCACCAACTCTGTCATGTGCTGTCAGTTGGTCCCAGATTGTAGGTGGAGGTGTCTTGACCCAAGACAGCCTGGTATTTCCAGCTTACAGTTACTCAAAATAAATCTGAGAGGAAAGGCAGCACTTGCTTGTGATGTGGATGACTCCTTCAAAAGCTGAGCCTGTCTCATTCACAGCAAACCAAGACTGGGAAGCCTTCATGAAGATGGAAGGGCCAATCCTGTGATAGGTTCAGTGAAGGAATAGGGGAAAAGGCAATGCAAAATGGCTCAAGCAGTGATTCATTTGGACCTTTATTATGATTAACTCGAAATCACCAAGAACAACCAAGCTGTCAGTAAATCCATTTTACATATGAGCAGCCCTCTAAAATCAGTGTTAGTCGGTAATATCTTCCACATGTGCTACTGCAAATCCCCTTTTTGACAACACCTGATGGCTGGTGCAGAAGCAGGAGAAAACTCCATTCTACAGGGTGGCAGGAGCTCTGGTGTGGTGTCTTTCCCTCTGCCACACCCTGCCCGTGCAACCTGTGCTGCAAACAGTTTTATTCAGCTATATCTGAATGCCAAAGAGCGCATCCTCTGGGCAGCCCAGCAGAAATGTGGGCTCCAGCTTGGGCACTCACTGAGGCACAGTGAGCTTCAACACACCAGGGCTTTCCTGACAGAAACCTCCTGTCAGGGCTGCAGGTCTCCCAGCTCCATAGCAGAGCCATTCTTCCTGACTCCATCCGGGATCCTGGCTTGCACGCTTTGCTTTACCTTCCTGACAAAGTCACAAACGGCAGCAGGGTGGCAGAGTTCTGGAACAGCCCATGGGGGAGAGGGCTGTCTGTCAGAGAGTCCTGGAGCAGCTTGTATGATGAAAAAAGGCTGTGTCTGGGAGGCTGGCTCCCCACAGCCTCTGCTGTGGCCCTGCCAGAAACGAGGCAGGTGGGAAAGCTGATGCTGTTTGGGTAGATGTGTGTCAGCAGTGTCTTCTCGGGCAGGTGTTGAATGTTGGAGCCAGGTAGAGCACAGCCAGTGAGCCAAGTGAAGTGCCCTCACTACATGGCCCTCTGTGTTTGGCCTGAGTGGCTCTTGCAGCTCCACCTCCCACCCCACAGCTAACTCTGCACCTGGAGCAGCTGGATTCGGGAGGCAGAGATGCTGCTGCCTGCAAGGGAGCTCCATCCACCATCTTGGCTTAAGACCTCAGGAGGTTTTTCATCCATCAGATAGTCTTGCAACAGCACCACAGGATCAATCCTGGTGCTGGAAACCAGTGGGCTGAGAGAAAGGCAGGACACAGAGGCTGGCATGTTGGTAACCAAAGGCCATGTGGTAGTGTCAGGGATAAGAGCAGCCCAGAAGATGGGAACCACCACCAAAACCCTCCAAGCATGGTGGAAGTGGCTTCCTCAGCCCCAGCTTCCTCTGTGGCCTTGTCCAGGTCACGTAGTCCACTTGAAAACTACTACCCTTCCCTGGATCTCACCCCCCACGAGTTACCCATCAGCCAGGGCAGACCCTTCGGAGCAGTTACTGAATCTCAAGGGCTGTTTTCCATTCTATTGCAGGGATCTGGGGCTGTTTCCACTCTGATGACCAGAACCTGGCTCCAGCCATTGCTATCGTGGCAGAATCACGCCCAGAAAAGCATGCTTAATTTAAAAGCCAAGTGCCAACATCCCAAGCTGGTTGTTTAGACTAAATGAAAGGTTTTCAGGAAAAAAAAATCAGTCTGACTTAAATTCCACCCCCCTTCCCCAGGAGATTACTCCCTATCTGGTTGCCTCCCGAAGGTGGGAGCAAAGGCTTAGCGGTGAGTCATCTTTTACTTTTTATACCCCGACAGTGCTATTACTGCTCTCATGTGGGGCTCTGGGAACGGCGAGGGCGGCCGTGGGTGGGGGAAAGCGGCCACGGAGCTGCCAGAGTGGGTCTGCACCCCGCTGCTCTGCTGCACGTGGGGGGTCAGCGAGGCATCCCCAGGGATACCTCCCCCCCCGAGACAGGTCTGGCTCAGGGCAGGCAGGACCTGCTGCCCCACGTGAGTGGGGTCTCAATGGACTGGCATGGGAGCTGTTGAGACACCCCAGTGATTCAGACTAACATGAGATGATGCTCATAATGATGTAAGTTAATTAGTGAGCGAGGGTAGTACTCAGCCTACCCAAATGAGCCCGAAGCCCCTGGGCTGACTCACTGGAAATGGTGAGGCTCCCCCAGAAAGGGATACCGAAGCAGCTCACAAGAATCAGCAGTTGCAGGCACTCGTCAGCTCCGATGACAGGAGCCTCGAGTGGGGCCCAGCAGGTCTGGCCTGAAATAATTCCCCACCTCGGACACTGAGGTTTCTTGGAGGGAGAGCAACTTTCCTCTAAAAGGAAAGGGGATGCCTGCTATCCGTTGTAGGATTTTTTAGAGACGAAGGAATTCATTCTATCTCTGGAAAGCATCTTTTTATTTTTTTCCCGTTTTGGATTAGGTTTGTGGAGAAGAGATTGTTCCAGTCTGGCACCTCTTGTGGTTACTGTGCTTGTTTTGACTAAAAAACACCCGTGTGATCTCTACATATTTGAGATGGTTGCCTTTAATGCAAAAAAAAAAAAAAGAAAAAATCTGAACAAAAATCTCTGCAACTTAGTTTCAGGCAAAACAAAAATTTCTTCAGCAAGATCTACCTGGTAGACTGAGATGGTTCAGCAAGAGACCCACCTGGAGAAATGAAGGGAGGAGAGGTGGGCAGATTTGGAATAGGGACATGATTTCCATCACTGCCATCACACTTGCTGATCATTAGATATGTCCAGGCATTTGCACAGCTACAAGGGCTCACTGTGGCTACCTCTCATAATTAGGGGTGCCCTAAACTGGGACCACCTGAAGTGAAAAGCATTATTTCCAGTAAGTTTTGTGTTGTCTCACTGAACATTGGCTCATGCAGGTGTTTTAATCACCTTCTGCTACCACAGTCCTTGCAATCGGCTCAGATAAAGGCAGAGGGGCTGTCACAGGGTTAGGGAGGGCCCTGCTCAGAGCAGTGTCACAGGCAGGCAGGGAGTCACCTCCAGCTCACACGGGTCAGGGCAGCGAGGGCGTGCATCCCCTGAGCTGGCCGGGAGCACACGGCCCGGGGTTAGAATCCCAGTGCCACCGGAGGGGGCTGATGGAGCCTACAGCCACACACGGATTATGCAGGGAAACGCTCGTGGGGGGTCTCCCCTGGCAGTGCTGATATCTTTCACTGCAGTTTTCTTTAAACTGTGGGGAAGTTGGATTAGGTGAGGAATTCCACAATTTCTTAGCTTTTCAAATAACATGTCTGCGATATCACCCAGCCTGACTTGAGCTCCCACCTGCCTTGGGAATTCAGTTAACCCTTTGCACGCTGGCTTCACAGAGGGCATCTCTGGAGCCCGGTATCTGTGGCTGATGAAGAGACGGGGTGACACTGGCGGAGTGGGGCCGGAAATGGGGGCAGCATCTGAATCACCTGCCATTTGGCTCTACCTACTCAGACAAGCACTCGCTTCCCCCTCAGCCCAAAAATACATTTGGACACAGACACAGACACAGACACACACACACACACACACACACACGCCTGCACGTGCTACGCAAGCATACCACCTGCTGTTTTGAAAAGCTTACATGCACGGGGTTTTGGGGAGGGTTACCTCCCAAGCAATTAGTAATTAGTTTAGCAGTCTCAAGAGTCCTGCCCTGTGTGAGGTCTCCTGCTCCAGAAAGGCTGGGATCTTGGGGAAAAGCCTTGCTTCTCTCACCAGAACCTTTCTGAAACACAGCTGGCACTATGAAAAGCCTTCCTCCCCATCACACAGGGCTGTGTTATACCTACTTGCCCTGTGACACTACTCAGAGATGCCAACCCCAGCTGTACACCTGTCCTTGAAGGCTGGTGACATGCCCAGGCCCACCCTGGCTGGGACCTGGCTCAGGGCACAATACCCAGCCTGGCCCTGCCAGCACCACGCCACACTATTGCCACGCTCAGTGAATTTTTCAGCAGCAGAATATAAACATTTCTAGTGAAGTGCACTTAGTGTGAGTTGCTTTGCCAAGAGCTGTTGCCTCCCCTTCTTCACTATGATTATGAGAGAGAGTTCTGTTTAAGCAAGAAAACAAATTGTCCACATCTCCTCTCTCCCCACTGGGCATCCATCACCCAGGGCAAGGGCAGTGTGGTCTGGAGTGGACGCTGGCAGCACTGGTGGGCACAGGGCATCCCTGTGTCACCTGCATCAGGAATGGGAATGAGGTGAGGGTGTAAGTTATTGCAAACACTCACACAGCCCCTGCCTGCTGTAGGTGCTGGAAATCCCAGCTTAAAAGGCAATGAGGCAACAGGGGACAGACCTATCCCTGTCATGAACTGGTGGATGGGGATGAGAACCAGAGAGAAATTAAGTGACTTGCCCAAGGTGATGTGTGGATGCAGCAGCAGAGGAAGGCTCTGTATGACCCTCATGCTGGCCCTTGTCCCCATGCCCACAGCCAGTTGCCCATGGGACCCCAGCCCCACATCCTCCTCTGGGGTCTGCACTGCTCAGCTCAGACATGAGGGCATCACTTGCTAGGCCTGGCAACACATTTGTCCTGCCCAAAAAAGCCCTGGCCTGAAGAAGTGATTCCTGGTAAGGTGTGAAGCCCTGGCCTGGAGGAGATGCTGCCATCCAACCCTCCGACAGAAGACAATGAGAGCTGCAAACAAAGACCAGCACTGAAGCACAGCAGCAACGCGAAAAGAGAGAGAAAAAAAAAAAAAAAAAAAAAAAAAAAAAAAAAAAAAAAAAAGAAAAAAAAAAAAAAAAAAAAAAAGAGGAAGAAACGCCTGAAAGATACATAGCTGGGATTCCAGAACCCCTCAGAGGTATTTGGGCTTAGCCAACAGGCTCGGGGTTTTTTTTCAAAGCCATTAATTACACAACAGAGACATATCTGCACCACTCCACCTCTCTGCGGCAAATAAGGGCCCCACATTTATTGTCTGAAATGCTTCGTCCTCTGTGCTCCATGCCATCAGCTCCTTTGGGCACTTGGAAAAATAACCCATCCCATGGTGGTATTTGCAGCTGGCTCTTGTGCCTGATTTTCTGCAGAGCACTGAAAGGGTGCTCAAACTATGCACCTCCCAAGGGTGCATCTGAAATGCATGAACTGCCTCCACAGGGGCAGAGGGCTGGAAATCCCACCCTGATCACCTGGGCAGCTTTTCTGAGCTGATTGCACAACGAGGCCAAGAGAAAGGTCTTCAAGAAGCTGCACCAAGGGAATACTGGTGCAAATAAGGACTGCAAGCACCCCTGGCATAGCCCATCACTGGCATTGCCACTGGCCACCCAGTGATGGCTGTCCTGTTGGAGCTGCTGGAGAGGATCTCAGAAACAGCTGCGGTCTCGTTTTTTTGGGAAAGACCTTACTAAAAGCTCACTTGTTTTCTCTCATGAATCCAGCAATATGCAGCCAGACTGACCAGTTCATACTGGTACTCCTTTGAGCAGGATAAAACATTTTCTAGGGTGAACCCTGAGTTTTCCAAGTGCAAACAGAGGAAAGTGGTGTGGATGAGGGTTTCTTGCTGGAAGATGAGACACAGACACCCTGAGAGGACATGGTGTGCTCCTGCTCAGAGGCAAGTGGCATCCCTGCACACCACCTCCCACTGCTCAGATCCTCCCTGAGAAATACAAGGATGCTTCCTACTAATGCTGCCTTCCCAGAACATTCTCCTCAGGGCATCCCTGCAGGGACATGGTGATGGGTCACAGTCTTCACCCCCAAAAACTCCAAGCCCAAAGGGTTTCCTGCCATCTTCTGTACCATGTTTCATCTGCAGGATGTTTTGACTCTGAGCTTGCTCTGTAGACAGACCCATATTTGTACAATGCTGTAAAGAGCCAACTTCATCCCCCGGTGCTTGGAAGAACTAATTGTACCTGCTGGAGCTTTTATTGGTCATTAAACAATCTTGGCCCACTTCTTCCCCATGACATTCCGATGGGTATTTTGATGGCAATGCTTAAAAAAAAGGAAAACAGGAAATGGTGATGTGCTTAGCTGTTAATATAGGCACAGACATATCTTACTTCTCTGCTACTCTGTTTGTTGCACATTTTTGACACAAATAATCAGACAAAACTTGGAGCCTTCTGGGCTCCCTCTGCAATGAAAAGAAGCTGGGGAGAGGGCAGGAATTTCTCCTTTCTTACCCTATTCTACTCTTCTTGGAAATTCCTTTTGGGAAGCTGTTAGCTGAGCTGGAGTCTTCCTTGACAATCAAGGATAACCACGAGATGTTTACTGTTCCACAGATGATGAGGAGAAAGGAGACACTTTTCTCCCTTTCTGGCATTGTCTGACTCAGGGACCCCTTGTCCTCCTTTTGGGCCTCTCTGCAGACAGAATTCCTGCAAACAGACCCCCCGAGCCGCATTCACTGAACATCATTTGTGCTTTTTCAATTCCTCCCTCACACTTGGCCGCAGGGACACCTCTCTACCCCACATGCTCCTTCCTGCAGCCTCTTGAGCCATGTGAGGCTGCCCACACTGGAGCTTTTCTCTAGTCACTGGGGACACTGAATTTTAAAGACATTACAGGAACATCAAGTCTGTCCAACCCATTAAAAAAATGCATAGTTTGTCCTCCATAAACAGGTGAAAACACTACCCTGTTTTCACTGATAGTGCCTTCTACTGCTGTTACAAATTCCTCTGGCACAGTGCAATAACTTATGGTGGAATAACTTCATTTTTGCTTTGCTCAGCAACCTCCAGGTCCTTAGGAAGCAAATGCCAACACCTCTCCTGAATGCCTTAGTCCAGTAAGTGCTCCAAGGCATCAGTAGATCTGGGCAGGAGTTGATATAAGAGTCCCTCTTTCTCTCTGAACGTGCCAAAAAAGGTGCCCTGCTGATGCCTAAGGTCAACTGGCTTTTTCATTGCCCATAAAACAATCCTGCAGCAGAAACCCTCTGGCTGGGAGCACGGCCTCAAAATGTTCCTGCTACCCAGGGGTGCCAGGAGTCCTAAAACAGACGTGCCCAGCTTCTGCTTTTGTTTGTTCCTTGCTGATCAGGGGCCCTAGGTGAATTATTTCTCCCACTTTTAGTTGTTTGACTTCAATTTTTTTGCAGGGACCTTCCATATATCACATCCCCCTTTGCCAGTGAATCTTTCCTGTTCCAACAGTTTAGTGTGCCCCAGGATCAATATATCTCAGCATGCAAGGACACAGTGTTATTGTCAGGTTTCTGGGTTGTACAAAGCAAAAGGTATCACTTTCTTAAAGCCACTGAAGGATGCTCTTGGCCAAGTACTCCTCAGTCATTAAACAGCTGCATACAGGACTCTGGCTATTCCCTCTCCAGTCTCACTACGGATGACTTCCTCTAGTCCTCAGTGATCCACAGCCCACCCTCACCTTCCCTTCAGCTCATCTCAGACATCTCAACGCAGATCTTTGGGGCATGTCAGTAAAGCAGTCTGGTTTCTCCTGGTTGTCCTCGCTATTGACACAGGAGAATTTAGAGGGACATATGAGAATACAAACTGGGGCACCTTTGTAGTGCTGCAGACACAGCCTCTGAACAATAGACCACAAATCCCCGCTCTGCCCACCTTGTCGTTTGGGCTGTAATTGTGAAATAAGCCAAATGAGCACCACAGGATATCTTGGTTGGGCTGGGATTAGGTGACCTCTTCTCTCTTTGGATTCTAGGTGGGAGAGGAAGGGAAAAGTCATGTAAATGTTCCGTTCCCTGAAGGTATCTGCTTGGCTCACCTCCCTAGCAGCATCCCTAACATCCATCTTGGCCCAGGACCACTGCATTTCTGCAGTTATTTACATTCCTCTGCTTTTGCTGAAGTTCACATCCCTGTCTGCAAGGTCCAGGCTGGCCCAAGCCTTCCTGTTCTTCCCCCTTTCCCTGGAAATCTTTCCGGCCCAACGCCACATGTTGGTGGCCACCCACGAGCGCTTTGATCAGCTCAGACGGGCAGTGCCGCCAGGAGGCTTTGCAGCCTGCCCCGGCGCTTCCGAGCCGCTGCAGCAGCACAGGCTTTCCCTCTGAGTCCCTGCCATCCCCATGTCGTTTCAAGGCACACTTCAGATATTGTGTTTATTTCATCTCCCACTTTAGCCTCACTTAGTTTCAGCTTGCTTTGGTTGACTTTGCTGTGTGAACACTGTCCTCGCTTCTTGCAAATTTAATGGGAACCCACAACTGTAATTTCTCTCCTGAACTGCACCTATGACCACGGAGGTCAGATAAATGCAAGAGGCAGTGGTTTGTTTTTACTGCATTTTCCACTTTTTCAGGTGATGCTTTGCTGCAGCCCCGTCCACTTTCAAACCAAAATGTTTCCTGTGATTTTGCAAGACTCTTGGTGGTCAGTGCTGTGCTTTAGGGGCCTTCCTATCCCTCTCTTTCTGCCTCCCTGTCTCCAGGTTTGCTGTGTCCTTGGCTTTATTGGTCCTTCTCCTGCTCCCCCTTGCCGGCCCTCCTCGCAGGCAAAGCCAAAGGCTGCACTTTGGGGTGGAGGCAGCTATTGTTCCAGCTATCTGCAGTGTAATGTTCCTTATGAGACTGTATTAAATGAAGGGCGGAGGTCACACATCCCTAGATTAAATTAGGTTTCGGCTGACCTTTAAAAATATTACACTCATGGATCCTCACATAACTCACCGAATAAAGTCCCGAAGGGTTTTACCACCTCACTATTTTCTTCCTACTGTAAGGATGCCCGAGGCTTAATGTGCTTCTCTCCAATTTCGCTTTGATTTCTAATCCTATCCCCTTCCTCCCCCCCAATACAGATATATTCACTCCTTTAAAGGTGGGGGGAAAGAACCTGTTCCTTTTCTCTTCTGGGCGACAGCTCTTTCTTTTGTGTCTCTTTCTTCCCTTTCCCGCCCCCCTCCTCTTTCTTGACACAATGCACTATTTATTTGCACTGAAGGATAACTAAGAAGCAATTAAAAGATCAAAAGGCACAAACACAAGTAGATCCAGTAGCAACTTGTGGGGTTTATTTTGCTGTGCCTGCTGCTTCTGCTGCTGCTGAATCTTCATCAAACTGCTGCCGTGTTTTTCCCCCAGCCAAAGGACACCTCTCTTACTGGGTCGCCTCTTCCTCCAAACCGACTTTTTTATGATCGCTATTTTTCACCCCCATTGTTTGCTATTGCAGTTGTTTACTGGAAAATCACTTGTTTTTCTCAGGGAGATTAACCCTCCGAGCTCTCTTTTGTCTACTCTCAGGAGGTCCTTGTGGTGAGCTGGGGGAAGGGAGCTGGGCTCCTTCATCCATTAACAGTAGCTTACAGCCCTGCTGACCCCCCTGCCAAGGTTGGGTCCTTTCCTTTGATGGGGTTCTGCTTTTGCAGGCAGGAAAGGTGGCTTGCTCTTTGTTAAGACCACCTCTGCTGAGCAGTTTGCGAGGACCCTCAACTCGGATTTACTAAGTCCCGACCATCTGAGAGAAACTCCAAAAGCTCAAGGTAAGGAGAAAACTGGAGCACATGCTGGCAGACGCTCAGTCTCGTTGACGGCCAGGTCCCTTCTTCACATGTTTAAACATCAGTGTAGGAGCTGAGAACTGCTGCTGGTGGTTGAGTCTGTGATGTGCACGGAACTGCTCCCTCGGCATCCCCCAGATGTGCCGATGTTTCAGTTGCAGCCTACAGCCCTGATATCAGGACTGCTGGGTGTGATGTGCACATCCCGGAGGACAGCACAGCAAACAGAAGGATGCTAGGGAAGAAAGGAAAGGATGCCCAAAGCCCAGCAAGAAAAGATAATCCTGCCCACGTTTTCTTGGGCACGTTTAGGGCAATTCCGACTGCTGAAAGAGGTGCACCAAACCTCCCATCCTTTGGGGGAAAATTAAAGTACAAACTTGAAAAAAGGAAAAAAAAGAAAAAAACCTTTTTTTTTTTTTTTTTTTTTTTTTTTTGTAGTTGTGTGCTGGGGTGAGCTCTGCTGCATCCTTGCCCTTTCGCATCACTAGCTATGGCAAGCGCTACCTGAGGAAGGCCAACCTGCCGCTCAGGTCTCAGGTAGCCCTGCTCCTCTCTGCTCCAAGGGTGCGCGCCTGTGGCGCAGCCCCACACGCGTGTCCCTGCAAAGGGGCACCCTCCGGGGCAGGGGTGAGGGTGCGGGCACCGGAGGCTGCCCGGGGACTGCCCTTGGAAGCAGCGGGGCTCCTTCCCCGTTCCAGACGTGGCAGGCAGACCCTCGGGAGCGGGCACTCGAGTGCTGGCCGGTGCAGCCCGGTGTGCCTGCCCTGCAGCAGCGCAGAGCGGCGGGAGCGCCTTCTGCCCGCGCTGCTGCACACGCACGGCAAAGCCTGGGAAAAGTCCCTTCGGCTCGGAGGCGGCAGCGCCCGCCTGCAGCAGCCGGCGGGAAGCAGAGGCGACCCAGGCAGAGGGGACTGCAGCGGGAAGGTGCTCCGCGAGGTGCAAGAGCCGGGTGCGGAGGGGCAGCGTCCATGTTGTCCGCACGGACACGCAGGGGTGGCTGCGGGGCTCGCTGCCGCCCAGGCGGGGCTGGCTGCCCGCGGCGGGGCAGGCGCGGGGCCGCGGCGGCCGGGCGGGAATGCCCGTGCCCGCGCCGGGGAGCTCCTCCGAGCTCTCGGGCGGCCGGCGCCGACACCTGTGCCCGTGTGCACCTAGAGGGGGACCCGAGAGAGGACGGACTGGGCGATGTCCCCTCTCCCAGCCCGCCGGGACCCGGGGCTCGCCACCTCGCAGCGAGAGGCGCTCAAGGGGTGCTCCCCGGTATTTGGGGCAGGGGCCCGGGGTGCGGATTCTCGGCTCTTCCCCTCACCTGCGGGGCGGCCGCGGATGCGCGTAGACCCCCTCCCACCCGGGGCCGGCAGAGGGGGTAAAGCCCCCATCTCGGGTAGCAGCACGCAAAGAAACCGTGCGGCAGAAACTTTCTGTCCCCTCTTCCCTCCCGAGCTGGACTCCGGAGGGTTACGAGGGAGAAGGAGGGAAGAAAGGAAGGGAGGGAGGGAAGAGAGGGGGTTAGACCGCTCTGCAACATTATTGGCTGCGTGGCCGGGCTGGTGCTCGCCGGGAGAGCATGCCCATTGGGGGGGTATAAAAGGTATAAAAGCCAGAGCGTCCTGCTTGTCTCCTCGCTCGTGGGGCAGCAGCCGGGAGCAGCGGGCAGTGAGGCAGACGGCCCCTTCGCCCCGACCGAGGGGACGCACTCAGTAAACACAAAAGTGAGAGCCACCCAAGGGGCAGCCAAAGCAGGAGAGAAAGAGAAGGGAAGAAAAAAAAAAGGGCGAAAAACAACCCAGAAAAAAAAAAAAAAAAAAAAAGGAAAAGGAGAGGAAAGGAAAGCGCTCGCTCGCTCTTTCTCTAGAATAACAAAATACCTGATCGTAACAAAATAACATCCTTCAGACAAAATCCAGCAGGGACTTGACATACCAAAAAGGCAAGGCGAGGAGAACGTGCCAGGGCGCAGGGAAGGCAAGCCAAAGCCGCGATCGCTGCCAGGGCAGGAGAGCAGCATGTCAAGCGCCGGGGCACACACGGATGAGCGCTGCCGGCAGCCCGCCTTCCTCCCCGGCCCGCCGCCGCCGCCGCAAGAAGTTGAGAGCAGCAGCGGCAGTGCCAAGGTAAGCGCCGCTCCGCGCTGCCGCTCCGCGGGCAGAGCGCGGTGGCATTCCCGCGCCGAGCCCGCCGAGACGCCGCGGGCACCGCGGAGCCATCCCGGCCGCGCCGGGCAGAGCCGCCCGCCGTCCCCACGCGTGTCACTAGAGGGACCCCGAGCGCCGGCCCAGGCGCGGCCCCGCTGCGGCGGGGGGCGCGGGGTGTCCCCGGGGCTGCCGCCCGCCCCGCCGCCGGGGATGCTGCGGCCGGGGATGCTGCGGCCGGGCGGAGGCGCGGTCCCGCGTGGGGAGCGGCGGAGGGGCGGCCGCGGCCGTGCGGGGGCCGGGCCGGGGCTATGCGAGGTCACGCAGGGCTGCGCGGCCCCCGGCTGCCCGCGGCGCTCCCTCCGCGCCGGGCGGCCGCGGGAGCGGAGAGACGCGCGGGGAGGGGAGCGGCGGTGCTCCGGAGACCGGGGAGATTATTAAACTCTCTTCTGCAAAACACTGCGGTGTGTTTGGTCTCGGGAGGGATAAAAATACGGAGAGGAAAAACAAGAAAGCGAAGCCAAAACGGAATGAGAGTTAATGGTTGGCGTGCAGCCTTCGACTTTCTGTGATTTTTTTAAATTTTTTTTTCTTCTTCTTCCTTCCCAATTGCTTTTCCCTACAGTAATTGTTTTAAGAGCGCAACTTGGAAAGGTTTTAGCACTCTGTTGAGCAGTAGGGAATTGGGGCACATGAGGGAACTCGGATTTAGCGTAACTGTACCAGCAGATGTGGCTGCCTCGCCTCCAGCCGGAGGTACTTCAGCAGGGTTGCTGATACGCCAGGTCTCGCTAGGGTGGTGTGGAGCAATCAAGTGTAAAAACAAGGTTTGTGTGGGTGGTTTTAAACAGACACCTCGGGAGAGCCTCTGCTTTCAACCCAGGCTTCCTATAGAAAATCAGTAGTTTTCTTCCAAATGCTGGGATGTGCCTGGGAGACCGAGGCCTGTTTTTCTTTGGGTTTGTTTATTGTCAGGTTGTGTGTGTATGTGGGTGGCTTTTTTTTTTTTTTCCCCCTTTTACTTTGCAGGGTTCAACGTGTTGGGATTTTTATTCCTCCTCTTGCCTTGATTTAGAGTGGAATTGAGGAGCCTGGGTCGTGGGGTTTTGTTAAGGATGACTTTGTGCTAAGGACATCTGGAGGTATAAAACTGACTGACACTTCTGATTTGAGTTCCACAGTGCTGTTTTGGACTCAACTTGACAATTTTGGTGGGGGTGAATGGGTCAGAGCTGTAAATCTTGCTCCGTGTTGTTGACACCCACACAAGTTCACTTAGCCTTTCAAAGGGGCTATCCCAGCTCCTGTGAAAATTCATTAAGGGATAAAAGATTTGACACCGCGGGTCCCCTCCCACCGCTGCATGAAATTTGAGAGCCAAAATGTGTCTGCGTGTGTGTCCCAGCGCTCTTTCTGACAGGTGATCTTTTTTTCAGCCTGGCTGGAGGGCTGCTGCTTTGACCAGTCAACCCAGAGTTGTCAGTGCGTGTCTTCCCCTTGATTCCTATAGGCTTCAGCACGAGCCCAGCTTGCCTCACGGAGCACCAGAGAAAAGCATTTCTGTACTTTTCTTTTTTTAAATAAAGCAAACACAGCAGGTGAGGTCTTATTTTTAGAGGGACCGAGGAGTTGGTGTGTTTCCAGCAGTGCATATGAGCACTGTAAGTGGCCCACCCTCTCCCAGCTCGTGTCCTGGGGCTGACCTCTCCGATCCTTCTTTGGATTGTCTTTGCTTTTAAAAGCTGATGAGAGCCTTAGCAGGGAAAGCGATATCAGTCTCTCTCGGCATGGTTGTGCGAGGGGTCAGGAGAGGTGGGGGGGCACCGGGAGAGGAAGTCTGCCTTGGCGTTACAGCCTGGCTCTGAAAGGGTTAAAGTTGCTCTGCCAAGACATAAAGCAAGTTCAACGTGTTGTGGGAATATCACTTGCCAGTAGACTCCAGTCACCACAGTTCCTGATTTAACAGCTTAACTTGCTGTTAACTTTCCCTGATATACTCCAGGTTTTGGAAGGGAATGCAGAAAGGAGAGAGGAACAATAAAGAAAGGAGTTAAGTGAGGCTACTAAAATGGACTTAAATCCCTTCACTGGGTCCTGCCAGCTGTCTTTAGAAGAGTTAAGCAAGATTGCATTTCCTTTTTTTTTTTTTTTTTAATACAATAAATCAAATATTTCTGGGCTGCATACCAAAATTTATGCAATACTCTCTTACTCCCCAGTGGGGTGAGTAAATGGTACTGAATACCCCATTCACCTCTTTCAGCTTGATTTTTCCACAGGCACAGTAGTTCTCCTGCAGCATGTATAGACACGGGGTGCCAGCAGTGCTTCCCTGCCTGCCTGGCCCCTGTCCCACAGGCAGAGGAGGCAGGTGCCTCTCTGGGCTCACAGGATGCAAGGCAGAAAGGTGACCCCTGGTGTGGGGCAGAGTGGGCTGCTGATGGGGAAGAGCAGTGAAGACAAAAAAAAAAAAAAAGTGAGGGCTAAAAATAGCAGCAGTATTGCCAGCCTCAGCCATACGAATGTCATGCGAGCCAGGTGCCAAGAATCAGAAGGTATTTAATTTTTTTCAAGCCTGAGCTAAGCAGCAAAACCCATGGTCTTCCTGAGTTGTTTTTATTTGCCCGACAACTCAGTGGTCAAAAGTTTTGTGTTTTGAAGCTTGCTTCTTCCAAGCTGTGGGTGGTTGGAAATCTCCTTTCTTTTTCAGATGAAGAGAGGATCTTCTGTGGCATGGCATGAGGTGATTCCTCTGCCTTCAGGTACTGCTGGGCACCTCGTCCCTGTGCCTCTGCCCGACTTGCGGCTCCTGGCTGGTTTTCAGCTGCCAAGGCACCTGCCTCTCACACTGGCTTCCATTCTCCTTTTGCTCCCTGGCACCTCGGGGCATCATGGCCCGGCGCCCTGGGTGAGGTTGGGTTGCCCTGTGGCAGGGGTGGCATTCACTTGGCACTTGTGAGGCTGGCACATGCCCACATCCTGCTCCTTCGGGACTGCCACGCTCACAACAGGGTCAGCTCCCCACTCTCCTGGGCTGTTCACAGAGAGGAGTAATGCAGAGAGGCAGATGTTCAGCATCTCTCACAGGCAGTCGTCAGAGTAATAAAACATCCTCCTTTTTTTTTTTTTTTTTTAAGGGGTGGAGTGTGAGAGATGCTGGGATGTGTAAACTGGGGTTTTCCCCTCTGGCACGTGCCACTGGGTTTGGGCTGATCACTTTTATTTTGCCATGCTCCCTTTTAAATGCTGCACTGCTCCACAAAGAAGCAAGAAATTTTTTTTTTCTTTTTGCTGTCCAAATCCAAATTTTACAGACTGGGCCATCTGTCAATTCCCTCCTACGTTGTTCTGTTCATATTAAATTGCAATGAAGGCCAGACTGGAGAAGGAATTAGGTCAGACAGGAGGTTTTGTCTCTGTTTTTGGGGAGATATTTGTTGCCCAAGAGGCATCATGGTTTGGTTTGCTCAGCACAAGCCTGGATGCAAGGGATGCCTGAGCTGTACTCTGAGACTTGGCAACTGGGCCTTTTAGCACATTGTGGCCTCTTGGCCCCCGACTCCCCAGCAGCTGGACAGAAACTGTCGATCCAGCTGATTCAGCAGCAGATCCTGAAAAATCCTTGAACGGTCTCGGGTGGGGGGGTGACTCCGCTGCAGACCTGCCCTCGGGCCCACTCTCAGCACACCACAGCCACTCAGAGAGAGCCCTCTCTGCTGGACCTTCCTGCTGGCTGGGGCCTGCCAAGAGGTGTCTGGGGGTCCCTGGCTATGGGTGCAGTGATGTGTGCTGCAAGGCAGGAATACACAGGAGTTCCAAGGAGGACCATCCTGCACACAGCTGCTTGCTAGTTCCAGTGGCAGCCTGGCTTTGTGTGAGGTGCTGGGGGTGCTGGGAAAGGCATGAGAGGGGCATGAAAGGTAGAGAGCAAAGCAGACCCTGTCCAGGGAGGGAGAGGCCAGCAGTGTGTACTGATACCTTGTCTGAGCCTGCTCTGCACTGATAATGCTGCTTCAGATGTGGGCTATTCAGAGGAGCTTCAGGTGTGACTCCCAGGATGGTACAGGTCACCTGTACAACCAAGAAATTGCTCTTGATCACCCTCTTGCACACTGTGTGGGGTCCTAGCCCTCCTTAGGAGGAATTTGGTGCTCAGGTTGTTGGGCATATGGCATGGTTTGCCCTGCTATTCCCTCTGCATCCTAAAGCCTTTGAGCTCCACCTGGGCACATAAGGAACAACAGCAGTCAGCATGGCTGGTTGAACCTGCTGTTGCAAGAATGAGACAGTGGTAGCTGTAGCCTCTCTTCTAGCAGAGACAGGACCTTGTCCTTTAGGGAGGTGGCCCACTTCCCTCATGCTGCCTTATTCCTGCTCCATTTCATGTAAGAGAGGCTTTCTAATAAAATATGAAGGTTCTTCCAACCATTGGTGTGAACTTGCTCCTGTTCAACAGCTGAGGAGACCACACCTGTCCTAATGCCTGGGACTAGAAACCAAAAGCTGCACTGTCCCAGGTTTCCAGTGGAGAATGAAGTCTTAGAGGTATTCACAGGGCTTAGACTCATCATGCTGAGCAGCCATTCAGTTCCTGCAACCTGTGCAGCTGGCACGGTGCTTGCACCAACCAGGTCGTGGGCTGCAGGTACCCAGCTGTGCCATGACACCCTGTTTGGGGGAGCAGCACCTGCTGTGGCAGCTGTGGCAAGGCAGGTGTGAGCTCTCCTGCATGGGTCTGCTCATCCCTGCTTGTGAGGGAGGGAAGGATCAATTGGAAGGTTACTGGGACACGTTGAGCCAGTGATGACACCCTGGGAGCCCCTGTAGCCTCTGTGTGCAGCCTGGGGGCTTTTCATTAGCAGAGACAGTGGGGCCAAAGGGAGAGGGAAGGACTTTAGGGCTTTGGGTTGCGTTGCTGCTCCATCAAACTGGAGAGAAACTGCAGCACTGGATAGTAAATAAAGATGTTCTTTACTTTGCTACCTGGTTTCTCATTACACAGCTACTGGAAGGAGCAGGGAGACGCCAAGGTGACAGCAGAGGGAAGGGCTGATGGCTGATGCGTGGGCAAAAGTGGACTTAGCTGCATTTCACACCTCCGTGTTAGCCATGCTCTGGATGGCAGCACCAGGTCTCTCCCTGTTCCTTCCGCTTCAGGGGAGTTTCCTGGCCAGAGTTACAGGGTGTGTGGGCACCTGGAAAGAGCTTGCAGTGGAGGCAGGGAAGGCTGCCAGGGGCTTGCAGTGTGACTTGTACAGGAGCAGGTATTTTCTGAGGAGCACAAGTGTTTTTCCACAGAAGGTATCAGGTCTCCCCAGCATCAAATATCACCCACTGACAAAATCTCACTCCTCCCTTGCTTCAGAGCATCTCACCCTTGTCTTTAGACTGAATGTGGAGGAAAAATGGTGTTTGTCACTTGTGCCACCAATCAACCCCTTTGTGTCAGAGCTGGCTCTGGCTTGGGGAGGCCAGCATGCAGCCTGCTCATTAGCCACAGTGCCCACAGCCAGCATGAGCCTAACTGGGGACACGGGATCATGGGGGAGTGTCCTGAAGTCCTGTGTAAGTGCCTTCAATGGCAACACTGCCTGGTGGCAAATCCGTCACCCTGGCAGTGAGCGCTGGTGCTACCTGAGACCTGGGGACACCAGCAATTGGGATTTGCATGTCAAAAAATGGGCTGGAAAAGGGACAGGAGCAACGGGGTTGGTCTGTTGTCAGCTGGAGATCTGGCTCCTGATGCTGCAGCACCAGAAGCATGACTCCAGAAGGGAAAGTGATGCTGTGTTCATGTTGGAGAGGCCCACTAAACACCTGTGGGCCACTTGATGAAACAAATCAAGGTGAAAAGGTGCTGGTGATAAAACACGGCAGCTTGGGAGCATGGTGTCAGAGTCTGGTGTCATCCCTCTGCTCCTGCTGTAATACAGAACAAAGCCCCTGCAGTGTGCTGGAGGGAGCATTGCTACTGCAAAAGGTGGTCCTGGTCCCATCACTTGCTGATTTGAGACTAGTTTGTTTCCCAGGGCTGCTGCCTCTCTTGTCCAGAGCTTTGAAGTCTTGCTGATCTCTCCTAGCACAGGCTAAGCAATACTAAGGCCATCAAAACTCAAGCAGGGGGAACGTCCCCCAGAGCCTACCCAGACCTTGAAACCTCTGTTTTGGTTTTTCCTGCTGCTGATCTCTGTCCTCCTGCTGCTCAGTAGAGCTCATGACTTGTAAGCATGATGCATTTCTAGCGGTGACAATTTGAGCTACGTGCTACTAAAAATTCGGGAGCAAGGGTGTCTTTATTGCTGGCAGGACCGTAGTGGGGCCTCAGGGGACCTGGGCTAATTTCCTGGCTGCGCTGCAGACTTCCCCTGTGACCTTGGGCGAGTCATTTAATCTATCCTGGGCTTCGGCTCCATCTCCGAGCATCCCAGGGGGGTGAGGTAATATTCATTAACTGATATTATTCTCGAGTTGCTCAGACACTATGGTGATGAAAGCTGGATGTGAAACCTAGTGTCTTGGTTGAATATTAGCAAGGAGAGGGGATGCTCTGCTTGAGATTAGGGTTGCAACCCACCGTCTGCTGTTTTGATATACTTCTCGTCATTTTGAGCTTACCTGTCTGGTCAAAACCCAGCGTTATTTGGCTGTAGGTGTATTGTGAAGCTTGTCTCTGAGGGACTATAATGCCTTGAACCATTCATGGGTTTTGCCCCATCCTGTGGGGCAATAGCACCCTTGCTTTACACCTGCTGAAGCTGACATGGAGGTAAAGCTGTTTGCTGGAGCCGAGTCTTTGGGCTAGTTAGCAGATATCCAGGGAGTTTCTTTTTTAATACTCTGCGCTGTCTGACACTGCCTTGCCCCTCCCTAGTGATGCCTCAGGTGTGTTCCCATGGGACCGCATTATTCCTGAGGGATGTCTTCTCAGTCCCAGCTCTTGTCAGCAAACACAGCTTGTGCAATCAGCCTCTTGATTGCCTGAGCCTCATCTCTCTCACATGCCCAGGACAAAAGCTGCTCTTCCCAGCTTTCCTCAAAAGCAGCTCTAGGACAGGTTGAAGCTTAACTTGATTTCACTTTGCATGGACATGTTTTCAGACAGGGCATGAAAACCTGTCATCAGAAGAGGAGAAAAAACACCTATGATAATAATTTGAATGAATTCCCTTTTAAAAAGGGGGAAAATTTAAAAAATCACACTGTTGAAAGAGCAGGGGAAATAAAAGCCTTTTAGAGGTAGGCTGAAGTGGGATTTTCCGATGGAAAAACTGCTTCAATGCAAACCTTGTCCGCCCGGAGCTGCTGCCCGGCGGCCGAGCGCGGGGAGCTGGCCTCACCCCAGCGGCGGCCGCAGCGCCGCCGCTCCTTCCCCGCGGCAGCAGCATCCCGACGTGTCTGGGCATCGCCTCCCGGGCGTGCCGTGGGCGGGGGGCACGGGCCGGGGGTGGCGGAGGGGTCTGCCCCGCGGTGCTAACGCTGTGCCTCTGTCCCCAGGTGCAGAGGATGTGCGCGGCCCGGAGGATGCTGCTGCTGCTCCTGGCTTTCCTGGCCTACGCGCTGGACTCGGCCTCCGCCTACGGCACGGCGGAGACCCTCTGCGGCGGGGAGCTGGTGGACACGCTGCAGTTCGTCTGCGGGGACAGGGGCTTCTACTTCAGTAAGTGCTGGGCAGCTGCCAGCAGCGGGCAGGAGGCTGCCCCCATCCCACGCCTTGCCTTGGCAGAGCAGGCTGGGAGGGATAAGAGGGGTTTCCCAGCCTGGTGCTTTTCTCCATTTCCTTGTCATGTGGTGGTAGTCCAGGAGAGGAGCAAGAAAATGGACATGCTCAGGGTGACATGCATCTACTTGGCACTGGTTTGGGGGGCTGTCTGGTACCATGGGGAAGCTGGGTCCTGCATAAGATGTTGGGGAAAGTCAAATGTCTCTGGGGAACGTTATGTGGCTGGTTCACCAGTGATAAGGGCAATACATTACGAAGTCATTGCAATAACAAGGATGTCTGCAGCCAGTGCTCTGCTGAGCTTGGGTCCTGGTTTATTTTGAAACTTTGCTGCCTAAGCATTGCGTCCTGACAGCAGGCAGGAAGCTGAGCACTCTCCCCTCCTGGCCAGGCTTTGCTTGGGTTTAGCAGCACCTTCTAAGCTGCTCCCAAAACTTTGACGTAGCTTTGTGACCTCCCAGCTACTGCTGGTGAACTTGTTGCTGAAGAGTGATGTCTTACCCCTTTGCAGTGCAGCCAATGCAAAAAAACGCAGCACTGCTGTTGTGTGCAGCGTGCAGATGGCTTCAGACCAGCTGGCTGCAGTGGGCTTTCCACCAGGGTGTTTTGGGTCTTTGGGCCATTGGCAGTGCCATGGATTAGCTGGTGTAAACAGGGAGGATGAGGAGTAAACCCGTGACCATGCATGCTCAGTTAATCTATGTGCAAAGGTGCCTCGAGTGTTACACCTTGATTTGGTGCTTCGGTCCCCTGCTCTGCTTGGGAGTGGGAACACACTGTGTTTTCTCCCCACTGACAACTGAGCCACAGGGTGACTGACTACAGGAAAGATGCAAAGCCAAATGTAGGGGAAGAGGATGGAGATACCACCTGCACATGGTGCATTTGGCAGTCTTGCCTCTGCCTTGGGAAAAGGAATTAAAAAGTCACTTTCAAGAAAACAAGGTGTGTTTTGGAGGAGTTGAGAGCCAGCCTCCCTCTTTCTCCAGTCTGCCTGTGTAGGGAACAACGGGGTGCTGCAAAGTTAGGAAGCAACTTTGGATGTCCCTTCCCAACCTGGATGTCCCTTCCCAACCTGGATGCTTTACCAGACTTGCCCCCTGCTGTCTGCTGGTGTTGGGTAGAGAGAGGCACAGGGACCCCACACCCAGCCACAGCAGGGTTCGGGTTGGGAAGGGCTTCAGTTTCAGTTTTGGGTGGGTGGTTGGGCTGCAGGTGGCTTTGTAGCTCTCTGGGGGCAATCCCCCTCCCCCATCCCGGCTGAGCTGTGGGATCTTCTCGTGGCTCCCTGGGTGCTCTGGGCAGGCGGCGCTTTTGGGGTGCTCTGGGTGCACTTCCTCACTGAGACGGAGCCAAGCAGGGAGCATTCGTGTGCCAGCTGCCCTTCCGCTTTTCATCTTCCCCTTCCCTTACTGGCATGGCAAGGAGGCAAGCGCCTCTCCTGCTCTCACAGCTCTTCCTCTCCCTCTATATGTAGAGGAGCATCTGTCTCTCTCCCTGCTTTCTCTTCCCTCCTCCCTCTCTCTGGGGATGAAAGGGAACGGGGCTTTTGTTTTAAGGTCAAACTGACCTCCTTTCACCTCAAATAACCCAGCTGCCCAGGCCAAAATAAAAACACTTTTGAAGGCAGACAAGTCTCTTGGTGCCAAGTGGCCAGTCGGGTGCTCGCAAGGGGGTTCTTGCTGTATTTCGCTTTGTCTCCTCCCGTCCCCCTTCCCCACTTCACCTTTCTGAATATTTCTAGTGAGCCCAGGTACTGGGGATGAAGCATAGTCCAGTATTTTAATCCTTTCAGGATCTGACTAGCCTGTGTCATGCAGGGCTGAAGATGCTGGACAATGCCTCTACTTCATGAAGGTTTTGGACATCCCCATTTCACTTAATTTTTCCCTCTCTACCTCCATCAGTTGGCCTCATAAGTGATTATTTCTGACCATGTTCATCTTCACTCCTAAACCCACCTGACTACACTGTTGTCACCATGTAGATGCAATAGGGCACAATTATGTTGCACCATCATGGGTTTACATCTTAAAACTGGGCCTGGGTTTGTATTGAGCACCTCACAGCATGGGAGGTGTGACCTGATGAGCAGCCTGTGCTAAAGCAGCTGTTCACATGGGAAATAAATGACTTCAGGGGAGCCTTGTCCTGTGCATACCTGAGGGCCCACTTGCTGGACAAGGGTTTTTGAAGCATCTGACTGATAATATTGAGAAAAACAAAAATGGAATGAAAATCCTTTTTTTTTTTTTTTTTGCTGAAACAATTGTTTAAGAACTTGTGATGCTCTTTATTTTCACAAGAGAGCACTTTGCAAGCAAAACTGGCTGTGAGATACAGCATTCTTTGCATCACTGCTAGGGGGATGCACGTACTGATGGTGTCCTGGGAGGCACCATGGCTGGCAGGTGCTTGGGGCTGAGAATGCTGAAGCTGCCTCCAAGAGCTGGGGCTGCAGAAGAGCTGCACTAACAGGGGCAGGCCGGCAGCACTGAGGTTACCTAGCCATGGAACATGGTGGACACGATGATGCCAGCTCTGTACCTATCCCAGGCATGCATGGGCAAGCTACAGCTGAGTCTGAGCACGCTTTGCTCTGCACTGGTGATGCCTCCTCTCTGTGACCTTTAGGGCTTTCGGTTTGGCCAGCAGCTGCTGTCAAGGTGGTGGATCCTGCCACGACACTGTGGCAGGTTGGTACCCCTGCTCCCCAGCACCCACCCAGGGACAGCGGCACAGCCCACGGTGGGATGCTGGGTCCAGCCTGGAGTGAAAGCAGGGCAGGTCGAGAGGAAGCCTCAGCCCTGAAGTTGCTGTCATGCAGCGCTGGCAGGGAGGGAGAAGGGGCTGCAGGGGGAGAGGCGGCCGACTTCTCTGTAAACAACAGCTCCTGTTTCCTCCTTTCCAACAGCTGATAAGAATTTAGCTCTTTGCAGCCGCTTGTGCTGACGGAGCACATTCTTGCGCACCCGCCGCTCCCGAATAATACTAGGAAAAAGCAGGGGGGAAAGTGCGGTGCCGGGGTGGGGGAGGGCCAGGCTGGGGGCACTGGGACGGGGCCCGGTGCTGCACAAAGGCCCCCTTGTTGCTCCCAACATTCCTGCGACAGGGGCACGGGGACTGTTTACACCCAAAGTCCCCTTCCACTCGGCTGACCGCCTGATTGACCGGAGGAGAGAGGACCCAGCCAGGGTGGCACCAGCACCGTGAACCCCTCCCCGCGGCATCTGTTCGGCCCTGGTGGGAGTGGGGAGCCAGGAGCAGTGGGGTGTTTATGCTCGGGAAGGGACCCTCTTGTTCCCCATGGCAGTGGCAGTGCCACTGCCTCTGGCACGGTGGCATAGCTGAGCTGCAGGTACGTGGCCTCTGGGTTCTCCCAGGAACGGGTCTGGCTTTGTGCTGCTTCTGGGATGCCCTGTCAGGATAGCCCATACCTAGGCAGGAATAACCCCAGGCAGCTGGAGGGCTTCACACGGCTGGGCTTTGCATCACTGGGCTTTGCATTTCAGGGCTTGTCCCCTCCGCAGCGCTGTAGAAGGTTTTGGTGGAGCACAGCTTTGGGAAAAGGGAGCCTGGCCATTCATTGGAGGCCGAGAGGAAGCGCGTTTCCTCAGGAGGAAGCGGTCGTTGCTGTGGTGGGAAGTGGCTCGCGTGCCCCGGCAATGCCGCAGCCTGCTGCCCACACAGTTCTCCCCTGCGGGCAAGGGACAGAGCGGCAAAACCCTCCCCGGGTTTGGCAGTGGTGATACAGTGAGATGCCACCCATGGGAAAAAGACAGGAAATTCAGCCTTTAGTCCCTGTGTAAATTGTGTTACAGAACAAATCCTCTTCCCAATCCAGGTCAGCAGCAATATTGCTGTTAGCCAGCAATGTCCTGTTGTTTCCAGGTACTTTCTGAGACCAGATCCCTGTTTGTTATGTTTGCTTATTTTTTTCCTGAAGTAACTCTCCCCTGGAGGATCGTAGTGGCATTTGGCAAGGTCTGTACGGACAATTATGTAATGGGAAACGTGCCCTATGGGAGAGTCACGGTGGAGCTGGCAGTGGTGCCGGCAAGGGGAACGGCTCGCAGCAGCTTCATGCAGGAGAGAAAGGGCAGGCATTGGGGCTGGGGGCCACACGACGGCCTGGCAGGGGCAGCAATCAGGAAGGAAGAGGCAGTGTCACTGTGGTGGTCCCTGCTGGGAGCTCACCCTGGTGGTGCCACGCCGGGGCATTTGCAAACACACGCTGACATGATCTTCCCGTGCGCACCAACGCCAGGAATTGCCCTTGAAGGCACAGCAGTGAATATAGTCCCGCTTTCCTCATTGTTTTTCTCCTCCCCTCCTCTTTCCAAACAAACACATAACTGCAAGTGGGAAACTTCTGTTTTTGAGAGCAGATATGTAACCTTTGAAAACCTCAACTTCTCCTCAAACCATGTGTGTCATCACTTGTGCAACCTTCTGTTCAGCGGGAGTGTGAATGTAGCCCTTAGGGGATGTGCTAGCAAGAGGGGGTGACTTGAATTTTTTCTCTTTCCTTTCTAAACACTCCTTCTGTCCATATCAGGATGCCTTTGTGGAGCAGCCTAATGCTTCAGCAGCCTGCCATGGATTGAGTGGGGCACTGGGATTGATAGGAGCTGAGCAGGGGCCATGTGCAGTGCAGGGTGTTGGTGGAGTGCCCCTCTCCCACGGATCTCACTGGGCATTGCATGCACAGAGAAGAATACATGCAGCTGGCCCTAAGCTGGCTCCTGTCCCTGTCTCCTTTGGCCATCTCCACCCCGGTTGCCTACTCTAGCATCACTTGAGCTGTGGGCACCAACATATCTGCCCTGCCTTTCAGGGCGTAGGGCTCAATCCGATGTGTTTATTGGCCACAAGAGAGAAAAATAAACTCCTAGCAGAGTTCCCTTTGATGAACCTTTGCCAAGGAGGAACCATCTTTCTCATTTCGCTGTGGGGCTGGTTAAAGGTCATACCTGAAATTCTTCTAGAGAAAAAGAAAAGGAAGGTGGTGACACAAGGGGGATGAATGTGGAAAACAAAGCATTTTGAAATGACTCCCAAAGGCAGGTATGGGTCAGCTGCCCCATCAAGCAGCACACTGATGCTGTGTGTGTTTGTGTGACCTCTGAGCATGGTGGAAATGCACCAGCCTGGACTAGAGGGCTCCCAGCCTATGGGAACATGACTGATTTTTACAGAGAGCAGGTGCCCTGCTGCCAGGGCTATTGAAGAGGCAGCAGCGAGGCATTTTTGTGATGTTTTGCATGTCAGCATTGTACACACAGTGCTCCGTTGTGCATGGAGGACAGCATTGAATATGCATGTCTGCATTGCACATGTGGGGCTGCATTGAATGTACAGGACTGCATCCCACGTGCACATCTGTATTGCACATCTGGGGCTGCTTCTCACATGTGGGGCTGCCCTGTATGCATAGAGAACTGTGCTTTGCACTTTGTCCCAAGGCACTTCAGGTGGGCATCCAGGATGGGATACCCTCCAGAGAAAGTGGTCAGCTCCATGTAAGGCAGCCTTAGGCCTTCACCAAGGCCTGTGACTTGAGTGCCTGCTTCATCAGAAGTGCAACGGGTGAGGATCATGGGTCATGCACAGGGCCAATGTGGACAGTGTTGTGTGTTCCTGCAGGCCAGCTGGGAGGTGAGGGCTCAGCATGCCACAGTGAGCAGCGTTAGGCATTGCACTTACACCACTCACTGTCAGCTTTCCCTGTGCCCAAAATCTCCTGGTTGGGATGTGGAACCAGCTCCTGTTTGCAAGCCCCACTATTTCCCTCCCTCGGAGCACCTTGCACTGGGAAAAGATGCTTGTGGCACTGTGCAGAAGTCTGGCTTGCAAACCCCTCAAGAGCATAACATGCTATATGCAAAAGCATAGAGAAAATCCCTTTTGTTTTGGGCCATTTTACGTTCTGGAGGGTACAATTCCCAATTAAATTTGCTTTGCATTGAAATTCAACTTTACCCATCTCTTTTATTTCAAGAGGGTGAGGAAACACAGTAAAACTGATGTAAGCTTTTGCTCTGCAGCACTCTGGCCATCATTAAGCAGTGATATGAAATGTACTTGGTCATTGCTGCACCAGACATGGACTTTTGCATCCTTCTGCAGGCAGAAATGGGAGAGGAACCCTTATTAAAAGATTAAGTTTAATAGCTATTCTTGGCGGGCGTGGGAGCCTGTATTCTTTCTGCAGCTGTCTCAGAGCTGTCCCATCTGGTAAAATTTAGCCGCCTTGGTTCACTTCACCTGCCTGAGTGTTGATCCGGCGGAGGGAGGTTGGCAGCCACAACGCTGTGCTGCTTCTTTCTAATAAAATTCCCTTGCCAGGATCAACATCGCAGACGGTCGCAGTAATCGGCGCAGTGCTGGCGGTCAGGCTGGGCTTGAGCTTCCTCAGCTATGCCCGAGAAGGCCACCCGTGCCAGAGATACGGGAGGGAGATAAACCCCCATCATTTAAAGTGCCTTTACACTGCTGCTGGAGGCACGTGTTGGCATCAGTAGCATTTGTCTGGGAAAGTCTCAACGTGAGACTTGGCTGGGTGCGGGTCCGTGTCAGCTGGTCTGGGAGAAGCACTGCTGTGTTTGAAGGATGTGGAGCCCACCAGTCTCTGGTGGCTGCTGGTGGAGGGATGCCTAGAGGGAGCTGGGGAGGGGGTCCAGCCCAGGTTGGTGGCTAATGCCAGGGTCTCTGCTGTTGCAGGTAGACCGGTGGGACGAAATAACCGGCGGATCAACCGGGGCATCGTGGAGGAGTGCTGCTTCCGGAGCTGCGACCTGGCTCTGCTGGAAACGTACTGCGCCAAATCCGTCAAATCAGAGCGTGACCTCTCTGCCACCTCCCTGGCGGGGCTGCCAGCCCTCAGCAAGGTGAGCAGGCTGAGCAGGGATGGTGGCCCTCCTCTGAAACAGAGAGAGAAAAGGAAGGCCGTGTGTGGAGAGAACAAGCCCCAGCTGCAAAGTCTGATGTTTCTGCAGGGCTTTTGAAAGACAGCCACCATTGGCAAGTTGTGCCAAATAGCCTGCCAAAATTCAGCTCTTAGTAAGGTGGGGAACCAGAGGTGGGCTGGGTCACAGAGTCATAGCATGGGTTGGGTTGGAAGTGACCTTTAAAGGTCATCTAGTGCAACCGCCCTGCAATAAACATCAACTGGATCAGGTTGCTCAGAGCCCTGTCCAACCTTTCTGTGCCTGTTTCCAGGGATGAGGCAATATTTCCATGGGAGGGATGGAGGTCCAAGAAGGGAATCCCCATCTGGAGAGTGGGCAGGCTTGAGTGGATGCTAATATTACTGTCCCTGTCCTTGCAGGAGAGCTTCCAGAAGCCCTCGCACGGCAAGTACTCCAAGTACGACGTGTGGCAGAAGAAGAGCTCGCAGCGGCGGCAGCGGGATGCGCCCAACATCCTGCGGGCTCGCCGGTACCGGTGGCAGGCAGAGGGGCTGCAAGCGGCCGAGGAAGCCAAGGCGCTGCACCGTCCCCTCATCTCCCTGCCCAGCCAAAGGCCCCCAGCGGCGCGAGCCTCCCCGGAAACGGCTGGCCCCCAGAAATGAACCCTGACCAGCTGTCTCGATTTTTGATCTCCTGGGGGAAGGCGGGAGGACTGGCGATTCCCGCCCCCCGAGCCCCTCCGTCCCCGGGGCCGCTGAGCCGAGGAGCGGGGCGGCGGGGCACCCTCACGCCGCTCCGGCCCCAACCAAACAACTGACACAGCAAGGAGGGGATGGCGGCGGCGGTGGCGAGCAGCACCGCTCCCACGGCATCTTCCTTCTGGGGTGGGGGGGAGGGTTGTTTCGTTTCCCACACCTGTTTCGTTCCCCCGTGCCCCCAAGTATTTCCAAACCTGTACTTGCAACGGGACAGTTTGGCACTTGAACTTTTTGCTGCCGGGTGCTGCGTGACATCACCGGTGCCAACGCCAGAAGACAAAAGAAAGAGCAAGAGGAAAAAAGGATATGAAGTTAAATTCTTTTTTAATCTTTTTTTTCTCGAGAAGCGTCCATTCCGTGTCTTTCTTGACAATAAAGTGAAAAAACACCCAATAGAACGGGGAGAAACATTGAGGGATAAAATTTTTTTGCCTCATTCCCACCCCACTTTTTTTTCTTCTTTTTGTTTTCTTTTGGTTTTTCTTATTTTTATAACTTTCTTTTGCACCTTTAAAAGAAAAACGTACCTGAGAAGAAGTTCCGAGGAGCCCCCATCTGCGTTTTTGTGTGTGTGCTTCATTACAAGATTCCAAATCGACTTGCACCTTTTTTGAAATCACCGATGACGGGAGAAAGAGAGGAAGAGGAGAGAGAAAGCAAGAAAGAGAGAAGGAAAAGGAAAGGGGAAAGAAGAAAAAAAGAAAAAAGTGAGCTGATGCTCACTTTAAATGGAGGAGGCGTCTGCATTGCACATTTGCCACGGATTTAGTTGATTTATATATATAATATATTATATAACTTTTTTGGCAAAAAAGCACTATTTTTATGGGACATTTTGTGTAGTATCTGAAGAGGGATTGTAATGTTTAAAATGTGTTATGGTGCTAAAGTAAGTTGGAAGGGAAAAAACCCAGAAATAGCAAGGGAGGGTGGGGAGGGAAGGACAAGATAGCGAATACTGAACTTGAAATTTTAGCTTTTCGTTTTAGGAAAAGTGTGATAAATGTGTTTCTTTTCTCTTCTGAAATATAGCTTGGTCATGACCATATGAGCTAGTTGGCTGTTACTCATGTACACAGATGCACGCACACACAGAATACATCGACACGCATCCTTTTTTTTGTTTAAAAAAAACAAAAACAACACAACCACCGCAACTTAGACTAAAAGGCGACCGTTCTGGAGACAAACTATTTTGAATGGTGAAGATGTTGCCAGTTAGAACTCAAGGCCCTGCTTCTGCATGGTCCCCCCCTGGCCGTGGAGACCCCTTGGACCCCCTGGAGCTTGGCTTGACAGGGAGTCTTGCTCTTCCCTGTCCTCGCTCGAGTGCCGACGGTCCAGCGAGCAGGTGGGCGGGCAGCCCTCACACCAAGCCCCTGCAGAAGCAGCAGTTCCATGCCCTGCCGTCTCCTTTTCCTTCTCTTGCCCTTTGCGTCCCTCTGGCCGGACCCTCGCGTCCCTGCCCCGCGCCCTCCTGCCCTCGCTGCCCTCCCAGGGCCCGCAGGAGGAGCGGCTGCACCTGCCCCGGGGCCGGGGCTGCTGCACGGGATGGGGGAAAGGCAAGTCTCTGGCTTGAGGCTCGGGACTCGGTGAGCCGATGGGTTTGAGAGGTCGGCAGAGGGCTGTAAAATAGGTTGGGTTTAAAATAATATATATTATCTGTCTAGGAACCGTAAAAGGGGGGGAATCAATTACATCTCCCTAATATACTCTCACTTGCTAATAAAATGGGGACACTCTGTTAACCAGTTCTGTACTTGCTTTGTCTTATATATCCATACATTTAAAACATAAAAAAAAAAGACTACTTGAATTGTATTCTATTTCGTGGTTTGGAGGGGAGGGCTAGGGGGAGTCTTGAGAGGGGGAGGATTTTAATGTATAATCCTTTTGTTTGTTATTACCTTGCAATGTTGAGCCATGAAGCCTTTGTTTAAAAAAATGGCACTGCAATACACGACAAAGAAAATCCTTTATTTATTTTATTAAATATATATGGAAAAGAATGAAAATCAATCCAAATTAGGGAGGGGGGAAGGGAAGTGGGTGGGCTGGGAAGGCAGAATGAAAACAGAGAAATTGCAAATAATTGACTTTTTTTTTCCTTTTCATGTGTCTTTTTTTAAAAAAACTTAGTTTTTATTTTTTAAAAAGAGAAGTAAAAGCTTTCCTGGATGCTTTGTACCAAAAAAGAAAAAAAATTTAAAAAAAAAAGAAAACCTGTTAAGCAAATAAATATCCATCCAGAATATGAAGCCTGACTTTCTCTTTTATTTTTCATTCATTTTTCCTCCTGGGGTGAGAGTTGGGTGGGAAGAAGGCCATGCAAAGCACCAGTCTCTGTGGAGGAACAGAGTAAGCTGCAGCTCCTCTTTTGGAGCTCAAAACTTCAAGAGAGGGTGCAGTACCCTTAAACCAAGGAACCTCAATCCTGTGGCAGATGCCCCCCTGAAACCCCCATCTGCCCAGTGATTCTTGGGTTTGTTTCCCAGCAGCTATTGGGATTTACTTAGCTTTTATCAGTTTGGGCTGTTCCCAGGGACCTGAAAGCTGGATGGGAACTGAAGATGGCAAAAAAACCCAAAGAAATGTTGTGTCTAGGTAAGGTTTCCTGATGGATGTAGTTTCTCTGGTTTCTTGGGATAGATACAGCTTCTCTTCCTTTTTAGGAATCCCAAAGATCTGCTTTTCATCACATACAACCATCGTGCACCACTGCAAACAGGAGGTAAAGCACTGCAGTTCCAGTTTGGTAGTAGAGCAACTGTGGGTAGAACAGTGCCCAAGCACCCCTAATCTGGTAAATCAGTCTGACACCACATTGACTGTGCAGCCCCACTGGCATGGCCAAGACCTCTCTCATGGTGTGGGGCAAGCACCTCGCCAAGCCCAACCTCCTCCCCTAGATGACTTGGACTGGAAAAGATTTTCTGTCTCAAAATTGGAGTTGCTGATTTTGACCCTTGGAAATACATGTTTTAAACCAGTTTCTTTTAAAAATTTGCAATAAACAACAACAATAATGAATTTTCACACAGTTTTTCCTGTTGGGATTTTTGTGGTTGGTCAGGGAGGGTTTTGTACAGATGCAAGACTGACTGCTTCCTCTGGACACGTACTTTATTGCAGGTGGAGAAAGGATGTATCTGCCTTTCTGACCATGTTCCAAGACCTGGCACAGGTTTCCTTCACAATAAAATGTGTCCCTATGAAGAGTGAGGACTGATTTTATTGTGGCTTCTTTTCTATTCTTCGTTGTGTAAGCCACTGTCATGGGTGGTGTTTAGAGCTGATTAAAAAGCAAGAAAGTCTTCAGCCAGGTATCTTGCTGCATTCCCCAGGAAGGAAAGTAGCAAAGCTGGAAATACCATAAGGGTGATGATGATGTTTGCAAACACGGCTCTTCAAAAACCCTCTTTTTGCCTTATCCTGTCAGGAGTCACCGTGGGGCCAGACCAGAGCAGCTCATTTCTTTGGATTTCAAGAGACTCCAAAATGTGCTGTCTTGCCTCTTGGCTTGTCAAGGACTTGCAAGGAGAAACAGAAGATGCCTCTGAGCATCATCCTGGCCAGAGGGTGGGAGTCTGGATGAAACTGGACCTTTGCTTTGTCTTGAGAATGTTCTGTTGCCTGCAAAGGCTCTTTGCAAGGTGGCAGGTAAGCCATGGGCTTAGCCTGGGACTCTCAGGCAGCAAGCTTGAGAGCAAACCCCAGCCTGCCGTATTGTCTCAGATGGATGGGCGGAGCTGGCTCCGATGTTTGTAAGGATGCCCCTGCATGCAGGCACAGCTCCGAGCGCTCAGCTGCTGGATTGCAGGAGCACCGGGGGCTGCAGCAGCGGCGGGCAGTGATCCCTGGGGAGGCACAGCTGGCATGTCTGAGCTTCAGTGCACCTCCACACCCTGACCAGCTGTCCAGGGACCTCCACCCACTGCTCTGCTGACATGCAAGAGGGTGGGGGGGCAAAGGATAGTTTCAGCAGAGAAGTCCTAAATGCTGCTTAGAGACCCAGAAACAACTGGGAAAGCTAACACCGCATCCTAGCCCAGCCCCAGCTCTGGCCCCTGGGTCTCAGCATGATCATGTAGCTCTGCAGGCAGCAAAGGGCAAATGTTTTTTGCATAAAACATCTCTTTGGAGGGCATTTTCCCAGGTGATACACAGAGAGAAGGTCCAGCTTGCTGTGTGGAAGTGGCCACAGTATTTTCAAGGTATATAAATCAGTGTCTGTATTTGTCTGGATACAGGGAGACACAGGAGAAAAAAACATCACTAACCAACAGATACTTTTCCCTTTTCTTCTACATTTTCCATTATTTCTTAACTTTTAATTTTTTTTAATCCAGAGTGCAGTTGAGCTGTTACCTAGCTTTCAGCGAGTTGTACTAGTGCCATTACAATAGACTGAGCCTCCAAACTTGTTTGTTTGTATCTCAGAGCAGCTTCATCCCTTCAATCCTGCCTGTTCTCAGAAGTCTTTCAGTGATGTACCTCACTGCATTAAATGAAGGACCTAGCTGCACAAGGTGAAGGGGGAAAACCACGTTTGTTGTTTTTTACAATCACCTGATTTCTTTGTTGCATCTATAATTGTCCACTGATTTTTTTTTGTGGCTGTGAGGAAACCTGAGAAAGGTACTGTTGCACCATGGATTATTTCACTTGTGCACCCAGCAGTAGGCAAGAGTCTGATGCTTTCTGCACCTTTTGTGCTTTTCATTTATAAAATAAATGAAAATAAAGCATGAGTAAAGCAAAGGACTTCTAACAGTCTCCTGGCAGCCCATAACTTTCCCCCCTCCACTTTATTTTCTAAAGAGTAGGTGAGTCATACACTACCCGAGGCTGCGGAGCAATTCCACCACTCCCAGTGCAGGCAAAGGTGGAAGTCTGGTTTTCAAAGATAAACAGATGTCCCAGGAGGGGTCTGTCATTGCTACCAAGGTGCCAGCATTGGCTCTCCCTCCCCCAGGATGCTGAGGGATGCTCTGACTGTCAGCAGGCAGCGTGCAGTGGCAGGCACAACTTCAACCTGCTGGAAAAGCACAAGTCCTCACAGGAATCTTGGCCTGCTTTGCTGCTGCGCTCCCAGCTGTGCACGACCCAAGGAATGCACTTGCTCATTAAAATCATGTCAGAGTTTGCAGAGAGCCCTGCAAGAGCCTCTTTCCCTGCCTTCTTCTTGTACCTGCCAACAGCAGACTGAAAGCTGAGGTTTCCAACCTGCCGGGGTCTGGCTCAGGGACCAGCAGGAAATTTCTGAACTAGGGTGTTTCTTGGCTTGGGCAGCAAGGGAAGTCAAACTTGACATGCAAAATGGGCTGCTCTGGTCGTCTTCTGTCTGCTTGCAGCTCTGGGTTGGGGTTTCCAGGACAGGAACATCATGCAACAGTGATCAGAGGAGAGCCCCATGGCAGAACATCCGTCTTCGTGTGTGTTCTGCAAAGGGCAACATGACACAAGGCTTTGAACAGAAAGTATTAAGCATATCACCATTTTAGATGGAAAAAGACACTATTCAAACATGTCTGTAACTCACAGGTAGAGCAACTGAGGTAAGTGCAGAACTTGCACCCTGTCACCTGCAGTAAAATACCTGTTTCACTTTTCAAAATCACCAGGAATTAATTCAGCTTATGCTGACTTTTCAATGCTATCGCATCTTGTTCTTAAAGATGCTTGTGCTTCTTTGTTGGCCAGCTTTAGAAAGAGCATAGTTCACAATTTTAAGTTCGTGAGGTGAAATGATACTTATGATTACAGTGTAAAACAATGTATTTTTATGCCTTTCCATGGGAGAAGTACTGGCACGGTCTCTGTGCCTCCCTGTCCCTCACAACATCTTGTTTAAATGAAGGTCATGCTCCTTCTGTACAAGACCACATCCTTCAGCTGTGTCAAACTTGAAAGGAACTGATTTAGAAAGGCAGCCAAGAGCCAGGGAGCTTATTACAAAGCTTGTCATTGCAAACAAATATTATTTGAAAAAATAATTTATTAATAGACATCTTCCCCCAAAACATCCAAGTTTCTTGTCTCATTGCCTCTGCTGGCAGACTTATCACTTCTGGTTGGTAGCAGCCACTTCCTAAACACCAGATGAAGCCACCTATGATCACACCTATTCCAGTGGCAACCCTGTTTTTGTCTTCTGTCCCTGGATGGGGGAACCAGCTCCTTCATTTCACCAAGGTGACAGCATTTTGGGCACACTTTTCTTAAGCACCTATGGTGTTTACCCTTCCAGCTTCTAGGACAGATTTCTCCCCATTATCCCCACTCACTAACAAAAAAAACCCAAAACCAACCAAACAAAAAAACCCCAAAAACCAAAAACCAAAAACCAAAAAACAAAAAAACAAAAAAAATCAGCAAGAACAGGAATTTTGGATATTTGATTATCTGTCTCAAGCCAGAAGGGCACACTGATAATGGTAATCTTTGTTTTCTTCACAGCTGGGGCATAGCTGAAAAGGAGGGAAGGCAATTAAGAGAATATTAAGACTTCATCTTCCAAGAGGTTGTTGCCTCTGTTCCTCCTCCCTGTCCCCTCTGTTCCCCGTGCAGAGCAGAGAAAGCGGCAGGAATATTATTTCTCAAGGCCTACACTGACGTCAATACGCAGGGTATTTATTTATGAAATGGAATCAAACAGTGGGGGAGAGAGGAGTGGAGGAAGATGGACGCGCAGAGCTAGCAGCTGCCAAGTTATAATGGAGCAGCAGTCTCCCAGTATTTTTCTGTCCTCTTTCTGGGGGAGGGATGTGATGCTCAGAGCTTTGGAGGGCCCAGGAAAGTGAGGCAGAAGAGAGAAACAGTAGAGACAGGCTTAGCATCGAGAGCAGGGGAAAGGTGTGACAAGAAGGAGTCATTACAAGGTTTATAGCCCGTTCCTGGTGCTGGGATAGGTGCAGTCCTTATGCAGACATCTGCTTTCAGGCGGGCTCTGACCAGACTCTACCAGTCCTTTCCTCTCAGCCTTTTTAGTCTTTACACAGATTTTTTTTTTTTTTTTTTTTTTTTTTTTTTTTTTTTTTTTTTTTTTTTTTTTTTTTTCAGCCTAATAAATAATGACACCCCATCATTGTTCCCTGTTTCAGGCTCAGTCAGCAAAACGGCTGTTTGGGGAGTCCAGCACTGAAGTTAACCTGAAGATTAATTTGCTTCCTGCAGTCAGTGAGAAGCAGTTATTCCGAGTATAAATTTTACCCACCAATATTACCATGTGCAGAAAAGAAAAATGAAGCTCAGAAAGGGAGAGCTGTTTCATTTCTTTCCCAAGGAGGATACAGGCACCAGTTCAGAGCAACCAGAATGGGGAGGAGAAAAGGAGCCTAAGGAGCACTAGTGATGGTGACAACATGATGCCCTTCAGCTTCAACTCTGGCAATCACTGGGAGAAGATGCCTTTGGGCATCTCTCACTATCCTGGAAGTCATGCATAGAAATGCAAATGAAAGTAGGTGAGGATGGCTTTTGTCTTTCTCTCAACTGCTTATGGCCAGCCAGGTTAGCATAGGATAGAGCTGGGCAGGGGGAGGAGGGAAAGTGAGCATGGAAATCAAATTCCTCCTCTTGCTCTCTAGGCTCCTCCAGGTTTCTTATCGAAAGCCTTCCTGCACAGCTCCCTCCCCAGTCGGAGTAAAGCCTGCTGCATTGCATGAGATGCAGCTGAAGGAGCCCTGCAGATCTCCAGGTTTATTTTAAAAGCTCCTGCCTTTCCTGGGATTCCCCTGCTGACTTCCCTTTGCCTCGGATAAGAGGACGCGATACTCTGGACGAATTTCTTCCTTTAAGGGAGAGACCTCGCAAGCAGCATCAAGGTGTCAGCCAGCCCCGAGTTTATTGTTTTTCCAAAATCAGGGAAGAGAGACATGTTCTGGAGATCCGTTTACAAGTCGGACTATCTCCCGTTATATAATGACACAAGTCTGGCTGCCAGCAAATTGTTGCTCCGAGCAGGGAAAGACAATTAGCTCGCCTCTCTCAGGGCGGCGAGCGTGCACAATGCCGGCTTTGTGCCACCCTGCCACCGGCCCCGGCATGTGCGGGAGAGCCTGGCTCACCCATCATCTTCGGAGGTGGCAGTGGGAAGAGGGAAAGGAAAAACCCCCGCGCTCCGAGGGGCAGCGCCCGCGCCAGGGCGGGGATGCTGCCAGGGCTGGGGGCGCCGGGATGGAGCGCGTCTCGGAGCGCTTTCCTGTCCCGGCACTGAAGGCATGACGGTAAATCGCTCGGCGCGCCACAGGGCAGAGACAGCGCTGACCCCTCTGCTGAAAATGGGATGAGAAGCTTCGGTGTTTGGCTTCCTGCGCTTCCTGGTGCGCTGATGGATTTAGGCTTTCGCTGAAACCCCTGGCGCTGCCTGCGGAGTCAGTGGAAAAAATGTGACATCTAGAGATGGGAAATACCTAACCAGCTCAGAAATGCGCTCACTTAAAAGGGAGAGGCGGTTTCCAGGTGAACTTGCATTCCTGTCCTCAGTGGATGTGGATGGAAGCAGGGCTTTGGAAAATCCGGACTCTGGTCTGTCTCAAGGCAGCCGGCAATTAAGGATAGCCGTGTCCTGCTCAGACACACACCCGGGCCAAAACAGACCTCCAGAACTGCATACCTGGCCAGGGAGGAAGGACCTGCCCCTGCTGTCCCCTTGGCACAGTGGGGCAGAGACATGCCATAGAGCTGCACATGAAGAACATCTCTCAGCTCTCCTCCATGCAACAGCAACCCTGGTTTCAGCAGGCAGTGACGCATGGAGAGGAAAGATGGTCTGAAATAAAATACCCGATGTCGTCAACAGCCACAGATTAATTCAGTGAAATCGCTCGTTGCTGCAAGGAGTTAGTGAAAGAAAAACACTGGGAAGAGAATGCTGCCTGTGTGACAAATAAGGGTACACAGAGCTGTGTTTCGCAGGGGAAGTGTTGATAAACAACACTAAACCCTCATGCTTCGGAGGAGCTAAGTGATGATAACTTGGGGGGCAGAGGAGACTTCTGCTGGCAGCTTGTTAGTCTCTGAACACGTTTACCTCATCCTCTACAGTGTTTAATTAAATACAGCACTGCTCTGAACCATTCAGGCGGTTTCTGCTAGCCTAGAAAAAGGTGCTTTGCAGAATTTTTTCTGTCAAGAGCATGACAAGAATCCTTATGTTAGTACCACTGGTTGGAAATATTATGTGTAAATCTGCACTGCAGATAAACAAGTGCACCCTCTGCTTGCAGATCTCCCTCACGTTTGTGTTCATGAAGCACACCTGCTCTGCATGCCCATCACACAGTTCCCTGGGTGTCCAACCCACCCCTGTGGATATCAGTAAAACCCCAACAGCAACCACGTACATGCCTAAGACAAGATGCTACTCTCAGTCCAGCCCAGCAAAAAACAGTTCCTTCTGGAAGTGAGTCATATTTCTTCATCTTTCAAACCACTTCAAGCAATTTGTCTTGCAGACTTTCTGACTACATTTACATAAAATGCATCCTTCCTATCTTTCAATTCTTGGTCCCATGCATGGGGTTATTTTAGATGGTGTGCTCAGAGGTCACGGTGACACACACACAGAGGGGAGAGCACGCCATGCTTTTGGTAGGTGCTCTGTAATGTTTATGCAGGTGGCAGGCTCTTGGTTTCCCTGGGCACTCACCGTGGATTTACATGCCAGCACAGTGACAGAAAAGGATAAATTGCTGGTCACTGCCAGAAACGCCACAATTTTGTCTACAAAGTGCAGCTTGTAGACATGAATAACCTCACAAGACCCCTGGAAGAGAAGTTGGGATTATGGGTTGCTGGAAAAACTGGGGAGGTGTAAGGGAGGATGGGATCATGGAAAGCTTCCAGGAATGGCTTGTGCATGGTTAGGAACTGTTCCTGCCTGGAATTTGAGAGCAGGCTATTATTTATATTCTCAAAGCTCTGCCAATGCATGGTGCTTGAAGCATTAGAGCTAGAACTCAAACCCTCAGCAAGTTGGAGGCTTTTGTTCACATCTGCAAGATGCAACAAGACCCTCTGGAGCCTGAAGGCAAATGAGGCTGGACAATAAATAGCCCAAGTCCTTCACAAGTTCTATCTTACGGTTTAGTGTCCTTCACGACTCAGCCAGTTATCTTCAGATTGGAAGAGGAATGACTGGGAGGTATATGAGAGAGGTTTCTGAGCTTGTGAGTGGCCTGGGAGCAGGCAGGGGTCAAGCTTTGCTGTCTCTTCCTGTACAAGAGCAGGCAGCATTATCTGAAGTTAGTAGGAGACAGGCTGAAAAACAAACAGAAGATGGCCCTTCATGCAACAGGCAGTAGATCTGTGAATCTTCTTACCAAAGGATGTTGTGGATATCAGAAGCTTGCATGGATTCAAGGAGAGTTCGCGGACGAGAAATCCTCTGAGAATTACTAAATAAATACATAGAAGCTCTATCTGGCTCAGGGAGTTCCTGAGCTGAAAATAGTTGGAGTCTGGGAGAACACTGAGGGCAAGTATTGTATATGCTTGCCCTTGTTCTTACTCTCCCTAGGCTTCTACTCATGGGCTCTGTTGAGGTCTGGATGTTAGGTTAGACAGTCTTTAGTCTGACCCAGAGGAGCTGTTTTTATGTCTTTATATAACTTCATATACAGAAAAGATGGGTTCTTGCATGGTTCTTTCCCATAGTTCCCATGGTTCTTTTCACCACCCTCGAGCACCCTCACTCACTGTTCATCACAGCTCAAGCACTGTGCACACCTTTTTCCAGCCTGACTGAGCAGCTGAAGATCCTGACTGCTGGCAGACAGATTTTTTTTTAACAGCTTAAGGCTTGTATGCCTGAAATACGCTTGCTTTTGGGGTTTGATGCAATCAAGTGTTTGGCAATAATATGAATGTCAGTCACCGCTACCTCTCTCAGCTCCTTGATGCCCTCTTTGTTCCCATCTTAGCAAAGAGTGTCAAAACTATTCTGAACCCAACTGTTTGTTTGCAGTGAATTGTAATTCTGCTCTGGTCAACACTTGGTACCAGGCTTGGCTATGGAAATTGAGTCCTTATCGACATCTGCGTTAAAAATTGCTGAAGCTGCCAAGACGTGTAAATCTGCACATATCTCAGATGAACTGCTTTGGGACTCTATTCATCCCACTTGGGATATGTTGTAAAGACTTTATTTGTAGCGATAACATTCGGAGCCTTTCTCACCCCTCTCATCCATGAAAAACAGTATTTGAAAGTTGAGTCTTTGAATAACAACCAAGTGGCCTTGTTAGCCTTCCCTTCACCTCTTCTCAGCTGCTCTCCTGTCCTGGGTCTCTCACTATGGCTTTGAGAAACTGCTGTTGTTAAAAGCAAGAAGAACGCCAGTGACCTCTGAAGGGGAATTAGGAAAAAATGGTCTGGAAAAAGAAGAATATGAGAAATATACCTGTAGCTTGCTGACCCTCTTCTCTCTCCCAGACAGTTAGAGGGAGAAGTACGCATGGCTACAGCAAGAACTATCTTCTGAGATGAATACATGAAGATTTTTAGGATTTCATAGCAAGCCATCTGTTGTGGAAACAAAAACCCTAGCTCTCTTGCAGTTCAAAACTTGCTGGGGTTGATGATGTCCAAGTATCAGCATGTTTGCAGCACTGCAGGGATTACTTGATGCAAAATTATGGTCCTAACTTTGCCATCCTTTTTGCCACACCAACGGTGGATCCCCACCGAGGAAGCTGCAAAATTAGCCAAGCACCACTCGGAGCTCTCCAAATGTGGACTACTGTCGCAATGGGTGGAGTGGGATTCTTGTCTCAGGTGACATTCACATTATTGATACTCCTATTACTCTTTGCTGATGCTCAAATAATGGCAGAAGCTATTCTTAGCAGCTTGGACCCTAATGTTTAAGAAAAAGAAAAAAAAAAAAAGACAAAAAACCACCCGTTTGTGAGCCATTTCCACAACAATAACTTGCAGCAGGGAGGAAAGAGAGTAGGCCAAAATATGTAGCCCTCTTCACCAAATAAGGACCCTTGTAAGGTCTGGCGCCAAGACCTGCAAGGCTTAGGAAGGACAGGGAGGGCTTTGGAGTGGAAGAGTGAATCAGCATGGCCATCAGGTCACACCCACATGAATAATACCTCTTACTTCCCTTGAATTGTACATTGTAATAAAGACCTAGCTGCCTTTTTTGGTATTTCAGAGTCTGCCCGAGAAGAGTCAGATGTCAAATTAGGTTTCCTGTACCTTAATAGATTAATTTAGTTTAAACTAAAAATGAGGGCATATGTACTGTCAGGAGTCAAGAGGCCTCAAATGACGTCTCCCTTATAATATTATTCTTTTTTTGGTGTGTGTGCTTCGTGAATCTAAACATTGATTAAAATGTCTTTTCTTCTGCAAGTTTTAGGAGTTTAGCACTACTAGGAACCTCACCTGTGCCAGTGCCACATGCAAGCATCTGCAAAACCAAAAGTGATCATGTTGCCAGCTGTTCAGTTTCTTGGGACCCTGTGGAGGCACTTCCACACCAATAGGGAAATATTAACTCCTTCTTTTGTTGTCCTTGAAGTTTTCTGTCATAACAGCTGTGCTTGCCCATAGCACATCAGCTCACCTGCCTTCCTTCTGAGCCTCTGAATGACAATCCCTGGCTTGCGTTATTCTTCCAGTGTGCCTCATGGCAGGGAAGATGCAGAGCCTGTATCTTAACTACTACGGGATATGACAGCAGGGACAGGACTGTACTTCCATTAAGGAATCACTAAAAACTCACGCTGAAAGGTGATGTTTTCCTTCAGAGGCCCATAACAGGTTTCCCTTCTCACAGCAGCAACATCAATGGGAATTTTCCTGGTCACTGTGAGTACACCATCTTTATCTGAAAGTAACTCAAGATAAATTTTTCCATGGAAAAGTTTTCCCTGTGACCTAGTGAAGGCTGTTAAGTGTCTCAGACAGTCCTGGCTGAACTTTCTTACACTTTTAAGTTCTGTGCTGCTAAAAGAAGCATTTGCAGTTTTGCCACAAGATTAGTTCTGTCCCCTTAGTGTTAAAGACATGGGACTGGCAGGAGACTGCTGCGCCCAGTTAAAAATGAACATATATTACTGCTCACTTCACTCAGAGAACACCAGCTTTTCAGACAAGATACAAAAGGAGAAAGGTGGAAGAAAAGTTGTATAGATATTGGGGTTGCTGAGTGTAGAGTAAACAGACCATGTCAAAATCTTCTTGAGGTCCAGATGCCTTACTGCCCTCCCATTTACAAACAAACAGTTTTTTTAAAAAATTAAATCAAAATTAGTGCCAACTCTGATTCATGAACAAAAGCCTCTGGCATGAGGCCTTTCTGGAGTTTCCAGGCCTCTAAAGATCTAAGATAGTCTGATGGTACGCTCAAATACCAGAAGGAGTCATAAGGCATGCCACCCATTTTTCTGCCATCTTCTTCTTCACCTGTAAATCCATGCCACATCCAGCAACTCCATGATATGTTTGGGAGTGGACAGAAGATTCTTTTCATGAAATCTTATAAATAAATCTTAAGCCTTGTTTGTTCCACCCACTCTGTATTTTGGGAGGTGGCACTGGCTAACTCACTGTGTTTATGCACAGATTTTTCTGCATCAGTTCCCTGGTTGCGGTCATAAAAACTGACATTAAGCCACTCCTTTTATAACCAGTGCCACATGTCACCCAGTCCCACCTACTCAAACAAATGGCAGAACACCAACTGCAGGTACATCCCAAGTCATCTCTCAGGGCCATGTCATATGGTTACACACCGACATTATTTCCTGAGAAGGAGCAGGCTCAAACCTGATTTTAAATAAAGTGTGATTTCACCTTGTTAAGAAATGCACCTTCCCCAACACTGCCATGTTGTGTCAATTACCACTGCTTCACCCAGTGGTAATGACAGATAAAAAGTGGCAGCTCATGTGCTGCTTGTGGCTTTTGCTGGCCATAGTTTTCTCCCATGGTTTCCTCGCCTCTGGCCAACGTGTTTCTGCGGTCACCCACAGGCTCAGCTGCTAAGCCCACAGGGGTAAGGGCCCTCCACATCTGGAAGCCCTGACCAGACCAAGCTCTGGGGCCACAGCAGGAGCCACCACACTCTTTGCCGCCACCTCCTCCTCCCAGCCAGCTGGAAGGAGATGAGAATTTCCATCTCTCTTGTCCTTCTTCCTCCTTAAAGTGGAATTTCAAGGAACTGTGTCAAGTCAACAGTCTGGGACAAAGACAAAAAAAAACACAAACAAAAAACCCAAAACAACAAAAAAAGCACATCCAGGAACACCCTGGAATTTCCTAGTGATTGCTGATAGCAGATGAAAGCCGCTGAAGAACAGCATCGATGATTACAATGATTAATGTTTCTTTCCATGTGAATAGTACCGAAAGAGGACAGACTGTGTGCCTTGAGAGAGCAACATTCCTTTGTCTTGCTCATCTGCCCCTTGTGAAGACCTTTATCTGTTTTTCAAATCCAAAAATGGCTCATAAGAAAATAAGTCCTCCCAGCCTCACAGGTTGTGTCATTATTCTAAGCCTGTCCTCTGAAGGCTGGTCAAAATTAAACCAACAATACTTCGGGTCTTTCCCCTCCCATTTATTCATCTCACTGCTAAGGGGACCCCATTTTAATTATTATTTAGGAAAAGACAGCTGCTTCCTGTTTGTATCATTAATTTATTTTGTTTCCTGAAGGGAAGCTTCGGTGAAAAGAATCTTTGGATAGCTGGAACGTCTTACAAAATAGCACTGGCTGCACGGGCCAAGGTTAAATACAATAGCTAGGTTATTTTTAAATGATTATTATTTTTCTAAATCCATGCCAAAGCAGAGACTAAAATTCTTGCACACATAACTAAGCTTTTACAGTAAATTCTGCCTTTCCTACAAAACTCCCCAGAAGGGAGACAGACATTCTTAGTTACAACAAAAGCTAAAACACCAATTTCACTCCAACTATTATGAAAACCAAGGCCGGAGGGAGATGAGGTGCGGTTCCCTTTCTCCAGTTTCTCAAAACCTCATGCTCTGGTGAATTTGATATGCTGAAATCATTCCTGGCCATCATGACAGCCTTCCACAATGAGATGAGTGGCTCAGTGTGCAGCGAATGTTATTTATGCCAATTTTAGCAAGGTTTTCAACACTGTCTCCTATAACATCCTTACAGACAAACTGGTGGAATATGGATGACATAAATGGACAGTGAGGTGTCCTGAAATCTGGCTGAAGTGCTGGGATCAAAGGGCTGTGGTCAGTGGCATGTGGCTCAGCTGTAGTCCAGTCACTAGTGGTGCACGCTGGGGGCTGATACTGAGGCTGGAACTGTTTAACTTCCTCACTAATGACCTGGATGATGGCTCTGAGGACACCCTTGGCAAGTTATGGAAACAGCAACAGTTACAGTTGGGGTGCCATTCAGAGGGACTTCAGGAGGCTGGAGGCATGGGTCAACAGGAATCTCACAATGTTTAAAGGGGAATGTGATGTCCTGAACATGGAGAAGGATAACCTCAGACAGAAGTGTGGACTGGGAGATGATCAGCCAGCTGGAAAACAGCTCTGAAGAAAAAGACCTTAATGTCCTGATGCACAACAAGCTGACCACCAACCAGCAACATGGCCTCATAGAAAAGATGCCAAAAACATCCTGGGCTTCCTTATGGAGAGTAGTCCAGTAGGTCCAGGGAGGTGATCGAACCCTGGAGAGTTGTGTCCAGTTCTGGGTGTCCCAGTACAAAACATGGATGTGTGGAACAAGCCCAGCAAAGAGCCCTAGAGATGATTAAGGGATTGCAACATCTACCATATGGGGAGGGACTTGGAGAGCTGTGACTGCTGAGCCCAGAGGAGAGAAAGTTCAGGGGGATCTTATCACTATGTGTAAATATCTGATGGGGGAGGAAAGATGGAAACAGTGATGCTCAGTGGCAGGATAAGAGGCCATGGGCACAAGCTCTGATAGACTGACAGTGAGACACAAGTCATACCACCAGTGCCATCCTTGACTACGTGAGGAGCTGTGAGCTCCACTTTGCACCAAGTCAGGTCTGTTACAGCATTTTTGGAGGCTGTTGACATTGTTCATTTCTATGCCCTCCACCCAGCCCCCATTCACCATCTCACTGTTTTGGCCTCATCCCTTCCATTTGTTTTAGCTGAGAGGCGCCCACTGGCCCCGGAAGCCTCTCTGCTGTCCAGTCTTCCTGCTGGGAGGAATTATTTGGCACCAGCACTATAGATCTTTTCACAAGACCAAGGATTATGAGAGGTTTTATTTAATGCACATGAAGTAACCCCTTGCCCCCCGCCCTGTTTTTGCTGGTTTCTTTCTAATGTTTGGTTCTCTCCTTCACTAGAAGCTTTCACATGCCAAGTTGCTTTGATGGAAACCACTACTTGAGAAAGAAAAATTGTACGAGCTCTTTCTTCTACTCCCTCTTTCTGTACTGAGTATAGCTTAAAATTGAATAATGAGCGTTTGTTTTCTTAGAAGAGTGTTTAACTGCAAATTCAGCCATGAGAGGCAGGATATGATAAGATATACTCCAAAGAATGGTGTTGAAAACACTTAATAACAAAGTGGACAAGGTTTTACATATAGGGAAAGCTACACTTTATGCCTTGCACATCAAGGGACTAAAATGACCGACGATTTACTGCACCTTTCCCTGGCTAAATAACTTCATCTTGAAGTGAAAACTTAGTCTGGCAAAGTTAAAAGCTACTGAAAAGCAGCTCTTTAGGAAAAGTACCAGATAACTTTTGGTGTAAGCTAAGATTGCTGACAACAAGCCAGTGCAGGATTTCCAGCAGAAGGTGATTGCTGCACACGGGCTTGCGCAGAGGAAGAAAGGTGGAATGAGCAATGTGCTGGAGAAGGCACATCCTCCTACGCCATAGAAACGTGGCACCCTTGGGCTGCACATGACAAGCAGCATGAATGAATGAGTGCTGCAACTGCACACAGATCTAACTTCTGTCACATCCCGGGATTGCTTCTCCCAGGAAAGAAATAATATTACAATGTGCATTAATGAGCATTCTGTGCAGGCAAGAACCAATTTTTACTGAATTTGAGGTTTGTGCCCTCAGGACTAACTGCAACCAGTTGTGATGGTTCCCAGTGTTGTCTGGAAACCAGTTAACACACACAGTGCTGCTACATTTCCCAGCTGCACCCATGTCCAAGGCTGGGCTCCCACTCCACTGCCGCAGCTGGCTGAGGCACAGCCCTGAAATTATAAAAGACTTGAGCTTTATTTTTTCTCCAGGAGATGGGCGGGAGACTTTTGATGGTACTATTTCCTGCTGGATGGACAGAATTTAGAAGAAAAATAAAACTTTAACCTCTTCACTCAACTATAGTGAGAAGACAATCTCACCATTGGGCAAGGTTTATTCTGCTGGGAAGCTCAGGCTATTCCCATGCTGGGTATAACACAAGGTCAACAGCAGCAGTCTCCAGGAGTATTAATCTTTCACCCCTCAGACTGTGCCACGGGTAATTAATCACTTGATTGCATAACTTCTTGTAAGACAGGAAAAATAAGCTGCCTTTGCCAGCTTTTTGGACAAGCTATTTCACATACATTTGAACTTTCTTCCAGTACTTGTTGGGCTTTGATTGCAATGAATGAATTCCATCCAAAGCCTTTCCCAGCCATGGAAGAGCCAGACAGCATGGAGGCGCACAATGTCCCAGTGCAACAGTGGGGACTGGGTCACTGTGCTCTTTTGAGGGGATCTGTCTGGCCTCCCAAGGGGTGGGGAAAGGTACAGCATCCAGCAGAGCAGCTCAGCCCAGGGGGAAGAGCAGAGCCCCACGTTACCCTGCATTTTACATCTGCATGAAATTGAAAGCAGGATCTGGCCGAGTTGCTGCTGACCCCAGAGAGCTGCAACTTGCTTAAGAGCAAGGAAATCATGGAATTTAATCCTAGAAAGTGAAGTTGTGTTTTGCTACGATCACCTGGGACAAACCACTATGATAGGTCCAGCTGCAGGAGATCTTCAGGCCGTGGAAATTATATAAGGCTGTGAGGAGTGTGGAGCCAAGTGCATTGCTGCAGTGGTTGAATGTCAGCTAATCTCATCTCCCCAGTATGCTGCAGGACTCTATATTCCCTTTTACAGCTTTATCAAATGGCTGTGAGAAACCAAGGTTTTCTTTAAAAACATTTTATATGAGGTGGTAATGAAATGGGAAAGAGTGATCCAAGGCTGTCTTGTGCCTCATGCTCACAAGGACCACTCCATAAAACAGCTTGCTTCTAACCCTGAGCCTCTAATACTGGGTGAAGGTGAAGGCATTCCTGACTGCCTCAATACTGGTGCACCCTTCGGCAGCTCCAAGCATTCCACCACCCCACTGCTGCCTCCCAAAGTGGGTGGTGGCCATCCCTTGCTCTTTGGATTGCCCCTGTTAAATATCTGGTGAAGCTTCCCACTTACCATCTGAGTGGCTCAGAATATTTTCTTCCTGTACTGCCTTGACTTAATGGTGATACACGGTGACATGGAAGCAGTCATGAGTTAAGTGTTCTCCTGAGTCCTGAAGTGGAGGGTTCTCAGTCACGCACTGAAAAAATATTTAGTGGCCACAAGAACCAGAACTACATGAGACTGATGGATGCAAGCAGTACTCCTTAGCAGGTCGTGGAAAAGCATTCATGAAGCTTGGTTTGAAAGTGCTCCTGTAAAGATCACTTTGCTCTTTGGCTGTAAGCATCCCTTTGGCAAAACCTGAGAAATTTTCCCTGTATTAAGTTTTTTGAGATCCTTGCAGGAAAGATGCTAATAAAGTGGGTGCCTTAGATACAGCTGAACAAGGCTAACTTCTTGCTCCAAGTGCTATAGGTGACACACGGGGAACTGGCACACTGAAATGCAGTTCTCCCAAGCCACAATGACTGGGGACAAGAGAGTAGGGCAGAGTAGGGCAGAAATCCCATGCACATGCAGTCACACTGCAGATGCTGCCATAAAGGGTCATGCTTGCAGCTCATCTGCTTAACCTAAAGCTCCCTAAACATCTCTGGAAGAAAAGAGGCAGAGAGCAGCTCCTCACTTGATCAGGGTGCCAGACACCACCAAAAAACATCCTACAGCTTGTTAGCTGGTTGTTCTGCCTTGTGCCTCATGGAAAAACCCATCTATTAGGCAAGCTGTGATGAGAGTTCTGATATACTCCCGGCCACGCTCAGTAACTTTTGCTCCTCACTGTGCAATGTGTGGCCACCAGTGGGTCACGCTCCATCTGGCCTCATTTAAAGGGCTATCAAGAATAGGTCACCCACATGAATTTCCTCCAGCTCTGATGTTGCACCAATGTAACGACATGACGCTGCTGAAATACAGACAAATTAAAACCAAGGCCAGGCGCAGCTATTCCCCAGGTACCTTTCACATGAATAAACAAGATAAAGTCTGGGAAGAAAAGCACAGGAAATGGTTCTATTTACAGCATGATCACACATCTTCCAAAAGCAACTGAGCCAGCTGGACAACTTACTATCTTGAACCATTCTCCTGCTGCAGGATGCTGCCCCTTCAGATTGGTTGGCAAGGAACTGAAAGTAGCTCAGAAAACAACCGCCCAGGCAGTTCAGAAATCAAAAAGGATAATAACTTCTAACAGGCAATGGTGAGATGCAGGTGAGGATAGAATAGAGGGGCTGATGCCTTCAGCCAAATGGTGAGTAACACAGCAGGCAACTAGATGATTTTGAGACAGCAGCAAAAAGACCAGTAGGAACCAGTTCACCCAAATATCTCATGGCTCATGAACCATGAAGCAGTCCAGTTTCCATCTGTGGAAACCTTATTGCTAGCTCAGTTTCCTGGAAGGAGAATCTTCTTTAACCAAGGTTTAGCTACTCCCATGACAGGCAATGCAGAACCAGCTTAGCCCAGAAGATAGGAAGTTCAAAGTAACTGCAAAACTCTCAAGAAATAATATTTCATATTCACTTGATAAGTGCAAGAAAGCCTTACCCATCATCTACCTCGCTTTCTCCACTACTAATAGAGGAGAAGAAAAGAGGAACAGCATAGTCTGATCACTTGAGGGGACCACCCTATCATGACCAGCTACAGAGGCTTTGGGATAATATGCCATAGATGAGTACAAATCAGCTAATTTACATTAAAAGTAATGGAGCATCTAGGCTGAGCAAGCCAAGGACATTTTTTTCTTAAGCAAAATTCAACTAGACAGCTGAAGGTGAGGTCACTGGTCACTGCTGAGTGGCATCCTTACATTGAGCCTTGACCAGTGGTGGACAAAGCTGGTTTTCAGCAAGGTACCCACCAACACCAGGCCCCTCTGCCTCTTCTCCAAGAGGCTGAATATCAGAGTCCCATGATCTGGGTTTGAAGTAATTGCTACTATCAGGAGCAACTACTTTTTTCCTAGCTGATTGCAAATCAAACATTCCATTTTGACAAAATAAAGGTTAAATCACCCTGGATTTTGCAACAGTGTTCAGATGTGTGAGTGTAGGCAGAAATTATTAAGGGCAGCAAGGAAAGCTTCAGGTTGTATAATATCTGGAGTCTGTGAGTTAACATGAGACTGCTGCTACCTCTTGCATTTCAAATTTTCCTGAGCAACTTTGTAAAGTATTGGTGGGGTAGAGGAAGATTTTGCTTTTCTCATTTACAGAACAGCTCAGCCAACAAGGCAACTGAATCAGTGTCTTTGGTGGGACCCTTTCTGCCCATAGCACTGTCCCAGAAATATTTGTGGAGTCCATTTTGGATATGAGCTAAGAAGAGCTGTGAGCATAATGCTTGTAGCTAAAGTAGATGATGCAGTGCTGACATTACTGATATTTTTTCTTCTCTTACCTTTCCCCTCCAAGATGATTGCAAAGAAATTCCAAACTCCTTGCTGAAAATGCTAAGGCATATGGGCAACAGGGAGATGATTCAAGCCAGCCTGCAGGGCTTCTCCAAGGGAAAGCCCTGCCTGACCAACATAGTGGCTTTCTATGATGGAGTGCAATGGACAAGGGAAGGGATAGAGGTGTCATTTATCTGGATTTCTCTAAAGCGTTTGACATGGTCCCCCATGCTACATGTTGTTCCACCAAAGTCGGAGGGAGTTTTGTCTGATATCAGTGGGGCCAGATTTCACTTCTAATAATTAATTTGACACACATGCTGGAGTATCTGCAGTGATGCTGTGGGTGGTTTGTGCAAAGGATGAAACAGGAAAGAGGCATTCTCATAATAGAAGCTCTTTCAGGACCTCTCACCACTGCAAGCCCTCTCTCCTTGAAGCACTCTGAAGATGCTTGTTTATATGCTATTGCCCTGCCTCAAAGTGTATAACAAATACCATTTAAATGAAGATTTAAAGGAAGAAAGAGTCCTGAGCCTAAAGAAATAAGAGTTCAGTTCTGAGTTCTGATCTAGGGTGCTCTAAAATCATAAGCAAACCCATATGGCTTAATTTAGAAACATTAATAAAAGAAATTAGCACATGACGAGATTTGTGAGAATCTTGAAATTTATATCAAACTGAAAAAAACCCCACAAAAGTCTACTTTTGGAAATATACTCTGCACTCTTCCAGGTATTTTTCCCCTTAACCTTATTCCCTATGTTTGAAATAAAAAAAATGAAGATATACTAGTATCTTAGTATCACAAATGTAATTGTGCAAATATTTTAAGGGTGTCTGTCAAAAGCATGGGGTCAGACTTGGATGATCTCCACAAGCCCCTTCCAACCACAGCCATTCTGTGATTCTCTGATATTTAATCTATTGCTGTAGAAATTACCTTATCAAGCAGAAGTTCATTAGGGATAAATGTCATATAATGCATCCTTCTCTTTAAACTGGAGAGAGATGGATTTGATGAGTGGACTGTTAGATGGATAAGAAGATGATTGTATGGTCGCATCAATGGCTCAGAGTCCCAATGGACATAGCAGCAAGTGGCTCAGGGGTCTGTATGGGGACAAGTGTTATTTAATATCTTGTTTAATGACACAGGTGAAGGGATCGTGTTCTGGGATTCATCAAGAGAATCATGGCCAAGAGGTTGAGGCAGGTAATTCTTCCCCTCCACTCTGGTGATATCCCATTTGGAGTGCTGCATCCAGCTCTGGGGTCCCCAGCACAGGAAAGACATGGACTTGTTGGAACAAGTCCAAAGGAAGGCCACCAAGTTAATTAGAGGGATGGAGCATCTCTCCTATGAGGAAAGGCTGAGAAAATTTGGGTTGTTCAGCCGGAAAAGGAGAAGGCTTCAGGCTGAACTAATTTCAGCCTTCCAGTACCTGAAGGGTGCCTACAGGAGAGATGGACAGGGACTTTCTAGACGAGAATGTAGAGACAGGACAAGGGGTAATGGCTTCAAATTTAAAGAGAGAAGGTTTACATTAGATATTAGCAAAAAATTATTTACCTGGAGGATGGTAAGACACTGGAACAGGTTGCACAGAGAAGTTGTGGAGAAGTTGTTAATGGGGCTTCACTTCCAGCCCCATCTCTAGAAGTGTTTAAGGCCAGGTTGGGTGGATTCTGAGCAATCTGCTCTAGTGGAAGGAGTCCCTGTCCACAGCAGGGGGGTTTGGAACTAGATGATCTTTACAGTCTCTTCCAACCCAAACCATTCTATAATTCAATTATTCCCTAGGTTATGAATATCTAAATACCTGAAAAACATTTTCATTGTCACATGTTTACTATGGAATAGAGAAGAAACATCTAAATATTGTTTCCAGACAATATTGTTTCAGATAAGATGAAGATGGGTAACCCCTTTTCAGGACAGTGTTTTAGCTGGGTCTTCAGATGGTATTTACTTTCGATGCTAATTTTCTTGCTCTGTTTGACCTTCTAACAAGTACTTTTCCCACTCCTCCTAGAATTCTGGCATTTTTGTGAAGGATTTAACATGAAAACTAAGGAGGATATGAAGACTCATCAGTTATCTGCTATAACTAGACTGCATGGTATCGTAAAGGTTTTCCTCTTCCATGGATTGCACAGAGTAGAGAAATGTGTTATGTGGCTGGACAGCAAAACCTTCAAGAAAGTGAATGTCCCCATGAAATAGATATGCAGATAATTTATAAGACCTAAATAAATTGTTCCTTCAGCAAGACCTTCAAGGTGTTACTATACCAGCAAAGGGGTGTCCAGGTCATGATTGTCACTGCTAGTCTCCTTTTTTAGGCAAAACTTACCACTAGCACTGGAATTCATGAAGGTAGAAGAGGAATTCCACAAACAAATACATCTTCCCAGAGATCAAATAATTATTTTACCACCTGTATATTCTAGGCCAGACAGTTGAAAGTAATTTTTAAAAAAATCCCTCAAGGAACTTCGCTCAAAATGAGCCAGTTGCTGTGAAGATGTCAATGCACTGGGCTGGAGGGGTGAGCTGCGAATTTGACTGCAGAAATTCAATAACCAAGAAGAACCAATATTTTGGTTGGAAATACTGAAGTCACACATTTTGTTGGAAACACTATCCCTCCAGGTTTTCTGGTAGGTACCATTAACCCTGTCACTCTTCACACCCCTGTCTGGGTCCACTTGAACTGAAGGCCAAGTCTGCAAGTTGAATGGAACATAGCTGTGCAACAGCATGAGGGATTGCCCAGGATGCAATGTCCTCTGCTAGTGTGACCATGTGGTCCCAGTTTACATGTCTCAGGGTCTTTAAGTGACTCCAATGGCTTTAGCAACACAATCTTCTGAAAAAGAAAATGTATCTATCCCACCAACACGACCTTTACAGTGCAGCTGCTTCCAATCTCCACTGCTTGCTGCTCACTGAAGGGCTCCAGAATGAAAAGAAACCAACACCTGTTTCTTGGTCCAGAGCTTTGGATGTTCATAAGACAAAATTTGTCACAAAATTGTTGTGATGCCAATCAAGGGAGAATCTAATTGTAATCCTGGCATGTGTTCCCACTGGAATATCCCTCACCACACCAGGGTGCAGTGCCTTAGTTTTCAACCATTCATGTGCCAGGAAAAATTGAGGCATGAAAAGTAAAAATAAGTATTAAACATAGGACAATTGTTGTCATTGCACGTTAGCAACTTCACTTCCCTGCTGCTATGGAGATGGCACATGTAGGGGACTTGAACTGTCCCACAGCCAGTTTTGGATCACTTTGTAGATGGATGTATTTTTTCTAGATTGACATCCATGTTTTTTCAAGGAGAGAGTTTCTGTTTGCCAAAATGCTTCTGGAGCCTGTGCAGACCATCCTGTCTGCCCCAGTGCTCACATATGTGCTCACATTGCTATTCAAAACACCTTGCAGACAGCACAGCTCCTGTAGCACCAGGGAGAACTTGGTGTGACAGGCTCCCAAAACATGAAACCCAACCTGAGCAGCCTGCCTGCCAGCAATTAGTCTTTGACATAAATGACTATGGGTTGTCCTATTCCGTCACCCATCCTACCATCCTCTGGCTATCAGTGCACAATCAGTGTATATGCAACCACTGAAAAAAAGAAGCTCTGAATTCTTTTCAGCAACTGTAAGAAGCTGGAGTGGCCAGCAAAAGATGAAATCTCCACTAGGTCAGTCGGGTATTTTTTTCTTTTTGCAAACCATGTGTCAAAAATGCTTTCCCGCCCAAGGAGACTTCATACGAGGGAAAAGTAAAGCTAAGTTACAACTTCTTAAAAATAGGACACAGCATTATATAGTTTCTTCACTCCCCCAATACTGTGCAGAGCCACCCCACCCACATGAAACTGTTGTCTGATTCACTCTCGTGTCTCACTTGGAGAGAGGCTTTCCACCAACGGGGCCACCTGGTCAAGAACATGACATTCAGGGTGGTGCTGCCTCTTTACACTTCAAATAATTTCAAACAGCTTTATATCTATGCCTACAGGGACCTTTGCATACACATAAGCACTGCCAATGGGAGAGACTTGTCACGTCCTTGCAGTAAGTGAAGAGATCAGATCTTCTGGAAAATTAGTCTTCTTGGCCCAAGCTGACTCAGTGGCCCAAACAATCAGACTTCTCTTCTGCATCGGTTCGTTTGCAGTGTGACACTCCTCAGGCAGCAAGTTACCCTCTGCTATTCTGGGAACACACATTTGACCTCTGTTACAGGGGTTTATTGTCAACATATGTCCACTGGGAGCCTCAGCAACTTCTCCCATTGTCTATTGTCTTATAAACAGGCTTATAAAAGCACGGCAGCAAAGTCAATAATGCACCAAAGTGGAAATTGCTGGTAACTCAAAAGCTTAACTTTCAACTTCTGTGTCCTGCAGTGCTAGAAGAGGCGAGCCAAGGGGGAAGAACATGCAGCTTGCTTTCCTTGATGTCCCTATGCTTTCAGAGTTGATTGTGTCAGGATGCAGAGCTGCCATGCTGCTGCAGGGTTGCTCGATGCATGGCAAGGAGCAGTCCACTGATGCCAAAAGCATTCTGTGAACTGGGGTTCTTGTTCTTCGATAGCTTCAAGGTGAAAAACTGGAAAAAGAAAATGAGGAAAGCTGGTGGCAGAGAAGCTTTTCTGGCTGACCCTAAAGTGAATTGTAATTTCTTCTGTACCAAAACTCCCAGTCTGTGGCTGAGCTATTGTAGTAAGCACAGAAAAATTTGTATTTTTGCAGTTAACAAGAGTGAAGTCACTCAATTTAATGCATGAATGAAACAAACTCTTGGGATCATGTTCACCCAAGGGAAGGCAATATGCCATGAGATCAGTTTAGTCATCTGCAGTTTCATAACCCTCAACCCCCAAACTTCGCTGTGCAAAGGCAAAATCCCCTCTGATTTTTGAGGTGGCCCCACCACTTCCAATTTGGTGCTGTGGCCAAGCAAACAAAGGACATGCACAGTCATTTTGGGAAAAAGACCCAAGTTCTTCCCCATGCAGAGCAGCATCTGGCATCTGAGCAAGACACAGCTTACTTCTTTTCCTGTGCCACCACATCTCACAGAGGGAGCAGGAAAGGAAAAAATGGGAAAACCAAAGACTTGCATTAGTGCTGCTGTTACAGGCATCCTATCCACTCCGGGGACAGTGAAGGGGCACTACATCCCTCAAAAGCCACCAGTTCCAGGGCCAGCCATGCACCAGCTGGTGGGACACGCTGTGCTGTTAACCACTAATGCTCAACCATGGGCAAAGGGAAGCTAGCAGTATAACCAGGGCTACACAAGCACAAGAAGAGCAGAATGATAATTAAGAAAAGAAATCACTTAACAAAGAGGAAAATAGAACGGGAAGATGACAAGACATTGTGGACTCCGCTAGACCCCCCCAGTTGCACCTCTTACCACATGCCACCAAAGGTGGTAAGGTCAAGGAAGACTTTTGAGTCTCTGTATTTTTAATGCACCTTCACAGTCCTCTCCACTGCCCCAGAACTGTTTACTGCCCATGGTCATGCCTCTTTCACCAGGAAAGCAAATGCTCCCATCCCCACTGAGAACGTTCAAAAGTTGCTCAAGTGTCTGCAAAGGTTATGTTGCCCTGTTTTCTGAAGGCAAAGCAGTTTTATCTGGAAAAGGAAGGAACACATTTAACAGCAGCAGCAGCAACAGCAAAAACTGAACAACCCATGGTGTTTGTTTACACGAGCTCATTCATTGGTGTCTGGGGGGTTGACTCAGTCGAAAATGAAAAGGGTGGCACCAGGCAAGCTCTGCTGATAAACAAGTCCAACTCCCACCATGAGGTGGCCCCAGAGCTGGCTTTCTTCACCTTGCCAGGCAGCCCTAGCTTTCTCCCTCAGGGGACACTTCCCTTCCATGAAACCCTGTGAAAGGATGGCTTTGGGGTACTGACAGGTGAGCAGCTGCCACCCTTCACTCTGTAGCCCTTGCAAGGTAGAGAAGTATCTTGGCATAAAAATCTGAGGTCCGTGTCTGCTTGGGCATCCCTATGGAGGAAATGGGAAGGTCTCACACCTACACCCCTTTGCTCTTCAGGGCCGTGTCCCTCCTGGGGTCCTTGCATGCCTGGCTACATGAGGGAGACCTTAGCTTGTCTTACTTGGCACACAGAGAAGAGCAGAAACTCCCACAAAGAATGCCAGATATCATCCAACTCAATCGGCAGCCATCTCACCAACCACAACTGTGTAGGCAAGATGGACAGGTTGTGCTTGAGCTGCTCCTGGTGTATAACACATCATCAGATCATGCAGCCTGATTCAGTGTTTAAAAGGACACAGTAAAGCCATCAGGATATGTGCTAAGATGGGTGCAACATATGTATAAGGGCTAAGTCTATGTAAGGCTAAGTAAAAGTCTCAGAAATAGCATCTGTGATTCACTGGCCATCCCAACTCAAGTTGTAAAATACAACTCACCCAGCAAATGCACACCCAAAACACCTCCAAAAGATTAACAGTCACGCACTTTCTGAAGTGTCATTTTTAGCTGTGATTAATACCTGAATTTTGGAGTTACTAATACTATGCTGCGTCTCAAAAGCAGGGTCAGCTTCCTTAAATTGAGCAAATTTGAGATTTGCTCTGAGCTCTTAAAAGAAATACTTTTAAAGGTGCAGAGTCTCAGTGTTGTTAAAAAATTCAAATAAAAGGATCAACTCTTTAGAGCCATCAGCACCTTCACATCTCACTGTACATACAAAGAGAGAGGAGTCCATTTCCTTTCTAAGCCCAAAGAGTGGGAGTGTACTTTACTTAAATGCTGTCCTCTAGAAAAATGTTTTCTCCACACCCAGACCGACAGAATCTGTGTCCACGTCATGACACAGGTGAGGAGAAGGGCTTTTGGAGGGGAGATATTGCTTAGTTTCAGGACAACCCTACTCTGCATGACCAGCATATCACCCTCCAGTAAATGGGTATCCAGCTTTGGTTGTACAACTGCATTACTCAGCTGATCCTCTTTCAGCTCTGATTTCACTTCTCCTTAAAAGTGCTTTGCTATTAAACATGGAAGTAAAGCAGCTGTTTGGACCCTAAAGCTTAAAAACCTCAGGAGTCACAAATCTTCCATTTATGCCTTTCTTATGTGGTCCAGACACATTTTTCATGCTTGTAGCATCGTCTGAACCCTATTTTCCTTCATTTTGCCTCTGAAATTGGCACTGAAGTCTGTTTGCACTATGTAATCAAAAGGTATATTTGTCGCCGCAGCACTACATCTCGCATGGAAAATGGTCTCTCTCATTTCTTCCCCCTGTAATTCTCAGAGTGGCTTGGCACTGTCAGGGACAGGTGCTTAGGAAATGCTGATATATGGCAACTTTATGTTATTGCATGAAGCTGAAACTTGTTCGCAATACTGATATAACAGAGAACTACTACCCTGCTTCAACTAAATTTTTAATTTATTACCAGCATGTAGGCTGGGAACGTGAATAGCTGGCAAACCTGCATTCTCTAGCATCTGTAGAAAGACATTATGAATTGGAAACCCCTTATTCCATTAAGAAATGATTTCAGAAATCCAGAGCACAAGTGGCAAGTGCTGATTGGCTATTGGCGATGTCAGACACATGTCAATAATATTACTTAATGGGTTTTCCTTGTCTTTATTCATAAGTTCCATTTCATGCCGCCATTGCCCCAAAGGGTAATTATGACACTTTTTGGGTGGCTTTGCTCTTTTGGCCTTTGGCCTCATGCCTCAGAAAACCACCCAGGGTATCCAATCTCATAGAAAGTCTTTGTGGCCAGTTATGCTTTTTGGAGTACCTTTTTCTTTTTTTCCCCCCTAACTTAAATAAGCCATGTAAATGTTTCAAAATATCCTTAGTTTCCATCAGTCCTATGACATCATTGCCCACCCCAAAGGAAGAGCTACACCCCACACCTCTGGCCAGCTGAGGAAAACACCACTGGTAGGATGCTCATTTTTCTTGGAGCAGAATAACACATACGAGAGCATGTTCTGTGTGAAAGGACATTTTGGAGCAACTGTTTTACTTAACATTGTATATTTACACAGTTCTCGTGTAAATATGTCTTCAAACATATGACGCAGTTGGGAGCCTCAGAGCTGATATTTACCTGTTTTAATATATCTTGGGATATATTTGGGTTTGGATATTTTTTTGAAGATGAGTGACAAGACTCTTTACCCATGAACTTTCAGTTTGCTTCAAATTTGAAGCTGATTTTTATACCATATTATAACCATATTTATTTAAGTTTCCCACATTCTGTCAAAATCTGTTTACACAAAGAACATTTGTTTTCACTACTGCTTGTGAGGAATGAATATAATAAGTGCCAAGGGATTTTAAGAAGTTGAGAGAATTAGTGTTTGGAAACAATACATTCAGATATTTCTTAGGGGAAGATTCATGGAGCACAGACACATTCGCCACTAAATCTATCAGAATGAAATAGTTCTCATGGAGACAAAGCATATCCAGTCTCTTCTCAAGTTTCAAACATGCTATAAAATGGAGAGTTTATGAAAAAAAAATGAATTGGACTTCTTAGTTTCTTTTTTCTTTTTCTTTTTCTTTTTTTTTTTTTTCAGAAAAAAAAGCATAAAATAGGTTAAGATCATTTTGCTTGTTGAAGTTGAAATCTGGAGTCTGGCACTGAAAGCCGGTGTCCACTGCTACCCAGCAGCATCTTTTTCCACTTACATTGCTTCACCATAATGTGTACTGAAATAAGAGTTACGACCAAATTATTTATCTGAGGTTGTTTGTCATAGCTTTAATGCACCACTGTAAATTTCAGCATTTACTGGACTGGGTAATTCTAGTTTTAAGACTATCATAAAGAATATTTTAGCCCATCAAATGCTGCATGCATGTAGGGATTTGCTTCAGCATTTCTGTATTTCAGAGGCTGATGTTGAAAAATATCAGGGATAATTCTGAAGCTTTGATTTGCAAATAAGGAAAGGTAAAAAAGAGGGATCAATCTATACCATATTTTGCAGTATTATTTTAAAAATAAACAGAGCAGCTGCTTGTATGGAAATCCTCCCCTCATTTGCTACTGAGATGCAGATTGAGTAATGGCTCCCCAAAAATCAACATTAGCATTACCAGTTGCAAATGCTGACACTTTATCAAAATTCATGTAATTTGAGTTTAGATATTATACTATCCTTTATATTTCAAATATTCCTAGGAGATTTTCTCTGCTATCTGGAAAATAATGAAGTGTGTAATGGGTTATTCCCTTCTTGACTGTGTCCTAACAAGATAGAAACATGGGGGTATTGAAGCATTAAAAAAAACAACAAAAAAACACCCAACAAAAACCAAACCAAACCAAAAGAAAAAAAACAAAACAGAAAGAAGACAAGCCCTTTTTACCAAGCGTTTGATTACAGATTTACTTGGATGCAAATATACAGCTGAACTGATGTATTTAAGGTATGCATGAATACCAGACAATACCCCATTTTCTGTACTCTCTATGGAGGTCTTTAAACACAAGTGTAAAACAGTTTGATTCATTTGCATGTCTTCTGAAGGAGACATCTCAGTTATTTTGTCTTTTAAAGTCCCTAAGCATCAGCCACCCAAAAGCTGCTTCTGGAGGTTTGTTGTTAGAGGGTAAGCTAGGATGTATTTATGACACACTTAGTTTCCCTGTCGCCTTAAACCTGGCCATCCATCATGAGCTGAAAATGTTTTCCTGCAGAAAAAGCTTTGTGGCAATTATAATTTTCTTTACAGCTCAATAACAAATGGTTTATTTACTTACCAAATGCCCTGCAGCCCTCTCCTGCCCCGCAGAACAGTAATTCCTACCACCCCACCAAGTGCCATGTTCTCCCACCAAAAAGGCTTTCAGCTTGGGCTGCACTGACCATGAAGCACAAGAATGTGTAGGAGACAGGCAGTGCCTCCCAAAAAAAGCTGCAGAAAAGTAAATTGCTGTCTTTTATCTATGGCTTTTCTTGGTTAGAGAAGCAATGTGACTTTTCTCCTCCTTTGCCCAGAGCAGCCTCTGAACACCTATTCATGCTGTCAGCCTTAAACCCACGGGAAAATAAAAGTCATCCCCGCTGGGTAGCCTCCAGGAACACAGGTATTGCTAGGGAACTTCACAATTAAGATGGCAACAAGAGTCCTCAACTGTCCAGAGACAGTCACCAGAGAGAGGGCCACGTCCACAGATCTTCCCATTTGAGATATGCTAGGATGCCAGACATCATATTCAATCTTCAATGATCATTGCTATTGATGGAGGACTGTTCCTCTCTGTGCTCAAGACTTGGCCTCTCGCATAACCAACTTTCCTGAGGCAATAAATTTGCAATAGTGCATGTGTTTCATATTCTTCATAGAGAAGAACATGGAAATTTGAAGGGTTCCTCCCTTGAGTTGAAGGGTAAGATGCTAAGCAGATCCTGCTAATGCCTTCATCAGGATGTCTTACAAAGCTTGGCAGTGAGCTTGCTCCGTACTGTCCTTATCCTGGCATTAGGTCTGCAGCTTATTTGCTTTTTGTTTCTGGAAATCATCTCCTAAGAGTCCTGGGCAGGTACCTTTGATACTTTTTCCACCACATATTCAGCCCAAGACCCATGAGAGAGGAAGCCTTTTGAGATTACAGATGATGCACAGAAAAATAGTGCAACTTGTGTGAAGTGTCAGCTGAATTGGAACTTGCTGAGTCCCAAAAGTGACCACCAACCCTCGGAAAGCCAGTGGAGAGCCCCATTACTTAAGCCAAGTCACACAACATATTTGTCTCATGACTAGATTGATGTGATCCAAATTCAGTGATGTTTTTTTCCAGGTCGCAAGCTGGTGAAAAGCAAATATAATTGTTCTATGAACAGTCTCCTGCATTTGTTTAGGGTTTCATTTCCACGGGCCTCTCATTAATAAATGAGAACACAGGAATATTCGCGTAACGTTAATGGCCAGGGGGCATTTCACGGAAGATTTGAAGTGACTGGTCACAGAAAAATCATGTGAAGTCTTTCCATGGGTTAAGCAATGAGCCTGCTGGCTCCATGAGGTGACTCTGGTTTGTTTTGCTACCTTGGGCTCAAAACGAACATCTGTGCTTAACCACGACAGCCACAGGAATAAAGCTGGGCAGATGCTGCCTGCCCTGGCTCAGGGATCATACTCCATAAGGTAGCATTAGGGAAGGCTCCTACCACCCTTTCCAAGCTCCACGCACACATCCTTGTCCTCCCTGATAGCCACAGCCCCCTCTCATCTGCTGTTTATTTTTCCTAGATTTTATAGTGTAAAAGCCATAGAATAAATAGCTCATGTGGGGGAAAGCAAAGCACCAAGCTAAAATAGGAAAAGTAGTCTCAGCGAGGAGAGGAGAGAGGCAGACTCCTGCAGCTAATAATTCTCTGCATGGCCTAGAATAAGCTAAATCAGGACTGTTGGGAGGCGTCCCCAGGGATCTGAGCTGCCTGGCTCTCCAGATGAAGAGCTTGTCTGGCTGGGCAGATCCCATCCATCACTTCATTAAAGGACAAGGCCCTACACTGCCAGAGATCCTTCATTAAAAAAGGGAAAGAGATCTGGGAAATCCTCTGGTGATCTTTGAACACTTCAGCACCTGTTTCACTGAAGACTTCGGGATCTTTGGCAACCTGGACCAGGGCAGCCACAGCAGAAATGTACATGTGTACATTTCTCTGGACTCAGCATCCCCACCCTCCCTGCCACTTTTCTGTCCCTCAAGATGTCTGTTTCTGCAGGCCCAGTCCTGTTGCAATCCTTGGGTTACTCAGGTAGTAAGTGAAACAACAGTGCCGGAGGCAGCAGGGCGGATGCCAAGGAGAGACCACTCTGCGACTGGGGCAGGTCATGACACGGGTGTTCCTCGAAATTGGAGGCAGCCACACCTCTTCCCGCATGCGGCTGGACCACGGGGCAGGCAGCGCGCCGCTTCCTGTTATTAGAAAACCTCAGGATGCTCTCGCAAGAGGAGAGCTCATTAGCAAGTGAGTCAGGAGAAGAGGGAAGAGCACTGCCCTGTGCAGCCCCGGCGGCAGGCAGTGAGCTGGAGCTGCCCAACTCATCCCACTTGTGGGCTCATGCCCAAGGAGGAGAGAGAAACAGTGAGCACGGGCGAACAGCACTGGAACCACCACAGCTCTGCATGGCAAGCATCCATCTTCATGAATCCATCTAAAATTCCCAAGAATAACGGGAAATACAGCCATTAATTTTCTGTTTCACTTGCTTTGGGGTGAGCCCACATCCCACAAGGCCTGGAGCCAAGGAGCCCCACAGAGCCTTGGGGTGGGGGGTATTCAGATGAGATAATCATCCACTCTTGAGTCATGAAAGAAGAAAATAATGATGATAATTACAAAAGCAAGCAGCCACCATGGCAAACAAAAGCAGGGAGGACAAGCACTGAGCAGCCAGAGGGAGGGACAGCTGCAGCCCTATCCTCGTTGGAAGGGACCGGGCAGGCAGGAAGCACCTCGGCTGCTGCCACGCTCGTCGCGCGCTCGCTGTGCTCGCTTCTCCCCGCGGCCACGCATTATCATCATTTATTCATTCCATGACCTTGAAATCCCTCTCCCCTACCAGAAAAACAACGAATCCCCATCAGAAAAGTGGGCTCTACAAAAAGGAGGGAGAAAGAAAGAAAGAAAAAAAAAAAACCTAAAAAAAAAATAAAAATCACGCAACCTCCCATGTTGCGTGTATTAGGTCAGATGGGAGAACTTATTTAATTAGTGACTTTTATAGGGCTTTATTTTTCGATGCCCAGTGGAATAGTTATGATTGGTAATAAGAAAGAAGTCTGGTCCTGTGCCAGCCCTCCTAAGACAATGGTGCAGGGAGGAAAGAGCTGAGCAATATATTTGAATGTTTTCAATGCCTTGGGTATTTGGTGGTTTTTTTTAAACTTTATTTTTCAGTGCCATATTCTAAAACCATTTGAAGAGTGTACATGGAGGGGAGGGGAAGGAAATTGTTCAGGGTGGCCCGAGGGGAGGATAACAATGAATAATGGAATAAACCCAGGGAAACTGCTTCTCTCTCCGGTTTCTCCAGGGCAGGGGAATTTTCCCCGGAATGAGACCAGCTCCAGCACGGAAAGAGGATGGCTGGCAGGTGGCCAAGCTCCAAACTGTTGTTGTATATGGAGGTGGATGGATCAGGTGCAAAATCATGATGGATAACTAGGACAAGGGAGTAAAAGACAAGAGTAATTTGCTGCTCTGTCATGTTACTGTCCCTTCTCACAACCTGTTTCTGATGCTCATCCCCATCCCAAGAAAATACTTCAGGCTTTTTCCTCCCATGCTTTCCACTGAAGGAATAGGGGAGGAGAGTTCAGCTTTACAAACTTCCCATCAAAGGATTGTGCATTTCTCAGCCATTGGGACGAGGTGACAATGCCAGGGAATGGGGCACCTTCCCCAACAGCCCTGGTCCATGCATCACACATCCTGAGCAGCTCAAGGCCACTCTCTGAGGCTGAAATGCAGCACACAGAGTATAAACCAAAGCAGATGTTGTGTTACAGATTTTATGGTAGTAGTCTTCTGCTCTCTTTGGGCCCAGAAGCTGTGCTACGCACTCATCTCCCACTGATAGGGGAACTTCCAGAGGCTGACAGCAAAGCTCTTCAATGCCAAGTGTTTGAAGGACATTCATAGGCCACCATCTAAGACAGTAGCCTCACCAGTGGCCAAAAAGCCCCATGCAGCCTAGTTTGGCAGCTCAGTAGCCAAACTTTGGGAGAGCAGTCAGCCTGTTTCCTGACAGCAAGAAGAATAATGTAACAGTGTTCAATAAATTGCTAGCAAGCACAACCAAAAAAAAAGCCAAAAATAAGCCCAAAAAAAAAAAACCCAAAATAAACCCCACTACCACCACCACCAAAAAAAAAAAAAAAAAAGAAAAAGAAAAAGAAAAAGAAAAAAAAAAAGAAAAAAAAAAAGAAAAAGAAAAAGAAAAAGAAAAAAAAAAGAAAAAAAAGCCCTGTTGAGCTTTGTCCTTTGCAAAATGAAAAATATGGTTGTTTTGCTCCATGGGAGGAACAGTGGAATCAGCTTTAAAATTGACAGCAGATTTGGCCAGATTCCACAGCCCTTTTGGCTTCATCTTCCCTCCAATAGTCATCTCCCTGCCAATTTGGAGTGCTCAGGACACAGCTACACACCTGATGATACGCTGAGTAATGGCCTTGGCTTGCAGCTATCTGGTCCATGCAGCAGGGAAGTGGGAGGGTGGATAATTATCAGAGGCCTTCATCTGAGCCATCTTGGCTTCCACACAGCGGCTCCCTGGTGTGAGGGCCAGTGCTGCATCACACCAGAAGGGATGTAACTGATGGTACCTGAAGGGTGTGTGGTGGTCCCCAGGGTTCAGCAGGTGACTGGTTGCAGAGAAACAAGCTCAAATCATTCATGGCTCTACTGGCATCATGCAACTTCAGATTAAAACAAAATAGACATTCTGGCATTTAAAAGTTAGATGAATTTGCACTGTAGAGATGGTGTTTGGAGGACACTCCTGCTGAGTGCCAGCTGAAGTGTCCAGGCTCCCAGCACCCATCCTGCCTTTTGCTCTGCAAACCCTATCTTCTCCTACCTACCTCTCACTTCATCCTCACCGACAGCAGCACCGTTGTGAAGCAGCACCCTCCAAGCCATCTCCTGGTCCATAGGGAAAGGACTTGCTCAGGAGAAACATTCCCGTGTCAGGAGCACTGCACTGCAGCAGCAGCTGAGAGGCCAGAAGGGCCCTTGCGCAATGACAGAAACTTTAGGAGCACGTCCTGGTATCTATATGGTTATTTGTATCAGTGCTGACAAGAAGGAGCTTTCAGCACCGCAGCTTGGGTGACAGTATTTCTTTCCTCACTGTTCCTGTTTTGACATCAGTGAGAGAGTAGGGGCTCCACAAGGGCATCGTAAGATAGAAAAGACAATTAAAAGAAGTTAGAAATGGGAAAGGATATGTCATAAAAGTCATTAATAAACCTTCCCTTCAGTCCCTCCACATTTTTCATGGGGATAAATGTTCCCTCTGCAAAAAGAAATTTGGAAAATTTCCACCTATTCTACTGGCTGCATCCATGAGAGTATTTCTGCCTCTGGCAATAGATTCTGCTCAAGTCTCACTGTGCCGATGAGACATACGGCTCCGACGTATGGCTCCAGTATATTTCTTGAGTGAGGAGGGCTGGTGTGAGCAATACAGCAGGAGGTGCTACAAATAGGCAGAAAGTTTTGCAAAAACACGGAGTGGGAAGAGTGTGCTGTTGCAGCTAAAACCTGTGCTTTCTACATCTAATGCAAACAGTCCTCTGCTTCCAAAATTGCACAAAGCCGGCAGCTAAAATAACTGCTTTTTGACCTTTTTATCTTCTCCCATCTCTCTGAGCCTTGCCATTCTCCTTTTGCCGTCCCCAGCCACCTGCCTTTGTCATTAGCAATAATCAGCAGCAATAAATAGAGACATTTCATTGCTGAGGAAGCAGCCTGAGATATTTTGGGCCAAGCCATACGGGCTTGAGCTCACAGACCATACTGGCCAGCAGGAAAAGACACAGCTAAAGCCACCTTGCTTCCTATAGTGGAGTTACAAGTTCTGCTGTGAGCAATGTGCCCACACACAGCAGCTGGGAGGATTGGGTCCCAGCTGGAAGTTTGCTGGGCTGGAGATGAACTACCACCCAGCAGGGGTTTCTGCAAAACCAAAGGAAAGAAGGGGGGAAAATCCCCAAGGGCAGCACAGCTGGAAGCAAAACCCAAGTACAATGCATCTCTGGTGGGACTAGTGGAAAGAAAGAGAGGATATCTCTCGTGGGATGGACAGAGAAGTCTGTGCAGGTCCCTGTAGGGCTTGCAGAAGAGGCAACCTCCTTTTGGGTGTGAGAGTCTGCAATGATGTGACTGAGAGGGGAAAGCACCCCAGCCTGGGGAGGATGGATAACCAGGGCAGTGGGATGGAGCAGCTCTTTTACATGCCCAGCTCTAAAGAGCTATCTGCAGAGGTACCTTTAAGGCTCTGGGTCTCACGTGCTTCAGTCACATTTTAAAAATAGGACAGGAGGCTTCCACGTCACTTAGGTATTTTGGAAAATTTTACTCAGCCTTTCTGCAGCTCCTGTCAATCCTTCTCAGTGTGGTGCCGAGATGCATTCATGGCAGTATACAAATAGCACACTTTCCTGGCCTCTCTCAGCCATGGCTGGAGACACCTTGGAGGACTTGATAGTTCGATTTGATGATCTTAAAGGTCTTTTCCACCTTAATGGTTCTTTGATTCTATGGCTTCCCCAGGTCTCCTTCACACCTCACCAAGAAGTGCTGGGGGGAGGTATGACGCCTCTGCCTCTCCTGGCAGCAGTGCCCCCGTGTCTGTGGCATCAGACAAGACACCAAAGAGCAGGAACACCACAGTAACCAGAACGAAGGCCTTCTCAGCAAGATGCTTTTACCTCCAGGGCAGAGGTGATGTCCAGGTTCAACTTCTTCCTCGTTTCCAGGGGCTTTGCCACCATGGGGGGAGCTGACCCAACACAGAGCCTCTGAGGCCTCTGCTGCAACCCCGTGGAAAGATGACAGCTCATGACACTTGCAGACCCCTTCACCTGCCCTGCAGTCACTGATGGACAAAAATATCATTAGAGAAGCAGATGAGGGGAAGGACACTGCCCAGTATGCTGCCAATACAGGACTTAGCAGTGGGGAAGGATGTTTCCTATTTGGGCTTTTTCAGGTTGGAAAACTCTACAAAGTTCAGCTCAGACAGTCTGATCAAGATTGTAGGGACTGTTTGTTCCAAGTTTTGGCAGGGTAGTGAATGATGCATGAGTAACAGCATCCCTTAATTAGTGTAATATGCTGTACCAGGTTAAAAAGCATTCTCTAGTTCTGTTTTCCCTCTGCATGTGTGTGTGTATTTCTCTTTAAAGGAGAAGGCAAAAAAATGAAAACACTGCAGTTGTGTTTTTGTTGGTCGGGGCACTGATGAACCCTGTTCCGATTGGGCTGGTTATGAATCACTGGAGAGCCATATCCACACCAAACAGTGCTGCAGCCAACCTGATGTCTGCTTGGCAGCTGTACTCAGCAAAAGCTCCTTAATTATTGGGGTTTCTTGCTGTCTGAATCCTAATGGAATAAAAAGAAAAGAATGAACTGCCTTTGAATTTAGGAGACTGGGTGCATAGGAGGGTGTTTGTGTGTGCATATGTACATGTGTACTAACACACACACAGTTTGCTTTGACTCTTGGGATAAAGGAGAAACTTCCCTCACTGATTTTACTTGCCTTTGTCTATCTAACTCCCTTTCTTCCCTTCCCTGGCTGATTTTGTTTGGGGCATTCACAACACGCCCATCTCATCCCAACCATCAGGAACGGTGTTGTCCTTACTGTGACCACAAAGGGTATCACCCGCCCTCCCACCCTTCCCCCTGTGGCACATCCCCTCAGTGCGCTGTACCCAGGAGCTGCTCTGTCACTCCCCAGCCACCACCTCTGCCCACTCTTTGGGGAGGGAGTCTTCATTCACATGGCACCAGCACCTGTCCTCTTCCCCAAGCATTTCTCCCACTCCCACAGCAAGAGAAGCGCTGACACCCCCCCTGAAATCCTGGGTTTACCCCCTTCTCCTCTGACTCATGCTCTTTCCAGAAAGGGATGCCTTGAAATCCCTCTCCTTTTTCCCCTTTCCTCCAGGGCTTGTGGGAACCACCAGAAAGGTGCCCCTGGATGATGCTGGGCCTTTTTTCCCACAGGACTCTCTTGGCAAGGGGGGAATCACTGGCGTCGAAGGCCGTGGAGCAGAGCAGCACCGGGATCTCGGACCTGTGTGGTAAGAGAGAGCTCTCTCCCACTGGGTAACCCGGCAGCAACTGCTATTTCAGTAAACATATCATTTTGTGCTCAGTAAATACACATTCCAGAGGAATGCTCTCATTGTTTTTTTGCTCTGTAATGCATTAATGAAGAAATAAAGTTTAGGTTGTGTAATGGTGACAGCTTGAAGTCATTTTGCCTAGTGTTATTTCTCAGCAAAGTCTCAGCTCTCCCTGGAATGGGAGAAAGAAAAGACAACCAGATTTCACTTCAAACTCACCAACATGTGCAAAAAAAATCAAAAAACGACAGCAATTAACTCGCTTCCACATGCCCCAATAAAACTACCTCTCTCACTCACTCCGAGCTTTGTCACGTATGGGGTTGTTTATGGAGGAGACAATACCAAGTGGGTTTATACAAGGCTCTTGTTTTAATTTTTGTTTTATATCCACTGGAACCCTCAAGTAGTGAATTCATTTCCTGATATAGTAAACATTTCTGATGGCCAGGATTCTTTCTCTTTTCCCAAATGAACACAAACCCCTGGTCTAACTCACCAGCAGTGCAGTCTATACAAACAGACCCATCAGCTAAATTTTCAAAGAATGCATCTTAAGCACACAGCTAAGAAAATAAACAAACAGCAACGCCTTCATGAGAGCCCAGCAGACCCTGCTGCAAGCGGGAAGCTTTTCTTCCCCAAAACTGCTTGAGCCCTCAACTGCATGTGGAAAAACTATCAGCTTTTCCCCATTACTACAGAAAACAACCTCGTTCTCATAGCTGCACACCGATGGGTGCCGGCCCACTGCTACATGATCTCCAGAGCCCCTCTGATTTGTGACCCTATTTGCACTATGCAAATATCTTCTGACAGCTCTCTTTTCCGGTCATTAAAACAAACAATGGCCCCTGAAACCAAAAAGGAAATCAGTAACAGGCGAAACTCTTTTTTTCTCTTTTTCTTTGCTTTTTTTTTTTTTTTTCTTTTTAAGATCTTTTTTCTGGGTCTGGGACTAACTGTTAGTAATTATCCTGAAATATTCACAAATCTTTTCTTCTTCCAAACTGTTTTACTCATCCTAGTGGCCAGCCCAGCATGTCTAATATAATTGCACTTCCAAAGGCTTAAAATGAAAAAAACCCAAAACAACGATCAACCAGGTAGAACACACCTCCTGCCTTTCTTTGGGTTTACGTATCTCTATATTCATACACATATGGGAAAAAAATATTACTATTTTGAGAAGCATTAAAAATAGATCCTAGTGAATGAAGTAATGAGAAATAAGAAGGTATTTAGGACTGGGGGAGGAGATTCTTAGGGAGGAAGACACACCTTTTTCTTTAGTCATCTCTCTATTTTCCAGAGCATCCATCCTGTCCTGCACTCTACATCCAGCCCCAAAAAGTGCATTGTTGATGGCCATGCCTTGCCAATGGCAGGTAGAGGACACCTGATTCCACTCCTCCCAGTACACAGATGCTCTGGTTTTGATTTCAGCGGGAAAAGCCTACATTCAGAGACTTCAGCATACTTACACACTCCTGGGATTTGTTTCTTTGCCTTTTAAATAATACGATATACATAATCCTAAACTGGGCCAGTTTCCCACCCCATCACACAAGCTTTGTGCCTGTAGGGCTCAGCTGAAGTCAATGGTGTTAATGTTGACATAAAATCATGGTGACCAAGTGGGAAATTAGTCCCGTAACACTTGATTGTCTTTTGCAAAAATTTTCTAAATGGTCTTAATGGTTTTGTTTGTGGTATGTGTTGCTCACTCCTGATTGTACTTCTGCCAAGTTGTACTTTTAACTATAAACACTGGCCTCTCAGAAAATCTGAAGTAAAGCAAACCAGAAAAGATGTTCAAAATAATGCTACAACCTAATTTAATTTATCCCTTGGTAATTACATTTGTAGATAATGAACAACGCAAACAAAACAGAATCCGAGCCCTTCCAGCCCTGCAATTGCTTTCACATGTGGACACACCAGTTACAGCCAGCATATGGTTAAGTCTCCGTCTGCATCAAGAGAAGTGTTTGGAAGATGGGGGACAGTTTGAGGTGACATCAGCCTTGGATGTCTGCTTGTAGGTGCCACCTATTAAACATTAGCCCATCTGCCCACCTTGGTGAGCCCACAGGGTCAGCTCTTCCTTTTTCTTCCTTAATTCTTCCAGTGTCAGTCAATCCACTACACATGTCAATCCCGGAGGAAATATAGCTGGGCGACGGCTTGCCAAATTCAATTAACCATGCAATTGTAGTCCTGTCTCCTGGCGCTGTTCCAGTAAGATATTTGCATGCTCTCTTGATTTTAATCTCATGAACTGCTCCAAGTAAATCCAGTTGAACTTAGGCCGCTGTTTGCAAATGCTACAGATGAACTGTAGGAACTTTACAGATGTGTTTGACACGCCGTTATTACGTGAATGGTGTCTCTAGCTGTTTCTCAGTCTTTGGGCTGCTTGTAAACTATGCAGCCTGACTGCAATTCAACTATTTGTTGTTGCCTTTTTTTGGATAATTTTCATTTGTACTTTTCTTGGTGAGTTTCTGCGTGTGTCCCTGTTTACTTCTGTCATGTGGCAGAACTTCTCCACTTTGATTCAAGGAGTCTGGAACCCACAAGGAGCAATCAGAACCAGTTATGCAAACCCCTCACTGCATGGATTTGCACAAGAGTTTGTCCCACAGTTCATATTTACACAAATATCTTAACACATCCTCTGAATATTTCAGCAAGTGTTGTTGTACCTGCCTGAGCACTTGCCAGAAGCAATCACTAGGAGAATCGCTGCCGGTGCCAAAATAAACTCACGGTTTTTATTTGAGGGAGGACTTGTAAATAGTATTTTTCTAACATTCACCCATTTCTAAGTGGAACTCCCTGTGTGATGAATGCTGTTTACAGCGCAGCTCTGTTGTGAAACAGGGAAAAAAAGGCAGATTCTTGCGCTTGCTGGCAGCACGCCAATGCAGTGGAGGAAGATACATCCCCTCCTGCTGTCACTCCGTTTCTTGCCCCATTTCTTGCTCTGCTTCACACTCAAAGCCCACATGCATACACAGGATTTTCGTGCTCCGGGAATGGCAAATTTTAAGAAAGATGAATGAGGAAGTCCTAATCTGGATGAAGAAATTTTGACATTTTCTCTACAAGCCCAGGCCTGTTTTCAACACTTAAAGAGCCTTTAAAGGAAATACATGGTACACCCTGCAAGGAATGATGAGCCATGTCAAAGACAGGGAAAGCTCCTTCCTAAATAGGGAAATGCAGGTAGCAGGTGAATTTCTGAAAAGCATCTCTTCCTAGGTCAGCAATGGAGCTGCAGTAACAGGAGGGGCTTAGGAGGGGGTCAGGACCTGGTGCAGCACAGGAGGAAAGCAGGCCAGAGAGCCAGAAGCCCCATCTCCACCACTTTGTCTCTCCAGGTAATTGTGGATTCTCCTACACACACCAAAAAATCCACACTTCACAGTGATGAGATCACACATTTCTCCCACAAGTAAAAATTTTTCTTTCCGCTTTTTCCCATTTTTACTGTGTTTACAGTGAAAGGGAAGTCTCTTTGCAGATGGAGCGTAGGAATGGGAGAGTTGTGTGTCTCTGCAAGAGCCACATAGTCCTTCTGAAACCCTGCACCTTCAAGACTTGCTGTTTTTCTCTCTATACCATCCTCAGGGAGGAGGAAAAAACATCTGGAAGCTACTGGTGGCTCCAGGGTGGTTTGGAAAGTTAAAGGATGTGAAGGATTATACAGGAATGCAAGCTCAATTAAGGCAAACACTGCAATTGAGAGCAACTCTGGCAGTGTGAATGGCATCACTCCATATTTGTAAGACCTGAAGCTGCTTTTGGTCCAAGATCTGATCACTTCCCCTGCTCCATCCATCAGTTCTCATGTCTTAACTGAGAGCTAGGTGCAAGTTTTTTCTCCATGGATTCCATTGCTCCCCAGGCTGGAAAGTAATTGCCAGCTTTAGAGACACTTTAACCCTCTTTTTCCATTTGAGGCATGTCCTCTCTTCACCCACACTTCTTCACTTTCTCTTTAGGTTTTTTCATTCCCATATTTAAAGCTGACTACTTCCTTTGCTGCATTAACTGTTCACCTGTTCCTCTGACTGAGGAATGGCTTAAACACTCTTTTGACACAGTCCTTTGAAAATGGGTTGCACAGCTGCGGTCAATGAACATAGCGTGGGAAAAATGCATTAATACTTTCACCAGTAACACTGAGGATGGCTATAAATAAACTCTTCATTACAGTATTTATATATTATTACATCATATGGCCACTTAAAACAGAGAGCAATTGGAAGTGCTGAATAATGTAAGGATAATCGCCTCTGCATTAGTTCCACTGTCATTGGCATTATGTATTTCCTGGTGACATTGCCGTGCTCATTGCTTCACTCAGTGTTGCGTGACATTGGTGGTGACGTTAGAGCATCGAGGGCCCTCTGCAAATGACAGACAGCACTTTGCACAACACATGTAGCCTGGTATTATATAATAAGGGTGCTTCACTGGAGAATTTTGGCAGCGCACGCTCTTTTTTGGTTTCATTCAAACCAAGTGTCTGCTTCTCAAAGGTTTTCTTTAAAGCAATGGGCCCATGGTGCAAGGGTCCAGAATCCTCTGTGCATGAAGGAGGGAGATTTACATCACAGTGATCAACCACGCAACTTAGGAACCACCCCAAGTTGTGCTGATGAGACATGTTGGGTCCCAGGTGGGTCCTGCCCACTCTGATGCCTTCTCCAGCTAGAGCCAGAGGCACAGCAAAGAGAGATGAGAGCAGGAAACTGGAGATGCTCAGAGCCTGGCAAGAAGGCATTTCAGTGGTGATACACTCACGTCATGTGAATTCAGTTATAGCGTGTACAGTGGATTTCCTCCCAGAATGTATCAGATTGCTTAGATGTGTTATTAAATGACACAGAAGTATCATAATTCTGAGATTTTTTTGTTGTTGTTGCTGCACTTCTTCCTTTTTCTGAGCAGGGGAGTGGGTGGATACATGGTTGGTGTGACTGTGCTTAGACCATGGCTGAGTAAGCTTTCTTGCTGACTGTGGATTTCAGTTTCCTCAGTTTTGACATGCTTCCCCTTAAGGAAGCCCAGCAAAACAAAACCCTTTCTCTCGACTTGAATGCCTCACTGCTGGTTTTCGTGGCAGGGATGCTCATCTCAATTACACTGTGGTCAGCAGCATTCAGTGCCTCACTGATCGTCACTTGTCAAACAAGCTCCTGTGTGGCACAGAAGACCAAGTCTGGAGGAGGATCTCCACCACAGTGCTTGGAAGGGGCTGCTTCCAGAAGAAGTCATTTCAGATGTTGAGAAATCTCATCTCCGAACCTTGTCCTCACATGACATATGACCAGTTTCTGCACAAAGATCTGCAGTTGACTTTTATTACAGCTCTGGTTTAGCTGCTTCTTTGATTTATCACAACAATGCACATTCGGTATCTTTCTTCTGATGTGGAGGCCAGAAGTATAACTCTACTCATATGTTTGTATTCTCCGGAACTCAGATTTCTCAGATTCAGAAATTCATTCATAGAATCACAGGATTTAAGACCAGAAGGAACTATGAAAACATCTGGTATGACTTCCTATATTTCAAAGCCATTCAGTTGCAGTCAATTAGCCCAGTACCGAGCCCAGTAGCTTTGCTGCATCTTCCAGAAAAACATCCAGCTCCGGACATACCAATATATGGGAATATGAATGCATCAGTAGTTGGAGACTCATCAAATTACTTGAATTTCGAAGTTCACATTAATTTAAAAATGTGATTCATTTCCAATTCACTTTTGTTTGGCTTCACACGTAGCCATCAGCTTTACACTTTTCTCTGCCTCATAACTGAGCGGCATTGCCTGGCACACCACATTCTTCAAAGTTTGGAGTTGGGTTTTTTTTAATCCTGGCATCTGGACAAAAAGCTGATATATCAAAAGTATTTGTGAGTCAACTTTACTGCAGTTTTAGTTATTTGAAAACTTTTTGCACTGTTGTTCGCATTATCATTTGTCCTTAACTAATACAGAAAAAATTCACTTGGGATATTTAAAAAAATATTTTTCAAAATACTTTCAGTTAGAAAAATGAACAGAAATTGAACTTGCTGATGTAAAAACCAGACAGACATTTCTTGCTGAAACAAGGGCTCTAACCAGCCTTGCCAAAGGACTTCTGAACACCTCACCCATCTCTCTGCACAGATGTGTTGTACATTATTAAGCTCTCCCCATCCCCTTTCGAACTGGAGATGGAGATAAATCTGCATTTTACACCATCAAGGAATATTTTCCATCTTTGAAACTATTTGTGCCGCCTTATTCTGCATCCTTGCTATTTTTCAGTAGCTATACCATCCACTGGAACTCCTGATCCTGAAGAGCTTGATCATGGCAGTAGATTGTCCTTCTGGCTATTTGTCAAGGACATACTTTTCTCACCATTGCAAATTTACACCAGAAGCTTTTAAGTTTTGCTTCCTTCTCCTTTCTGAGTGGGCAGAAATTTTAATGATATACAAATGGCCCTCTGAAAGAGGCTCATTTCAATTTTCATTTTCTGAACTTTATGACTTTCTGCACTCCATTCAAGTGTCTTTGGTTTTCATTAATTTTAGTGTACTCAATAAATAGCAGTGGAAGAGCTGGGAAGCATCAGATACTTGTCTCACATGGATTTCTCCATCTTTTGCAGTACAAGAAATTCAAGAAAGCTGCTGTTTGGGCTGAGGAATGCAATTGCTGGATACTGGCAGGGAGAAATGCCAGTGGAATGTGGGTACCACCTATCCACTGTGTTGTTAATATTCTAGGTTTTACCTCTGGGCCTGAAGAGCTGCGTCATCTGTGTGGCTGCAAGTCATGCTCTGAACTTGTTTTAGAGAGCTGGTGGGTGATTCTGACGACTTACAGCTAAGGAATGTGGCTGAGTCTCACACAGCACTGTTTAAAAGCATCCAGGCTGGGGATGTTGGTCCCCCAGGAGCCACAGAGTGTGAAAGGGGGAGAAAATCATTAATATTAATAGCACTAGCCTTGGAGGAGCACCCCAGGGCTCCCCATCAGTGAGCACAACGCCAGCATGCAAGGTGTGAAGCTAACCAGAACACTGTCCCTTTGCTCGAGGACAGCCATGAGACAGACATGCCTGAACACACAGGCATGGCCAGTTACTGCACCTTTCAAAGGCTTCTGAAAATGACCTATCACTTCTGTGGGGTCATTTTGGCAACTGATGGTATCCAAAAGGCTTCCTCTGAGACAGTATTTTTGCTGGTAGGAGCAGAGCATTTGGACAGAGGCAGTCTAGCTGCTTGTGAAAAACTACAAGGATGTAAAGTCTGTGGCAAAGACATTTCTGGAAGATTCCGACTTTCTTCTTTCTGGGTTTTAACACTGATCCATCATTTATGAAATAGTTACACATCCCATGCTGCTGATATATTATACCACCCCCCCCCACCCCTCCCCATGGATTCTCACAGTTTTACTGGGAAAGGAGCTGAAGTCCAAAAGAAAATTAGAGGAGCTGAAGGACTGAGCTACAGGGGAAGCCTCTGGTAAAGGAAGGAGTTATCATGCTTTCCTTTAGCCACACTTACTGTCTCTTTGAGTCTTGCAACAGCCATGGTACACAACAGCAAGCTGGCCAGAGCAACCCACTCCTGAAGATCTCCAAATGTCAAAAGCATTTTGGTGTGGGTGAGCAGGCTCAGCCTCTCCTTCAATTAAAAAAAAAAAAAAAAAAAAAAAAAGGAAAAGAAAAGAAGAAAAAGGAAAAAGGTATAACACTTCTGTGAGGGAGCCAAAGGTGATTTTTCTTTTTTTTCTTGGCCCTCTTGCTACTTCTGTGGGAACCCAGCAGTATTGTTTCCAGAAGGCTTGGTCTCTGTCACCCAAGTGTTTGGCATGTTTGGGGACACCCTTACTACTTCCCTTTCCTCCCCTGCAGAAGAGTCCAACTCAGCTTTGACCACAAAGCCCAGGAGGCCTTGGAGTTTGTCTGAAACAAAAGAAAGAGATTGCGAAAGGCAGTGGTGTCAAATAATGCTTCCATTTAGTAGGAATTTTGCTCCCCTTGCATTCCCAGGCAGCACCTGCTGTGTGAGGCTCTTGGCCAGCTCCTCTGAGCCTCTGTGGTAAAACAAACAAAAACAGCAGGGAAAAAAATTCCTCTTTATAACGCCTGTTATCCTCAGGCTACCTTCCAACACTGCCTTGCCTCCCCATGTTGACTGTACTCTCCAGGGAAACAGGCTACTACGGGGCCAGAAAGCCTTGTGCAAATGGGCAGTTGAGCAACGGAGGAAGAGACCCTGTCTTATTGAAAACAAGACTGTTTTCCTCCTCTTCCTTCATGTCTAAATGCAGAAGGGTCGTGATTGTTGTCCCAATCGAAAGAAAAAACACCCCGATGTGTCATTACTTCCATAGCAAAAGCAATTAGGAATTATCCTGCATTAGTGGAAAATAAGGCTGGGAAGGGAAGGGGTGGGTATACTGGCTGGAGGGGTAGGAGAACATATCTTTGTAGATGTTTATAGTCCTCTGTTCAGCCCTTTTTATCCACTATTCCTGCTTACATGTCTTAGTATTCCAAGGCTCTTCAGGAGTTGTTTTCTGTTTTGAAGTACGGTGGAATTGGCTGTGCTGGAAGTTATTCATGTTTGTCTGGGGACTGGCACAAGTGGCCCACCTGCCTTTTACCTGCTCAGCCTTCAGCTCTGCCACACCACCTGTGTTGCTGGTGGAGGCTTGTGCAACCTTCAGGAACCAGGTTAACCTCTCACAAGAGTTTGACAACAGCTTTCTCACCTCACACTTCCCCGGCAACCCCTGCCTGCTCTGCACATGCTCAGTTGAGGAAAGAAAGACTTTCAGGACCTTAGTTTTGATCCTACCTTAAGGCAACCTCTTGCAGATAAGTCTCCCTAAGCTAAATAGCCCTGTGACAGAGATTCACATTCACAGTTGTGATCCCCTGGCCTGACCTTTAGGCAGGGAATTTTAGGCATCACTTCAGTTTCTGTAGCAGGAAGCATACCTCTCATTAACACTGGAATTTCCATGAGTGCCGCTGCTGAAGAAAGTTCCAAGCCATCTGCCATACTCCACTGCTAATGCTCACAGAGGCAAACATCCCAGCCCCAGAGCATGACCCCAGCACTGGGGTCTTCACTAAACAGCCACCCCTGGTTGTGATTCCTTCTCCTGACCCCCTTCCTCCCCCTATACCCCTAAAGCCAAGCACGGCACATCGGCTTTTCCTGGTGACTTTGCGCTTTCAGGCCAGAGTTAGCATTTAACCGGCCAGAATGGTGCAAGGAGCCTGGATAATTACTGCTGGAATTGTGCTGCGTAGGCCCCGTGTAACAAACTTGCCTCAAATAACCCAGCTTGAATGTCAGAGTCCGTGCTGTATTGTGTTTCACATTGTGGCTGTGGGAGCGCTTCCCCAGCAGGAATCAGGGTAACAAATCCCTTGCTCTCGCAGGAGGGCCCCATAAAATGAATGATTCTGGATCTCACGCTCCTGAGGAGGTCTTGGTTACTCCAGCAGTTGCTGCTCTTAGCGGGAGCGGCCATAGGGGACGGAATGAGGGAAGGGTGGTTTGGCAGGCTTTGCTGTATCATCAGCCCAGTGTCAGAGCAGGAAGGAGCACCAGGGCTCTGCTCTCCCCTCCAATCTATACTTTTGCATAGATGTTAAATTAAAAAGAAACAAACAAACAAAAAATGGAAAGTGGATAAACCATGAGGCTTAGATTCAATCAAATGTATCTGCTTGAAATCCTGCACAGCTGCTGGTGCAGGAGGCTCCCAATTCCTCTCAGCTCAGACTTCCCTGCGAGCAGCACCAACGTCAGTACATTTATGGGGTGGCAAAAAATGAGACATGCTTGCTCCATGTGCACCATGCCAAACCCCCCCACTCCCTCTTGGAGCAGCTTATGGCATCCCCTCTGCCAAGTCCTGTGGCTTAACATCCAGCACAGTCGCCTCTCCATCCATATCAGAAAGCTGAACTCCCCCACTTCTCCTTGGGAGAGGGAGGTTGTTCCCTGAACTATCTCCAGTCTCTTCTTATCTTGCTTTCCTTGTCAGCCAGTGAACTGTGAAGCGACAGCAGAGAAAAAAATGAACTCTGACCCCATTTTTCCCCCCTACAATTAGCCAGAACTGTGCCTTTTATTTTTTTTTTCCTCCCCACTTTTTAAATGATTAATAAGACAACTTGGTCCTTAGCTTCTGCAGTGAGGCGAGTGTGCTGACAAAGCACTGTGATGCCTCTTCCAGGTCACCCAGCAGCAGGCCATGCCTTTATGAAAACATAAAAATTGAAGGGACTATTTGAAGAATTTGGAGACTGAGACACAGGAATTTCACCCTTCAGACCCTGGCAACTGCCTGTCTGTGGTGGTCTCTGAGCCCCAGCGACTGCCATGGAAAGAAGTAACTACTTAACTTCAACCTGCAAGCTGTGAAAAACAGACTTTTTTATTCTTTTATTATGTTTTCTTTGAATATGCAGCCACTGCCCTTCACCTGTTTCATGTGGTGATGGCCTCGGGCTATGCAGCAAGCTGGATGCAGTGGCAGAACACAGATCTGTAAACACCATCAGTGGCAGTGCACAGGGGGATCCTCACTCCTGCTCGCTCTGCACCTGAGCATCACTCTTCCATGCGTGCTCCTCTCTTGAGTTTCCAAAGCTCCTGTTGCAGTGGGGAGTTGGGAACTAAGGCCAGGTGGTGTTTATTCTTTTAGGTCATCCTTCCTATGTTTGTGCCCTTTTTTATACCACCTGTTACACATCTGGAGACAGAAAAAGCCTCTGTGCACTCCCAGGCACTGCCAGGGTAGGAAGAACTTATCCCAAATGGATGCTCCTGAGGGGGCAGGCAGGGGAAGGACCTTCACCAGCAGAGGCATAAATGGACAAAGCATTGGAAAGCAGCACTGGGGGAAACAATTCTGCATTGGCTCTAGTTGATGGATTAACAACTGGATTGGCTTTCTCCCCTAACAGCAGGTAGCGCCTGCCCTCTAGTCCTGTCAACTGGAAAGCATCACTTAAGGAGCTGCTTTCCACACTGCTCCCAGCAGACCCCTCTGCATCGCTGGGGCTTGAGAAAACCAATGACAGGCCAATACATGCAATACATTCAAGATATTTTAAAAGCAGACAAGTGTTCCAGTGGAGTTTGCCAAGCTGCAGGGTTGCTGCCGAAGGGGTAGTGGGGTAAGAGGGTTTTTGAAAGCATCCTTGGCATGTTAGAGAAACAATTTGCTCTTAGCTATATCTGTGGAGCAGCGTGTAGCACAAACGACGTGATCCTTGCCCTATCATGATGTCCTTGTGTACCAGCTGTGGGTCACTTAGCGGGAAGAGAAGGCCATGCTCTTGGCTGAGGGGCAGCAGTGGCACTGCCAGGGAGACTCTGAGCAGTCCCCTCAAGAGCCACAAATGCAATGGCAAGCCCTCCATTACACCTTTTGATACCATCCAGAGGGTAAAATGGATTTCAAAGGTGCAGCACTTGCCTGAAAGAGGTGTATTCTGGAATTAAGGCTCTTGTGGTTTCACCTAAAGATGATCTGCCCCATGGGCTTTTGGTGGTCTTGGTTTTGCCTGTTCCATCCCTGACTTCTGGGTGACAGGGCCTGTGTTAGCCCCCACAGACTCTCTCCACCTTTCTGCCCTTGGTGCTAACCAGCTCCAAAGTGGAGTGTTTCCCTGCCCTTTCCAGGAGGCCTCCCCAGCTCTTTTAACCTTTCTCGCAAGAGCTGTTATCTATCCAGATGTTTGCAAGTGGGAGGACTCCAAGAGAAGCCTTCTTCATTACCTCCAATAAACATTCCCTTTTCCTTGCCAGATGCTTCCCACTCCTCCCACTGTACAGCTGGGACAGGGAGAAGATGTCAATATTTATGGGGCTGGTAGATATGATCTTCAGTGTGGCCATGGAAAAGGAACAAAAACAGTCCTTGTCCCTGGACAAGCTCTCTGAACTGTCAGAGATGTTCTGCTAGTTCATGTATGTCACTTAATAAGCAAAAACTCCCATACAATTGTTTAGCAAATGCTAGTTTCTAGTCATCATTATGAGGTTTTTACTGTGGTACCTCCCAGAAGCGAGTCGGATTGGGCTCCCGTCATGCTATGCAATCTTCAAGCTGCCACGGAGGCTGAATTCCTTTCTCTAGGAGTTGACAGTCCAAATAAACAAGGCAGACAAAGGAGAGGAGGGGAAACAGAAGCTCAGGGGAGGTGAAGTGAGTTGTCCAAGGTCACGCAGCAGGTCAGTGCCAAAGCTGGGAGCAGAACCCATGCTGCCAGCTCTTGCTCTCAAGTCCTATCTCCTGGGGAAAAACTGGGCCAAAATAATTTATGAGACAAAGAACTTCTATCACATCCCTCCTGGCACCATGAAGTTCTTCAGCTTGTGAAAATAAAGCACAGTCAGATAAAGAGGCAGCTGGGCACTAGTTATATTTTGGTTTGCTAGGTCTTTGTTTCTTTATATGTTAGAAAAATTCTTTACCAGCTAAAATGATCATTTGGGTAGAAGCATCAGAGTCAAGGAGGAACACCGCTTTGGGGCACTGACCTGCAAATCTGGATGGTGGAGGTTAAGGTTGGATGGTATCTGCTGGAAGAAGAGTGCTGACTCCCACCTCCCACTCCAGCATTGTTCAGAGATGAGATCCCCTCCCGCTGCACACTGGCACTGACACTACAGTGGAGGTGCTACCAAACAACCTGGGCAGTTGCAGGAAGGGAGAAGGGAGAAAGAGAAGTCAGTTGAGATAAAGAAACAGCTGTACTCCATCATGATTTTCCTATGGACTGAGATGAATTAGCTGATGAGGCTTCTATGAGGCATCTTCTATGAGGGCAACCAGGCAATGCACCTGCAATCTTCATCTGGTTTCAGAGCATGGTGGAGGTGATGTGGCTGCTGCTTGCAGGGAGATGGTAATCTTGGGACTCACCCCTCACCCTCTCTCCCATGAGAAGTGGGAAAAAAACCAACAAGGAAGCAAAGTAGCTTCCTTAAGGACTTGCCTGTTCTTTGCCTGAGGCAGAGCAGTGGAATCTAATGCTCTCTCAGTCCCGCAGGAGGCATCACCATTTTCATGCCCCATAATTGATCTCTCATCTCTTTCTCAAGAAACAGAGGGTCCTGCTGTACACAGCACCCATCCAGATGCATGTGCTTCACCATCAGAATGGTATCAGTCAGCTCTCCCTTTAAGCAACAACTCTGGCTGGTTTGTTCTTATGCTGTTGTGGTAGGGAAGGAAGGCTGGAGGCTGGACTAGGACATCTGACATGTATTGGGGGTGTTGTCAAGCTCAGACTCAAGCCCTGAAGTCCTTGTATCCCCTGTGCTATGAAGCAATAATCTGCTTGAAACCAAACTGCCCTTTCACCCCAGCAGTGCTGTCCTACAGGAAGCACAATTCTGAGAAGTGCTGCAGCACTATGAGTTTGGGAAGCTGAAATAGTGACCATTCTTGCTTTTGCAGTTGGTTAAATGATCTTTCATTAACAGATGTTAAACATGACAATGTTCACCGCCACTTCCCTCTGGCTGCTCAATTACTTTTCTTGCCGTGCAAGAAGGGCCTTATCTCAATGGCAGGGCTAGGCAGGTGGAAGCTGCTCAAGACATCCTGGCTGGCTGAAATGTCACTGGCTGATTTTTTTAATTGTCTGCAAAATTATCTCCTGTTATGTCCATTATCTCCTGCATAATGTTTTGTTTCTCAGATGCTTGAGTGCTATAAGGACATGTGCCAGCCATGCACTGGGTGGTCCTGATGCTCTCATACCTCCCTCAGCCCATCCAAGGCTCAGTAAATTCTCAGGGCAAGACAGGGACCACAGCAGCATGTGTGGGAGCATATGGTGGTAGATCAGCACTGGAATAGGAAAGAGAGCCCAAGAGAAAATATTGGATGTCTTTGCATGGAAGAGCACTCATATCTGCCCACCTTCCCAGCATACTGTTGTGTGAACCAGGCTGTCCATCAGATAAAAGAGCAAGAAGGAGAAAAAACCCCAAAAAACCAACCAACAACAACAAAACCCCACAAAGCTATTTACATACTGACCATTTAGTGATGGACTCCCAGACAGTCTCAGTGTTGCCCTCTGGCCCAGAGGTCAGGTTATTGAGTGCCACATATGACAGAGGGGTTGTCACATCTGTCCAACATCACCTCACCTTCGGTAGAGCTCATCACACAACCTCTGCATGCTGCCAAATTCAGACAGTGAAAACTGGCAGGATTTGCTCATTCCATCCAACATCAGGCTTTGCAGTGGTGATGTCAGTGTGGTCATGCAATGAAAAATGCTGTACCTTTGATGTTGGAGCCACCAAACTCAGAAGAGAGATTTCTGACTGAACACTTGTGAATGAGAGCATTTGAAGCTGCTGGCCTGGATGTTAGTTTGAATCTTGCCCAAGTGGGTTTTTGGCCTATAAATGAACAGAGTTAACCAGAATCAGAAAGATTGGTTAATCAGCAGGGTCAGAAATTACTGTAAGACAGCATTCCTCAGGGTATTTTGGTGCCTCTACCTCCAGTCAAATCCCAAAGAGGGCAGAGGAACGTGAAAGTTGAATAAAATGTTGATAGAACTTTTCAAACTCAACTGAAGAGTCAAGTTAAGTTTGGTTCAAGTCTGAGGCAAAGGTTGGATATGGGTCTTCATCTACTAGAGGAGGTTCATCTCTGGTTCAAACAGAATCTCATGGCCACTGGGCAGGAGTAGGAACAGGGGAAGTAAGAAATTAAGGGAGTAGATTTGTCTTAATCCTTATTGAACACCTGATTGAAAGAGAAAAAGAATGTGGTTTAGCAGATCTGCTCCTCTTAGCAGTTTCAGTTTGGTGAAGGACAGAGACATTAGTGGCTGAGCAGGGGCATGAGTTACCTGCCACCGCCCCGTGGCCAGGGAAAGCCCCCATGACTCCAGCTGTGCCATGCATGGGCAGCCACGGGGCACCCAGACCCTCGAGGGCCCCAGGCCAGCAGTTTCACCCCTCCCATGCAAGAAGGGCAGGGGCCCAAGGCCAAAGGGCTGCTGTGACATTTGAGGTGCTTGAGAAGGGCTTCATGGTCACCCACCTGCCATGCCAACAATTCATCAATTCTCTCTGCTGCCAGCAGTTTCTTGTGTGACTTTGGACAAGTTAGTCAGATCTCATTCTTTTAACAAGTCATCAGAACACCACAGAGATAAATAAGCAGAAAATTGAAGCTCTCTGATACTGTGGAGATAAGGGAAAGATAACATATAAGTATGAAGATGTGAGGCAAAACATGCAGTCACCAGTCTCAAGGCAAGGTTAAGAACTCTTCTCATTCATGCATTTCTGAATTCTAATAAATGTCCCTTAACAGGAAAGCAAATGACTTATGGGTAATCTGAGGTGCCATTTAATTTGGTGTCTTGTAAAATACAAGCAGGCCTTTGGTGTTGGTTTTCTTCCATGTTTCACTCTTCCTCCCACTTGAAAAGTTTGAATTGGCCAGAAACAGCAAACAATGACACAGGGAGTGTTTAACCATTAATAAGGGTGGACAATGGTTAGGGAAGTAGCTAAATACACTAGTTATAGCTAACCAGCTGTCTTCTTGTCTCTGTTATTGAGCTTGGCTTGGGGTTTTTTGCAAGCTGGCCCTGGTTAAAGTCTTTTCAGGAGTTAATGAGCCAGAGGAGACTCATCTTCCCTATGGGCATGTTTCAAGCCTATGGTTCTCGCAGGTTTTCTTGGCTATTGTGTGCAGGAGCACGGCTGTGGTCAGGGTTGTAAATGCTGGCTCTCTGCTGAAGGGCTGCACAGCAGGGCACCACCCTGCCTCTTCTCTCAGCCTGGCCTCAAGGCCTGCCTTAGATCTTGGCCAAACCGACTAGTGCTTGGGCAAAGGCAATGCCTGGCCCCGTGCACCATCAGCTTCAGCTGTCAGCAGAAAGAGACATTTGAGGGCTACTGTAAGGCACATCCAGCTGCAGATCCGAACTCAGCCGAGGGCTGCTGGGGACACAGGCACATTGCAGCCTCCCCTGCCATTCTACACCTCCACCCGGGTCAGTCCCTCCTGGGAAAAGGAGTCAGAGTACTCACGGCTGATGCTTTAGCAAAGGAGAACAGCCAGCAGAACTGCTCACAGCACAACCACCTCTGGGACTTCCCTCATTTCTCAAAGAAATGAGTTCAGAAACATCCCAAGGTCCACACAGTAAAACTCAGCACTAAAGCCTGGAGTCTGGGTTTGCTCAGCCATCTGTTTAGGAACATCAGCCTGTAAGTAAAAGAAAAATAAATGAGGTACTCTGAGGTGCTTCTGCATTGTATGTGTATTGATAGCTACATAACAACAAGAGAAGAGAGATTGTTGCATAAATTGATTTAAAAAAAAAATTGCAATATCTACATTTATCAAAGAGCCGGAGTAGGGATATGGGAAGAGGGGCTGAGCAACCCTTTTTGGGTTGGCACTAGAAATTAACATTTTGAGGAGGGGTCAAAGTTTGTGGTCAGAGAAGTGAGTTTAACCAGCTGGAGTGTACTGCCTCTCTGCCCCTTGAGTAACAAGCAAGCAGCTTTGAAGACTGATAAAAAGTTTTCACCAAAGTCAGCACTCCCAAGCTCAAGCAAAGCTAAAAGAGGGAAGTTCAGGCCAGTTTTTGCTTCTCCCACCAGCCAGGCCACCAGCTGAATCCTGACCTCAGCATGTTTTTGGCAGGTGACAGTTTAAAACCAGGAAGGACAAGGGCAGGAATATGAATGCACCAAATGCAGCAAGAGTCATCTGAATCCTCCTCTCCGATGTGAACTGAAACCCATAATCAACCATTTCACAAATTCCAGCAGAGCTCAGAGCTCTGACATGGTCCATATAGTTTAGAAAGTTAAATAAACATCCTGACTTCTGAATTGCGTGGAAGACTGGAAGCAATCTCACTTCTTGTTCAGACACCCATGTAAGATTTTCAGTATTTCCAGGTAGGGGAAAAAAATTACCTTCATTTAACCTATAAGCAGTGTTCAACCTGGGAAAAGCAGGAATCATTCAAAGGAAATATATCTGGGAGGCAAAGTAGTTTTGATGAGGTCCCCTTTATTGATTCTGATCTGACATGAGGGATGCTTCAGGTACCACCCCAAACCAATTGCTTTGAGAACTGTTTTCCAAACTTTTGAAAATTTTATTCCCAGCTTTTCTGTAAGCACCTCAGATCTGCTCCTACTCTTGCCAGTGTTGCTGGACACAATTGTTTCCTAATGAAGTGATGGAACTTGGGAAGCTGTGTATAAAATGCAAAGGGGCTGATAGGAATAATCCCAAACTGGGCAGAGAAAGAAGAAGAATGAGCAAGCCATGTTATATGGATGAACTGGTAGTTTTGTTTTCTCAGAGCTTTACATAAGACACTTAAGATACCTGCAAAACCTAGGAAAGAACACTCAGATGATTTATTAATAGGGTCTCAAGGTCTTTTTACTCCATGTTCTCTATACTCATAACAGTGTTACTGAACCTAAAATATTTTTGGTGCAGGATTTCCCAGAGTTGAAACCACTGGCAAGGGACTGTTTGCATTAGCTGACATTGATTTTTTTTTTTTTTTTCTTTTTTTTTCTTTTTTTTTTCCTTTTTCCCACGGACAGTTTCATTTTGGACAAAGTGGTATTTTCAAGTTAAAAACCTGAAATTCTTTCAAAGGAAAACTCCCGATCACATTGAAGAGTGAGCTCATAAAGGGCGTTGTAGCCTGCACACTGAATTAGCCTGAGCTTCTGGCATCTGCTGGCTTCCAGGCAAGCCTTGGCAGGTGGCTCCCTCTCCTACACCAGTGTGCCCCTGGAAACTTTCACTTGCTCTCTCTCCCTGTGCTAGCTGTACTTTGGGACGCAGAGCAGGGGCTGGGGAATGTGTTGGCATCCCTCTTACCCCAAACCACAATGTTTGCTGATGCCGTTAGGGTCTATCTGATAAGACACAAACCGCAAGACCTGCTCCGCTCCCTCCTGCCGCTGACGGAGGAGTGAGCTCAGCACGCCCTGGCGTCTCAGCCAAATCCCGCAGGGGTCATGTAATCGCATTCCTGCTCTGCCTGCCTCAGTTACCCCACTTGGACATGTTATGTCTCCGTGCTTCCTGTTGTGGCATCCTCGGCATTCCCAGCCACATTGCTCCTCCGTGTGCGTCACAGCCCAGGACTCACTGCTGGAGCAGCAGGCTGGCAGTGGGATGCATTCCTGGGATAGACAGGTAAAAGCTCCTTCAGATCTGTTCTGAACCCAGGACTTCTCAGTCATGGCGTATCTGAGGACGTGAACGTGTTTGATTCTTGCCTTGGCACCATCCTGACCAGAAGTAGATCATGGGGGAGTCTGGATTTAGTGCTGATTTTAGAGGATCAATGGGATCTACCAAGAGGGCATTCGTCTCCTCATGCAGTTTGCTACTGGAAGCTTAGTGAGTGTTTTAGAAAAAGTACAAAACTCATGAGTGCTGAAAGCCATTGTAAAAACACCTCCTAATGAGCAAATTAACAGCAGATTCCCAGACCTCATCAGCCAGGGTTCTGCAAAAGACCCTAAATGATGGAAAAATCTATTTTAAGAATGTTTAGGGAACTTCGCAGGACAGGATAATTTAAATTTTCTTTTTAGGGTGCTGAATATAATATTTTGTGCACTGATGCGAGTACAGCCTCTGTTCAGTACCCAGTGCCTGTGCAGACACACAGGGTGGTGCAATACAGTGGGTAGGGGTCTCTTCTTTGGGGAAGGGTGAGAGAGGAAACCCGCTGTGGAAGCATCCACTTTCAGTTAATATCACTGCCTTGCTTTACAGGTGAAAATATATTAAATACAAACCCCTTGATTTTCAAGGTCCAGCTGACCTGTATTCTTGTCCATTTAACTTTGTGGCAGAATGAATAATCAGTTCATGAGTGAGTGGGATAAGAGACGGGAAGTGTTGCTAATAAGGCCAATGGATAGTACAAAGGATACTATCAATAATGTGATATCATTGCCTGCCTTGCAGAAAAAGTCACATAGATAAAATGCATTATTACTAACTTGCAAAGTATCAAATATTATTTTCCACTAGAACTTAAAAATATCTCAAGGTCTGTCTGCAAAATATTCATGAATTGTTGGCTTTTTACTTGCCTGGTTACATCCTGTCCTGGGGCCACATCCTTCAGGCAGAGATGGCTGTGTTTGTGGATGGGTAGGCTGTTTCCTCATCCCATTCCCACGTAGGACTCTGATCCTGTTTTTGTGCTTCTGGTCCTGTTTTTGTGCTGCACAGATGAGAGGGGGTGTAGTGACATTAGCCTGGAAACAGGTAGGAGTGTGCTGTGTTGCAGCCGCAGTGATGCTCCCTGTGTCATCTTCCATCATGGAAAATCTGACAAATGACTTTAAAAAGGGGGAAAACAGTCAAATAGCATGGATAGAGGAGGTCTGGCTTAAACAAGGAAGGTGCTGCTAAACTCTACCTGCCCTGGACATGCCTGAGGGTAGCCGGGGACAGATACATGAAAATCACAATAAATATTGGGCAGAAAGAAGGGAGACTCCATTGTTTGGCTCCTCTTCCCCCCACCCTGCTCCTGTTTGTACAGTCCCCATAATGACACATGTATCTTGGCCTGCTGGACTTTAGACTCGGGTGTATGTGTGTTTTGAGCACTGAGTTCAGAGCCCAAAATTAGAAAGAGGATGAAAAGAAAACACTTTCCCAACCGCTTAGCTGGAACGAAAGCATTTCTGCTACCCTGCCTGACACCCTGGCTGGCAGGAGCACCCACTGGGTCCCAGCCCCACTGCCCAGGCATACAGCCAGTCTCTCCTCACCAAGGAGAGCAATAAGTTATTGCTTATATGGCAGAGTAGGGACCTAGTCCCACCACACACACTGGAAGAAGCAGAGCTCAGCCCTCCTGCTGGCCATGCAGAGCAGCTGGGAGACCTGAAAATATAAAAGCAAGCTAGAGGCAGGCAGAATAACCTGTTCCCAAAACCACTGTGAGATGCTCAGCCTCAAGAATGTGCAAGTTTTAACAGTCCCAGAGCTGTAAAGTGCTGGAGGAAAAAGCTTACCTGGGCTGTGGGTTCACCAGCTCCGCAGTGCTACCCCAGCAAAGCCCTGCCATACAGGGAGAGCTGGCCACAGGGAACCTCACAGTGGATGAGGGGAGTCTTTGGGAGGCTGGGAGATCTGGGAGGAGCTTCTAACTACTTGCCAGGTAGCAGAAGTAAGAGTAGCAGAAGTCATTGCTCAGAACTTCATTTATATCTTGAAAGTGTTCTAGTGTCCAGCAAAAATCTCTGCCACAAGCTGAACCAGAAAGGGGGACTTTGGTAGGAAGGAAAAGCCAAGAACAAATCTGTCCCTTCTGCCCATGTCCCCTGGAGGTGGAGGTGAGAAGCTGCTAAAGGGCTCAAGTAGACCAACTTCTCATTGCAGAGAAGTTCAGCTGGACCCAGCAATGTGATGAGGCAGGGACCATTCTCCTGTCCCATCTCCTCAACCTGCAAACTCCCAGCAGATGGCTGAGACTGAGGACACATGCAGATGGAGAAGGATGTAAGAACTCCATGGACTTCGCTGACTTGGGCTCTGGCAGCTCTGGTTTTCCTCATCTAAAACCTTGAGGAGAGAAAATATTGTCCCACAGTTGTATTGCATGAGTAGCACTGGAACAATCAGTGCGGAATTTTCTGAGGGAGACGTAGGTAGAACTTAATCTGATATTTGTTTGATCAATTCCTTTGATATAGTCAGTGATTATAAATCTTGCAAGATAGTGTAATGGCCTAATTAACCTTACCACAGGAGTCTTTGAAAATAACACTGCAGGGGTGATGTCAGCTTTACTTTAAACTTGAGTTTATACTGAATATCTATGGCATGAACAGAAGCATCAGGACACCAAAAAGGCAATGCCAGACTCTCACAAGTTAGGGAGTTAGAGCTTTGAAATGTGTGTTGCATATCTCTCATTTCAAGTTGCCAAGTGTAAGACATGAGAGATTGGATATGCCAAGGTTGTCGGCTTTTGGAACTGGACCTGGGGCCAGCCAGAGCCATGCTGAATATGCATAAAGAGCTACAAAAAAGCTGATCAGGAAAACTGAAAATGATATGGTTCTTGCTAGCTAACACAAGGAGTGGTTACACTTTGGTGGTTATCCCTTGGTGCCTTAACTTCCCTCACTCTGAAATTAGGATGATGGTTTGCTCTTATCTCACAGGTAAGCCACAAAGATACATTCGTTAAAGTCTGTGTAATATTTGCAAAGGGTGCAGCAACTGGGATGAGACCCTCACAGAAACATCCAGAAACTAAAGCCTAAGTTAAGACAATATTTTCTAAGTGGGAGACATCCATCTTGTGACAATGTTTAGTTACAGTGACTTTTATCTCTACAATGCCAGTCAAGCCACTAAATCACTGCATTTGATGGATGCTGGGGCAGCATGGCTGCAATTGCTCATTGTCAGGCTGATACAAAGGTCACAGCTTTGCCAAGCTTTGGATCAAAATCCAAAACAGCCCCTGTCACATCCCTCAGGTTTGAAAGAACAATAAATTTACTAATTTAGCTTTAGTGTTGGGTAGTAGCTGGTGCCACCTTTATCTGTTTCTCCAGAGAAAATAAACCCAGAGTCACTATCCCCAGAGGAGCACTGTGATGCTGCAACATGCTGTTAACCTTCACAGCATAAGACAAAGGCTTTGGGGCGAGGAGGTGAAGGAGAGCAGGAGTTTGCGGGATGACTCAAAGGCTCTGCAACACCTCCCTTGCTGAATGGCTTCATGGAAGTGGCTTTGTGCCCCCAAGCTTTGTGAGGAGTGATGGTGCTTGTGAACAAGACCCTGGGTGCCCACTGGAGCCTGCCACAGCTGAGGCTCAGTGGTAAGGATGCAGTTATTGAAACAACAGAATAAAAAGGGATCACTCTTTTGGAGTGATCACTGTAGAGGGGATCACCCACTATTGTCGCTCACCCTTAATCCTTTAAAAACTAGTATACAGTCCCCAGCATTATAATTAGCCCAGATGGTTTCCAGAAGGATGCAAGAAGTAGGCACAGACAAACCATCTCTTATTCCAGCTTTTAATGCCAAAATACCTTTTTTTGTTTTATTTCCTTTCCCAGCTTTGGTTAACAGGTGCTACTATGAGGTTGTTGACACCACTGTCGCCTAAACACACACATCCCCCATTTCCTTCTGAATCTGGATGTATTCTTGGATAAGCCCAAGGGGATCACTGAACCACATAACACACCCAGACTGGAGATGGACAGAGAGGGTGAGAATGAAGCCAGAGGAGGAGTGGACAGGATGGGGGCGATGAGAGACTGAGGCCTATGAGAAGATACAAGTGTGGCAGAAACAGAGGAAGCACTCTGGACTTTATTCTCTGTCTGCAGGAACATCAGCATTGAAATCTCTGCTTGGATCTGGATTTGTTGACACAAAATCCACTGCCCAAATGTGGGGGGTTGGAAACAGTTTACCTGTTACATTCCCAGTGCTATCTCAGGAACACAACTCCACGGGTTGGAGCAGTTGTAGTATATCTGTCTGACTCTTATCTAGTGTGTAACCTCCTGGACTGAAGACATAATGTACTGTCTATCCTTTCTGTGATAAAAATAAAGCATATAAAACACACACATAACACACACACACACAATCCCAGGCCAAAAATTCCCTTAGGGGAACATACTGTGACTAGATAAGAAGGTAGCTGGCACGTAGTTACCTCTTTGCTTCCTAACTGGGACACTCAGGGAAGGGTGGAGTTGGTTCTGGTGTGGGGCCATGGGAGAAGGGAAAGAGAGATGTCATGGGATGGATAGCAAGATAAAGAAAGAGCCAGCTCAAGGAAAAAGAAATAAAAACCAGACTGGACTTACTCCACGTTTTCATAACCCCTCCAGCCAGCTGTAAAATCTGAGACTTTTTGGGCCATGGGCAGCAAGCCCATGTCCTGAGGAACTGAATAGGAGGTTTTTGGGGCTCAGAGCATCAACTTCTATATGAGATAGAAACTGGGAATGCTCCTGGAAAACTCCTGGAGAGTTGGCACATGTATCATGCATGACACCGCATGTTGTTGGTGCTTTACACACCGCACCCCCTGAAGGTCAGTATTCCTGCCGGGAGAAGTCTGGGTTCTTCTGGGGGCTGATTTTTTCCATCTCTCCTCTCCTACTGGTTCCCTTCAGGGGTCCCGCTAAATTTATGGGCAATGCCTTCTTCAGAATGACAGGTGTGACTTGCATTACCTCCTGGGCACATAGGAAGGTTCTGCTGCCAAGTCCTGAGATCCGAGTCCGACACATCAGAGGCTGGTGGGGTTTGGGAAGCACTGAAGAAAAGAGAGCTTTGAAGGAAAGGTGGAAGTGAAAGAGAAGGGAAACTAGAGGCTCAGCATGTTTATGAAACAAACCTTGCTGGAGATCCCAAGCCCAACTCAGCATCCAAGGTTACCAAACTCAAACCCACTCATTCTGGGTTCTCTTTGTAGATCTAAAGCAATATAATGGATGAAGGAGAATTGCAGTCATAGTCAATCCTTATTGCCAGTGTTTACACAGTGCTTAAAAACTGTCAGAACCACACAAGTGCTTCCCTCCCTGTCAACAACTTTTGCTGGCCCCACGGCTTGGCAGCCAGCAAGGCAGTGGCAGCTCCCTTACCGTATTTTTGTATCATTCTGCACCCAGGAATTCCCCCTCTCCCCCCGCTTCAAATATCTCCCATCCTCAACATCTCTTGCCCTCAAGCAGCTTCAGGGAAATAAATTTTTAGAAATCCAGCTGCTGGATGAGATTTTTGATTTATCTTTCTTTTGGACAAGGTGATAGCCTAGGCTGTAACCTGCCTCTGCCCTGATGCTCCCTGCAAGGAAGGGCAGTTGTGCTGGTACCCTGCCAAGGATGCATTTTACAGGTGTCTGCAGGCTGGAGGGTGCCAGCAGCCCAAAAGATCACCAGCCATGGGCAGGGCTCTTTGGAAACATTTTCACAACAAACTGGCTTAGATAGTGGAGTAAAACATGCATTTCCCAAAAGAGGGCATCTCATTTTCACTTTGATGGATGGGCTCGAGTGTTGAGTCAGAATGAAAAGATAATATTTGTGGAAAGCCCACATACTTCAGAAGAACTTAAATGTTCTTTTTCCTTTGGTCTCTTTGTAGTATTTTTAAGAAAAAGTTAACTCAAATTTTAAGAACTGTGCTGGGATGGAATAGGAAAACATTTGGATCTGAAAATGTCAATATTACATATTTGGACATTTTCTGTGTTTGTTTTTTTAAAACAAACAAAACAAAACATTGAAATTTATACTGGCTTTGCTAAAAATGTCAGTTCCATCAAAATGACATTTTGCAAAGAGAAACTGGTTTATGCTTCCCCCCCCTTTTTTGCTGACTGCTTGCACTTTCTTCAGAAAAAGTGTCTGTATGGGTTTTACTGGGAACAAACACTTTGTGTGCATCCAGGGGTGTCTGCACGTGCAAAAATGCCTTTGTTTGTTGGTGCCTGCATGGCAGTGCACACACCAGGAAAATGTTCCTGCTCATGGAGCCTTCGTCTGCAACTTGCTTGGATTGAGGGAAGAATTGAGCTGCGGCCAGCTCATGAAATAAATTCCAGCATCCTCTGCCTCAGCCGTGTGGACCAGCCTTCCCGGGAGGGAGATGCAGCCCTTTATTCCTGTGCTGCCAGATCCAGCACTGGTGCCAGCCAGGCCCTGCTGCTGCCCTGCAGTGAAGCCACCTGGCCTGCACCCTTGGGCAGGGCCAAATCTGCCCTGGCCCTGGGCACTGCAGCAGGAGGCTGAGAAAGGACAGCTCAGGAGCCATCATAAACACAGGTTGCACTGTGAACACCAGGCAGTCTGCAGACCGCTTGAGTCAGTGAGGCGTACTTCCCATGGGAACTCTTAGTCCTGGCTAACTTCAGGCAGGACCAATTAGAGCAGGGAGTAAATACACTTAGCATGCTCAGGAAAATACATCTAAAGCTGTTTATACACATTCCTTTGGACCAGTCAGCAACAAAAATGTCCTTACAGCTGTTTCCTCCTTCCTTTCTTCCCTCTCTCTCTCCTTCAAAATTTGCTGCTTCAAAAATAAAGCTTGCTGGCCTCACCTAACCCTTGCTGGGTTTATCCTATTCACTCCCAAGTCTGTCAGGTCCTGTGTGCCACCAGCCCCTCGACTGCTGAGCTTCCAGCAGACTTCTAACCGTGGCATTTTTCTGGCTCCCTTCAAGGAGCCAAGAGGAAAAGGCAATGCAATAGAAGCCAAGAGGAAAAAGGTTTGCACGTTTCCTTTATAATCAAGGAGCTGATACCCAGCACCAAATCGCCTTCATCAGCTGGGGCCACCTTCGTCATCAGGTGTGGCTTTGCGCACACGGTGCACTCGATCACTCCTAATGGCACACTGGGAGCCGCTGCCGGAGCCATAATGGCTATCTAACAGGGATGAGTGATGGCAGGTGATGGGGCCACGGCCGCAGGGACCGCTCCCAGGGAACAGGGAACGGATCTCATGGCCGACACCACTGCCCTACCCACATGGCTGTTCCTTTTTCCTCATTGCTGTCATGCTTGACTCAATGTGCATGTTTCGTGATCGGTCACACAACTACAGGGAGCTTTTCCTGCTTTCCAGGTGAAGGACTGAGGCTTTTGGAAGAGAACTCCAACTGCATGATTCAGTTGTGTAGCATAAATAGGGTTTGATCCTAAAGAAAATTCCTCCCATTAAGTTTCACTGTGAATCAGTATTTTGTTTCACAAAAGAAGCGGGGTACTGTAATTTGGACTCATTCAAGATCAGAAGGGTTTTCTCTTCAAAGCCAGGATAAAACCTGAATACGACTAAATTCTCTATGATTAAAAAAAAAATTTAAAACCCTTTTTTTTTTTAATCTGGACAAGACTAGTTGGACTTACTTTATATTTCATATAACCTATTACACCACATTTTAAAAAGTTGTTTCAAAATTTTAAAAATAGCACTTTTCGTACTAAAAATATTTTGAGATATTTGGAGTTTTGACAGAGCTGCATTCTCCAAAGGAAAACCCACTGTTCCTGTGTTTGCCCTACCAGCTGTTTGGTGATTTTTTATGCGGCACGACTGAGGTGTCAACTGAGGCGGAGTGACAACACCACCAGAGCTGGGCAGGCAAGAGGGAGAGATTCATTTCTCCCAGCCAACAAGGATGGGCAAGGCTCTTTGGTTTCCAAAGCTTTCTCCTATCAATCCAGCTGTGGTTAAATGGCTGATCAGTGTGTGCCAGACAAACTGGTGGCCAGCTCAGAGGAATCCACTAGGCATTGAAGTCACTAGTCCGAGTTTCTGTAAAGAGCTGTCTGCCAAGCTCAGGGAGGCTGAGCTTGAGAACATCTGGCTGAAACACACACATGTGCACACATACACACACACAACAGAGCAATTCTCAGAGCTCAGCTAATACAGCATTTGCACAGAGTATTTTAAAGCTTAATTCCAGTGGCTTTGTGAGCACATCTCACTAATGGAGCACTTCCAGGCTTTGTTCAGTCAACCCTCTCCACCTTCCCTCATGCTTGTACAGCAGAGCCTAATGAGCTGGATGTGATGCAATGCGTCACTTTCTGGTCCACAAAGTAGGAAGCCAATGGCCTGGATAGAAACAAAGACATGATCCTGTGTGTGTGTTTAGGCCTGGAAGGTTAACAGTAGATAAATATCTGATGGGAAGGGAGGGCGGGACCAGATGTGTTCAGATGAGCAAGACAGGATCAAGTAGTCATCAAAATGCAAGGTAGCTGTGATAACTGCTAGGTTTTGTCACAGATTTCTACACATTTAAAGACTCAGTGAAGTGAAACCCCCTGTCTTGGGTCTGAAGTGTCCAGGAGAGTTCCCCCTCCATTCAGACATGGTCTCCCAAACACAAAGGAATGAAGAAGACTCTGGTTACAGCTTATGTGACTACACCTAGTCCACACAGGAAGAAAGAAATGGTAACAAGATCAAGATCTTTGCAAGACAAAGAATTTAAGCCACACAATTACACCTGTCTTCCAAACAAAAAACACTCCTTCTGAAACAATGCTTGAAAGCCATCAAGATGATCAGACAGCCAGCAGACTCCATCAAGAAGAAAGACCATTTTTGTATGTGTCAACTCAACCAGCAATGCAGGACAATGATGGGGGTGGTGAGAGGCAGCTAACACTGCCCAGAAGAGCAGGTGGCAATGTGTGCTACAGCGAGCCTCAGCACCATCCTGCAGGAGCACCTCTGTGATAGGAAAACCATTCAGTCACTAGTGAACCTATGCAAAGAGTCTCTCCAGTCTTGCTGGAAAGCTGAGATTTGGTGAAATCCATGTGTTAACAAGTGATTAGTGCCTTTCCTTGAAAATTTTCAATTATTTTTCTTTTATTGGAAATCTGAGAAGCCTTGAAGTGAAAGATCTTCAGCAGCTGAAAACCGATCTTTCATTTTCCAACAGCACCTGTAAATTTCCATGGAGTAAGTCAATAAAAACAAACATTTTGTCACTCACATAATTTTCCAGGAAGAAGCGAGAGGATGAGGGGAAACATTATTTTTGACAAGGTCTGCTGATTGGCAGAGCTCTTTAATAAATAGATCAGGCCAGAGCACAGGACTTCAGTCCACATGGCAGAACGGTTGGTCCTTGAAAGGCTGATAGAGATCTTGTTGGCAGAGTTTCCTCTGTGGTTGACAGAGTATTAGCTAAAGACAGGATACAGGCAACCAGTCCTGCTGAGAATGACTGGATGCCAAACCAGTGGCTGGCAAGACCTCTAAAGGCTTAATGATAGATCTCAAATGCTCACATAGAGACCTGACCAGCAGAGAATTTGCTAGCTGGGGAACTGCAGGCTACCACATACCGTAACAGGAGCTTGCTCTCAAGGAGTGAGAAAAAAAAAATAAAAAAGAGAGAAAGTCAGCTCTTCAAGTATTTCCAAGGTGCTTATAACCTTTCTCCAAAGAGGCAAATCCAACATTAAACACCAGGAGAATAAATCAGCTGCAGAGACTGGCAAAAGGCTGAGAATCTAAATTACAGCAAGGTCAATAGGAAGTAGGGGGCTGCTCAGAGGGAGCCAGAGTGAGAAATTCAGCACATCTGGTAGGTACAAAGCAATGCCCTTCGGGCAAACTCAGCCCCCAGCCCACCCCTACGCAGGGTCTAGAACTCAGCAGAGGGAACAACACGCTCAGAGACGGCCGCGGGGAGGTCCTGTCTGAGGGAAATCCGTCTGCAAGAGGGTGGAGGGGGAAAAAGAAAAAAAAAAGGCAGGTGAATAAATGAGAAGCAGCAGTGTTAAGGCTGTGCAGCTCGTGTGGCTGCCTGCAGAGATGTGAGCTGCTGCCTCTGCTGGCTCAGGGGATGCTGTCCTACTCTGGAGACATGGGACAGTGCTCTGCAGTGTTTTATTTGGTGTGGTTGCATGCATGCATGCCAACAGCAGGGCTGCATGGCCCCTGGCACAGCCAGCCCCACCACGGATCTCGCAGGAGAGCTCCAGGGTAGCCCCGAGCATCCTCACTGTAAGGTGCAATGCTTTGACAGCCCTCTGCTTCACACAGCTCATAGAACATAAAAATCAATACAGGGAAGCCTTAAAGCCTCCCTAAATGTCCATGGGGAGCAGGCAGGCCTGAGCATTGGCACAGCACAGGAGGGAGTCCAAGCAGATCTCTGGAGAAGAAAGGAAAAGAGTAGGGTGCAGCTGATTTTTCTGTTATTTGGAGAGACTTGTCAGTCAAGCACCCTTTGAATGTGTAATGGGTGGGTTGCAGCCCAAACCCATATTTACAAGAAAACATCAATAAAGCCTGTATAAGCCTTGAATGTACATGCGGAGGCATGGCATGGAAAGCAAGCTGAAAACCAGGGCAAAGAGCAGGAAAAATAGGAATAGAAAAGGTTTTGTTGGAGACAAAAGTAGAACAGGGACTGTTGGTGTTTTGGAGGGTGTATCACAGAAACAGAATATTCCGAGTGGGAGGGGGATCCACATGGATCATGGAATCCAGCTCTTGTATGGAGGCACAATTAGCTGGCATTGCAATACTGAGCATATTTGGGCTTGGCACCAGCAGAGGTTTGGTGGCCAGGCTCCCCTGGAAGCACCACCACTGTCTGCACATCAGTGGGGCCAGCTCTGGCTCCGCTGGGTTCAGTCAGGCAGTCCCATGGGAGTGCTTCCCAGTATGGCAGCACTTTGATTTGCTCTCAGTTCAGGTAGTACCAGATCAATCCTCTGACCTCTGTCTGGGTTTAGATTTGAGTTTGCCACAATATAAAATAGATAAATTCAAGATCTGACCAAGATTGTGAAGTGTTGTCAACAGTTATGAGTATTCCATTAACATTTGAATACTTTACAGTGTAATTTCCTTTTAACAGTTCATTTCTTGCTTGCATTATTTTTTGCTGCTATTTATCACTATATCTAACAAGATTGCCCTTTGTAACTAATGCAAAAGAACATGGAGAGATAAATAGCCTTTGAAGGTAACATGGACAGCACAGAAAAGAAAGAAAAAGGACAATAATATATATCCAAGCTGAATTAAATCTGGAGTTCTAGAGCTTCTACCTGATGATGGCAAGGAAATTGGAGGAAACCTTGCAGATGGCAGCTCCTATATGACCCACAGGAGTAATTCTTTTCCAATGTCCCAAGGAAGGAAACAGAGATGTTGAGTGTCCCTCCCACTGCTCCCAAATGCAGGTGTTGGTACAGTGACAAGCTGCTGTCATCCACAATGGTATCACTGAGAACAGAAGAACACTGTGGGAAGAACACTGGGAACAGGTCCTTTCTCCCCAGCTCTTCAGCCTGGCTTTGAACTTGTTCAAGGTATTGGAACACCAGCATGAGAATAATACGTATATTTAAGTATATATAAACAGACAGGGCTGTCTATGTATTATTTAAATGTGAACAGACATAAATTTACATTACCTTTTTGTTCAGCTGCCAACCTGTGCTTAGCCCAAACCACAGTGACCTACTGAAAGAGTGGCTGAGGTGACAGCTTTGCTGAGGGGCTTGGAGGAAGGGAGGAGCTGTGGCCATGACCCCAGAGAAATTGCTGCATGGGGAAGGAAGAGCAAGGAGGTGAGCTGAGGTGCTCAGCATCACCACGACAAAGCCAGTTGGGGTCAGAATACAGTTTGAAAGGCTTATAAAGAAGCATTTATAAGTTCTCCAGAGTGGATTTAAAACTGGCTGTCAGTGTAGTGACTAAAGCTGCAATCCTTAAATTTAGGTATTTGATTTTCAAGTCAAACCAAACCTTTGAGGGTCTGGGCTCCAAGGACTTTCTACCTAGACAAGCATGAATAATTAGTTTGGGCAAAAGTACTGGCCACGTGGCCCTCAGGCCAACTCCCCTAATGGATGTGGTTCTAATACAGGCTTAGATCCTCAATAGGTGAGTCCCGATTGCTCAGAGCCTCTCTGAGAAGTGTGGGTTTCACACAGTCCCGATGCATGGTAGTCTCTGCCAGTGCTGCTATCCCCCTGAGCTCCTGTTGCTGTGGCAAGGCTGAGGTCCTGCAGCACTAGTGAGGGAGCAGGGAGCCTTTCTGGGAAGATGGAAAGTCACGGGCAAATGAGGAGAGTAAGGGAAACCAGTGCAGTTAAGGGACTCAGTCAAAAAGCTGCTAAAAGGTAGGATGGTAGGTGCATCTTGGAGGTGGGAAGAGTCACTAAATACACAGATAATGGAAACATTCTAATTAGAGGTGGCTATCACCTCATCTAGTCAAACATACTACTTGGCTAAAGTTGACATATCCCTGGACCATTTCAGCTTCAATCAGTTTTAAAAGGAAGCTTTTCTTGGTGAAAAGGAGAGAAAGACACTGACTGATGCTGTTTAGCTAGTGTTTAGGACATTGGCCACACTTCAAATCTCTATTCTGCCTGATTCAGAATGATCTCAAAAACCTCTGCAAGCAGGAAAAAAAATGAGGCTGGGAGATGATGGTTTTAAAATGCTGCATTGGAATGTTTAAAATATGTCAAAACCTTTTTTTTTTTTTTTTCTTTTTTTAATGGGAAATTCATCAAACCTGACACTTCCCATGAAGAGTTCTGGCTCCAATGAATCCGTATATTTGGACACCCCCTGATTCCCCCCTACCCTTTCACCACCATTTCAGCCAAATATTCTTGGCTGGTTCTAATTATACAGCCATATATTTTTATACGCACACACAACCCGTGTGTTCACGTGCAGGCTCAGTAATCACAGATCAGACGGGGAGGAAAGTGTTGATAAGACCTTAGCTGCTCCACAACATAAAGAATTGTCTGAGAACCCTTTTTCCCCCGCCTCTTCACCTCACCCTCCCAGGAAAAGCCCAGCAGAAGAGGCGGTGGGCTCTGCAGATGGCAGCCACATGCACTAGCTGGCTGAGTCCTTGACATTTCTGCACTTCTCTAGTGCCCTCCTCAGGTTTTGCAGAAGTTCACCTTCCTCTGGATGCGAGGTTCACCTTCCTCTAGATGTGCTGTTCCCCTGCCAGGCATCCAGCACCCTTGAGGGAAGATGAGAATTGGTGCTTTCCATACACAGTTGGAGGCCAGGGAAATGGAGAAGTCCAGGGAACACCATATCCTCAATTATGAAACTCAGCATCAACAGCTTCCACACTTCAGGGTGTGCCTACAGCCCTGGAGAAAAGGGTCCCTGTCTTGAGTCCTGGCATTTCCAGTGAGAGCCAAGGGCACTCAGCATCCAACAGGCATCAACCCAGAGTTCGGGGCTGCTCAACACAGCTGGTAGGAGGCATTGCCTGAGCCCAAAGCTGCTGACAAGGTTTCAGTGGGGGTTCCTACACCACATGAGATTGACCCTCTTAAGGAAGGGGAGTAAGGGAAACGGTTTTCTCTGAAAATGATGAAATAGTTAAAGTTGAAAGCAAACAGGCCACCCAGCTCTCCCTTTAACCCTCCTACAGCAGAAGAGACCAGAGGGCCAGCCAAATTTACCAGTTCTAGGAAATTATTTAAAAAAAGACATACACACATCAGGGGGTGGGAAGACCAATCTATTTTCACAAGAATCTGTCCTTGATTAGAGCAGAAACACGGAAGTGGGGGAAAGAACCGATTATTCAGCAGAGAGTCCAGAAGAACAAATAAAAAAGAAAAAAAAGAAGGCATATTTGTTCAGGGTGTGATAGAGAGACTTCCAAAGCGCATGGAGACAATTGGAAATTAGGTCTATTGAGGCAGAGGCATTCAGCATTCGGGGTGAGGAATCAAAGGGCAAGTCCCGGGGAGGCGGCACGGTGGGGTGGCCACCCCTGGGTGGGCAGTGACAGGCAGGCTCCAGAGTGTGACCTCTGGTAAAATCCTTCCAGGGGGCTTTCACACATTGTGTGGAGCACAGGCTGACTTCCACACACAGAGATTCCTGATGAAGATGTCCTTCAGGAGGCAAGGGGAGGTACGGGGCAATGAAACCAGCCTGTCTGCCAAGCAGACACCCACCCCCTCCGAAGGTGGCACGGATGTGTAACAGAATACTTAAAGGGATGGGAAAAAATGCTGTTGGCTTCGATGCCGTGCAATAAAAAAAAGAACTCCATGTGAGTTAAATCTGAACCACCTGAATGCTGGAGACTTGAGGGAAGATCAAGAAACCCCTGGTTTCCTATTGCAGACCAGACCAGGGCAGCTTCAGAGAGTGCCTCTGGTTAAGAAGCAGTTATCATCTGCCTCAGACTGACCTGGCCAGAATTTGAACCAGTCTGAACAGAGATTTATTAACCCTCACAGTCAGAGATCAATAAATAGTTTCCTCTCGAGCAGGCAAACTGCCTGGAATACAAAAACATGCAACGAGCCTGACACCAATCTGCTCTCTCCACATCTAATAAAAAGATGCTCCAATTCCCCAAAAGACAGTAATTTCTCATTTCCATAGTGTCTTGAAGCCAACTGTAATATTCACATCTAATTGCAGGGCCCTGGATCCCTGCCATGTGGAGTATGGTTGTTAGCAACAAAATTTGTACACTTCTCTGGGGTCATTTGGAAACTATCCATACCTACACCCTGCTCATCTCCTCTGCTGAGTGTGTGCTGGCCACTCAGTCTTATCATGCTGCAAAGGGCAAGGTGCACCAGTGAGATTTATACGCAGGAGAAGAAAGAGTAGATTATGTTCTTCAGGGTCAAAGCCACCCAGTGCTTCATATCTCCAATTAACTACTCTGCTAGGGAGAGAAACAAGATTAAAAGTGGGGTGAAATAAAAGATTTAAATTGCAAATTGACTTCTTTTTTTAATTGAAACTTCACTGGAAGAAAGGATGAACTATAGAAAAAAACCCAAGGCTTACTATAGAAAAAAAACCAAAAATACTTTTCGAGCAAAAGTAAAAGTCAAAAACACAGGACTGGCATGATTGTTCTAGAAATCAAACCATGGATAAATGAGATGTGGGGAAAAGAAAGATGCTCTAGCAAACAAGGTGCCACAGGATCTTTTCTATCAGCTCTGGTGAACAGTTCCACTCAACTTTGAAAAAGTTACAATTATTAGATTTTTGTCTGTATTCACACTGTATTTCAAGATACCCTAAACATGCCTGTAAACAAAGGAATGAAGCTCCCTGCTCGAGGAGTCCCTGAGCTGCAAACCTCTATAAACTGGAGTCTCTACTGGACATAATCTGCTTCAAAGCTCCCCTGTGCATTTTCTGTCAGTGATGGGTGATTGTTTGCTGTGTACCTTCCCACTGAGTCATCCTTAACTTATTTCCCAATTCTTTCCTACATGTCATTATTCTTATTCATTGACTCCTGCCTCATATAATTCTATTTACAAATCCTTCTGGCTGTCTCCAAGCATCTTGACACATCTCCATCTCCAAAACATGATATACTCTATTTTAGAAAATTTAAGAGCTCACGCAGGTGGAAACTGTCAGGAATAGCTCCCTGTTACTCACTCTTCAGAGGCTACAGAGGGGTGTGACATAAGAAAATCCTTCCTGGTAAAATCAGATCACAGCTTTTGACAGTCAGTGTTTTCAGACATATTCAAGCTGCAGCTAGAGCCTGGCAGGGGAGACTTTCCCTTTCTCATAAAAGTTTTCGAAACTTCAGTTGATGTTCCTCTCCACATCAGAAAGAAAACTGGAAGGAAATCTCAGAACTGTTTACAGACCATGAGGGAAAAAAAACAAAAAACAAAAAACCCAAAAAATCCAACAACAACAACAACAAAAACCAAACCAACAAAAACAAACCAAGTCAAAACAAAAATTGGTACAGATAAAAATAATTTTTAAATACTTGATTTGGACTTTTCCTTGCTACTTAATGTCTTTCTCCTACTATAAATTAAATTTTTTAAAAAAATGTTATTTCAATGTAGAAAACCTCCAAGCCTCTAATAATTTCTTTAAAAATTGGCTTAGAAGAGTTGTAACAATTTTGCAAGCTGAAAAATTTGTTAAAACCATCCTGTTTACCACAAATAATTACAGTTTTAATATATTTGTCTTTTGTGACAGAAAAATAGAAAGTGAAATAAAATTTCCAACCCTTTTTAGCAATCACTTCATGTTTTTGTAACACTTTTCTAGGTGAGATGCACCAAAATGAAATTCTGACTTTGCCCAGCCCCTGAGACTGCTTGGAGCCAAGGACATTGTCAAAGAAACTGGTGGATCCAAGACTGTTGAGGGGAGAAAGAGAGAGGGTCTGAACTGAACAAACCCACTTGTGCCAGTAAGTGAGGTTTGCCCCTTCTTTCCTGGCTGATCATGCTGCAGAACACATCCATCAAGGGGCTGAGGCACAGAGCCAGGAGCCAAAAGTGGCCAGGTGACCTTGAACAAGCATCAGATTCAGCAGGGGCTCAAAGGACTGCAAGGGAGCCAGGAGAGGTGCTACTTGACCTGACGCGGGCCACGGAGGATAAATAATGCTGCTTTCCAGCAACCCCCACCCGTTTTTCCAGTAGTTTTTCATCCACGTTCAGTTCTGAATTGTACATCTGACTCTCCATAAATTCCAAAAACGGATCCATTCGAGGCATAAGGGTTGAGGGAAAGAAAAGGGTCAGCAGATAGCAGGCAAACCAGCTGCTGTGTTTATGTAGGGGTGAGGTTGCCAAATAGCTGCTGAGGGATGGGACAGTGGTGTGGCAGTCATTTTTCCTTCAGCAGAGCTGGCACACAGAGACAGAACATATCCAGACTTGCACTTGAGAGCTTCCAGGATTCATTGGCCCTGACATCTTCTGCCAGAAATAGAGAGACATTCTGGAAACCACATCCCTGTCAAAAGGCCATTACTGTACCACCTTGGCTCTGCAATGTGGCTCTGCTCCTTTCTACGGCCCTCTCCTGTGCCAGACACCTATCCCATCTCCTGGCAACTGCTCTGGAGGCATCCTGCACCTTCTCACCCACAACCAAAAGTGACTGGGATCAAAACAACAGTTAGGGTAGGACTTCTTCAGGCTGATTTGAAAGTTCAGGTTCTGTGATGGTAGCAGCTCCTTGGGCCATTAAAAATAATCAGGATTCCAGAATCTGACACGTTTCACTTGCACAACTCCTATTTACACTACTGGGAAAAGTAGTTCTTTGTTGAACACACCATATATACCTGGTAAAAACCTTTTGGGGGAGTGCTAGAGGACTCAGTCTACTGCCAACCCTGCTGGAGGTAGGAAGGCATGGAAAAGAAAATGTCCAAATCTTGACATTTGACAAACACTGACAGCAAATTTTCTGGGGTCATTTTGCATGCTACCTGCTCAGTGGAGACCACAATGAAAAACAGGGAAGTGCCTAGTTCTCATAAGAACATGATTGCTACATTACACATGACCAAACGTCCAAACAGTGCAGTTTTTTGGATGTGACAGTAAATGGTGACAGGTATTCTGGGATGAATGTAAAGAGCAGGGCATGGACAGATATTTAGCCTCTAGGAAACAACAGTATAGAGACCAAAGAAAATTGGTGTCTCTGTCCCTTAGAGATACCTGGGCACATAAGGGAACCTTCTACCCTGAAAAAAACAAAAGAGAAAAAAAAAAAGTCACTGGGGGAATGTGCCCAGTGGAAGTGAAGAAAACATTAAAAATGACTTGGAGTCTGCTTCCCACTAACCATAGGGCAAGACATTTCACTAGCCTGTGCCTCAGTTCCCATCATGACATAGAGATGTTGCATCACTACAGGATGGAGAAAATGAAACCATGTCATGACTGACAAATCCTAAGGTGTGAGGGATGAGGACCAGATGGGACCACTCCAGATGGGTAGGCTGCATGGGCATCCCCTTTCAGCCACTTTCCCTTTGGCATGTGGATTTTAGTTCCAGTGTCATGGAAGCATTGCAAAGACATTGTTAATTACACAAATAACTCCCAAGTGCCATTCATTGTACATTATTTCCTTTCCCTTACTCTCTATTTCTTGTTTTTAAGAAAGATAAAAACAGCTGCCCTTGTCCAAGCAAGAGAATACCAGACTTTCAGCATCCAGTCAAAAGAGTGAATCATGTTTGGACTCAAGTTCCTATTAATCTGGGGCTGAAACTTGTCTGGAGGAATGATTCAACTGAGTGTTGCACAGGGGCAAATTCAGGAAGTTCCTCAAAGCACCTGAGCACGTAGAGGGAAAAGACACCTAATAAATGGCCTCCTATAAACATTTCACTGGGCTGTAAGATCAGATGTGATTAAATGGCACAAGAGCCTGAGCTCTCCCTACCCAGCTCTTACTTACTGGGTAACAAGAGTTAGGTGTGCTGCAGATGAGAAAAGAGGATTTTTCTTCCTCCCAGCTCAATAAAACCAGGATTTATATACACAAAATACCAGATTTGAGCATCTTACACTTAAATGGAACACCCAGACATATGGAGTGAGCCCCAGGCTCTGCCCAAGTCGCTTATAAGCTGAGTAAGAGAGGCAAAGGGAGAAGTGTTTTTAAGTGAGGAGCTGAAGCATACATGGGGCTTCAGTGCTTTCAGCAAGGTCCAAGGGAGATTTGAGGGGCCCACACCCAGTCCCTCACTGCCATGATGGGAGCACTGGCCACCCTACCAGCACCAGGTCCTCTGCAGCCATATACTGACAGCATCTCTGCAGGTGCTGCTGGATCCACAGACCCCTACTAGCTCTTTCCCTCAGTGGGAAAGCATCCTGACTAAATAAATGTATTTATTTGCTCTTGATGTTGGAAGTTGAGCTGTTAGCACCTTGCTGATAAATAGGGAGGGATCACAAGCCCTGAAGAGCCAAACCGTTTTCTAAATTTTAACCTATTTGTGTCACTGCTAGAACCCTTTCTCCCCAAAAGGAAAAGGGGCACTAGATTAAATTCATCCAGGTATTAGAGGAATGCCAGCTCTGCTATAGATAATACCAAGCATCACTTTCCAGTTTTAGGTGGACTATTCTAAGCGCTCCGGGAGCAGCGTGCCTCAGCACCCCAAGATGCATCCTCTCTGCTGAGCACGCCGAGGTTAGCAAAGCAGCCTTGTGGTGGCTGTGCAGGGGGGACCCGAGCCAAAGCCCCCAGACAATAGGTTCTCTGTCTGAAACTACTCTGGCACTCAAGACCTGCCTTTGTTGAAGAGGTTGAGGACAATCTCAGTGTATTTGGCTCAATACAGAGGAATTAAAAGGAGTCTGAAAGTTGTTATAGATAAGGTCAGACATTCTAGGGAGGTCTTCCTGGCTTTAAGTCTATGAATTTAAAGGAAGTGGCTATGAAGAAATTTAAGAGAACCCTCTGCTGCCTGTTCCATCTCTCATGATGGGCTATGCTTTGAAAAAGACAATATTAAGCTGTACTGGATGCTTTCATGTGCCTTCTTTCTTGAATTTTCCCTGAGATTTGGTCTATACAAGCAAATATAGCAGCAATTCTCAAAGAGGGAAGAGTTAATATTATTTTGACAGTGTACCAATATTTCCTACTTTTCAGAAGGATTTACATTTGCATTAATTTTTCACCTTGTGCTGAGGATTAATCCTCCATGCATTCTGGAACAATACGAGACACCATTAGGCAATGTTAACTTTGTGCTGAAGTTTTTTGGCATAAGGTGCTGTATGCTTTAATTTATTTGCAAATCAAAAGCCAGCGCTTTGCACACTTCAGTGAAAAGCCAGAGGCAGCCTGCCCCACTGGAAAGGTCACCAGATTGGGACTCAAGGGAACTCTTCGAAGTTTTGCCACTGATTTACTGTTCAATCTTGGCCAAGTAATCTCTTTCCTTTGTGCCTCTAGTTTCCCTCCCATTCTTTGTGTTTTCTATTCATGCTGCAGCTCTTTAGAGCAGGAGCAGCTCTCTCGTTTCGTGCTGGTCCTGTGTCCCAGAGCAGGCCCCCCTCTCCTAGCTGAAGAATTCCTACTAGATCCTACCACAACACAAAGAGTTCAGAGCCTAAACAGTTCAAAAGAGTTTGGCTTTCATTGACAGGATCTTCACTCTCTCTCACTTGCTTCCCTAACACAAAACTTTTCAGAAGAGGTACCAGCCACCTACTGAGTGAGTAAATTCCCAGTCAAAGGGTTAAAATAACAAACTTCATTAAATAAAGAAGAATAAGGTGTTTAAGAGGAACTTGGATCATATGGTAAACTAGGTATTAGTTAATCAATAGTACTCAAAGGTGAAGGCCATATGGAGGAGCCAGAAATCATTGCACAAGTTAAGCAAAGTTTAGCAAGCCTGATTAAGCAAAGCGTTAACTATTTTCTGTGAAAAGTTCCACCTTTCCTCTAACCTAGCTCTGGTAATATATACCAATCTTGTCTGGGACTGACTCATGCACTAAAGCCTTCAGTGGAAGTTTTGAGACCAATCCATGGACAATACTTCTTTATTGTCCAGACAGTTCATATACTGCATGTTACATATAATTCTCCTATTCACTGGACTCTCAGTCCAAACTCTTCTGGTAAAAGGGCTTGTGGGCAGTTTACTTTCTGTCCAATGACTTCATTGCAAAGGATTTTTCTTCTCTGTTGAGCTTGCCATGTGCAAGCTTTCCTTCCTCTTGTTTCCCTCCTCTTGTTTCCCAGTTTCTGGAAATAATTTGTGGTTTGGAAATGCCCTTGTAGGCTTCAAACTGCTTAAAGCCTGCCATACCAGATGAGTTCATTGGATCCATCTCATCTGCTCTCCTCTTGCCATCCATGACCAATACCTGTCGCTTCAGAAGACAACATGACTGCACAGCAGCTACAGGACACTTCAGCTTTAGACAGAGTCCTTTCTCTGTGAAGAGCTGACAAAGCATCCTTCCCACTTCCACCCTGAACCACCTCAGGTTTTCTCAGTGGGTTTCTCAAGGCATCAGCAAAAGGACAGAGACCCCCCACAAGGATAAAGAGACTTAAGGGGGACAAAGTACATTGGCACATATCAAAAAAGGGCTTCGCAAAACGTAGCACAACAAACACAGATCAACCCCTTCCAGGACTGGCTTGGCTCGCTTTCCCTGTTCAGAGAAATTGGCAAGCAAGTCTTTATTGTAAGGGACAGAACAGAAGCTGGAGGGGAGGTACTGAAATCTGGGGATAATTCACAAAATCCTGGCCTGTGGTGTAGAAGGAAGCTAGTATTATGTATCTATCATTTGTATTTCTTTTGCTACTGCTACATTTAAGCAGATATAAGCAACCTAACAATGATCACATCTCATTCAGCTAACATGTTTCCTGGCTGCTTTTAAACTAACAGGGAGCAGGTATAAGCTAGGACAGACATTGTTTGGCTTGCTCGTTCATGTCAAGGTCACCTTGTGCTTCGCTGATATCCTACATATTGCAGCAGGATTACTTTTTCAATTAAGTACAATTTAGTAAGACTAAGATATCAGATTTGGTCTTTTAAAAGTCTGCCATTTTGCCCAAAGAGCACGACCACAGTTCTCCAAGCCTGGTGACTCCATAGGCTCATGCCTTGTCTTCTCCCATGGCCTACAAGTAGTGTCAAAGCCACAGAGCTGGACTTGGCTCTCTGTCCCTGCAGACGTGGCAGAGAGCCCTCAGGATGACCGCCTGTACTCACCTCGGTCTGAGCTGGGCTTGCCTTCACGCCTGCAGTGGGGGCACAGAGCCGAGGACACCCCTCTTGAGCTGAGGGAGGCTCCAGGCCGGAGTCATGCCCCGCGGGCATGGCGGGATGTGTGGTGTTACATTGCCACCTTGTGGAGAGCTCCCACGGGGGACCGGGGGAGAAGATGGCTGGCCGTGGGCTGAGGGCCGCCACAATGCCTCCCCATCGCCTCCCCATCGCCTCCCCATCGCCTCCCCATCGCCTCCCCATCGCCTCCCCATCGCCCTGGGCCTGTGGCTGGCCGAGCACTCGTGCCCTTGTGGGACCAGGTGGGACGCTACGTGTTGCAGCAGTCACTTCTCCAAGGGGTGAGGCACAGGAGCCCCATGCAAGGCCTGGAGGTCCTAAGCATGGGCAACACCATCCCACTGCTCCAGCGAGTGGATTTGCAGCCTTGGTATTAAAGTTTTGTATAGATGTTACCAATGTGAACCAAGGGTCTGGTCCTAGCTCATCCTGCAGGGGTAGGAGTCTGTTATCACCGTTGCCAGTAACTCTTGCAGTGCTGCTATCCACAAATGAAGAGTATAGCTGTGCTCTGTGAGTCCAAGTCCCCACAAGCTCAAGGAGAGAATGAAGCAAAATGTATTTCCTTTCATTAAGTGCAGAAGGCGGCTCTGGTGGCAATGCTTTTTATATTAGTGGTGTCCCCAGAGAGGTTCAAATACATAAACCCACAACATGCTCCTCCTGTTTGTGTGATGGAGTACTGTGTTGACAGACTGGAAGAGAATTACTGACAAATGCTACCATGTGGACTCTCACAGTGATGCCATGTATTGATTTCCATCTGGTGATGATGTGCACTTTTGCGATTGCATTGACACTATTCTCCCTCTTAAGAATCTGCAGACTGAGTTTTTGAGTGAAAAGAATTAGCATTGTTTATTATTTACACAGTACTAGAGGAGGTCTGCAACTTTATGGGCCCTAACAATTACAAAGAAAAAAAAATAATCACAGGTCCCCGTCCCAAAGCCCTTAGCAAAAAGAATTAAACATGACAGAGAGAAGCAGGCAAACCCTGGGAAGATAGGTTCCAAGAGCAACAACATACAACAAATGACACATAGATAACTCCTTATTGCCTGTGCGTCAATTTGAAGAACAGTACTAGCTCTACATGAGGCAAAATACATCCAGCACTGATTAGAGGGAGTAAGCTGCCCTCCCAGGTTGTCCTCTGCCAACACACCCTGCACTAAGTATCTGGAAGTAAATAAGAAAATCCCTCAGCTTTGGGAATTGTGGTAGATCACACAAGCGTGGGCTGAACTTTTCAAGACCTTGAGAGAGGAACAGTCTTTGATTTCAAGGAAATATGATACCTCCTCAAAGAAAGGGTCACATTCTTTGAAATGCAAGATATGGACAACTGAGGAGATGTTGGCCAACAACAACAGGACATGAATGCCAACATGTCCTGAGGGGAATAAAGGCAGTAAATTTGAGTTCCAGAAGTTTGCCATGGGACTTCTGTTAAAACCCATTTGCCAGCAAATTCAATGTTTCTTAGAAACAGACTTACAGAGGTGTGACAATGTGCTGGTACCCATGAGAAGCACAGACTGTCACCTTTCTTTGAACAAAGGTTTATCTTGGTAAAAGGAATGGCATTAGTAGAGAATATTTGTTTTGCTCCAAGGCCTGTAATTTGATATCTCACAAGACCTTAGTTAAGACACAAATACTTTGCAGCATATGGAAATAGTAAGGCATGTACTAGACCTACCAACATGTGTTTCAGTGACAGCTTTCAACATATTGTTATTAACCGAGAAACATTATTGTAAATAGGACCATTATTAGCAAGATGCTTTCAAAAACTGGTTATTAGTCCAACAAGGTTTAGTATTTTCAGTAATAACCTAGGTGACACAAATTCTCTGATAGTGGGATTTGCAGGTAGTATACAAATTACTGAGATAGTAAAGAAGAAAGAGAATAGGCTGGATTGGAGAGGAGGGGTACAAGAACTACCTGATTAAATCATCACAATGCAATATCTGCATTTTACTAGAGGCAAGTGAAACTTATCACACCTGGCAATAAAGGCTGAGATTCAACTCCACCCATCTCCTGCTCCTAAAAGGCTTTTAAAGTAAGATTATAGTTGGCCTAGGCTTCCTCTGTAGTCAATGAGTTAAAGATGGCACCTCCAGCAGGAAAATCTGACTGAAATTTGAAGGGTTGAAGCCAAGACCTGGTGTTTAGGGTGAAAAATCTGTCTTGCAAATCTGTGCATAAAGAACATCAAAATTAACCACCTCAGCATGAGATCTCAGTGCAGTGTTTGGTGACTAATATGATACTCAGGTGTAAAAAAAAGGCTTTACCAAATAGAAACAGAGAAGTGGTTTTGTCCCTGAGCTGGCCACTATTAAACTCATTAGAAGAATTATATCTTCAGTCTTGGCATCCCTAGTTCAGGAAGGATATGGACATCTCAGCGTTCAAGTAAAGCCACAAAAATGACCTTGCAAGAGAAAACAAGTCTTGAAATGCTATGAGTATAACCTTTTAATCTGCTGCAGTTAGTTAAAATGTGACTGGATATTTTTACATGTAGGTATTTTTGCGTGGAAAAGATGCCTTACAGACCTTTTGTCCTTCACCAATAGACACAAAAAGATTCAGAGAGAATTCAGGCTGATGTTAAACAAATGCAACTGTGAAGTAGGATACGATTTCCTCAATGTGCGGGTAGTTAATACGAAACATGTAATGAAATCACAAAACATTTGGAGTTTGTCAGACACAAACTGACATTTTAGCACTTTGGCACACATGATTACATGGGAGTGCTTAGGTTTAAAAGCATGTGCTTGGACAGTTACTGCAGAGCAGCTGATTCATGGTAACTCATCAGCTCAAGTTAACCTGTTCTTGGATCAATATATTTCATAAAACATTCACTCCACAGCAGCTCCTACAAAAATGTTTTGCAACTATACCTGAGAGGAAAAATACAGAGATTCACCACAGTCTATTCTTACCTAGGATCAAAGAAAAAGAAGCCTACACTAGAAATAGTGGGATATTAAGAAGAGGAGGAAAATCAAGCTGCACATCTTCATGTCAAAGCACTAGAAGTCACATATCGAGGATGAGGGTGGACAGCTCCGTTACTCCAGGCTCAGTCTTCTGCTCCACAGAAGCTCTACATTCTTCTGAAAACCTCAAACTTCATTTTGTGCTTTAGATATCCTCATAAACACTAAAATAATGTCAGCCTGAAGAAGCAGCTCTGACAGATGGGATCTCTCCTTTGTTTGACACAGTGGTCTAGCAAAACCTAAAGGCATTTATTTCAATGGCAGTTGGTGCATCCTTACAATTACACCAGCAACAAACGCCAGTATTACATGCTTCCCTCTCTTCTTGGGCTGCTTCTTAAGCCTGCCCCCAGCCCTGCAAACCCTTCCTATTCTCTTCCTCCATGGTTGAGCCTCCAGCTTTATTTTGGATAATCTCAACTAAACAGTTGCACATTCACTACACATAAATCTGTGCAAGTCGATCATGCAGGGATAACATAAAATAAATGGAATTGAATACCAAGATGGCACAGAGGAGATTGTACGTGAGTGTATTATTCATTTCCATATTTAATTCATTATGTTTCTTCTTCTTCTTTTTTCCGTTTCCCCTCCTCTTCAATTTATATGGAGCTGCAACACATTTTCCAGCCTGCTGTGCTGGAATGCTGCAGTGTCAAGGGACTTTGCAGTTAAATGTAAGACCTTGTTGTTGTATTGTGCACTGGGCCTTCATCCTCAGGAAACCAACAGCTCCAAGTTAGATAACAACTGGTAAATCATCATCTTTGCTAAGTGTTTGCAAAGGCAGGTAGGGGGGCAGGAAGGAGCTTTCTTTAGAGTAGGAAAAGAAAGAAACATCTCTCTTAAGGGATTAAGAACTTCCCTCCTAAATCTTTGTTTTTTCTGATACCAGTATTTCTTGACTTTTTTTTTGTTTGTTTTGTTTTTGTTTTTGTTTTTTTGGTTTTTTGGGTTTTTTTTTTTTTGAGTTGGGAGAAGATATCTGTCTGCGGGCTCCCAGCAGGGTGGGAAGGGCAGAGGAGATTTGAATCAGAAAGAGGAAAAGATACTTTTCCAGGGGAGTGCGGGGGAAGAAATCCAGAAGCCAATTTCCTTTTGTACTTCAACAATGATCATTCATTATTCTCTAAGGGTTAACCTTGCCTGGAAAGCCCATGGGAGGAAGTGTACACTGGTTGGTTGCAGGGACCGGATAGAATGACTTAATAGAACATGTTTTCTTTTCTAGCCCTGATTCTCATGATTTTGTAATAAGCCAACCTTGAATCAGCTAGCAAAATTTCCCTTCTATATTCTCTAACACTTCTCCAAATTCACCCTCGTGCTTCTGGAATGACCTGAAATTTCACATTCTCCCCCAACACGCAGAGAAAGCTGCTGACTTCACTCCTCTGCCTAGGAGACAATGCTGTGCTTCTCACACCTCTGCTTCAGCCCTGAGCAGTTTCTACCTCAACCCAGCTGATGTTCCATATGAGCATATGAGCACTGGAAACTCTTTTTTCTTACTTTTGTTCATCTGTGTATGAAGTAATATAATCCCATGGTGGCATGTTGATGCATGTAGAAGAGAAAAACAAAACACTTAATCCTAGCCAGATGAAAGGAAGGGAAAAAACAAAACAATAATCATGAGTTCTTCCACACTCCTGCTTGGTAAATTTTCCTTCTGAAGCCAGCTGTTTGACAGATGGCTTTAAAACTGAAGTTGTGTTCACTACTCTTAGATAGGCTGATGTTCTCATTCTGTTTGTTCTTTTTTGGCTTGGAAAACTGCAGAGACAACTGGATGGAAGTCACTGTTCTTCAGGTTCACAACTTCATTGTCCAGCAAAAAACCTACTGCAGTGACACAGGGTATACTGAGGATAGAACTGGCTAGATGTGAAAGCAAATTAGGATGGAGAGGATAGGCAAGTCTGGACAGGGCTTTTTTGATTGCCTTTCCTGCTCTTGCAATGACCACAAGCTTAACTTTTGTATGGTGGGAGTTCAGTGGGAACAAAGATTTCTGTCACCCTCAAAAATTATGTCATTCTGTGAGATCAGTAGGTTGTGGGGTTTTTCCCAGTATCTCTTCATACTCCCTCCAGCCCCCACCCCCTTCCCCCCTCCCCTCGCTTCCTGTCATGTGAAAGAGAGAATTTCTAAACCTCCAAACATTTTTCAAGCCAGCAAATCTAGTTATATCAGTTACTATACTTTATTTCAATAATTCCAGGATGTTCTGCTTTGGTCTTGGAACCTAAACTCAGCAGGGTCCCAGGCAGTGTCAGTCTCTCTTCTCTACCCCTTCCATCACTCCCATGCAATTGGTCAGGCTCCTTACCTTCTTCATGGCCTCCTCCCATTCCCAAAAGTCCTCCTAGCAGCTGGAGCAACCCCACAATTCTGGCTGAAGGGACAGCTAACCTTAACCATCCATAATACCACTGACAGCTGCCTGCTCTTTCCTGCTCTCGGAGGCTGCTCTGCTCCACATGCCAGTGTCTGTGGTTCACCTGAGGAGATCACCAGCTGCTCAAGGTAGGAACATCATCTTCATATGTATGCTCAACACACCATGAAGGTGCAAGGGGCTGGCCCCAGGCATAAGAATCCTTTAGATTCATATTTCTACTGACCATGGTAAGGTGAACCATCGCTTGGGTAACAGTAAAAGAAGGGGACTAAGAAGAGAAAAGGTGATTCTATCACTGGGTCTGGCTTCTCTCTCCAACCTGACATTCAATCCTGAACAAGCACCTTTCTGAATCTGATGCATCTTCTCTAGCTTTCTAGCCTTTTCAGGGTAAGGACAATTACTTTGTGTTTGCATGTCACCTGTGCTACCCAAAAGGCAGTTCTGGGTCAGTAAAGGTCATTGTAGGACTAGCACTCATTACAGAGACAGAAGGGACAGAGAGCAGGAGGAGGGAAAAATGGCACACATAGTGAGTGTCTGTGGGATTAAGAACACACAAGGGTGGAGAATAATGGAAAAGATATGGTGGAAAGCTCTGTCAGCACAGCCTGAATGGGTCTGTTTGCACAGTGTCATACAGGGACAGATAAGAACTGCTGTATTGCAAGCCAGCAGTATTCACTGCCCTCCAAGGAAAGACAACACCTGGTATGATGGACGACTGCAGATCTGACACCCCTCTGGCTTTCACTGGACACACAATTTCATAAACTGCAATATATTTTTAATTTATTGGCCACTGGAATCAAGAAGACACTGAAGTGAGCCATCCCACACCCACACATTTTCATTACATTTCCATACTCTTGTTCCAAAAGTCTCTCATAACTACAGGGAAAGAAACTGCAAATCTCTGCAAGAATATTATATGACAGTCACAGAGTTATGACACAAGACATGTTCCTAGATGGCACTTATCACACTTTTAAACTCATCCTCAGTACTAATAGACAACCTATTTTCTTGCTTGTGTGCTCTGACAGAGCAAACACAGAGCAACCCTGATCAGTGAATCCTGGTTTTCCTTCAGTTGACCCACGTACAGTTTACTGGATGAAAGTCTATTGCAAAGTAATAGAAAGTCTATTGCAAAAGTTACATGGGATCAGCTGTGCTTAAAAGCTTTGTGAAAGAAGTGTATTTTCCAGGAAATGCCTGAGATTAGCTCGGTTGGTGAGAGCATGGTGTTAATAATGCCAAGGTTGTAGGTTCGATCCCCATATGGGCCATTCACTTAAGAGTTGGACTCAATGATCCTTGTGGGTCCCTTCCAACTTGGAATGTTCTGTGATTCTGAAAGGTGAGACGAAGGTTCTTTAGCATGCAAAGGATTTGCTCCAAAGCCCACTGAAGCTGCTGGAAGGACTTAGGTTGATTCCAACGGTCTTTGGACCAGAACCAAGGGGGAAGTACTGGCGCCAGTCAATAGAGGGTAACATAAAAGAAGGCACAGAAAGTAAAATCCAAATTTATATACAGCAGGAGAAGCCCTAGCCATGCTGCAAATTGTTAAAAGATACCATTATGGATCTGTTGTGTAAATGGCGAACAGTGGTGAAATGTCCCTGATCCAAACCTTGTCCATCACACCATGATCCATACAGTGATACTACAAGTCACAGAACATGGTCCTCAACCAGGAGGTAAGAAACTATGCCTCATAAGAAGGAAAAACATCTCCAGTGTCTGAGATGGTGTCTCTGCCGAGATAGCCAGTGTACACCAGCTGGTATGTTTTTCATCTGTTGTACTACACTGACATACTCATTTATTACAGACCACTGCCATCAGATGCCAACAGCTGCAGCTCATCGGCCTACGGTTGTTTCTGATGAAGTGCTTTTTAGATCAGAATATGCCAATCTGTCAAAACCAAGACTTTTGATGGGGCGAGAGAGTTCAACCAACTCCCTCCAGTTTTGAATTCCACTTTTGTCTTTAAAATTAAACCACTGGTAATAAAAGAATAAAGCACAAAGCAGAAGTCAATATTGAAATCAAATGTTTTAGCTGATGTTAGAGGAAAAGGATTCAGAACTTGGGTTTTCATTTTGCAAAAATTTTCAAAATTCTGGCTGTTGGCCCAAGTTTTAAACCCAGGTTCGGTTAAAAAAAAATCCTGAAAATGTTCACAGGATAGGAAAGCCATTTCCTGCCAACTCTATATTGGCTTACAGTTCTGACGCATGCAAGCTGGATTTGAATTAGCAGATTAGGCCCAGATCCAAAAAGGGACCTAGGTACTTAAAGTGGGACTGAGGTATGCGAGGCTCAGACAAAGGTCCTCCTCAGTCCCTGGAAACCACCGAGTTTTCAAAATTAGTAATTCTGCTTTGAAGAATGCCTGAAAGCACCTCAGCTTTGACATGCAGTTCCATGCCCACCTCCCCTCTTCACCTTCATCAATACCTCCCCAGGATCTCCTGGAGCATGGCTACCAAAGCCAGGGCCCTTCAAACATGCAACGGCAACTCCACTTTCCTCCAAAACACCAAAACACAAACAGAGGAAGAGGTGGTACCACCTTATCATACAATAGCTCAGTGCTTGGAGCACACACCCAGGGCAGAGCTGGTTCCCCCAGCTCATGAAGACTCAGCCCTGCACTGCAGAGGTTGCCCTGGCCAGAGCCCTCCCTCTTCTTCCCCCTGCACTTCAGTTGCATACAAAAAAAAAAAAAATCTATATCTATCTATATCTATCTATCTATCTATCTATCTTGGCCCTGGTTTCCTCTGTCAAGTTTTGTATAAATACCTGATTTTGCTATTTTCAATGTGTAAATATATAAAACACTCTGAGGAAAACAAGCCTAAAAGCCATATGCTTTTGTCTTCAAAAGAGTCTTTTGGATTTAAGGCATCCCCTTGTCCTCAGCATCGCCTTTTCCTATCTCGGGCATCTTCACAATCAGCACTAGCCTGTTTCCTCCTTCCCCACATTTTGTGGGTCAGGATGAGGCTCTGGTTCCCACCCCTTGCACTCTATGGCACACACAGGGTCGGTTCAGCTCTATCACTTGGTGGGAGGACACAGCCTGCTCTCAGGCCTCAGAGGAGTGCAGCCCCACTGTGCTGTTATTCCTGCCTGTGCATTACAGAGCAGGGAATTAGGCTTTCTTGTTTACATTTTCTCTTTTCTCTTTCACCCCCTCCTTTTTTCCCCCCTTCTTAATAAAGAATGTTTTTAAAAACAAGTGCCTGCATTTGAGCTCCTGCGAACTCCAGTTTCCTTGGAGAAAAGTTTGTCCTCTTTAACTTAAAGAATTTCTGAAACATATAGGAAAGGAATTTCATAAACTGCTCATTGAAAAACATTCCATACATTCCCCTCTCATCCAGAGACACCCGTGTGTGGTCTCCGACAAGGTCAGGTTTGGGGCTACGTAACGGGGACAAAGATTCCAGCGCTCAGAAAACAAGAGATACCACAGACCATGGGACGGGGGGGAAAGGACCTCGTGACTCCCATTGCTGGAGGCCGGGAGACCACCGGAAAGCCAACAGACAGTAAACACTGTGCGTTATCCCAGGGAGCAAAATCCCAGCGCGAACCTCCCGCGTGTCTGCTGGGAGAGTGACATCAGGCTCTGCAAGGAATGGAAAGGGGAGAGGGGGGAACACAAAGAAAAGAAGACATAAAGAGAAAAAACAGTGTTTGCCACTTATTATTTAATCTAGGAAGGTGAAGACAATGAAGGAGGTCCTTGAGAGGCAGCTTGGATGGCTGTTGCAATGGTAGATAGAGTGGTGGGAAGAGCACCCCGGGTTTAGATCGCCTCCCCTCTGTTTTGAAATCAGGGAGGCATGTTTGCCAGCTCTGCCATCCCTTGGGGTACTCTGAAGCTCTAGGAATGAGCACTCTGCACATCTTCAGTTTACACTGTTTGCAGAAACCATAACGTTATTTCCAAACCAAGTACTCTGAAACATGCCAAAGGCACCATTCCTAATCCACTACGATGGACATGACTCACGGCAGGTCTTAAAACAAAATTACCCAAAGTGAGGAAAAAAAAGCATCAGGGAAATAGTCTCTTGGAGAAAGTTCTTCTCCAGTACCTGATGAAATGTCACAAGATGTGTTTTATTACAAAACTTTCCACTGAAGTCTACATGCTAGAATTGATTTCTCAGTTTAGATCTACTGGAAACATGTCTATTCACTGGAGATCTTTGAGAAAGTCCCCTGCATAAATAAGTCTGAACTGGAAACCTTCTTTTTGTGGACTTTGGAAAGCAAGGCCACACCTGGACTATCATTCATGTTGCCCTGCTTATCCTGTATCACCATTCACATTAGCATAGATTATGCACCACCACTGGCACTGCAAAGTGCGGTTGTTTCAATTTCGTGAGGAATTGCTGGTATTTAGAGCTCACTAGTGACAACATCCACTCAATGCAATCAGGATCCAAAGCTTTTCATCTGCTCCTTGTGTCACTCCTGCAGTTAAGCAAATCCTTCATCGTCAAGCAGTCACCAGTACATTAGAAAGATTTGAACCTAGGCTGTTCTTGCTTGGACTTGGCTCCATTCATGAGCAGGGGGAAAAAATAACTTCAACTGAAGATGTCAGACCTTCAGTCACCTTTACAAAAGTTTCAAATTGCATTAAACTGACCACAAACAACAGCCTGTCTAGATTTCTGTAGCAAACCACAAGGAATGAAAAATGGCTGACAATATGCACTCTTGACATTACAGTTGCTTAACTCCTTAAATCTGGGATCCTGAGTCAGGAAAAAAAAAGTGCAAGGCATAATTAGAAATACCCAACTTCGTCTTGTGCATCATCCTAAATGGATGAAATGGCTGGCACAAATAGAGCTCTGCTAGCAAAGCACAACAGATTGTCTGCACTGCTGCTGCTGCTGAAGGTTGTCTCTGCTCTCCTGTTTGTTCTCTCCTCGCTCTTTATAAATTCAATCCAGATATTAACAATATCCATTAGCTTCTCCAGAAGATTATCTCAGCTTTAGTGACTGGAATGCAGGGATTAGAAAAAAAAAAATCAGTTTTGTTTTTAATAAAAGTATATGTTGATTTAAAGTGATGGCTTTTAACATCTGTTGTGCAAGTCTTTGTGGTAATAACCCTCAGAGATTGTTGGAGAGAGAGATCATTTAGTAGGTAATAAACATCAGTGATTTCATTAATGAAATATTCTAGCATAGACATTACAAACGAGAAGAAGCAAGGCTTCCACCTGCCCAATTATTTCATTGCTGAGGCTGAAACTGGCTGCTGCTGGCGGGGCAGGGGAAGTCCTGATACCTCCTTCCCCAACTGTAGGTACAGCTATGTCCAGGCATGTGCAGTGGAAGAAGAGCTGCCTCGGGGCCTATCAGGAAGCTTCTGACTATCAACATGCGAGGCACAGATTTCGAAATGCCTTACCAATAAGGGCTTGTCCTTAGTTCCTGACATTGCTGCAACCCAGCTGACAACTCTTTCTTGGAGCACTGGACGCCTTTAGCTGGAAAATGGTGACACAGATTGAGCAGGGAGTACGGGAAGTTGATGGGTCACTCAAGTGAATCCAAAGAACTACAGTTCCTGGCAGAAGAGGTGAAAACCTTCTGTAGGAATCTTTTCATCTTCCTCCGCAGGGAGAGGTTTTGAATGCAATTTCCAGCCAAACTCAAAATTTCTTCTGGAAGTCTTTACTGATCATGTGTGTGAATGTGGAGGGGAGATCCTTTGGAGACCAGCTTTACAAACAACAACAACAACAAAGCTGAAAGCTTCAAAGACAAAAAGATCATGGAGTAGAACACGGAACTTCGTTCCTGTCTTGTAGAGAGCCAGAAAAAAAACTGAATGATGGGGAAATGCCCTTGCCCATATGAGGACCCAGGGCCCCCATCCATCCAGAACATATTCTGGTGCCTGTTCACAGCAGTTGTTCTTTCCCTGCACAGCAAAGGGTATGAGGGAGAACAGTGTGCCTTTGGATATTAGCTTATCATGTGGCCTTAGGCACAAAGAGGAAAAGTGAGTTTTCTCCCTTCTCTTCCCTTTATCAGCTAGTCAGCAGTTCCTGTCCTACCTGAGATACAAGCCCCCCAAGGGAGTGTTCAATCCCATTTCTGAACCCTGCCCCCTCCTCAGTGAGGAGAAAGGTGACCCAAAGTCCCCTTCCTCCAGCCTTGACGCTACCACAGAGGCCAGTCCTGGCCAGGTAGGCTCTACACAGTGTGGAGAAGCTCAGTGCTCCCCTGGAAAAAGCACATGTAGGTAATGGGATTTTGACCACAGCGTGCTGAAGCAAAAGCATCTGAACCGGTGTCCTCCCCTGGGGCTTTGCGGTGAGCTTAGGAAATCCCTTCTGAGCTGTGCTGAGGGATCTCTTTGAGACTTCTTGGCTTCCTGCAGCCTTTTCCTCCCTTGTCAGACAGCTAAGAGGAAACTGCTGATGCTGGCTCCCCGCAAGATATCAACTGCTTTCTATTATTTGGAGGCACAGGTTCCCCCAGTTCTTGGTGATCAGGGCTTAACCCAGGGCTCTCTACAAACCTCCTGTGGTGCACAGGAAAGAGGTGGTTGTGTCTGCAGGCAGAAGGATCACCTGCATGGATCTGCTGGCCTCTGTGGTCCCTCTGTCTGTGGTCTCCAGCCAGAAGGATACTGATCTTCACTGGGAATAAAGAGCACCAGTGAAGATTAATGAAAACAAAATAGTGTGGTTGAAACCAAGTAAATGGAAAGTAAATGGCTTCCAAGTAAGCCTTGGAAAGACAAGATGATTTAGACATTTTCAGATGAGCTAACAGGCCAGCCCAAAGACAGCATTTTCTTGATCTGGAAAATGAAGCAAAAATTACAATTCCTGTGACTTCTCTGGAATTACAGCTTTAGTTCAGTTTTACCTGTTACTTAGCACAAGATTAGCATGTGCCACCCCATTTTCTCCCAGTGAAGACAAAGCCAGCTTTTGTCATCAAGGTTACAGGAGAGGAAGGGATGAGAAAGAAAAGGAGAGAAGGATTGTTCATTTTCTGTATTTAATAAGATCTGACAAACTGACAGTTGTCCCAGCCATTAAGGAAACCATTACCCAATGTGTTTCATGCAGTGGATCAGTTACCCTTTTGTCACACAGTATTCAGAAAGAACAGACTGTCCCTGAACTTGGAGGTGGGTGTATTGAGGCCATATCTACATTGCACGGCAGACTCGTGCCATGCTGTTGCCTGAGGTCATTGCCACCAGAGGCATCCAGGAGAGAGGATATGATTGAGGACTAACCCACGTGCACAGGTTTCCTTCCCATGAACACTAGGACATGTGTAGGAGAAGATGGTTTGTGCCCTGAAGAAAAGTCAGGGAGCTGAGGCACAGTCACACATCCTCCAGTTAAGAGAGACTTATCTGGATGCATCATTTACATGCAGGAGTTTCTTGAGGACCATTGATGACCTTACCTCCCTGTCCTAGTCAAGTTCTGGACATCCTAGATGGTCCCACAGAGAAACCATGGCTCTGCTGTGATGTTTTCCACTTTTTATGAAAAGGGACTTTTAGCTCACATTAACAAATGGAAATATTCTTTATCCATCAAAGCCAGATCCATTTGAGGATAGAGTTAGTGTTATCCATAAAGCTGTCAAGAAATTTTCACAGGTTTTATCAGGTTTTCTGAACTGAACAAATCACTCCTGAATGTTTTTGGAAATCCTCGTTTTTCTGTCTGACTAAAGGGAGTTTTCACATTTCAAGATGTGGGAGAAAACTGCCACTACTTTCAACAGCAAAAATCAATGTTTGTTAAAAGACACAATTTTGTTAGATCATAAAACTTTTTTGATTCTCTCTAGAAGACTTTACCATTATTTAGGCATCTAGACCATAAATGAAATATTGGTAAATATAAAAAAGATTATTTTATTTGCAACTACTTCTGCCAGGAGCTAACAGCAAGGGCAGCCTTTGCCATGGATGCTGTTGCTACTCAAGCCCTTGTTGTTCCTGTACTTGGTGGCATGGGAAGCAGTGGTACACAATTTAAAGAGATCTGCCAATTTAATAAACCATTGAGAGCAGACACTGGAATGCAATATTTCATCACCCAAATCCCCAAGCTGCAAGCAAGCTACTGATTTTCTTTCTTGATATCCATATATCAAGATATATGGATATCTTTGTTCCTGTCCTCAGAGGAACGAGGGTCCCTCGGTCCCCTGACCAAGGGATAGCTGTAGACACTCCATCCAAGCAAAGGAGGTTGCAAGAGACAATGCCCATTGCCTCAGCCGCCCAAAGTCTTGGCCTTCACCCTTGGCAGCAAGGAATCCACATCCATCACAGACTGCAGAGAGGAAAGGGGACCGGGACAGTGAGGTGAAATAGTGACAAAGCTATTTGTCCCAAAGGGAGGCACAACGAGAAAAACCTTTCGCTCTTCCTCAGGGACTGTCTAAAGCACTTTGATCCAATCATGGCTGTAATGAGAAGGATGTCTCAGCTGTCCCTAAGCACACATCACCACTGGTGCTGGTGGACTAAGATACCCAGGGACCCAGACCACAAAAGAGAGAAGTAACCTCAGCAAACAGAAATTGAGGAGGACATCCAGTTTTGCTGCTTCTTTTATCTCTTCTTAACAGCCTAATTGGAGTGTAATGAATTTAGGGTTGGTGCTCGCTGCCAAGCTCGCTTCTTTGATGTGTTTTTGGCCTCTGTGCTACAAAAATGCAATGGGAACCAAAACCAAGATATTACACCTCCATAAAGTGTCTCTGGGTTTACCATGAGATTCCAATGCCTGTGCCAAGTGACCAAAGCCACTAACAGGCCGCTGCTCGCCAAGATGTTTGGGTAATGAATAAGAAGCAGAGAGAGATGCCACTGTGAATCAGGGTGAGGAATGCACACTAATGGCAATAGAGGTGGATCCCGGGCTGTAATGTGGAACAGAAGAGTGCTGTGGTCATGCTTCTCTGTGGCTGCAGCTTGCAGGAGCAGCTGGTGATGCCTGAAGGCCCATGGCAGGCGAGGAGGATTTTAGGACGTAGGTGGAGTACCACTGTACAGGGACAGAATGGCACAACACCATGAGCTGCTCATGCTGCCAACAACCAGGTCACCCTCAGGCCAAGGGTCTTTCCCCACCCCATTTTAACCCTTCCTGCCTTAGCTCCTGCAGACACATCTCTTTCCCACATGAGCCTACCATGCTTTGCTTGGGTCTCAGCAGGGCATGCCCACGGGCAAAGAGTGGCCACTACATGACAGGTGAGCGTCCAACACACAGTGCATGCTCAAGAGGCCACTGCCCCCCACTGCCCCCCACACACCCTGTCAGGGTGACCATCCCACAGTGGGGACAGCAGAGTCAGCAGGCTGTGCATGCAAGCAGCAGACAAAACTTGGAAAGGTGTCCTTGGGGAATATCCAACCCTGCAGAGAAGAGAGGGAACCCAACCACCTCACTTAGATCCTCCAAGTGAATGACAACCTGTCCTTGGAGCACACATGAAAAACCTGGTGATGCTTACCAATTAAAATGTCCAAGGGTCCCAAATAAAATTTTCTCTTACAGACAAATAAAAAAATTATGAAAGTTTGGTTCTGCATTAGGTATGGATGTTCTCTGTTTCTGTTCAAACACCAACTAAACAAGCCCATGGTAGATGAATGCATCTATTCCAAAAATCACAGCCCAAAGGAAAATCCAACTGCTTATCTGTTTCCCTGTCTGCAGTGATCTTTCTCATGATAAAAAATTATGTGCCTCCTTGGAAAAATCGTGGCCAATGACAGTTTGTGTACTTGCAGAATATTCAGGGCTAAATTCCCAGCCTATTTAAATCAATACAGCTATATCCATTTTAGGGAAGCTATCCCCAATTGACAGATCCTGGGAACCTGGCCCTGAATCTCTCTCTGACTCAAACAGCCTTTACCCTGTGACTGCATGTTTGAGACATGGGCTGCTGATAAGATACGCTTCTAGTTAAATGCAGCCCTCCTTCAGCTATGATTCACATTCAAAAGCAGTTAAGTGGTCCAGCTGCTCTGGACACAAGCCTTCCCTCTGCAAGAAAAGCACTTTCTGGAAGAGGTATCCTCACACAGCTTTGCTGGTAAGCAGGTTGTATACCCAAATACCAGAACTGTGCTCCAAAGCCTGACACTAGAGGCAGGGAGAAACACTCTTCCTGCCTTGCAATGGCCACTGTCACCTTAGCTCCATCAGATGTGACTGGAGACCTACTTTACACCTTGCTCATTACTCTGAGCAGAAATCAGGGAATCTATAACTGAGCCTCCCTGTGTTCTGGAAGACTTAGGCATCCACACCAGCCATGTGTGGGTAGCATTTAATGGGCCAGTAGTAAATTACTGTCCCATGGGACCAGCAAGGCAGCCCCTGGGACCAGGAGGTGTGCAGCTCCTGTGATCAGAAAGCATCCTTGTCTTCTCAGTGGAATGCATGTGTCAAAGCAAAATGGAAATAGGACACTACCTGAGCATTAACCCTGTGGTTTCCTTGAGTTCCACAGGGAACCTCAGTGCTCCATTTGCTTCTCCTGTGGCCCATATTGCTTGGCCATTGCCATGAGCACATCAGACCGTACACGTGCAAGAAGACATTCTCAGCTGAAGGGCTGGAACAGTTCCTTCTACTGAACATCTGGACTTACACATATAAACTACTCAACACTCTCTTCCAGAATTACAGTCTTTCCTATCTTATCTCTCAAAAACCACTTATCAGCCCACGGCTTTCAGACTTCAGTCTCTCCCGTCTGCCAGAGTGGAACCCAGCCATGTTAAAACATGAATAACAGCAGCCCCTCTCTCCTCTCCCACGCTGATGGCGGCAGGTCCTCTGATGGGGGCTTGAACTTTGGGGGCAGCAGGAATAGCTCCATCCAAATACCCTTCTGCTGTGGACGGGCAGAGGAAGTTTAGCAGAGTTTAACCGCAGGAAAATAGATCGCTGGAGCATGAATGCCTCCTCCCATCCTAAGCTGAGAAAGGTGACAAGCCTAATGTACATATTTATTCTCTTAATTATGATGACAGACAATAAGAAAACATTTGTAAGCTTGCATTGCTGCTGCTTCATGGGCTTTGGGCATGCCCTAGAACCTCTACATCAAACATGCACAACAAAAGACAGATTTGTGCTCGTAAATGAATATTAATAATTGGAAATAGTCTGGAGTTTTTGTCAAATAAAGACTTCCTTCTAACTAAATAACTTTTTTTTAAATGCTAACAAAATGCTCAGAGAAAGTTTCATTTATGGTATATCAAAAGTGCTGTTTAGAAGGGGAGAGAAATTCTTTTATTCTCCTCTCAGTTTTTCCTCTCCCTTTTCCTTTTAAAGAAAAGAAAGGTACAGAGAAGGAAGTGCAGGAGGGGCTTTTGAACTTGTGAGCCATGAAAACACTTTGAGTTTCAGATTCATTGGGGATCAAAATTTCCACACACTCCCCTTCCAAACTTTTCAAATCTTTCCATAAAAATTCTGAAATGAAATGGAAATTTCTTCCTCTGAGCCATAAGGGATGACATCATTAGACTTCAGCATGGTGCTAAAAACATGTGTGTGTGCTGCAGCACCAGATACCAGTCTAGACATCACAGCAACCAGAACCAAAGCAGACCAAGGGGGGTCTCAGCAAGCTGCTGGGGCTGGTGCTGCATCAGGCAGGATGGGGATGGGGCTGGGAGGAGGAAGGCAGTGATGCTGCAGCAGAGGAAACCTTAACATAAAGTAGGATCATCACTAGCTGTGGAGTAGCTTAGCTAACATATTTCTCAGCTGTATGGACCGCACATGGGTCGTACATGTTTTTGTTCAGCCCAAGAGAGGTCTGTCGCAAGAACAACTGTCTCTGCTTTTGTTATGAAACTGAAGTTCAGGCACAAATCTCGCCTGATGGGTCTCATTCCAGCAGCCAGGGATACAATCCAGAGAATAAACATGCTCATCAGGTACCAACTGGGAAATGGTGGGAACAAGATCTGTAATAGCAGTGGCAGGAAGAGAGGGTACAGGTGCCTTCCTTTCTCTTCCCCAAGTGTCCCCCCAACCCACATGCACTTTGGCCCCCATCAGTCAGTCCTCTCTGGCAAAAAATCATGCTTTCAGATGCTGCTGCCAAACCTCAGAAATGTATATTGCTGTTCTGGCTATGTTCAGGAGGAAGGGGAAGGGAAAGCAGTGTGCAATTTTCAACAGTTTCTCCTTGGAGAGGGGCCCCCTAATTTTCTGAAAGGGGCCATCGAGGAGGGGGGAGAAAAGCAAGAGGCTCTGTCCCATTTTTATCCCTTTTCCCAAATTAGTTATACATGGGGAATTCACGATGGAGTTCCCTCTTTGGGCTCTGAGCCTCAAAACATTTCATAACATGCAGAGTCCTTCTAAAACCTTTTGATCACACCCCTTCCAAGACTGCTGTGTTAATGTGCAGAGCTGTGCACATGGGCAGATGCTGAAGGGAAGGACAGGCAGCAGAAGTATCCTGCTCTTGTGTCACTGCAGATAGGATTTGCAAGACAACCACAGCAAGGGTAAAAACCCTACAAGAAACCACAATCCACGGGACAAAACAACTGTGGGACGAAGGCTTCTGGTGGTGCTGTGAGAGCTCAGCAACATCAGCCACAAATCTCTTCCATGCTGCTGTCAGGACAACCTACCTGGAAACTTGAAGCTGGATCTTTGCCCTGTTGAAACCTAGTACAGGGACTGCTCAGTGCTCTTTATTCAGAGGGAAATTACCCAGTCTGCACAGAAACAACCCAAAATAGAGATATTCACTCAACCTTATGCCCTGACCAAGCAGGTTTGACATCAAGCAAGGACCACTAAGTGCCAAGACTGGAGATGATTTCCACAAGCCCATGAGAGGCTGGAAACCTTGGGATTACAGCACACCTCCCTGCCCTATGTGTTTTGATTACAGTCCTTCATAGCGTCAAAACCTTAAAGATAGAATAAATTGCTACTGGACTTAAGTAATTTAGGATTCTGCAGTCCAGTCACAGTTTTTCAGCTGACCAAGAAGGGCAGAAACCTCTCCTCAGATTAACCAGCCTGAGGTCTGCAAGCCAAGATCCTCAAAGGCATGAGATCCTCTTAGAAATCAGTGGTACTTGGGCATTTTAGTAAATATATTCAGGGACCTGGACTGAAACACCAATGCCCACCCCCCTAAAAAAATATGTTAAGTGTCTGAAAAAGTTTACAAAGGTGACTGTAAGACTGATGCATTTCTGGAAGTCTAAGAAGAGGTATTGGTATTTTGCTAAATTTTACTCAATACTTCTTATTAAAAAAAAAGCTCAACTGGTTTAATTAAAATTCATGGTAAATAAATTTCCTTTCTAAAGCGCCAGTGCTTTGTATGGACACATTCAAAGGCATTTACTTCCATTTGGTTAAACTTCATAACTGACTCTTCTAAATGTTTCCACATGGTGGCTTGAATTATTTTTTTTCTTTTTCTTTTTAACTAAATCAATTTTAAACCAATTTTCATTACATTGGTGGTTTTGCTTGTCCACAAGGCCTGTGGGCCTCTAGGATGTTAAAACTTGGCATGAAATTCAGCCCAAAATGCCAAGTGCTGAAACCCAGTGAAAATGAAACCATTACAATCTATAGGGGAAGCTGCCTGCCACTCAGCCCTGCCCATGCTGCCGGCTGGACTGAGAGCACCTTCCCTGGGGCACCAGTCCTACACCAAACTGCATGCTAGGAATGGCTAAAACTCACCTCTGGACACTGCCACTGCTCCATCCTAAGCAGGTTTGGGATTTGGCAGCAGTGAGCTCAAATCCTGGCTGGTGGAAATGGCTTGAAGCACAGCCTGTGAGAAGATCAAAATCCTGATCAGGAGCCTCTTTAAAACTGTGGCTTCAAAGCTGACTGGAAACCTGGCCCTGGGCTTCCTTGCAATTCAGCTTGGGTTTGCAAACTTGGCTGGTGTTAGGTTTATTGCACCTAGTTTGGGGCTTTATTGTGAACATTTTGCAGAGATTTAGCTCTTGAAATTAAACGGGCTCTGTTGTTCAGAGCCTGGACCAGTGTCCCTAATATCCATAAACTCCATACCAATCTATTTATTTTCATGTAAAAGTACTTGAGGTCTGATGCTTTATTTTCCAGGTAGAGGTCGTTGCTGTGTATTATCAAGTGAGTAAAATCGGATGGATGGATGGATGGGTGGATGGATGGGGACTACTTACTGCTGCACATTGGAGGGCCTTGACTTATAAAGCAATTTTTTAAACTGGTAAGGAGTGAGGTTTGTTATGGTCCTGTTTTCCACCACTGAGTCTAGTTAAGCAAACCAAAAGGCAAAATGATGACTTGTAGAAGCACCCAGCAACTGGGAGTTCAAAGCAAAGACAGCAGCCTTAGAAGAAACACCAGCAGAGGTGAAGGTTTCCTCCCTCTCAGAAGGTTTGGAGCAATGAAGAAAACCAATAATACTGCTGGCTTCCAACACTACTGCTTTTAATACCTCTCTAGAAGTAGAAAAGAATGGGTTTATTTACTATTCAACTCCTTTTCCCCCACAAAAACCCTCAAAAATGGTGACCATTCAAAGCAGAGCAAAGATGGTTCTTGGCAAAGGTTCGGCATGGCTCCTGTTACTGAGGGGAATGTGGTTGTGTTGCTAAGATAGTGGCCTAGGAGTCAGGCCACTCTTCTTGGCTATCCCACCACCCCACCGTGTAACCTTGGAAAGTCACGTTTTCCCTCCATGGTTCCACATTCCTTGCCATCCTGCGCCTCTTGGCTATTCAGGCTGCCAGCTTTATGGTCCAAGTCTGTCTCCTACTGTTCTAGCTACCACCATAATTATGAGAATTTGATACATGCTGCATTCCAGCACCCCTTCCCACAGCGCTCTGTTAGACACCGTGCCAGCTTCTACCATCCCTTCTTGGGACATACATGCACTCTGAAAGACAATCTGCCACCAACATCCAGCCCCAAAGGGACTCCAACCCAGGGAGTCACTGTTCAGCAGTGACAGAGCAAAGGTATGTCCTTGAAGCACAAGAAATATGAGGGCTCTGCCCCGAGGTGCACCTCTGCCCCAGCATGCATTTGTCACAAGTGCTTGAGTAAGGCGAGGGTTTATCCCTGACCTCAGAGGGCCATTGAGCTTTCTGCAATCCCTTGACTTTGCAGCCTGGCATGCATGCACCTTTTTGCAGGCATGACTGCACTGCATGCAGTTGCAGGGTCCTTTATGGCCAGCATAGCCCAAAGCACCAAGAGAATCTCTGGGTGTAACACTAGCACCTCTTTTCTTAACAGGGGCTAAACCTCTGCTGTGCCAGAGGCAGGACTTTTACAAACAAAGCATGAGACCTTTTCCTTCCCTGTTTTACTCTAAGGATCCTTAACTCCAGGATCCACCACACCACTGAGAGCATAGCTCCAGCTTCTGCTTCAAAATCTCATTGGAGGCTGATCCTCAAATGCCTTCAG